>NC_084712.1:7544476-8198718 GCF_033807575.1 Cydia pomonella | reverse complement strand
CAATACATTCCACGACTCTTCTGTTTCCGAACAGACTCTAACAATAATTTTATACCTATTGCAAAAATGTCTCCTGAAAAATAGGTCGTTGAATTTTAGTAGTGAATAACTACAATGAAGTAAGTTTCATTCCTATTAGATGATAAACTATTACCTATCCACTAAACAAATATTTAAATAAAATATATATCAACATATTTAAGTAATATTCATATTTTTGCACCATTTGGCGTTGAAACTCCAGGTCCATGAGATCCCAGAGAGCACAAGTTTTTTGCAGAAATCGCGAAACGTCTGGTTGACGTAACTGGTGACCGAAGAGATGGCGGCTTCCTCGCACAATTCAGTATTGCGATACAACGAGGAAACGCCGCCAGCATCCTTTGGAACAATGCCTTAAGGGCTATTTTAGATTTAAGCTAGTTATAGTAATCCTCTGTCCTCTGTATATATCCATTATGTATAGGTAATGTTATTGTAAATAAATATGTGTTATCATATAAAGTTTAGCAAGCCATTTCCATCAGTAGAGTTATAAATATATCTCTACCAGTAAGAAGCCCTAAGCATTATGATTTTTTTTTGCCAAAAACGTTTTATGAAGGATAAATGGAGTCGTCTTGGGACTATGTTATGTCCGATCCAATCATGACTCGTTTCCGGTTCCATTGGCAATATTGTTCTGAAAGAAACAACGTTCTTAATTGAGGAAAACTCGTAGCTTACCGTTTTCGAATTAAATATGTATTTAGGTATTTATAACTTGTAACTTATAATTTCATTAAATAGAACTATACATATAGGGTTTAAATGATTTTAAAAAAACCTTACGATTTGAACCCTTTCCGGGATGTATTATAAATTAATACGCGTTGCAATAGTTTCATTTTATAATTATAAGTACCTAACTATCCCGGTATTCCCGGTATTCCCGGTAATGGCGGTAATCGATGGCAATATCAATTTGCAAATAATCCTAACTATTAAGCCATCTTGCAAATATAGTTAATTCCCTTGATTAAAACATGAATAATTCTATACAAAAACTACAAACCAGCGCCCATAAATCCTATTTCTTACATTTTATAAATTATAAAACATAACATTTAAGTTCACTTTAATCTTCTAAAATTTATTTAGACTAAGCAACATTTAAATTTAGTTCAATCAAACACTTGCAAACAACTGACGTTTAATTTAATGAGGTCAGTAATCAAAGAAAGTTCTTCATCGCATAAAATCTGGCTTTTTCATATTTATGTGTTTAAATAATTAATAAATTCCGAGACGTAGCAACAGCAAGCTGTTTGATCTTATGTGATAATAAAAAATATCTTTATAAAATTAAATAAAATATCTTTATCGAAATAATTAAGATGCCGTAGGTTCAGCCAGCAGTTTTCAAAAATCGTAGCGATTTTTAGGGTTTCGCAGTAAATAGAAACCCTTAGAGCGTTTTCGGTCCCATATAAATGTAAGACATATGTGGTTTTTTGTATTTATCATTGATTTAATAAATCATTATTATTTAAAAAAAACGATAGAGAACGCAAAAAAGGCGGACCTGATGCCAGACGGTACTCACCTGCAGCTGTTTTCTCATGGGCACCTTCCGAAATCCGATATCGGTGCGGTGCTTCCGATCATTTCAGTCATGTCGGAGCCCCCCATCCATCCCCATTATGATAATTAGCTTAAGATAATAATATGTAATACTGTCTTACTATTCATAAGTGCTTGTTGCTAGGCCTACATGAATAAAATATATTTGAACTGAACTGAACCATCAGCAGCGAACCCGTCAGCTATCGGACCGATAATATCTGTCCATGTGCGTATGTGAAAGTGTGCGTGACCACTAAAGACAGTGCCCCCGCGACCTGACTACGTGGATGTAGGATCCTACATCCGATATCGAATTGGACAATGTGTAAACGGCTCTTATAGTTTTTTGACGAAATGATTACTATCGGAAATAATCGCTCCGAAAGAAAAAAAATAAGCGTCTTGCCCACTCTAACTTTTGAACCATGGGTCAAAAATATGAAAAATGCTTAATAAATACTTTTAATGAAAAAGCTGTTTTTGAGCTTCTTAGTAAAAAACGTACAAAGCGCTGCGAATGTATTCCCTTTTGCTTGTAATGTACATGATACTTACTAACTTAACTTACTAACTAACATGACACTTACAACACACACACACACATGACACTTAAATAACATGATACTTACTAACTTATACTTACTTAAGGCAACCTATTCTGACAGAAGGTTAACTGCGGAGCCCTACACTGAACATGGCCCGTATATGGTCTTGGCCGATTTTTATACTTTTTAGATTATAATACGGTTGCCAAAAATATGAATAGCAGCAATCTTAAAGCCCTTCTTTAGTAACTTCAAGAAGAACCGGGTGCCTAGCCAACGTGCCAATCGTTTACGTTCCGTAGCGAACGAAACCCAACTGTCTTAATCGCATGAATATGGAAGAGTGATGATGATGAGAGAGATGACTACGCTACGGAGCATAAACGATTTGCAAGTTGGCATAGGCACACTTGAACTCACGGCGTCTTAAGATTGGGCCATTACAACTTGGTAGATTTGAGTGGAGTCGGGTGGTCATTAGGACTCGCCCACTTAGTCGCAGTCGGCTCTGAGGTTCACTTTACGTCAGCCCTGCGCTCCAGACCTATAAAACTACGCTTAAAGTAATCGTCCAAATTTGAGTTTAGCCAGCTTTTGGCTGTAATATGTAGTAGTTTTAAACGCTGATTCTTGTAGACACATTTCAGTGAGAAATCGGTTGTCATATAATTTAATATGCTTTTCATCACACTTGCTCGTAAACGGTGTTATTGTATGCCAGCATACTGATATGAAATGAGCTATATTATGCCCACGGGCTTAATAGATTTTTATTACTAATTCATACGAAGTACGCCGGTGAGTAAGGTTGCCAGAGCTCAACGAGGGTGGGAGGAGGTTAGGGTCGGCACCGCGCATGTAACTCCTCTGGAGTTGCAGGCGTACATAGGCTACGGATACTGCTTACCATCAGGCAGGCCGTATGCTTGTTTGCCACCGACGTAGTATAAAATAAAAAAAAATACGAATGTTTGAAATGTTACAGTATTTAAAGAAAAATCGCTTAAAATTTAGTTTTTTTTCTCACAGGTGTGAAGAAAAGCTATGATCCTCTCGACGAAATGATCGTGCATTAACCATTGACCAAACTTTACTTCATCACCTAACACGTGATGTGGAATGACCTTTTAGCCTTACCAGTGTCAAACTGACATACGCTTACGTCTGTGTAATTTACTTTCACTAATATGCCACTGCCAGTACAAGTGAGGTGCATAAAAAGCAAATTACGCAGACGTCAGCAAATATGTCAGTGTTAAACTTGTGGTAGCTGTACTCAAGTACTCATGCCTAACTAGAAAGAAATAAACAGTGAGAGTTTCTCATTTCCTCTTTTTATTATAAATGTAGATGTGCTTAAATAAGAGACTTATTATATTCTCGATATTCGACTGTTTACTCTAACTTCCTCGTAACTTGGCTTTACTTCAGGAACTTTGTTTTGCTCTTCATAAGGTTGCTTTGGAAATAACGCCATTGTACTTGTAGGAAGTTCAGAGAGTAAACCCAAAATACCCATTGTCTGCCGTATTTAAGTTTCCATTTCTTGTTGCGCACGAAGACGAAGATTGAAATGAATCTTTCTTGTCTTTTTACCAAATTAAATGTAAATATTGAGACTGCAAATATATTACAAGGCATAGTTGTTGACGTTGATGAAATTAAATGGCTGAAAATAGTACATTACTACAGATGTAAGGGGAGCCGGGAAGTAAGGGGTTGCCAGCCGAATACACGTAGACGTATACAACCCTCTAAAGATTTCTTTTATTTTTCAAAGTTCTTTAGTCATAACAGCTTTGAATGATTCACGGTTAGTTTCACTACACTTAAATCGACCGGGATATAAACCGTGTGTTTAAATCCCGGTCGATTTAAGTGTAGTTCTTTAGTCATGATGAAATCTAACCGTGCGTCGTAATCGTAGCGCAAAAATAATCAAATTTTCGTTTCCCTATAAAAAGAAGCATCATGGCAGAATGTCATAACATAATGAACCAAAAATATTTCTCACAAATATATGTGAAATGGAAATTAAAAAAGATCCACTTGCCAGCCTAGGCCTGCAACTTTGTATGAAATTTCCTTAAAGACCTCTTGTCTAGCCGCGCCCGAGATGTGATACTTTGGGAAGTAATATGAAGAACATTATATCAATATTTCATTAAATGTTTGGAAAAACTACTTATTTTCCTAAAATTTTCTGATGGAATAATAACAGACAGCTTTTTATCATTATTGAACTAATGTAGCTCGTTGAAAGACCCTATAACTGCTAGTTCAAGATTGTAATATTGCAAACAGTAGGGACCTAGATACAATACTACAGCCATGTTCACATTAGTATTTGGGAAGTATTTCCCTTTCTTTCCTATCCCCTCGTGTCCTTCGTGTTACCCCAATTGACATTAACGTTGGGGTAATTTACATGGGATCCATGGACAAACACTGCCATAAACTTACATAACAAACTATTAACCACACACTAAGCGTCTCCCGAGCGTCGGTGTCTAGTCATAGAGTTGACTGCTGCTCGACGCAACATTGACACAACTGCGCAGCGACGCCACTTTCCATAGCGCTGTAGCTATAGACGCATACGCTCAAAAGACGCTATTACGAGTATGGGGTGGCCCGTAGTAGCAACTCTTGCTTCCCAATAAAAAAAGTAAGCTAGGTTCTTCATTCTAAACTTTTTGAATATTGAAACCATATTTTTCCAAATCATTATCATTTGGCCGTCTTTTTATCAGAATGTTACCTTGATTTGCAATTAGTTGACATTAAATCCATCTCCCGGTTCAATTATTTCAATAATGGAACAGATTGCCGAAATCGCAACAGCCGCTACGTTTTATACCATTCAATTACTTACCTTAACGAGGCACGGAAATAATAATAAAGCTTTTTCATTTAACACTGTTCTAGCTAAGTATTCCTTATTGCAGTAAATATACATAAACATACTAAGCAGGTACTGTACGATGGAAACGAATTACTTCTAAGTACTTAAGTATATAGACCGCGAGCCAGGAACAGATTTCCATGACCAATCGCCGCCCGGGCGAAAACTCGTATAGTGGTTAACGGCTATGTATGATGAATCCTCGTGAACGTCAGCTGCTGCTCTGTTGGTAGTTTAAGGAATGGCAGCCACCGAAACACGTAAAAAAATTTAGAAAAATTTGATACTTTGTCAGATGTTATTGTTACTTTAAAAAATCGCCAGTTGCTTATATCGCGGTGGTAAGAACGTCAGCTGGTCGCATGAACATGTAAAAAATAAGCGCTTTACCTTTTTATATATCATGATGTCAATAACAAATCATGAAACTTTTTATGTAGGACTTCATCAGGTGCAACGCCTAAAACGCCATAAACGGATTACGCAATTTACACATTACGCATACTTTTCGGACATAAAGTGGTAAGGCGCGTATTTTTAACATGTTCATTTTACAGTTGACGGTCTTTCCACCGCGATACAACCGGCCGGGTTTTTATTATTTCAAACAGCATCTGAACTATCATCTGACAAAGTATCAGCCGGGAGGCGATGACTGACGAAATATAATCCTGGCCCGCAATCTAATAATAGATCGTGTCATTCAAGACAACGTGTGCCTTGACTCGTAATGTCATGCTATTATAGGTTAGATTTGACAAATCTGCGCGTCATTGTGGTTGACACGAACTATAGGTAACTAAGTTCTTCTTTTTATTTTCTTCTCTTTCTATTATTAAAAATACTACTTGGTTACCTACACACCCTACATACGAATACTGGCAAGTGGCACAATACTTTGACAAATGGCCTACGATGAAAAAGTTGGAGATCACTCTGTGTAACGAGTAAAGTTTGCGCCAAAGAGTAAGTGTTTGCTCAGCTCGTCCTTTCATCGTTGCAAGACATAAAACACAGGTTATGTGATACGTATGCAATAATTAGCCACTTAGAGATGACGCAGTGAAAGAAAACGCTTAAGTATTTTCTGAAAATCTAACTCCTTAACTATTTTTCTTAAATTTGTATGTCTTGCGTTTTGATAATTTTACTCGAAAAATTTTGTGGATGTGGTGGATTTTACAAATTTATTTGCTTTCACATTAATCTTATGGATGATAAACGAGAAGGAAACCCTTTGCTTCTAATAGTCTATGCTGATGTGTGTTGCACTACCAACATTTCCCAGGCTGCACTAAACAGGCTCGACCGTACTCTTAATACGGTATACGTTTTTTCTGATCACATTTAGAGACCAAAATTTCATATAAACTTGAACACCCAAGCAACATTAATAGGTACATTTATTTATTTAGTCACGTAACAACAATATAAGGAATAAACTGATCGTATTAAGTATAATAATATGTAAACCATATTACACTTAATACGACCGTGAACGATAAAGCAAATAGGTATGATATACAATTATATTCAGGACACCAATAATAATAATAATAATAAATGAACATTTTAGGACATTATTACACGAATTGACTAAGTCCCACAGTAAGCTCAATAAGGTTTGTGTTGAGGGTGCTTAGACAACGATATATATAAATAAATAAATATTATACGACATTATTACACAAATTGACTAAGTCCCACAGTAAGCTCAATAAGGCTTGAATATATAATATATAAATATTGATAAATACTTAAATACATAGAAAACACCCATGACTCAGGAGCAAATATTCATGCTCATCACACGAATAAATGCTCTTACCAGTATTTGAACCCGGGACCATCGGCTTCATAGGCCAGACCGGCCGTCGCCAAAACACCATATAAACAATACTCCGTCACATTGTTGCTAGACTCAAAACACAGTAATTTAATACGTGGGCAATACTGAAAGTTCCTATAATGATCCACTTTAGAGATGACGCAGTAAAAGAAAGGCTTATTTTTTTTTATCTAACTCCTGAACAATTTATTGGCGTACGTATGCGACTCTCCAAACTAAAATCGCATATGTATGCATAATAATAATAAATTACAAAAATGTATATTCGATTTAGACCACCTTAAGCATTCAAATGAGTGAAGTAAAAAAAAAGTGCCTGAGGAAAAATGGGCCGTGTACTTTTCAGGATGATACTATCGTAAAGAAAATTTGTACGCATTATCAGATAAAGTTGAGAAAAATATTTTTTTTTATAATTATTTTTGTTACATATCTAATAGTTTTGTGATTATAAGAACTTTCAGTATGACCTGAGCACGCCAAGGATTAACGATTCAGATATTTCTCTTTGAGGAATAATACGCGGCAGAAATATTTCATATATCTATACTTAAAATGTACCTACTTTATATTACTAATAGTTTCTTGCTACTTTCCCAAGAGAAATAAATTCGATTGCTTGTAATATCGTACCAAAAAAAAACAGTGTACATCTTATAAAATGAAACCTTTCTCTTTGTGTCTAATGCTTTCTTATCAGACCTTTATAGTGATGACTTGAATACTGACAGGGTCTATATTCTAGCTTTTTCCTGACTTTTTGTGCATACAACTCATTAATACACAATATTATGTAACTGGACTAAGGAGTTGATTGCACGTAAGTATTTCATTTTCACTACTCCTGGATGCTTATCCAACGCGCCAAGTTTACGCTCCGTAGCGATCGAAACGCAACTGTCTCTGTCGCACTTATCTAAAAGAGTGATAGAGATAAATGAATACGCTACGCTACGGAGCGTAAACGCTTGGCACGTTGGCTAGGCACCCTGAGACAAGCGTTATGGACGCATCAGCGAAGTTGTCCGACAAAGTTAGCTACCAAAAGTGTAATCCGATACAATCCGAAACTTAACCGCAAGCCCTGATTAGCGCTATGAGGCTATCACAGATAAGTAACAAGTACGTGTATTAGGAAAATGAAACATAAGGAGAACCAGTTGAAAGGTCGTAGAGATTTCTAGACAACTTAGATGTATTGTGGCGTAGCTAATAAATTCTCTTATACATAGGAGCATAGTAAAAAAAATCATAGAACGCATACCTACGCAGCATAATATATTTTTGGTTACGTCATTTTAGCATACAAAAATTACTTATATAAAATTAGCAGGAATATCTTTACTTTGGCCAAAGATTTAGTCTGGCCATCCAAAAAGGCAGCGCTGCCAGTCTTCTGGGCACACAAGCCTATTTTAAGTTTTATAAACAAGGTAGGTATAACAGGTAGTTTAGTTTTAATGATTAGTTTGTTTATTTAATTTTTATTTAAGCTTTCTTTACTGTATATTGTCGTCTTATGTTGTCCCAATAAAAACGTATATGTATTTCTTAACTATCATGGACAAATAAACACCTAGGTACTAATATCATTTTTTTCTAAACACACTTTTAGTTTAATTTTATGTAACAATAACTTATACATCAACTTAATATATAAACTTAAAATAAAGGTCCTATAAATAAAACACGTCCGATGGGCAGTGTGCCCAGAAGGCTGGCCGCATTGCCACGTTGAATGACAATGCTAATGCGTTGAGCAAAATACTGGCCACTTAAATCTACTAGGTACTTAAATCTCTTTATGATCCACTCAGTCACATTTTCATTTACAGGAATCGATACGAGGTAATATTGTGGCGTGACTAAATTGAATCCAATATATGTTCAACAGATTACAAATCCGTACACGAGTTCGGGATATATTCAAACCTTGACCGTCCTGCGGTTGGCACAAATCCTCTGGAGGCCCACATAGGCTAATAAATCTCTACGTAATCATATGGACATATAAAAAATAAATTGGCTCTAATAGAAAGCCGATAATCCGGTAGAATCCAAAGGCACGTATTGCGGCACAAAGCCGGCAAACGAGAGGATTTCCCCGGAGATTGTGGGGGCCCACCACACATGATAATGGAATACCAAATATAAGTAAAGCTGAAAAATTATAGATTACCGAGTTAGTAACCATAGAATAAGCTAGCATCAATTACAGTTACCTAATAAAGGTTTAGTTGTCAAAAAATAGAAGGCTACGCACGTAACTCGCATGTCAATCAAATTAAGCAGCCAAGTATTGGTACGAAACGCTTTATTATGTTATACTGCGTAGCGTACTGCATAAATTTGTTAAGCTCGCGCACTGAACGAGTAAAATAAGGAATTATTACATCTACCTTTTCGTCGGATACGTGATATATATGCAGAGGGACGGAGAAAGGTTTATGCTAGTCAGTTTCAGAATAAAAAAATATAAACTGCAAAGCTACAAAAACGGTTACTGAGAGCATCGCTTTAAGGCGAACCAGTTTAAATGTGACGTCCACTTACGAGTACGACGTTGTTTATGTACCTCGAGGTCAAGTTAAAGCAGATAAGTTCATAGGTGCAACTAAAATGTTTTACGAATTAGGTATATTAGGTAGTAGAACCGACATCCCATCAGGCGGCTCGTCTGCTCGTTTGCAGCCTATTACATAAAAAAAAAAAAAAAAAGACAGCCGGATAAACTTCCGGTTGCCAAGCGCCGCCTTGTGCACAAGATACCGCCTTCTAATACTATCTGCAGAGCAGTAAACAAACAGCTCGAAACATTCGAAAATTGCGAAATTTGGACTACTACCATGGATATAGATTTTTCTATTTCTATTATTAAATACCGTAATAAATTAACCTCTTTAGGTGTTATATTTTTAGGCCTTGTGATAGATTAGGTACAGTCAAGTTACTGTTAGTTGTCTACTCGTAATCCTAGAAAGTTTCCGGTCTGAGATTGAAGATCATACAGTAGTTGCTTTTCTACACTACAAGGGTTTGAGATTACCGAACCCCGAGGTTTACAATGCGTATGTGACTTGAGCGCACCGAACCAACTAGTGCAAAACTTCATTTTTAATTAATGAGTTTTGATGGAAACATACTTTTGTGTATTTATACAAGGTGTAAAAAAACGTGGGGATCCCTTTGATGTTCGGTAACGTGTTTTGATTAGGAAAAAGTTAAAGAAAAAAATTTTGACGCGAAAATTTTTTGGCCTTTGTATGAAGAGAAAGAGAGAAAGTAGAAGAAAATTTTATTTGACAGGGAAGAATATTCTATGGGGCAGGTCGTCCAAGTCGGCCAACTTGCCCCATAGTTTTTTTTTCCGTCAAATAAAATTTTCTTCTAATTTTTCGTAATCAGAACATGATAAAAACTTAAACGGACCCTACTATTTTTGTTACGCTTTGTATAAAATATCGAACAGATTACATGACAGCATAGGAATTTTTTTCACTGTCCGTTTTACAGACATTGCTTTCATTAATTTTGAGAGGAAATAATAGCATTAGATACCCTGTTATTTTACTACCCAATTAAACTAGTATGGTACACGTGTCACACACAGCATATTTACGTTGGTATAGGTATATATATGTATGTGGCTTTATTGATTTGCGGAACATATTGTTGATCGGTATTGCAGTGGTATCGATGCAGACCACCCAGCACTGGAGCAAACTAGACCCGGCCGTATTCAGACACCAAAATTGGATATCAGTATAATACCAATTAAATATTGCGCTCATATACCTACTCTTATTCAAGAGCGACCAAACGCACGTAACCCATTTGGTTTTGATTTGGTACGTCTGTTTGGGAATAAGGTTCATGAAGTGCGTCCTGCGACTCCTGCATGTTCGTTAGTCGACAGATGGTTAATTGATAGAGTACCATGTGACAGTATACGGTACCACGCGTTACCATATTGTTAACTTCGATTATACCTAACGTTACATGATATGCTTTCACATCATCTGTGTATTGTACGAATTCTCAAACACCGAGGTACCCCCTTTGCTTACGATCGCAACGGGCCCACGGAAAAAGTTATTTGTTTTTATAACGAAAACAATCGAAGGGATATGTAGACGCAGAAAAAGGTTAGAATCCCCTGGAGAACTGCTTAAGACTCACACGAGCCGCCGCCATGCATTTGAAGTTACGCTCTCATTTTAAAACGGTATTCTAATCCTAATTAAAATATCATGAAATTTTATTGAACATTCAAGTACCTAACATAATGCCTACTAGAAATTAGAGGGAGTAGTATTTTTACATACTAACTTCTACTTCCTTTGTATAAAACTGGGTGAAATAGGTTTACTTTATTTATATTTTAATTAGTGATATTTAGTTATTTAATTGTATGACTTGTCATATGCCTATTATGTAAAGTTTTTCAATTATTTCAATTTGACATTTTATATTTATTTAAATTATTTTTTTGTAATTATACTGATTATAAATTTACATGCTTGCATGCAAATTAATTACTTGAACTGTAACACACTGTATTGTAACTTCCCCATATTGTATCGAAACAAAAAAAAAGAACCGGTTTTTTTTTCGCGATTTCGGGGTTGGGCCCATAGTAAAGTTGTTTAGTATGACACACATATTAACCCCTCAGCGTATGGTCAAACACAACAATTACACTCTATATATATTATTTGTATAATCATTTTTAGCATCGTAAACTACCAGACATTGATTACTTATATATGTTACGTAAATGTTCATGCCATGTTTCGTATATTTTTTGAACTGAAAACTTTCATTAGCGGCGCTGTGCACTTTTTGTGATGGGGAAAAAATGTTAAACTCGCGTCAGGTCACGTGACCGTCAGATCGTGACATCATGGTGACATGCAAATTGAATGTCATCAAAGCCTGTTTACTTTTGAAAAATCGTATCTCATTCAAGTGTGACATTATATTTTCTTCAAAGTGCTGTCATAACGGTTAACAAGTTTTAATCTTTGTTAATTATGTTGTATTGTATCTTTGTGTTGTTGGGTGTCCAACTGTCCATGATTGTACATACTCAAATTTTTCCTTACCAAAAAGTTAAATAAAATGGTGAACGATTCATTAGCATTTACTGATTGTGTAGGCTGTAGTTCTGCTCACGTCTCATGGATTACTCTTTATATGTTATTTATTAATACTAAAATTCGCAAGAGAATTATCTCTTTTTATAAAACTGCTACTGTGACACCAATCACCTAGAACGACGTACCAGTAACACCATCTTGCACCGAGTAGCGCAACTACACCTTACGGAAACTTTCATCAACCACCAATAGATGGCGCAGGCGTCGAGTTAGAACACGCTAACGACTGTTCCCGAGTCCCGGTTACATCTGGCGCATCAACGTTCGGCCGAAGTCAACCAAGCTGGCGGATTCTGAAAACGAACCCTCGAACACACCCAAATCGAGACCTACGCTGAGAGTGGGGTTGAGACCACGTAAACTTCACGTACCTTCGAGTAAAAAGAAGATGGCTCACATATCCATGTCTACGGAGCAGCTACAGCAATTGGTGACGTCACTTACAGCTGCTGCCCTGCAAGCTGCAACATGCGCTATGACCATGATAAATGAAGTTTTCCTTCGATATGGTGTCCCTAGGCGGATTCATAGCGACAACGGATCGCAATTTGTTAGTGCTGTCATGCAGAAGGTCACCTTTTGTCTTGGTATTCACCATACATTCACCCCTGTATACCACCCAGCTGCGAATCCCGTAGAGAGGAAAAATAGAGACATAAAGACTCAACTTGGCATCTTAGTGCAGGACAATCACAGGGAGTGGTCTGAAAAGCTTGCTTGTATACGATTTGCTATGAATACTGCAACAAGTCTAGCGACAAGCTATACACCAGCCTACCTCACTTTTGGCCGCGAACTCCGATCACCCGACGATGTCAAACACGATCTGAAGCAAATTTTGCTGTCTGAAAGTTTCGTGCCGGATATTACACCGAAATTTTTATTACTGGCTGAAACGCTAAAGCGAGCAGAACAAATTCGCCAGGACAAAGAAGAAACTCGTAAGGAACAAGCTGATAAGGCAAGACGACCTGATCCAGGATATAAAGCCGGTGACTTAGTGCTTGCCGACACCCACATGGCTAGCCGTTCCGCCCAAGGAGTGAGTAACAAGTTGATGCCACGCCGAGATGGACCTTACCTTGTGCAATCTAAGCAAGGCGCGACATCGTACAAATTGGCTAATCCTAGTGAACCCGATAAGCAAGTGGGAACCTACCATACTTCAGCACTCACTCCATTCAAAGGGAATGACCCAGTCTTACCGGAACCCCTACAGCCTATACGGAAGAGAGGAAGGCCTAGGAAGGCAACTACCAAGGCTACCAACAAACGCAAATAAAACCAACATCCTGTCCTACTCGCCGAGACGTCATCGTGGATAGAGGGGGAGAATATGTGACACCAATCACCTAGAACGATGTACCAGTAACACCATCCTGCACCGAGTAGCGCAACTACACCTACGGAAACTTTCATACACCACCAATAGATGGCGCAGGCGTCGAGTTAGAACACGCTAACGACTGTTCGACTCAGATTTCATAAGTAGGCTTGCTGATTTTGTATGTTATCTTTCTTCAGCAGATTAGTTACTGGTGTTGACGGATTCCCGGCTCACTAGTTACGATCTACCGACTACTAGGTGACGCAAAACGGCTCCCGTATCGTTACTTTAGTACTCGGCGCATAAATTATAAGTGTGACCGTGGTTGGTATCAATAAAAGATATCCGTGCACATTGTGGTTTTACATCTCGTCCCATCGCTCCGAGTCCCGGTTACATCTGGCCCTGGACCCTGTCCAGTCTGTCCACTCATTTGCTTCAGTCTTTTTCGACATTCCTCGACGGTATGGCCTGTGGCACGACAGTAGTCGCAGCGCTGTTTCTTTTTGCTCAGCCCAGTTTGGTTTTCGCTTTGGCCAGTAGACGACACCGATGAAGACTTCTCACGTAGCACCTGTTCAACATTTCTAGCAGCAGTTAGCAGCTGGTCGAATGTCGTCACTGAGTCACGTGGTATCCTCTCGCGTATATTAATATGCAACTGGCCATGAATAGCATCTATTTGTAGTTCCTCTGTCAAACCCGGTGAACGTAGCTGAGTCAACAGGGCTCTGTTCTTTGCAATAAATGTCTCTGTCAGCATGTCTGCCGGTTGCTTGCGTGAAAACACTTCCTGGAATATTTGGACGCCAGATATTTTTGGTGCAAACGCGTGACGCAGTCTTGCCTCAAAGTCGGTCCAACAGGTAATACTATCTTTTACTCCTTGCCACCATGTCGAAGCTTCACCTTTCAACACCAAAGGAAGACTCATAATAGCAGCTTCGTCCGACATGTCATTATTAACTTTTTTATAGACTGATGCGGCTGATAAGAACTCTTCCAGGCGAATGGATTCTCTAGTGCCGTCGTAGGAAAATGACACGTTAGCAAATGATACCGTTGTAGTCTTGACACCACCAGTTGCAGCTTGCAGGGCAGCAGCTGTAAGTGACGTCACCAATTGCTGTAGCTGCTCCGTAGACATGGATATGTGAGCCATCTTCTTTTTACTCGAAGGTACGTGAAGTTTACGTGGTCTCAACCCCACTCTCAGCGTAGGTCTCGATTTGGGTGTGTTCGAGGGTTCGTTTTCAGAATCCGCCAGCTTGGTTGACTTCGGCCGAACGTTGATGCGCCATCTATTGGTGGTTGATGAAAGTTTCCGTAAGGTGTAGTTGCGCTACTCGGTGCAGGATGGTGTTACTGGTACGTCGTTCTAGGTGATTGGTGTCACATATTCTCCCCCTCTATCCACGATGACGTCTCGGCGAGTAGGATAGGATGTTGGTTTTATTTGCGTTTGTTGGTAGCCTTGGTAGTTGCCTTCCTAGGCCTTCCTCTCTTCCGTATAGGCTGTAGGGGTTCCGGTAAGACTGGGTCATTCCCTTTGAATGGAGTGAGTGCTGAAGTATGGTAGGTTCCCACTTGCTTATCGGGTTCACTAGGATTAGCCAATTTGTACGATGTCGCGCCTTGCTTAGATTGCACAAGGTAAGGTCCATCTCGGCGTGGCATCAACTTGTTACTCACTCCTTGGGCGGAACGGCTAGCCATGTGGGTGTCGGCAAGCACTAAGTCACCGGCTTTATATCCTGGATCAGGTCGTCTTGCCTTATCAGCTTGTTCCTTACGAGTTTCTTCTTTGTCCTGGCGAATTTGTTTGGCTCGCTTTAGCGTTTCAGCCAGTAATAAAAGTTTCGGTGTAATATCCGGCACGAAACTTTCAGAGAGCAAAATTTGCTTCAGATCGTGTTTGACATCGTCGGGTGATCGGAGTTCGCGGCCAAAAGTGAGGTAGGCTGGTGTATAGCTTGTCGCTAGACTTGTTGCAGTATTCATAGCAAATCGTATACAAGCAAGCTTTTCAGACCACTCCCTGTGATTGTCCTGCACTAAGATGCCAAGTTGAGTCTTTATGTCTCTATTTTTCCTCTCTACGGGATTCGCAGCTGGGTGGTATACAGGGGTGAATGTATGGTGAATACCAAGACAAAAGGTGACCTTCTGCATGACAGCACTAACAAATTGCGATCCGTTGTCGCTATGCTCTCTGAAAGTTTCGTGCCGGATATTACACCGAAACTTTTATTACTGGCTGAAACGCTAAAGCGAGCCAAACAAATTCGCCAGGACAAAGAAGAAACTCGTAAGGAACAAGCTGATAAGGCAAGACGACCTGATCCAGGATATAAAGCCGGTGACTTAGTGCTTGCCGACACCCACATGGCTAGCCGTTCCGCCCAAGGAGTGAGTAACAAGTTGATGCCACGCCGAGATGGACCTTACCTTGTGCAATCTAAGCAAGGCGCGACATCGTACAAATTGGCTAATCCTAGTGAACCCGATAAGCAAGTGGGAACCTACCATACTTCAGCACTCACTCCATTCAAAGGGAATGACCCAGTCTTACCGGAACCCCTACAGCCTATACGGAAGAGAGGAAGGCCTAGGAAGGCAACTACCAAGGCTACCAACAAACGCAAATAAAACCAACATCCTATCCTACTCGCCGAGACGTCATCGTGGATAGAGGGGGAGAATATGTGACACCAATCACCTAGAACGACGTACCAGTAACACCATCCTGCACCGAGTAGCGCAACTACACCTTACGGAAACTTTCATCAACCACCAATAGATGGCGCAGGCGTCGAGTTAGAACACGCTAACGACTGTTCGACTCAGATTTCATAAGTAGGCTTGCTGATTTTGTATGTTATCTTTCTTCAGCAGATTAGTTACTGGTGTTGACGGATTCCCGGCTCACTAGTTACGATCTACCGACTACTAGGTGACGCAAAACGGCTCCCGTATCGTTACTTTAGTACTCGGCGCATAAATTATAAGTGTACCTTACTCTGACCGTGGTTGGTATCAATAAAAGATATCCGTGCACATTGTGGTTTTACATCTCGCCCCATCGCTCCGAGTCCCGGTTACACTACTCAATTTCTCCAAAATATCAAAAATGCACAACGTTAATAATTTTCAAGTTTTCACTTCTGCCGGCCCTCCCGGAGTGCAACCCGTTGTTTTTTAAATGAGAATGTAACTATGGGAGCGGTTTTTTGGCGGCGGGTTTGTGTGACTTTTAAGAAGAAACATGGTAATTTTTCTATATAAATGTTCACGACATTTCCCCTCTGTATTTCGGCCCTGGATGAATATACGTATACAACGTGTCCCAAAACTCAACGATAAGCCGGCACCAGAGGATGGAGCTGCTTATGATTAGTCGAGAAAAAATAAGGAAAAAAATATATCTCAATTATTTTAGAAATTACAGAAAAAAAAATGAAATTCATCGAAAATCGACATCCCTAATGGTATTTTTAACGACCATGTCACAAATATTCAAATATTACTGTTTTTTTTTGTTTTTGGAAACTTAAGTAGCCCTGCTATCTAACACAGTTCTTAAAAATACCATAATACATGTAGTTTTTACACAAAAAATAATCAAAATTCATTTTGTCCCTACAATTTTGAAAGATTTTTTCTTACAGTCCACTTTCAATCATCATGGTGTAAAAAAATAGTATCGACACCACTATGGCAATTATTTTCAAAAGTTGACGCAACTAACCAAGATTCCAAAATGGTATAATACTTTAGGAAACCTAGTCACAAAAAAAACAACGAATTTTTAAACAAGAATCGACATTATTTAATGTTGGCGGTAATCACTTTTACTGTACCCAAAAAAGGATTTTTGTTGTTGAAAAATGTTGAATAAATGCAAAGAAATGGTACAATTTTTTTTCCTTTTTTTTAAATTCATTTACTACATTATTAATACTACAGTAAATGTTCAAATTGCCTGCCACCGGCATTAATACAGACATGACATCGCCTTAGAAATGATCGTTTTATCCGTCGTGCATATCTTCTACCATTGATATGATCCGCAGCTTGTGTGATTTTTTGGCGAAGCTCGTCCAATGTTGCTATGGGTTTTGAGTAGATTTTGTCTTTAAGACAGCCCCAGTAGAAGAAGTCCAGGGGGTTCAGGTCGGGCGAACGGGGTGGCCACAAGATAGGACCAAGTCGCCCGATCCAACGCCCTGGATACTCTTGGTTTAAGTATTCTCGCACTGCACGGGCAGTGATTAATATCAACATTTAAAAATGTCGGTTCTTGTTTAAAAATTCGTTGTTTTTTGTTGTGACTAGGTTTCCCAAAGTATTATACCATTTTGGAATCTTGGTTAGTTGCGTCAACTTTTGAAAATAATTGCCATAGTGGTGTCGATACTATTTTTTTACACCATGATGATTGAAAGTGGACTGTAAGAAACAATCTTTCAAAATTGTAGGGACAAAATGAATTTTGATTATTTTTTGTGTAAAAACTACATGTATTTTGGTATTTTTAAGAACTGTGTTAGATAGCAGGGCTACTGAAGTTTCCAAAAACAAAATAAAAAACAGTAATATTTGAATATTTGTAGACATGGTCGTTAAAAATACCATTAGGGATGTCGATTTTCAATGAATTTCATTTTTTTTCTGTAATTTCTAAAATAATTGAGATATATTTTTTTCCTTATTTTTTCTCGACTAATCATAAGCAGCTCCATCCTCTGGTGCCGGCTTATCGTTGAGTTTTGGGACACGTTGTATATACGCTTTACTTTTTTTGATATTCTGTTAAGCAGTCGAGTTCATAAATTTGTATACATATTTTCACCTTAATCCATTGCAATAAGATGAAAAAATGTATCCATATTTATGAACTCGTTTACAACATACATACAAATAAATACATTAAGAACTTTCAGATAACTTTCATATTGATTCACAAAAGTTGGCCCTGAATGTCTATTGATAAAATAAATAGATTAGTAAAATATTGTGCCAACTCATAGGAGTCATAGAAACCGACCTTGAGGCCAATTCGAATTACATTCTGATGTCAAAATGAAAAACCGGCCAAGAGCATGTCGGGCCACGCTCAGTGTAGGGTTCCGTAGTTACTCTTCCGTCACAATAAGCTAAACTGGAGCTTAAAGTATAGTAAATTGTTAACCAAGGGATGAAACGGTACCTTTCACCCGAGTTAAACAAATAGGCAAATTTTTGTATAATCAGTACCTAATTAAAGTAAGTCTTTTTACTATGAAGGGAAAACTTTTTGCGATAACTCAAAAACAGCTAAACTGATCATGTCCGCTATAGTTTTCATTTAATGTCTTTCTTAAGCTCTACTTCCACGATTTTTTTCATATTTTTTGGACCTATGGTACAAAAGTTAGAGGGGGGGGGGGGGGACACATTTATTTTCTTTCGTAGCGATAGCGATAACGAATATATTCATTTTATCAAAAAATGTTTCTTGAAAACCCCTATTAGTTTTGAAAGACCTTTCCAACGATAACCCACACTCTAGGCTTGAAGCGAAAAAAATTTTCACCTCCACTTTACGTGTAGGGGAGGTACCCTAAAAAAATTAAATTTTTAGATTTTATTGTACGACTTTGTCGACTTTATTGATTTATATATCCATGCCAAATTTCAGCTTTCTAGCACTAACGACCACGGAGCAAAGCCTCGGACAGACAGACAGACAGAAGGACATGGCGAAACTATAAGGGTTCCTAGTTGACTACGGAACCCTAAAAAGGGCAATAACATACTTAGATAATATTGATATTATTAGAATAGCTTTGAATAGGTAGATATTTTTTTTCTGGCGAAATTCGCCAAAACTCAGATAACATTTTTTGCTCCTTATGACCTTAAGAATGCATATTTAAAATCTGTCGGGTCTAATTGACCCACGATTTATATCCTTAAAACGAAAATCGACAGATTTTACACTGTCTTAAATTTATTTTATGAGTTAAATAAAATTAGTATTAGTGTGGTATTAGTGTTAATTATGTTATGTGCATGGGAGTACCTTTTCTCTGCAGCTGACTGTACCTAGGTACTTCATCTGTCAATGAGTAGGTCAGATTCATTTCTACAATTTCGGTTTTTCTAACTAAGAGAGAAGTAACCAATATTTTGTCCTTTTTGCTAAACACAATTTAATGGTCACGATGACGTCATGTTTAATTAATTTCACTCACAAATTTTCCATCGCAGTTAATGATGAGGTATTTATGATGAGATTTACAACGGTGTTTTAGTGGTTAATTTGTATATGAGCAAAGAGAATTGAGTATACAGAATGTTTATATAGTCACCTACAATAATTTACGGGGTAAATACAGTAAATATATGAATAGATCATATTGAGCAACTTTAATTACTGGACCAACCCCGATATCGCAAAAAAAAATACTCGATATTGTTCAATATGTTTATACGATCTCAACAAAACGTTTATTTGGTAAATATACTAAAAACTAAACTACAAAACTTAAAAACCTAGATCTAAAAATAAATAAAACTAGACTTAAAATAAAATAAAACTATCCCCCTGCGGCATGGTGCCGTAGATGCTAGCAGCATTTCCTCGCTGTATCGCAAGACTAATTCTTTGAGCGAGGAAGCTGCCAGCTCTGCGGTCACCAGTGACCTCTCTAATCCTTTTAGAAACTTCCTTAAAAAGGTTAAAGGCGCTCGGACCCCACGGACCAAGGGTCTCGACGCCAAATGGTACGAAATTATATTCGGTGCCGAGACCCCTATATTTAGTCTTTTTTAATTTTTCGGCCGCCTCTGCCGCCGCGCCAGCCTTAGCAGAAGTGCCGTGGAGATGAGACGGGGCTAGGGTGTCTACACAGGTGGCGTCCCACACCAGCACCCGTCCCAACTTCCACGGAATTAGTGTCATTCCATCCGGTCTCTTACCATCATCTCTTATAATGCCGGGGGGCTCGAGTAGAGCTGGCACATTGACGCTGGCAAGAGACCGGCGGAGAATGTCGTTGAGCGCGGCGTGTCTAGAGAAGCGGCCGGCGCTCCTTTGGCAGGAGAGTCCGTGGTGTCCGAGGACGTCGACGTCAGTGCCGCAGGGGCACCTATGTGGAGCGCAAACCCGGACGCCGAGACGCAGACAGGCAGCAACGCGCAGAGTGTGCGGTTCCAGGAAGGTTCCGGTATGTACCGACGGGAAGGCGTGCAGCCAGGCGCCGGACTCCCTGGAACCTGCTGCTAGCAGTCTGGCGCGTGCTGAACCTGTGCTGCGGCTTAAAAGAGCGTCGTAAATTATTTTACATTGAATGTCGTCCCAGATCTTTTGTGAATTTGGATTTTCGGGAAAATCCTTACCCGGGCAGGCAATGGACCAGGCGTTTTTAGACTCCGTTAAGCCAGCAATCTCATAGTTTGGAGGGCAGGCCCTTAGGATTTTGCCTACGAGAATTGCTGAGCTATGAACGGAAGATAAAAACGCCGGGGTAGAAACACTAGAAATTTTGCGGATCCCTATCCCACCGTGACGAATGGGAAGGGATGCCTGGGTCCAGGACTCTTCACTAAGCTGCAAGTTCAAAATCGATTCCAAACTATTTTTGATAATGTTGTCTAAAGGTATTAACAAATTTTGAAATTTTGAGAAAGAGCAACAGCGAATTACATACATTAATTTTGGTACAAAGAGGCAGAATTTAATAATACATAAAGCGAAATGCGGACTAATTTCGAGAAGACGACTTTCATAATTTTGGAATTTAGAAGTTGTGTCGGAAATGAAATTTGAATAGGATTCTTCAAAAATAGGAGACCCAAGGAGGCAAAGAGAGCTTTTATCTATTATTTTAATGTTTGGTGTAAGGAAATCAAATTTTTGCTTTACATCCAGAAGATTTAAAGAGGCGTTATGAATAAAAAGTTCACATTTGCTATAGTTTAGGTCTAAGCCAATTGTTTCAAATTTTGATTTAATGATCGAAAGGTCTGATAGCACGGATTCGAGGTCGCCTCCCAGGGTTCCGTCGTCTAAATACCAAACGTTAAATTTTGATTTTAAATTTTGAATAATTGGATTAATGGCCAAACTGAATATTGCCGGTCCGAGAGGATCACCTTGCTGGCAGCCGACTTCTGAAGATAGCATATTATCGCGGTAAATCAATTTGGTAGGGTCAGCATAGCAATGCAAAAGGTAGTTATATATTTCAGGTATGTTATTCTTTATTTCTGTCAGCAAGGTGTCCCTGTTTACAGAGTTGAAAGCGTTTCGAACATCAATTTTGACCAGCACATCGCAGGATGAATTTGTGAGGTAAGTACGTAAGGCATGGACGGCTGCCTCACAACCTCCTTTTATGCCGAAACCGAGCTGTACAGGTTCAAAAAGGGGTTTTAATTTGGAGATTATATACCTGACTGCAATTTTGGAGGCGAGACGTCTTATAGTACAGCCAACGGCAATCGGTCTCACCCCTCCGTCCTTTTTAGTAAGGGCGATGAGATTAGCCCCGTATAGGATTGGAACAATTTCCGGATTCACGTTGCCTGTGTACATAAGGTTAATTAATTTAGTTAGGGAATCGACGAGACGCTCACCAGCATCGCCCACAGAGTGAGATGTGAGGTCCTTTAAATGTTGGGGCGAGAGTCCGTCCAGGCCTGCAGCAGAACCGATTTTGAATGATAAAATACCTTCTATTATGTCTCTGTTTTTTATTTGTAGGCAGGCCTGGTTTGCCGTTGGGGGGTCCAAAAAGTGTGGGATAGTGGGACCTGAAGGATGTTTTGTCTGTAGGGCCAAAAGAGTGTCGGGGGTATCCGGCGATAGCACGTCGTTTGAGAAGAGGAGACGGGCTGCACCTTTAAGGTCTCCATCGCTAATTTTATTCTCAATGTATTTATTTTGGTTGAAAATTGTGTTTGACTTATTTTTATAGGTATATGCAGGCGGTGGAGGATGCTTGATACAATTGTTTTTAATTTTTTGTGTCAGCGATATATTCGGATCATCTTCTTGTACGTGCAGGGTATGGTAGGAAAACAATAAGAGATGGTGCCAGTCTGCGGTAGTGTTATGTTCGATACATTTGTCTATTATATTCGAAAGGTGTGAGGCCACAGATATTCGAGCTCCACGAGGTATTCTTTTTACTATATGGGCATTATTTTTGAGATGGCTGAGATGAAGGTGAAAAGGAGTGGTAGGTTGGGTAGCTGTGGGGAGGGAAAGAGGCGGGCTTATTTGATTGTCGTAAAAGGATGGGATATTTTGGGTAAGGCAAGGTCTATGGACTTTACCCGTGTGTATGTTTAGACCTTTAATGTTCTTGAAAGTTTTTTGGCATAACTGGCATATGATTGACGTGCTATTGCCGGCGGGTTGCGTCGCGGGCTGCATTCACACTTAATACTCGTACACATTAATAAAGCGAAATACAATAGGAAAAACTTAAAACTACAAAGTACTAACAAATTAAATATTGAAACTTACAACAATATGTAAAGGGTATCAAAAAATAATAACAAAAGAAAAAGCACGATTGTCCTGGTGTCCTAGGGAATACGGGATATTGGCAGCGGGAAATCCTTGAGGTCGAGCCTCATGTATGTAGCGTGTGGATTCGGTTTACCGGGGATAGGCACTGGCACTTCACTCTGAGTACTTGTAGAAAGTATAAAAGTATTTCGTATTGCTTCACTGAAAATTTCTTGTTAGTAAATAGTAAATACTTTGACAACCAGCCGTCATAAAGTTGTAAGTAACGCAGGGGCGTATCTTAGGTGCTCGGGCTGCGGTCCGCGCACCGAGGTTTCAACGTGGGTTTGTCTATAGCAGGGTAATATCGTTGAGCGAGGTCCTATTTGAAAAATATTTTAAAACTGTCTCTGAAAATAGTAATTTTTCCAGGAATAAATTTTCAGACCGTGTTTATCCGTTGCTAGGCAGAATTGTTATACGCAATTTCGGAGTTGGTCCGTAAATTATTGCAGGTGACTAAATAAACACCCTGTATGGGCGTTTTAGCAAAGTAAATGTTGTAGTCAACTAAATTTACTGCCATCTTTCGACACAGGACTAAAACTCTTAGAATGACATATATGGCTATTTGACCCATGTTCTTTCACGTATGTATTTTCATATGTGTTAATATTATTTTAAAACGGTTTTATTATTTAAACGGTTTTTTTATTAAACGGTTTTGTTTTAGATTAGATTTTTCGACCACTTCTACTTAACCGATTTCGATGAAATTTGGCAGGCGTATCAAGTCCTCGTGACAATGTCTATTTATAATATTTTCAACCTTCGATCTTCAAATCCTGATGCTGCAGATAGACTGGTTACCTTACCCGAGAGTCGTACAGACCTGCTAATTTAACTAAATTATTGTTGCTATGAAACAAATACTGACCTCGTACTCCTCATTTGTGATGATGCACGGTTACTGCCTGCCTTACCTGTCAGGATTGATACAGTTCTGATTTTAAAGTAGGATTTAAAGTATTGGACAGGGGCATTTGCATTTAATAATGACCTCCAACTCCTCAGTCGAGATGATGCAAGGTTATTGCCTTCCATAACCGCCCGATTGGAAAATGTATCAATTTAAAAGTAGTGCTCTTAAGTTTTAGGTAGAGACATTAACGTTTCAAAATGACCTGCAACTCATTAGTTATGATGCTTCAGGGTTACTGCCTGCCTCAACCGGAACTAAGAAAGTTCTGATTTAAAATTAGGAATAAAGGTATTGCGTAGTCTTTTCCATTTCATATTGGCTTCCAACTCAGTAAAGATTTCAAATTAGTAATTAGGTAGTTGCATATGCTTTTAATACCTAATGATGTCTACTCCAATTGTTTTTAGTTTATATACTGTCGAAAATGTCATTTTCAAGCATTGAAAATGAAGAACACATAAAATTGACGCTGCCAGTAATACTAATAGAGGCAAGAGCCGAGAACGATAGCCTTTTACCATCAAAATCGGGTGAAAAATAATTGGCGGCATATGAAACTTTTATTCAATGGAAAATCAACAAAAACGCCCAGTCTTTCTTGGAAAACGTGTTGGTAGCTTACTTCAATAACTGGCGAATAAGCGCCTACAGGCCTAGCACACTTTGGTGCAATTATACGATATTAAAACTGTAGGTAAGCCACCATTTTGAAAATTGTACTTTTACTGTTTTGACAAAAAAAATCTAATTTATAAATTTAGTTTTTTCCTCACAAGTGTGTTAAAAAACGTCGTATGAAACGCATGTGCATGGTCATTACACACATCGGCTTTCGTATTGCGCGCTCGCTTCCAGCTCGCGCGCACAATATCGCCTCGTGTGTAGTGACCAACTTAACACACTTGTATCATAATGTACTACTCGTATTATATCGATCATTACACACCCTTTTTTCTTAGACTTTATTTATATCTTTGATACGATTATGAAGGAAAGCACCAAGTAGGTAAATACCGACATATTCAAATAAGTATAATCCAATTACTAATTATTTTATTATACACAATTCTTCCGTCTTATAACTGTTTAAATTTGAACGTATAATTTTGTGTCATTTAGATTTATAGGTGCGTTAATTCGTTTTAATCTCCGTATCGTGGCACACCTGCTTCGGCCTGAGAGTTTTGAAATTCTAAAAATATTATACTAATTAAATTAAATCGATGTTGTACCCCTGACTAATAGCAATTTCATAAGGGGGAGAGCGGGAAATACAGTGTGCCTAGCCAAGGTGAGAATCGCTAACGCTATTATAACGAAACGGTTTGTGTTTCTCTATCACTCTTCCACATAATGCGACAGTGACAGTTGTGTTTCGTTCGCTACGGAGCGTAAACTATTAGCTTATTAGCTACGCACCCAGAGCATACCGTGATTAATTAGGTTAGGTTCAATGTGTATTCGGGGCGGTTCTCGGCTAGTCCAAGAAACCCATTCTAGTTCTCCGGAGGTGGCAGCATGGTTGCATTTCTATCACTTGTCACTATGCCTGTCACTTTCGCACTTACATACTTGGTAGAACGTGACAGGCACGGTGACAGGCGATAAAAATGCGACTGTGCTACAGCCGTTGAAAACAATGTCGCGTCCGAAACGTCGAAGGTTTTCAGACCATTCAGGAATTTTAGAAAATTCAAATACTTAGGAAAAATAAAAATAAAACCATGGTTATGCCAATATTTTTGCAACGAAGTACGAAGTCTACAAAGTGCTCTGAAAATAGGCGCTCCAGACCAATCCAATCGCTTACTAAACAAAAGCGAGCGTTCGTCTCAACGACTATTATAAAATATGTAAAATAGTGCGTGTTATTTAACTTAATGTTAAATATTAAGATGTTGCTATATGTGAGATCCTATAATTGGCTCTGTGTCACTATTTATGTTGTTATTAGCATAGTTATAGCTGTTGGTTCTCCATGTAAAATAAATAAATAAAAAATAAAATAAAATAAAATAAAATTGATCTCCGATTTCGCATAGTTGTAATAAATTCGAGGGTCTCGAGGTCTCGCTTACATGTATTTGATGCCCTATTAAGGAAACCTTCGTCTGCTCGGTAAGCAAAGGGGAAACGAACCGAATGATTGATCGACTCCCTTACACATGTTATTAGCAAAAATGTCACGTACCAATAAGTACTTATGCCGTACAGAGTCCATTAAGTAAACTCTCCATCCTGGCGTCCTTACATGGCGTAGATATTTGTACTTATGTATAACGGGGCTGTGTAGGTATGTTCTGTAATGCGAACAATTTAGTTATGAGTTTATTAGAATCCCCATAGTACAAGCTTTGCTTACAAATTATATTAAATGGGCTAGCGTTCGATTTTAGAGGAGTATCGTTAGCATGGCTTCAAAGTTACCTTCGTGACAGAAAACAGTGCGTCGAAATAAATAGGTTAGATGACAAAAATGATGTAATAACATATCGTTCTATAAAAAAGGCAACGGCACAGGAGTACCTCAGGGCAGTGTTTTAGGTCCGCTTTTATTTATTCTTTATATTAATGACTTACCAAAAACTAGTAGTTATAAGATAGTTTTATACGCTGATGATATTTCTATACTGATACCAGGTGATAATCTCGATAAAAATATGCATATGACTAGTATTAATATGACTATTAACTCTATATGTAATTGGTAAGAATTAAATAACTTGACGATTAATATAAGTAAAACAAAATATATACAGTTCTGTAACACTAGAGCTAATACATCAAATATGGACATTACTTGTAGAGGACATACGCTAGAAGAAGATACTGAAACACGGTTTCTTGGATTACTCTTAGATCGCCATTGTAGCTGGAAATCGCATATAGACAACTTGTGTATTAGATTAGAAAAATTTTCATATGCTCTGAAACGATTACAACGCTTAACTGGCGAAAAAACCGCTATTATTGCATATTACGCCTATGTTGCTTCATTGCTTAGAATCGGACTAATTATTTGGGGAAACTCAACAGACATAAAAAGGGTGTTTATTAGCCAGAAAAACTGTATCTGAGCTATTTGTGGGAAAGGACCTTTACAATCTTGTAGACCTCTATTTAAAAAACTTAAATTGCTGATCTTAACTAGTATGTATGTTTTAGAAATCGGCATTTTTGTTAAGTCTAACCCTAACTGATTTACAAAACTCGTTGCAAATCCAAGGTTACGCTCCAGAGATCCTACAAAATTGATAGGACCAATGTGTAAAAGTGCATTATTTAAAAATAACTGTCGCATAATGTCAATTAAAGTATTCAATAATTTACCATTAGATATTAAGGAATTTCTGACATAAAAAGATTCAAACGGACATTGTATAACTGGCTATTAAACAATATTTTTTACAATATTAAAGAATATTTTGACTTCCACACTAGCTAATGACATTTTAATTTTCCTCATTATTATTATTATTATTATTTTATCATTTTATTTGTTATCACTGTTGTTGACTGATAAAAAAATGGATGAAATGTAAATAGATTTTTAAGATGTAATTGTACATATTTTGCATGCTTTAATACGGCTAAATGTGTGATACTTATAATTATAATAAGACCTGTATTGTTAACCACATTTAATGCAAATAAAGAATTTACTTTACTTTACTAGGTTGATCTGTATAAGATTGTCCCCAAATATTTTATATTAGAATCACATTATGTAATCTGCATGGTAACATTAATGTAGGTATACACTATAGGGCGACTTATATGACATAATGAACAACTGTTTTAAAAGACATTACTAGAAGAAATAAAAACATCTGATTGATACTTAAAGAGAACCCAGATAGAGAAAAAAATTATTGCCACTAAATTCATACAACGGAGTGACGAACACTGAGCGAGCTTCCGATTTGAAAAGTTTGGAGTAGATAGCTAATATAATAGCTACAACACCCTTGAGGTGCTGATGGTTAGGTTTTTTAGGTTATATTTATTTATCAACTATACATTTAAATAATAACAAACTTAGTATAAAATGTAACCTAAAATTAAAACTACCTAAAAAACTAAAATTAAAACCTAAAAAAAAAACCATAACATGAGTGACCTAGCCCAATATGTTTATATTAAGCTAGATCACCCAGGTCAGAGCCCTGTGAAAGGGTTCCCATAAGGCTGGCTGCATTCCCCCTTTGGATCGCTTTGTGTTGGAGCCAAATAAATTCACGTCTCACAAATTACCTTTTTGTTTCATAAAAAGACAAATTATTTGAGAGAATAAAACGTTAAAATGAGCTGCGCGGGCAACATTAATGTAGAAAATACATTTAGCGGCAGGGGTTGTCATCAATTGCGGCAAAATGACGCGTTTCGCTTCGTAGGTGGATGGAACCACATCCATCAACACTCGAGAACACCCGAGAATGTCAGTAGACCCTGAGATCAAGTCTACCGTATCAATAACATGTGCACCTGTCTTTCTTTACGACACACATCTGGTTCTGTGAATGAAGGTTTTTTACGAGTAAGTAGGTACTTAATGCAGGCGTGAAACCTAAGTGGAAATCAATAGGCATCATAGGTACCTACACAATAAACGCCTATATCTCCGAGGTTTATTGTTCAATTCTCTTACAGACAGAGATCGAATAGAGACCCAGAGATATACATATATGCCAGGGCGTCAAGGGACCCGACGCAATGTATTGTTACATTTAGATATTCTCATAAGACCTAACGACCTAACGAGGGTTTCATAGTTACCCTACTACATTTATTTGACCTATGGCAAGGCAGATAAGCAAAACTTAATCTTATTCATTCATTTGATGTTATTTATGATTATGAACTAAGTAAGACATAGAAAATGAAACTAACATTACACAAGTCTTGAGGACTTGGGATAAAATAAAAGGAAAGATTCATCAGTAGGTAAAGATTTACTAGTAGTAGTAGTAATTTTCCATAGAAGTAGTTATTTTTCCCTCAACTGGTGGCCCAGCGGTAAGAGCGTACGACTTGCAATCCGGAGGTCGAGGGTTCAAAGTGTTCAAACCCTGGCTCGTACCAATGAGTTTTCAGAACGTACGAGTATGTATGAAATATCATTTGATATTTATTTACCAGTAGCTTTTTGGTGAAGGAAAACATCGTAAGAAAACCGGACTAATCCCAATAAGGCCTAGTTCTCCCTCTGGGTTGGAAGGTCAGAAGGCAGTGGCTTTCGAAAAAACTAGTGCCTACGCCAATTCTAGGGATTAGTTGTCAAGCGGACCCCAGGCTCCCATGAGCCGTGGCAAAATGCCGGAACAACGCGATGAAGATGAGAGAGGGGCACCTCTTACCAATCTTACCTAACCTTACATGTAAACAGCTGCCCTATACCCTATAATTTACATTTGAACAGTGTTCAATGCAATTTACTGCGTCCCTAAATTAATTAGCATTACAAAGGCTTTTACTTACAACGATGACCGCTGGGTACCCGAGAACGACCGAGTGAACATGAATTTGATAGTTCTGCCGCGCCTAGTTTATGAAGTCATCCATCAATGTCCATTGAAAAAATAGTTCAAAAGTCAAACCTACCTCATGAAAACAAGGTTTTAAATTGAATGAGGTTTTACGAAAACGAGGGTGTTCAGCGGCGCTTCAGTAGATCCCAAATGTTAGAATTAATCCCGGAGTAATAATCGACTTATTACTCTAATGAGCAAACGCTCCGAATATGAAATGAGGCCTTTGCCTAGTGTTCCGGGTAAAGGTTGTTCGAGAAACATCAGCATTATATTTGAGAGTAGCAAACGTAAAAGACTAAGTAAAGTGATCGTTTCTAATTAAAGATCTAAGCTAACTTTCCTTGATTATCTCAGGACCATTTATCTCAGGAGGTTGGGCCGGTTATTGGTAAAGAAGTTTTAAGGTGATTTTATAGTAAAATGTAGCTGAGTATTGGACTAAAACTAGTTTATTAATCACATTTTTACAAATCAGCTTCATGCAGCCAAGCCAGTTCACCAGTCCAGAGCTGGACATAACAATTTAAACGCCTACAAAAATTGCTGTCCTGTTTGGTAAAAAAATTCACGCAGTCAGTATTAACAGATATAAATTATTGTCATTGAATATTGTCTCACTTAATAACCGTTGCTGCTGATTAGATCTTTTATAAAATTATGAGGCCTTTGTCTGGGGGCCTGTGCGTTCTAATTAAATCAGACTTAGGTACCTTGAAACTTGAGGCACTGATATTTTTAAGAGATGAATATTCAACGAAAAAAAAAGAGGGAAGAAAGTAATCTGTAGCAGAATTTAAATTACATTCTAATTAAGTAGGTACCTAATTTACAAACTCGTGCCCCTGAAAGTGTTAGTAGAAAAAAATATAGCTTACCCGCATACGTACATACACTTAGTATTAAATCGTTGTTTTGAAAAGATGTGTCCCGCCGAGTTTCTTGCCGGTCCCATATTTGGATACCCTCCTCCAATTGAGGGGGGATTTAAATCTACTCGAGGCAGACGTGTAGGGTTAGAGTTGGTGTAGCTTTATTTGACGTTCATAAGCGCATTGTAATATGCCTACTTGAATAACAAACTATTTTTATATTATCTATCATGTTGTTCCTAACCTCCCCGTGCACAATCAAAATAAATATCTAGACGCACCAGTAAAGGTAAGGAGTAATAAGGAACTCGGTAGGGACTCGGTATCAGGTAATTTCAAAAGAAACAGTTCTGATTGACTCGTGGTCGTATAATCCGCACACAGTCGACAAACAATGAGGCAACGAATCAATTACCTTAATGAACGGTCTACGGGCCGCGGTATAACTTTTGGTTATTTACTAAAACAAAACTTCCAAACCCTTCCTTCTACTTCTACCCCGATACCCACAAGCACTTATTATATTTATATTCCTAACTTAGTTAGGGGCCGTGATGGTAAACAGCGACATCTTTCAATGAAAATCTTACAATGAAAGGCCTATGGAAGTAGGTATAGTAATAGATTGAGTCTGTTACCTAATTCAAAGAATATTTCAACTATAATCAAATAAAAATTTCTTGATCCTTATGACACTTCGAAAGACGGCGGCCTATTACATAAAAAAAGATTTCGACGAATTGAGAACCTTCTCCTTGAAATAAAAAATACAGTAGCGACGTCACTATGTAGTTAAAATGAAGCTCAAATTGTAGAATATATCTTTCTATTTGCTTTTAATAGCACAGATTATAATAGTTTTTACGAGCAGAAACTTAGGTCTCAAATTTTTGCAGTGTAGTACAGAGTACTGTATACAGACATTAATTAGCTGTGTGTTAATTAATAAGTATAGACCGAATTAATTTTATTTAAACCGCGGGAATCACGTGGTGAGCATGGGTCCTTAAAGTGCGATTTTATAGTTCTAGAAATCATGCCAAATTGTGCTCGAAGTCTTAAGTCGACCGTGAAAGATAAAGTGATCTCATACCTAACCGCCGGAGTGACTAAAATACGCACAGAATAGGCGTGTCATAAAATAAGAATCGAGCGTGAAAACGCGATAAAATCTACGTAGAAAATCATGTTATTACTTATACGTAGACAGAAACTGCGACTCAAACAAAAGAGAAAGACACTAATGAAGAACTCATTCGCTGCTAAGGTGGCGAATTCCAATTTAACGCACAAATGTATAAAATCGAATCGAATTGGTGGGAAGTACGAGATGCACTAAGACTAATAGCAGAACATATGTATCATAAATTTTCATTTCTCATGCTCTGAATCTGGGTCATACTTATTCTATGAATTGTGCAAAAAGTGATACTTTTCTGCTCGGGAGTATTTTACTCTCCAAGTACGTTTTTTTTAATATTTTTTACGACACGTAATTAAAATTTGTATAATTTCCATTATGTTATTTAACTCCCCACTCCATAAATAACGATACTTTTACCAAAATTATTAATTGTAAGGTCCCTCGAGCAATACAGCCCCTAAAAGTTTAGTTCTTTTTTAGGGTTCCGTACCCAAAGGGTCAAACGGGACCCTATTACTGAGACTTTGCTGTCCGTCCGTCCGTCCATCCGTCCGTCTGTCACCAGGCTGTATCTCATGAACCGTGATAGCTAGACAGCTGAAATTTTGACAGATGATGTATTTCTGACAGATGATGTATTTAACAACAAATACTAAAAACAGAATAAAATAAATATTTAAGGGGGACTCCCATACAACAAACGTATTTTTTTGCCGTTTTTATAAATAATGGTACGGAACCCTTCGTGCGCGAGTCCGACTCGCACTTGCCCGGTTTTTTTAAATACACATGTATTTTACTTTCCTCGTATTCGAAATGAAAAGTAGAGTATTTAACTCGGGTGAAAGGCACCATTTCGGTCTTGGACAAACTACCTCGACTGAAATGAGCGCCTTTCATCCCTTGGTTAACAATCTCTGAATCTACTATTTATTATACAACTACGGCATGTTCTCTTTCTCTCGTGCTAAACTACTTAACACATAAATGAGTCACTAGCGGGATGCGCTGGGATTGGTATAAATTCAGTATGAAATTGGTTATAATATGCCTCTTGGTTATAAAAGTATATATCAGTGATAAAATATGATCAATGTTCACATGGAACTGTGTCTCAGTGTACCAACATAATGGACAATTTCTATGCAATCATAAACGGTCGTGTGCCATCAGGCGCCCCGTCGCGAGTTAACATTAACAGCGTTCTAGCTCACAGCCTGTTTAATGGAAGCCAGCTTCACAAGATATACTTCAAGCGTTTAAACATACATATGTTTGTTCCTTTTCATATGCATACGAATGTTCTGCAAGCTTCTACTTACGCGGAAATCTTCTAGTCCCAAGCGATAGGTAATTAGGTACACAAAAAAAATTACATGCTACGAAAGACAGCAAAAATAATCTTTAGTTCCGGCGGCTCCAGGCGCTCCATCGCTTCTGCCATACAGTCATTGGAAATGCGCTCTGGTGCGGCCTGACTCCAGCCGGTCGTACAAGATTCCTTTTTAGTCTGAAAAATTAGTATCTTATTTCGATTCAGGACAAAGGTCTGCAACGTGGTTAGCGAAAGTACTCCAATCGTTAACAAGCACAGGGTGGTTTAATTTGCTGTGCCTTTGTTTTGAACACATTTCTTTCTTACAGCATTACCTCAACTTTGTTCTCGTGCGTTATTATGCGAAGTCCTAGCTCTCCTGTTATTCACATCGCTTACCTAATCTATTTTATTTAAGCGTGGTTTTCGATTAAGTCTGATTGTATCGTACCTAACCTAATGATAATAAACCATGTATTCATATCTGAATGTGAGTTAATGCGACTTCAAAGCCAGAAGTCTGTGGTCTGTGGGTTTTAAATTTTAGAAAATCCGTTTTGGAAGTGCGAGGTGCAAGTTTCTTCTTACAAATTTCGGACAAAAGATGGAAATTTATCGACCAAATGTATAACAAGTTTTAAGTTTACTTGCATCTCGCCCTTCGTCCCTTCGACTTTGACAGATATTTTATATAACTACGGAACCCTAAAAACTGGTAGGTATGTACCTACGCCTACTTTGGAGATATAGTTAAAAGGATATTACAGATACAAGTAAAAATCAAAAGGATCTTCACTTCGCACTTAAGAGTGACCTATAAAAGCAGACACTAGCTAGATTAATCGCCACTATTTCGTTTACAGCTTTAGGCTCCCAAAGCTCGTAAACCTAATGAATACATACGACCCCCGTCAATAGACTTTGTCTATTTTATCCGTGCACATTCAAGGGTTATTTACTTAGAGTTGGAGCCGATTTACATTATCAATATCATGAGCAAACTGGCATAAGACTTATGCGAAGATTATCAAAGCTACTTATGATGATAATGAGTAGGAAGTTCGACATCTGACGGGACTGGACGACTCCAGGAGTGTTACATGGGCGTTGTGGACCCTTAAACTAAAACCTGTTCCCTAATTTTTTGAAAAAAATCCCATACTGAAGCCGATGTAGATAACAAAATTTAAATACGACAAATAGAAGGTTAAGGTTGGGTTAGGTATACGAGTACCTACTATTTATTTTTCCGAAAAAAAATAGATTTTCTTTTTCCCTTTACATAGTTGTTTGATCTACATAATATGTAAAACATATTTTATAAAAATAAGTTTTTTTGCTTTTCACTAGACAAACTCCACTACATCGGGGCTCGTCAACACAACGCTAACGCCACCGAGTCGAGTGTGGATCTGCCTGATCATGCAAGACAAAGGAAATAATAGCCAAACAGGAAAAGTTATCTGGTATAAGACCATTGACAAGATAACTATCAAAAACATAATGTCTCTTAATTCTTTTATATCCGCCATAAAAGAAGGCATAAAATACGTGTACTTTGGGTATATGCCAAACCTATCTGTTATTAACTAAGTGCTAGTGATAGTTAACAAAAGAAAAAGTCCAGAAAAAGAGGTCAGGGATAATTCATGTCGAGAAGTAGTGACAGACCTGTTCAGGGTGGACAACAGATGTATATCTGAAAAAGTAGAACTTCAAACGCACTTATTTCACATACATTGACTCTCGACTACATTGCCTCGGATAAAAATGGATTGCTTTATGCCCTTGTTGTAAAATGGCGCCATCGCACGGAAAGATGCCGCTATACCTTTGGCCTAGTAGATGGCCCCACTTTTTGATATTTAACAAATTTAACGGATATCAGTGAAAGAATAAGGATAAAAGTTAAAAGGCGTTCTAAAAATTTTAATCATGTGTCGAAAGATGGCAGTAAATTTACTGTGACTACAAAATTTACTTGACAAACCGCCTCTTTTTTAAATTCTGTTTGGTATAGGTACTTCTGATCAAAAATCTTTCGCCTTTATAGTTACACGGGATATTTCAAAGTGTACGGAACCCTCTGTGCGCGAGTAAAACGAACTCGCGCTTGACCGATTTTTTAAGCTTACAACAAATTAAAATTGAAAAACAGGATATCCGCGGTCCCGGTGAGCACGCACATATTCCATCTCGCTCACGCTTACGCTCAGTGAGGGTGAGAGATAAACACAAACCTACGGGACTTTAAGAATTAAGTATACTTACCTAGTAAGTAAGTATACTTAGTACTTACCCAGGGGTCGGAAATACCTACTGGGTGGGGCCTATAACAGGAGCAAAAAATTAAAGTGTAGATTGTATCTACTCCTTATGGCTCCTCTACACGATGGGCTATTATACTGGCCCACTAAGATGGGCCAGCGTGTAGAGAGAGTAGTGGTGTCGGATGGCTTATGGCATGGCGGGATGGCGATCGGATGGCCACGGTTCAGTCCAGCGCTGGGCCATCGTGTGGAGGAGCCAACATTTGTTCATCGATTTTTATACAGAAAATAACTTGTGTTTTGATTTTTAATGCACTTTATAGTTTATTCTAAGACGTAATGTATTGTGAATTTTGTTATGTTTAAATAAGTGTTAATAGACGTGGCAACGTCAATTACAACGACGATGATGGCGTACATTGAAGATAATATTTAATTTGTATCAAAAATAAGAAATATAAGCCTTCATAATTTTTAAAAGTTATTGAGCAAAAGTGTCATCGTGAGGAATAACCAGGAGTAATCATATATGTTTTAATTATTTGCTCGTGTTACAGGCCCCATCCGACGTCGACTTACGTATGTGACGTCGATCAGAAATTATACCTGGGACAATTCTTCAACTAAAAACGTCCCTTTTGACACTGACAGATCAGTATCGTATCGTTGTTACATCTTATGCATTATTCGAATTAGATAAGGATCATAATTATTCGACGCGACAGGTATAATAGGTCCTGCGAGAACATTCCCCATAGTAAACGAAGAACGTTCTCGAGAACGGCACAACTATAGTGAGAGGTATGCATATATACTTGATTTTCTCACAGATCATGAGATCACATGCGACCTCTAATTAGATTTCTTTCTGAGATTTGGGCGTTATTTTCAAACGACATCATTTCCGTACTTGGCACGATTCTGGCTTTCTGAATCTTGGTGGTATGCCCGTGGCGTAGCGTCGCGTCGTCGCCTCTAGTTTAATTGAACTTTCGCATGGTGAGAATTTTTTAACTCATTGACCCACTGGCAACTGAATTTAATTTCAAACAAAACATTCACAGAATTGATACCTACGAAAAGTTTTTCCCGGTGTTATGAAAAGTTTTTGAAAGTCTAGCGATATGGGTCACAATATTAGAGGATCAGTAGGTAATAGCCTATTCACTCTGGCTCTTAATACAGACATAGCTACTTAACTAATATCTTCTCGTCCAAAATTCCGCAGTGTCTAGATCTAGACGAATTGTAACCATGGTGTGTTGCCAATGATAACATAATATAATGTTTGGGAAGCCATTTCCGTAAGTATAAAAAGACGGCGGAAAAATGTAGGCGCGAAGGGAAGATGTTTCCACACAACATTCGAATTTCAAAGTTGGTTTGCTAGAGTATACATTACGGTTAGGGGCGTGGTCACTAGTCGCTCACCATAAGAAGGCTAATCACACAAGTAATCATAATCACAATGGAGCGAGGTATATCTAAGTACTTTATATAGGAGCGAGATAAAATTATAAATCGGCAGATCGGCAAGAGAATCAAGGTCGCTGACCTACGTATTCGATTTTTGAGTGATGATCCCGAACCGGAGGAAACAAGAAGAGAAGGCCCTACAGTGAAATGTAATAGAGTCCAAGCTAAGTTGGCAACGATTTTAATAGCCCAGCCCGTCCAAGTGTTATAATAAGTTAACGTCATAATTTCATAGAAGTTTCACGTTTTATCGTGCACTGTCTGAGCCGTCAAAATCGCTGCCAACTTATCTAGGTCTGACTCTAGTGATTGAGGATCTGGTCGAAGTGGTCTGAAAAACTTGTCGAAGTAATTTACTAATACTAACGTAATTATCTAGACTTAAGTAATCTACACCAGAGTGAAGCACGCATCTTACTTGGCGTCCTAAATAGCTTCTCCGAGGCACCTTAAATTGTATTATCGGTACGAGAGCACGTTGTTAAGTTAGTAAGAAGTTTCTATATGATATAGATAGATAGCGTAGTGTATCTAATGAAAGGAGGCTGGACTTAAATTCACAAAACGAGATATGTATAATATTAGTTTGGCAAGACTTATTTATCATTGGAACATAGGCAGAGAGGCCAGAGAGAATCATAGTCTTTTTAATACGTATAGTTTTTTCATCACACTTGCTTGAAAAAGATCTTATTTCATGCAGGTGTACTGAAGGACAAAGGCCTATATTGTTCCCGCGCGAGTTATGGATTGTGAAATAAAGCTAGAACTCCCTAGGGAGTCTGCCTACCCAGACTCATATGGTATTGTACTTAATCATTAGCTTCTATTTTCATGTCGTAGTGCCTAACCCCCTTATTCATAAACGTGTACTAAAGTTACGATGCAGTAATCATCGTTTGTTCCTTTCCGATGTATAGGTATGATGGAAAGGGACAAACGATGATTAGCGGCATCGTAACTTTAGTACACGTTTATGAATAAGGGGGTAAAGGTATATAATGGAATTAAGAGTCCCCAGCAAACTCGGCAGAATTTCACCTTCACATACAAACGGAGTGTCGTTCTAATTTTAAAACTACGTGTTGGATTGTAATGAAACTCTAGTTTATATAGCTCCAGTTTATAAAACAAACGAAATAGAGCAAAAACAAGTTTTGTATGAAAAACTTAAATTCGCTGTATTTTTTTTAACTATGGTATCTGGGGGCCTACCGCGAACCACGATCGTTGAGTAGCCTCCCACTTATTAATTCGTACGTAAGAGTGACAGGGAGGCAACACGTCGAACGTGGTTCGCAGCGGGCCTCTGAGAGCCTACCGCGAACCACGTTCGACGTGCTGCCTCTCTGTCATACTTACGTACGAATTTATAAGTGCGACAGAGAGGCAACATGTCGAACGTGGTTCGCGGTAGGCCCTCGAAGCCAGAGGCGGCATTAGGCGTGGGCGACGTAGGCCACCGCTTTCAGCCTCGCGGTCCGAGGGGCCTCGCGCCTAAAATAAGTATATCTTAGACACACCGTAAAAAATTTCGTTATGTCTTGCGCCACCAGAGGGCCTCGCTAAATATACCTTGACCACATAAAATTTAGGTCTTGCTGCGCCACTGTCTAAAGCTACTACATAAATTACAGGACTAATAGATATGACCTTATCCTATTGTAAGCACAAAGTTTCAGAGCAATCTAATTGTTTTAAAATGTATGGAGTACCGAGCTTACTGGGAACTCGTACTCTTAAGCCGTCAGTCTGAAAGGCAACCCGAAATAGGACCGATTGTAACAAATATTTACCAAGCCTGATTTTTCCAACACAAATTCAGAACGAAGGTGCCGACGAAGGTGGGATTAATTCCCGAGATCGCCAGTAATCCTCTCTCACAAACGTAAGGCAAATATTATGTTAGTTCGTGTTGGGTGCCCCGGGCGAAACGTTCGTCTCCATGTTTACTAACTTTCTCAACATTGCCCGATAAATAACAAGTAGCGTCGGCAACTTGGGTGAGAAACTTAATTAGGTAGCTCTACGTAAGCTTCCCGTACATAATAAACTAGAACGCACGATTTTATTTCCTTGGCGTGTAGATGTGGATTGTAGGAGACAATTAACCACTAATAACTTTTTTTAATTATGCAGCAGGGAAACTTGGTTCTACTATCTTACATCTATCTTACTTACTTCTAGTATGGTTTATATATTCTTGGGGATATCTTTGTTGGGGAGTAATCCACGTACCTTGAGGGATTCTTGGGGGAGCCCTGTAGGATGGGTAGGACAGGCCCCCTGATTTAACCTTGCTTTAGCTAGCCATGCCGTGTGTATTTGAAAACGAAAGCTGCGCTCTCGAGGGTAGATGTGGAAACATAACTGACGAATTGACTAATACTTCACCTTCATTCCTCAGCGCACCAGTGTTGGCTTTAAGCCATTTTTGATGTTGCTTCTTATGGGGCCCATCGTGCGGAGGGTGAGTCACAGTCTGTCGGAGATAAAATTGGATCCAAAATTTTTGTAATTTTTTGTAGGTATATGAATCATAGCTATACTCCATCGTTCGACCTTATTTGATTTTTGATTATTTTATAAGAATGAGAAGCAAAAAATAAATTCCATACACATTATTAAAATACTCAATTAATTAAAACGTACTAGTTAATTAAAATCAAACGATGGGGCATCGCTGTGGTTAATACACATAAAATTGTATTTTTATGGAGAAGCGGTCACGTGACGTCGTCCCCTTTCCTCTTAACTCTCAGTGATCTTTAAAGCTAAAACAGACGGGCGTATCTGGCCGCGACCTTAGTCCGCATATCTCTTTCTCACTCCCACTTACTCGATCGAACAGGCCTCGGACTGCGACCATGGTGCGGTCAAAATATCTCTTTTTCGCTCTCACTTAATGGTCCTTAACGGACGCACGGCGGACCACGACACGATCGAACATCCGCCGGACCGCACCAAGATACGGTCCAGTGCGGCCGTCTGTAAATACTATTACACCGCACCATGACTGGTGCTGTGTCTGCGCGCGTCCCCGTCCCATCCTACGGTAAAGGCAGCATCCGCTTGATCACGCTCAGTGATCACACCTTAAGCCCCCTCCAGACTATGCGCGTGAATCGCGGCGCGACTTCGCGGAGCGAACATACCGCGACGTTGACGTAGACTCCACACTCGCACAACTTCACGGCGATATCGCAGTTTGGTTCGCGGCAAGATGGCGCCGAAGCGTCAGCTGATCGGATTTAGTTTGCGGCAAGGCACTGGGGGCTTACCGCGAAAACCGAAATTCGCAAATTGCGGGGATCTTTCTCTTTTACTCTTACTAAGACGTAATTAGAGTGACAGAGAAAAATGCCCGCAATTGACGAACTTCGATTTTCCCGGTAGGAGCGCAGATTCTAACTGGGAACTGTCAAATTGATTTTTGGTTGATCAAGTTCGCACCTATTCGCACCGAATATAACCAAGTAGCCGCCATAGAAGGTTATGACAGTTCAGATTAACCGACTCGTGAGCGAATCACGGCGCGAAGCGATCGCGAGTGTGGAGTCTTGCAAGTTCGCGCTTCGCGTCTTCTTTGACGCGGGCCAAATACCGGCAAAAAACGGGGAATAAGGCGCGAAGGCGTGAACAATCTGCGAAATCGACGCGAGGGCCCTCCACACTCGCGTTCGCGGCTTCGCGCCTCGATTCGCGCACGAGTGTGGAGGGCCCTTTACATTTCATCAAATTGTCGAAAGGGCATCTACTTGTCGAATAGTGCCTAGAGTTCGGAAAGAGAAGAGTCGTAGAATGTTTTGGGCCCCATAGGGAGCGTGCATGAACTATGGGAGGCAGCACAGGAGCCGTCAGATTTTTGGCGCGAGGCGTAAATGTGATGTTTATTGTTACAAGTAGCCCACAAGATGGCATATACTATGCACAAGAAAACACATGACGTGTAAATTTACATGTTTATTGTTCCGATTCAGGCCAAAAGATGGCAGACCGTCCAACGCGCACGGTCCCTATACATTCCAAGACTCTTTTCTTTCCGTACAGACTCTACACATCGATATTCTTCCTACCATACATTTGTACTAACACTTGAAACAACCAATTTAAACTGTATGTTGATACCACAAATCGTGGGTATAATGACTTGTTTGATAAAGAAGTGTATAAACAAATCGTTACTTAATTCACAAAATATCAGCATTTGTTTTCATTTATCGGCTGGATGTGGCTGAATAACGCGCGTTCGTAAATCACCTCTAGCCAGAAAAAAAATAGAGACGTCAGAAACGTCAAGTCAATGTTACGTGACTATAAAGTTCATAATGGGTTATCGCTGGTGATAAAATAATACTTGCGTTTATGTAAAAGTAAAACAGAACTTTGTTCAATTATTCTAGTCAATACAATTTATATTTCATCATCATGAACAACAAGCTGTTACAAATATGTTTTTACGATGCTGCTAAGAAATTTCAGAGGTTTTCACTACAAAGCTTGAAGAGCTCATCGTTGACAGTGCAGACCAAAACCGGCCTTCAAGTAAGTATAACAGTTCTTAAATGTAACTTGGCGGTTTAAACGACTTGTGGCCTTCTTTACTTTATTATTGTTAGTACTTCAATCAAATCAAACTCTGCACGTTGCGAGTAGGTTAGGTTCTGTGGAAAATTACATGTAATTGCTTTTTCTTTTCGGTTCAGCTGTTTTCATATATTAATAATGATAATGGAATTATACTGAGACAGTTAATTTTATATATAGCGCGACTGATGAAACAATCAACTTTTGTTTGTGATTGCGTTATCTCGATACCAACATCAGGCCAACAGTTTTGCTTAGAGGTCAGTCTTAATTGAGGAGTTAACGCGTAAAGACATACTCACGTGGTTCCGCGTTTCAGAAAACTTTTCCAGTCAGAAGTTATAGTACAGCAGCAGCAATGGACAAGAAGTTGTTGAACGGGAACCTGTGGGACACAGATCCAGAGCTGTTTGACATCATTGTGAAGGAGAAGAAGCGGCAAGAGGCGGGGCTGGAGATGATTGCTTCAGAGAATTTCACCTCTGTTCCGGTGCTCCAGTGTCTGAGCTCATGTCTCCACAACAAGTATTCTGAGGGCATGCCAAACCAAAGGTTTGTCATTTGAGTATCTACATGTTGAAAGTCAACAAATACATTACCAAAAAAAAACTTATCTGTTCAAATATCAAAGAATAACCCCCTCCTCTTATTCATAGACCTATAAAGCCTCATTTAGCTTATAATTGTTTGTCTTAATCGGTCATTTTGAAATATGTATTTGTAAAAATGGGATAATACATAAATTAACACATTCACTGTTCCAAACTGAACTATCCACCTTACATCTTTAATTAAGAGAGGCTGGCTGTGACCCATATATGAGGCTCGAACAGTGAATGTGTTACTTAATGAGTCTTGTAGTGCATTTATGAATAAGGGAGTAAATATTTGTTGTTTGTAAGAATGTGTCTAAGCTAAGATAAACTAAGACTTTGCAGCGACAAGACGTTCACTTGCCATTAAACATCACATTTTCATAAAATTAAACATTTATGGTGGCACTTGCATACTCTGTTGCTTGCCAAATTTGTTGCAGAATGCCAAATCTGAGCAGCTTGGACTGTCTCTACAAACACTCATTTTCTCAACAGATTTGAAATTACAACTTAACATCATTACATTTAAACTGAAAGAAGATTAGACTGAAACCTCAAGTAATCATTTACTTTTCTATTGCAGATATTATGGAGGCAATGAATATATTGATGAAATTGAAATTTTAGCTCAACAGCGCTCTCTACAGACTTACAGACTGAAATCGGAAGAATGGGGAGTGAATGTGCAGCCCTATTCAGGTCCGTAATGCATTTGGAACATAATTATTTTGTTATTATATGTAAAATCAGGTAATTACATTTTTTTTTTTATCTATGGACCCTTGCATATTATAACAATGTTTGAAAATAGCCATAAAAAGGCGAAAAGCTTACTTTTTAAAAACTCCACACCAAATGTACATAAATTGTAATAACACTAGTTTTGTGTTAGTGCATTCTCTATGATATAATATTCACCTTTCTTGAACACAGCCGTCAAATTATAAGTTACTTTATGATTAAGTACTTGGTTCCTAATGTGACACATTAGAATCAGTCATAAATAATAAATTTAAAAATCATTAAGCAATGACAAGGACTCAGACAAGACTACCATAGGTACACATTTGTTATCAAAAATTAAATTCTCTCCACCATATTAATGAATTTGCAATGAACTCGCGATATTTATTGAAACACTGATTGAACGAAGCACATAAAAATCATAAAATATATTTAAAAGAAATTACAATTTAGGTCATGCTATTGCAAAGATGTTTTTTAGACAATCATCATTATTTTATTATGACAACCGGTTCTAAAACCAAATATAAAATAATATATGAAAATAAACCATAAATAAAACCTTCCTGTAACATAGAGCGGAATAAGTCGCAGAATTGAATATGGAAAAATAATCACTAACTAGCATTGACCAAACACTAACCAATTTTTCTACATTCACAGGTTCCCCAGCAAATTTTGCGGTGTACACGGGCGTGGTGGAGCCCCACGGCCGCATCATGGGACTGGACCTGCCTGACGGTGGGCATCTCACCCATGGCTTCTTCACCCCTACTAAGAAGATCTCCGCTACCTCAATCTTCTTTGAAAGCATGCCATACAAAGTAATTATACACTACCATCATTATTTTTCAGCTAGAGTCAAATCAAGTTAATTCTGCACAGACTTTGCAAAAACAAAGTGTGGAAAGCATAAACGTCAAATTTCTCTGAAAATATATCAACAAAGTCAGTGCACAGCATAGCTCAGGCCGACAACATGCATTTTGCTGGATAAGAATCTTTAATAGATGAGAATTATGTATTACTCGTATATGCCAGCTAAGCTCCGAACCAGTATTTTCTTCATACAATAAATACCGGTATTATTACGTTCTCTTTCGTTCTTTGGTTTCTTATTTCATTTTTAATGAGACAATCTAATAATACGAAGTTGTTACCTAAATACATGATTCAGTACTATGTAAAGAGCATATAATAAAAGCCTGCCGGCCAAGCTGCGCACTTGAACGCAACTCCTTCGCCAGGCCCCCTTTATGCGTGCAATTCAGACACTTAATAGAGTAGCGATTAAATTAGATTTGTTTCTTTGTTCTTTGAAGGAATTTACAAGGGCCACACTATATATATATTGTGTTACTGTAGTTTGTAATAATCTATGTACTATATACCTATAGTTGTGTGTATGTAATAAATAAATAAATAAATATAATACTAGGCTATTTCGGGGTTATAAAAAAAAACTGGTTCCGAGCCCTGTATACCAGCCTTCAACAGATTTGGCCAAGATTGTAAAAAAAATTAACTAATGTAACTTTTCCATAACCATGCACCATTGTGTGTGGTTGAAGATGGTGAAAACAAAATCTATAACCAAATTGCATAGCAATAGAACAATATAAGCTTCACTATGATAAGAGTACCCCTTGACCAAAGGGTCAATGGTAGTAAAGACTACCAGTTTGACATTGATAGTAGATAAAATTTACTTATTATTACCCGTTTAATTAAAATCGAGTTGTTATCTTATTTACACACCCTCGCATATGTCACGGTCTGATGTAATAATTGACGTAGAAATAAACCGACCCATTTAGTTGTATTACCTATTTTACGACAGTGATAACCATACACTAAAGACTGCATTCTATATAAGTATTTAGTATTAATACATAAACTTTCCCACATAATTAAATTAAGAGGGAAGAATAGCTTCGCGATCCTAGCGAAACAACGGTACTTTTTCTGTGAAACTCCATTTCGGGAGAAAACGTTTTCCATTAACTAAATCTTAACAAATCACTTTGATGTTGATGTCGATCGCTTCAGTATAATATGTTCTAGGTTTATAGGTTTCGCTTTAATATTTTTTTCTTTTGCAAATTAAAAAAAAAGGAAAACCTGTAAACCTAGTTTTTCATTGTGTCAATAACATACTAAAAATCATGGAGAAAAATGTTCCTTTTTATTATTTGTATTATTATTTAGAAGTGGAAAAACGTTTTCTCTTTTTGTATGGATGAATTGGATGGTCACGTAGTATTATACTTCCCTCTTTATAACTAATAAAAGGGACACTTACATATAATCATCGAAACTCTACTACTTATATCTAATGCTCGCGAATAGCGACACTATCTAGTCGCTTGGATGATCCTATTTCTTTTCTTGTAGATAATTGTATGGAAACTTATTAAATATTTTTCTCAAACACTTTCTTACAAGAAAGAAACAAGATGGGACATGCTGGTTCTGCAGGAGTCAGAGGAGACTGCAATGCACATACTCTGTTTCTGTGAACCACTAATGTCAAAAAGAGTACCTACTTAGAATGCGGGACGTTGCAATCCTATGGCGTACAGAACTTTACGGCCCAAACAATCTGGAAGTTCCTGGATTCAACGGGCATTAGTAATGAACTTTAAAGGCCCTTCATAATAGATCACTGCTTGGTCGACGTGGCACTCTAAAGCCTGCTACACCCCAATAATAAACAAATAACACTTTCTTATTGTTGTGTCCAGGTGAACCCCAAGACCGGTCTGATCGACTACGACAAGCTGGCAGAGACCGCTCGGCTGTTCAAGCCCCGCCTCATCATCGCCGGCATCTCGTGCTACTCGCGCTGCCTCGACTACAAGCGCTTCCGGCAGATCGCTGATGAAAACGGCGCTTATCTCATGGCCGATATGGCTCATATATCTGGTTTAGTTGCAGCAGGTATGTACTGTTGTTAACACAATTAATTGAACAATTGTAAACCTTATTGCAACGAAAGAAGATCCATTAATGTTCAGTTGAAGTGTATTTCTGTTAGTACATTAATAGAACATGATGATGACATTTTTATGTAATGAATAAACTTCCTTAACCTTTAAAAGGCATAAGGGTATCAGAAATTATGCAAAACTTAACCCTATCACTTGGAAATAAAGTTCAAAAGCATTTAGGGGTATATATGCCCTCTGTCTTAGAAATGCTTAAATTAAAACATAGTTCCTTATTGTTATTTGCATTTATTACTGCCACTATCGCGCGAAATGCGAAAACATTTCGTCATTTGATACGTGTTTCTATAACAATTGTTTGACCTCAGTCATGACAGTCATCTGACAGATAAGGTTAATTTTAATTACTTATTGTTAGTAATAATCACTTTTTATATTTAGCTCAATTTTTTTATAAATATTCCATCGATAGTTGTTGTCGTAAACAAACAGTTTGATGTCATTCATGCGCAAATTACTTTTAAGTTACATATAATATGCTCATTTGAACTAAGTATTTGTTATTTGTATTGTAAATACATAGGTCACGTTGAAAGTTTAAAAGCTTTTTTAGGCCTATTCATTGAGAACATATGAGACAAAAGAGTCCCACCTAGGAGCAGATCGATTTTGCAAAATTGTTTCCATAGATGATACTTAAAGTGTACCCCTAATTTTTTTTTATAATAATATATATTTTTGTAAAGTCGTCTATGTTGTTATCCGCAGGTGTGATCCCCAGCCCGTTCGAGTACTGCGACATAGTAACAACGACCACCCACAAGACCCTCCGCGGGCCGCGCGCTGGAGTCATCTTCTTCCGCAAAGGAGTGCGCTCGGTTAAGGCCAATGGAGACAAAGTGCTGTATGACTTTGAGTCCAAGATCAACCAGGCTGTGTTCCCCGGTAAGCTACCTAGTTATTTTTACTATTTTAGGTCATATACGATACTCAATTCATTCAAGGAGACAATTAATATTTTAGTGAGAGGTATTAGCCAGTTTATAAAAAAAAAAACTCCAGTCCTTTAGTCTCTTGTGACCAATAAAATATTCTTTTTGTAAGTAAAGTCTAAGAGGAATCGTTATACCAAATTTGACAGCTGAAGTATTTTTTAATGTGTGGGCCACGCAGCTCACACTTGGCATCTATAATTACTTACCTATATTCTATAAACTGATTGCATATTGCATTAATTGTAGGTCTGCAGGGCGGACCCCACAACCACGCCATCGCCGCCATCGCCACGGCCATGAAGCAGGCTCAAACTCCTGAGTTTGTGGAGTACCAAAAGCAGGTAATACTTGGGAAAACCATTATGTTGTGGGCGGGGCGTTACGTACTTTTTGTATGTTCCATACAAATACAAGTATTTATTAAAAACAGACATTTTATTCTTATTCTAATTGATTTGAATAAGAATAATTCTTGCACTCGTTATTTAAGAATAAAATTAAGGAGAATATATCATGTGACTTTTATTTTAAATGAAGCGGCCAAGTGCGAGTCGGACTCGCCCATGAAGGATTCCGTACCATTTATGACATATTAAAAAAAAACTACTTACTAGATCTCGTTCAAACCAATTTTCGGTGGAAGTTTGCATGGTAATGTACATCATTTTTTCTTTACAGGGGGGGGGGGGACACATTTTACCACTTTGCAAACTCTCGCGCAAACTATTTAGTTTAGAAAAAATGATATTAGAAACCTCAATCAGACAGACAGACATGAAGAATCCATAAGGGTTCCGTTTTTTGACATTTGGCTTCGGAACCCTAAAAATGGAATAATTATTCCAAATGTATGATTGTTCTGAATAACGTTTTATTCGATTAAAATGTTATTCTAAATTAAGTTAACTTTTGTAGTACATACAATCGGTTATAGATAGTAAAATGAATTTGACGTAAGATTTTTAATGGTCGAGTTGATTTGATATTTGGTAAGCGTAAAAAGATTTTATGTTAATTAGGTACATTTTTTGGTGCTTTCGAAACGGTGATGTAGATGTGATTAAGAGAAAGTAAACAGCGAAATTCTATGACGGTTAACCTTAGCGAATTAAGTATTTTGTTTATTATTTCTACCAACCTATAACCCTTGCTCTTAAGTTATGCTTTCTCTTTCATACCAATGGAAAATTAAAGATATAATAAATGACTGCAGGTATAAATAAAGAACATGCGCTTGTCGCTAAATTTGCCAAAAGCCGCAGCATGAATTGTGTTGGCTATGCACCCATGGTGCCTAGCCAAGATGCCAATCGTTTGCGCATATTAGTGCGATAGAGAGACAGAGACAGAGTTTCGTTGTCGTAGCGTAAACGCATATTAGCAAAAGATCTTCAAATCGTATCACAAAAGTGCAGTTTATATTTCTGTGATTATCTGATTTTGCTATTGGCATAAAACATACTATTTTACGAGTCCCAACAAACGGCGCTGCCTCGGTTTGGAAAATACTACTGTGCGTGGCTGTCAAGCTGGAGAAAATGTCCTAGATTGGGAATTACATTGCTAAAGAGCCTAGAAAGTGACCAATATGATGGACGAGTCAATTTGAGGGCTCTATTGTACTTTTGGCCGAGTCATTACAAAGTTTATTCGCGTAGACTATATGGGCATTTATTCATTATAGGTATATTTTATAACCGTTTAACGGGAAACGAATAATTTCTTATTCATGAATACATAACTGAAAATTCCCGCCATCTTTGCATTCACGTTAATAAAGGCATATATATGCATGACAGTGGCGGCGGCTCCATACAACTCGATTCCCACCGGCTTGCCTAAAAATTATTGCTACATAAACCAACGTATAAATCATCATTAAAATTAAAAATATATCCATAATGACGAAAACACTACGTATTACATTACCTTGGAATAGATAACATAAAGGAAAAGATACTAAAGCTTCACTAATTATTAAATTTCAACTAGGTAGGTAATCATAGCGAGCGCGCGAAGTGAAGCTAAGCTTGACTATTCATTCAATTCAATTCAATTCTTTATTCGTTCCTCACAGGTACATAAATAGGTGGTAACTCAGTATTCTAAGGAACAGCTATGATGTGCCTTTTGGCGTACGAAGTAACTTCTTATTATCTAACTATATACATATTCAATAATTTATTTACACGGGCAATGAGCTAATGAGATTGGCATATGCAAACATATAATTCAATAAGTCAATTCATATAGATATATTAAATAATAATAATAAAATTCATAAAAAATACGTATAGTACGTCGGTTCCTCTCTCTGCGGCCCTGACCACCGGCAGCTTGGGCCCTGCCCCGCTGCTGGCGGCACCCTAGGTTAGGTTTTTTATTATGTGTTTATATGTATTTTGTATTGTTTTGTAAGTGTTTTTATATTTTACTTTTATATTCATATTATAAAAAAACCTAATCTAAGATATGCAATGAATAAAGAGAATAAAAAAATACAATTACAATTAATTACATTTGGCATATGTCAATATCATTAAAATAATCAGTTACACTATAATAACATTTAACTAGTAAAAAATTTAATAATAAGGACTTCAATCTTTGTATTGGTGCCGTTTGCCATAATTCTGGTAACTTATTAAATATCCTTGGTGCCATCACTAGTACGCTTTTTTGCATTGTTCATGAAACACTACGCAGATACGTCAACTCACGCACACGCTCATAAAGTTTGCTATGGAGAGTCCGTGCGAGTTAGCTTCAAAGCAACTCGGTCATGCATCGAATTATTAATTTAAATAAAAACCTTAAGGCTAGGTTCACACGGCGTTAATTTTTCCCGTATCGTATCGGCGTCTATGCGGGAAAGCCGTCTAGCCGTGTGAACGATTTTGAAAGAAGCCATACAAATTTTGCTGTCACTGCGGTATTCGATAAAATCCCGTATACGGTATACGGGAAAAATTAACGCCGTGTGAACCTAGCCTAAGTGTAACTATATATAAGGTTTATATTGGAAAAATGCACCCACATATTCATAAAGTCCGCGAGTACTGAGGGGCCTACCGCGAACACCGATGTACGCAAATTGAGGGCAACTTTCTCTTTTACTCCAATCATGGCGTAATTAGGGTGACAGAAAAAGATGCTCGTAATTTGCGAACTTCGGCGTTCGTGGTACAGAGGCACACGGCAACATGCTGCTTCATTTGAATTTAAACCTTAAATACAAAGGGGTAAGATTTATATTGGAGTGTAATTTTTCACAATTTTGAATCGAGTGGCGTTTGCCGCGCGTATAGTTAATATTGCTATACAAAAACATTGAATTAAATAAATGGGTAAAATTATATTGTATTTTGCTATTGTTAGTACCAAATTTAGTAAATACCTTTTAAAAAAAAGATAAATTTTATCCAAGATTATTATGTAGTTTCAAGCTTAATAATTTGACAACGTGCGTTTATTCAAAAAAGTACTTTTTGTAAGTTTGTAGTAATAGGTTCTAGAATTCGTAGGTGAAAATGGAATAATGTTATGATAAGTAACACTCCCGTCCCGGTTGTTACCAAGGCGTTAATGTTGTTATTATTAGAGTTTTCAATGTTTTTATATAATTTTACTTAGGTTTATGTATATATTTCTATATATAAAGTTACTAAACCGGTGAAATTTTGTGTATATAATACGAGTACACTATATATAAAGTGGCTATACACTAACTGCAAAAGGTTGCGCTCAAGTACACCACTAGCGCACGCTTCACTTTTATCATGAAAAATCTTTTTTTTTTTTAATAAGATAGGATATTTATTGGTCCAGAACAATAAATATCCTTTCTTATTAAAAAAAAATTTAAATCTCTACCATAAACAACCCAATGAGCCTGGCACGCTAATCCGTGGAAAGTAAAATTGTAGTAACATACTCCAACTAAAACGTTGGATTATTGGTTCAGTTGTACTACTAAGCACTACTTTCTAGTCAAGATTTAGACCATCTATTTTCATGTGGCATGAATAAAATCACTAAATCACTTTGTCAGTAAAAAAAAGGCGCGAATTTCAAATTGTGTATGGGACGGTAACTGTCGATAACTCTTCGCACCTATTTTTTTTCAAATTTTTCGCTTTTTTACTGACGGAAATGGCTTGACAGACTATACTTGTCCACTCAGTAACTCTCTATTGTAATATTTCAGGTGATCAAGAATGCGCAGCGCCTCTGCGCCGGCCTTGTGTCCCGCGGCTACGACATCGCGACGGGCGGCACCGACGTGCACCTCGCGCTGGTGGACATGCGCGGCGCCGGCCTCAGCGGCGCGCGCGCCGAGCGCATCCTCGAGCTGTGCAGCGTCGCCTGCAACAAGAACACCGTCCCCGGCGACAAGAGCGCGCTCAACCCTAGCGGCATCCGACTCGGTAACACTATCGCTAGTCCGTCTACGACTCGCGACGGGCGGCACCGACGTGCACCTCGCGCTGGTGGACATGCGCGGCGCCGGCCTCAGCGGCGCGCGCGCCGAGCGCATCCTCGAGCTGTGCAGCGTCGCCTGCAACAAGAACACCGTCCCCGGCGACAAGAGCGCGCTCAACCCTAGCGGCATCCGACTCGGTAACACTGTCACTAGTCCGTCCACGACATCGCGACGGGCGGCACCGACGTGCACCTCGCGCTGGTGGACATGCGCGGCGCCGGCCTCAGCGGCGCGCGCGCCGAGCGCATCCTCGAGCTGTGCAGCGTCGCCTGCAACAAGAACACCGTCCCCGGCGACAAGAGCGCGCTCAACCCTAGCGGCATCCGACTCGGTAACACTATCGCTAGTCCGTCTACGACTCGCGACGGGCGGCACCGCCGTGCACCTCGCGCTGGTGGACATGCGCGGCGCCGGCCTCAGCGGCGCGCGCGCCGAGCGCATCCTCGAGCTGTGCAGCGTCGCCTGCAACAAGAACACCGTCCCCGGCGACAAGAGCGCGCTCAACCCTAGCGGCATCCGACTCGGTAACACTGTCACTAGTCCGTCTACGACTCGCGACGGGCGGCACCGCCGTGCACCTCGCGCTGGTGGACATGCGCGGCGCCGGCCTCAGCAGTCCAGCTCGCATTTAAATTGTGCTATAACTCTGATGAACCACACTTTAAACCACAAGAAATGACTGTAGCCCTAAAGAAGATAAACAACGACCTGAATACAATAGCGGATTGGTCTTTAAAAAACAATCTAGTACTTAATCCGTCTAAGTCGCAGTTTGTGGTAATGGGTAGTAAGTGGCAAAGGAAAAAAATTATTAACCAAAAACCCGAAGTATATGTGGGACTAGAGTCTGTACCGCAGGTACCTTTTGCTAAAAATTTGGGACTTATTATGGATGGAGAACTAAGATTTGAACATCATGTTAATATTAAGATACGAAATGCATTCTATCGTCTCAAGACCTTATACAGCTGTAGGAAATACTTGTCAGAAAAAGTGAGAGAAATTCTTGTGGAAGCTCTAGTACTATCACCATTTAACTACACCGACATTGTTTATGGTCCGAGGTTATTAGCGAGTACAAAGAAGTCCATACAACGAGTACAGAATGCTTGTACACGTTTTTGTTACGATATCCCTAAAAGAGCACATATAACACCCTACCTTAATGTCAAAAACACCTTAAAGATGGAAAATAGAAGAAAACTTCATTTGTCCTTTACACTACGTAAGATTATAGAATTTGAGAAACCATCTTATCTTTTTGAAAAATTGAAGTGGGTAAACGATGGAAACAAGTCAGTGAGAAGTCATAGAAAACATTCCTTGCTTGTCCCTAAACATAGGACCAAGTTTTTTAGGGGAGGATTCAAGTACGCAGCAACAAAAATTTGGAATGATCTCCCGCCACCACTAAGGAGTCCTATGCCGTTGCTAGAATTCAAGAAGCAGGTTAAAGTACATTTACTTAAAATACAGAAAGGAGATCCCCCCCCCCCCCCCCCCCTAACTAACTTACTAACTAACTAATAAATATATAACTAACTAATAAATATATACATATATATATATATATATATATATCACACACGCATTCACACACACACACAGACATATTCACAAAACAACCGCGCCGATCGCATATATTATATATTAGATATTATGACTAGGATATATAATGACCGACCTGTCAAAAAGGGACCCGTCTGAAAATCAGCGCTGGGTATATATCTAGCAATAAAGCTGAGACAGGTACCCATTGCCTATACCAAAAAACCAGATAAGTAGTTAAAATTTTAGGAGCTAAATTGTTTGTTGTATGTTATTTTTTATTTTGTATCTTTGGTAGTTGGGGCAATAAATATTTTTTATCTTTTATCTTTATCTTTATGGTTGTCAAAACAGACGTTTGGCACATTATAGTGACCACAAAATATATAGCGCCGTAAAGCGTCATCCTACTTCAGTTTTTTCGCACACCTCAACTCTCCAATTATCTTGTTTATACCCGACTGGTCAGATGGAGTTTAATGTTTTTGTACCAATTTTTAGGTACCTACAAAAATAAACAGTCATAAAAACTCAGAGTATGTAACTTTCTAACACCATTTATTCTCTTCAGGTACCCCCGCCCTAACAACCAGAGGCTTCAAAGAGGAACACATGGACCGAGTAGTAGACTACATTGACAAGGCCCTCAAACTAGCGCAAGAGATCACGAAAATCTCCGGACCCAAGCTGGCCGACTTCAACAAGGTCATTGAAGAAAACAATGACGTCAAATCCAAAGTTCAGACGCTTAAAGAGGAGATCGAGAACTACAGTAGATCTTTCCCCTTACCGGGTTTTGAAACATACTAATAAAACAAGCATTTTGTCACTGGTGGCCACAGTTGGGTTGTTAACCTTAAAATGAGGTTATAAAAGGCTGAACATCATAAACGCATGACGCGACATAGTGACACTGCCACAAATGGTTTTTCTTGCATATCAGATTTAAAATGTCGTACAAAATGAGTCGCGCTGTAAATGAGTCAAGCCTAGTAAAAATACGACGCCATTCCATATAGTTCCTTGATTATTGTTATTCGTAAAGTTATGTACTCGTATAATGAAGCTTAAGATAAGTACGATGTTTACTCGTATTTTATTTTTGTACTTAGTACAAAATTATAATCATAACATTATATAGTTGTAAGAAAAAGTGCCTTGAAGTAATTTATACTTTGTACAAGTATGTATAGCTACTATGTCTGTATTACACAGAATCTCTTATTTGTTTTCTTTTATGAAGTTGTAACATGACATGATTCCATTAATTAAAATATTACTCAAACTATGGTTAACCTATTATTACTCCTGCCAAAGACATTTCGGGACTCTTACATATAATGACACACTTTTCACATTTGCCATGAAATGTACTATTTAAATGATTATGGCATATATTTATGCCATAATCTGCCATGGTCTGGAGAGACAAAAAGTATAGGTGAGTGAGTAAAGTAACTATAGCCGGTCCAACAAGTTTGTCAGTAGAAAAACGCGCAAAATTCAAATTTTCTATGTTACAACCCTTTGCGCCTACATTTTTTTTAATTTGCCGCTTTTTTTCTATTGACGGAAATCGCTATATTATTCTACCCAATTTTTTATTTCTTATAGTCTGGCAAACAACTTGTCAGTCAATAAAAACTAAGAAAACTATTCGCATCTCTTTTTTTAATACTTTTACTAGCGTATGACAAAAATAGTATGATTTAAATAACTTTGGTCCTAGCTAGCTATAAGAATACTTGCACTACCCTTTCCAGGGTGCTATGTGTTTCTATAATTTAAATGTTGGCTCGCAATAAATGATTTCTGATTCTCTCTGTCTATGTTTGAAATGAGACGATCCTGGCCAGCGACATTCTAATTCGTTGGTCCTGGCCAAAGAGTAAAGTAAGTGTCCTGGCCCAAACATATGTAACCATGACTGAATTAGATATGGTACGTTGGGGAAATGACCGAACGGGATGGTCTTATGGAACTTTCCGTAGGAGTAGCAGAGAAAGCGCTATTATTGTTTGTCCTTGTCAGGCTCACTTTTCCTCCCTGCCTACTTCTAAAAAGTCCTTAGTGAAAAAGTCTCTTTGCGCGAATGTAAGCAGAGCGAGCCCCTTTATCTCGTGTCCTAAAAACCGCTTTGGACGCGAGCCCGGCGAAAGGCACGTGCCCACCATTTATACCGGGTTTACGCGTCTCGTGGCACGGCTCGCCACTCGCACGCGAATGTAAATGCGCCATTAAAACGTAGTGATTATATGCTCTTTGTGCGCCATAACCTGCATTTTTCTTTTATAAGCGCAATAAAAAACGTCTCAATGCTGTAGTGATGCAAAAATCGATAAGAACCGAAACTTTTGAAATGATATTAAACATAGTATTCTTTTTTCTCCTGTTCGATATTGAAAATTAATGAATTGCCTTAATGATAAAGAAATATAAAGAGAGTCTAGGAATAATCGATTAAGTGCATTAATAAATAATTTCATAATTTATAACCTTGTTTTTTTATATATTACCTGTGGCAAACTCCGAATATCTTTCATTCATTCATCGTCATATTTTTCTCGTATATTGGGTTGTTTTTGTGTCGCTAATCTCAATTAAACATAATTGGAATAGCAATTATGTCCCAGTCTAACAGCAGTTATTGAATTCGCTGGAAACAACTGTACATATTTATGTGAAAACGTAAACTTTAATCGGGCCGACCTTGTATAAATGAACATACGTATTTTGGTTGGCATGTGAAACTAAAAGTGAATTCTTGTGTTTATCGACAGCTCGGAGTGGTTAACTATTAGTGTTATAAGTTATAGACCTTGATGGATATCGCGAAGGACTAATTCGTCAGTATTATGTATACATTTGCGTGTGGTAAAGACCACCTGGAGATCAGGCTTGTGTCAGAAGTATGTTCACGACGACAGGGATGGTAGCAGCACCACAGCAGGCGACGGGCCAGGTCGCGCAGAATGGGAGTACGACGTTGCCTCGCTCGCATCATCAGAGGACAGGTACTTACTTCTATTATCAGTGTTGTTTGAATGGACCTAGTGCACTTCCTGGTTGCCAAAAGTAGGTCCTAGGATGTTGTTTTGGTTCACTACTATTTTGTAAATTACTCTATATATAAATATATTTGAATACAATTAATATAAAAAAACGTTAGAAATGTTTTATAGGTAGTTATAGCCAAAGGGCCAAATATTATATTGCAACATATCTTTGTTACTAGAAAAATAAGGAGGTGTTGCAATACATTTGGCTACTTTGGCTCTTTCACTATCTATTGTATGCTGGATTTACTAAATATTTTCAAACTAATCACAAATATCAGTGCCTAATAAAGTTGATGATACAACATAATGTACAAGCCTCAAATCTTTACCCACCTCATAAATTCTGCATATAAAGAAAACATTTTGCCTCAATAATTTTGATTTAAGAGCCCATCAACATGCTCACTAGTGCCACTGCTAAATAATTGTGATTATTTAAATTATCACAATTATTTAGCAGTGGCATATACATAAAACTAGTTTCTATGTTGCTGGATTCATTGATATCTGAACTCAAAACAAAAATGACCGTTTTCACTTTGGACGCATAGATTGACGAATCAAGCAACGTAAAAACTATCGACCGACGATTGGTTTGGCCTAGTGGGTAGTGACCCTGCCTACGAAGCTGATGGTCCCGGGTTCAAATCCTGGTAAGGGCATTTATTCGTGTGATGAGCATGGATATTTGTTCCCGAGTCATGGGTGTTTTCTATGTATTTAAGTATTTATAAATATTTATATATTATATATATCGTTGTCTAAGTACTCTCAACACAAGCCTTATTGAGCTTACTGTGGGACTTAGTCAATTTGTGTAATAATGTCCTATAATATTTATTTATTTTATTTATTATGATGTATTCAAATACAATTATTTAGCAGTGGTGCTAGTGAGCATGTTGATGGGCTCTTAAGCAAATTTATCTCAAAACATTTACTAATTTTCTCTGAAACAATTATGAATTTACTGACAGATTAAATCGGACAGACAGACGGACATGACGAATCTATAAGGGTTCCGTTTTTTGCCATTTGGCTACGGAACCCTAAAAATAGATTACAAATGATTGACCTTCCCTCAGTTGTTGAACTGGTTTTTATAAAGTCAGAGTTGAATTGTATTTTATAGCCGGAGGTTGAATTGTATATACACTACATGTTTTTATTTTGTTTTATTATGCAACATTTTGTGTTCATGATATTATACATATATTTAAAAAATTCTAATGATTATGCTAAAACCTTTTTGGTATTAATCAAAATTTAAAAATAACCCAAACTTATGTCTGAGGAATAAATTATCTCTATGCCAACATTATATGATATCACTGGACACTAAAGGGTTAGAATCATTAATTTATTATAGCAATAATAATTTGATGGTATAGTCACCTAGTTAATAAAAAATGAAATAAATAAAATTGTACTCTGTGTTTTTTTTAACTCTGTTTACTTCAGGGTATGGCTAAGTACATTTAAGGAAACTAGATGGCATAGTTTATTTATAAAAAAAAAATTGTTTTTTTTCTGAATGGTAAATAAATGCTGCATATAGCATTGTTGTAACATGTGCATGCTATTTAATTTAGCCAAACAATTGAAAACTTTGACATATCAATACCATTTTGAACATAGATTGTCCAAGATAGTACATGCGTTTAGTAGCAAATGCATAAAACACTAATCAATATGTTAACAAGCCCTAAGGCAAGCTTACATGTGCATAGGGGCCTTATTTAAAAAATTAAATATTTTCTCCAAAATGGAGTTAATTAGAACACAATGTCTTAATTGAGAAAGTAACTTAATTTAAGCTCAGGAATGCACCCTTAAACTTAATAAAAGGAGTATGAAAACCATAGAAACACCATGTTTATTTGTTTATCTGTTTGATAGGGAGGCCGCCTGCAGCCCCCAAGTCTTACGACTATCTTCTAAAAGTGCTCCTGGTGGGGGACTCTGATGTGGGCAAGCAGGAAATACTACAAGACCTAGAGGATGGTTCTGCAGATTCTCCATTTTGTAGTGGCAGTGGTAAGCTATTATATGTATCATATTTTTATAAATAAATAAATAAATATTTGGGGACAATCTTACACATCAACCTAGGCCCAAATTAAGCAAAGGTTGTACTATGGGTACTAGGCGATGATATATATATATATATATATATATAGATAAATACATCTGTGTTCATCACACAAATAAATGCCCTTACCGGGATTCGAACCAGGGACCATCTACTTCATAGGCAGTACCCACTAGGCCAGACTGGTCGTCAAATTATTTCGTCATATTATTAATTTATTACATATCATTGACCCAGGGGTCGGAAAACTCTTTAAAAAACCAGCAAATCGCAGTTGAAATCACTAGTTTTTAGAATCTCAAACAGCCGCAAATGTTATTTTCAGTGGTCTAAGAGCTCAAAATGTGATTTTTTACTGCATGTTTAAACTTTCTTAATGTAATTTTCTGGTGTAATGTACTGACAGCAATACTCTTAACACCTTCGCTGCAGTAATTAGTGTAACTCGTCTTTAACCCGTCGAACGACCACCATATAACAAATTGATGCAAAGCAATTTGACCCGTATTGATCGGTGGTAACACACATCGGATACTGAGTTGCTAAAACCCAAATTGAGTTAATATCACGCGTGTGATACTATGCCGCTGCACGGGGTTAAGCATACTTCTCACGGGGTCTTTTGACTCCATCCCAAAGTGAGCATGTTAACTGACCAATGCTGGACTAGCTTCTGCAACTTCATCTGCATGGTATGATGATAATTGATAAAAACTATCCTATGTCTTTTCTTGGGTCTTAAACTATCTCCGTACCAAATTTCATCTTTTTATTTTTTATTTATTGCATAAACAAACAAGTTAGTCTAGATTTTAATACAAGACCCATCGTAGGCAAAACCTTGAGGAGGTTTGTGTGCCGATGGGGGTGTGTGCGATGATCTAAATTGGATCAACAATTTAAGCATGAACAAGTAACAGACAGATGTACTCATATACTTTCGCATTTATATTACTAGCTTTTCCCCGCAACTTTTCTGCGTGGAATTTAAATTGGGTAGCTTCATTTTTATCCAATTTGGTTTTTATTGATTCCCTATGCAATTATTCCCTATTCCTTATTCGAGAGACAATTATAACGCCTTGATAAAGTGTAAAGGCAATCATCAATTATCTCACTTTCGGGGTAATTTTCATCCTCTTAAGGGATGATATCCGGGATGAAAACTATCCTATGACCTTTCCCGAGATTCAAAGTATTTCTATACTAAATGTTAACTAAATCGGTTCGGCGATTTAAGCATGAAGAGGTAACAGACAGACACACTTTCGCATTTATAATATTAGTTGGGATTTGGTAGAACACTTTAATTAACACGTTTTTATTAGGTCGACCTGTATGTAACTAACTATAGAATGGAATCTAAGGTAACTAATTTAACCATCTTCCAAGGATCGTCGCGTCATGAAAATTGGCAGCTATATGCAGTTCTGATGACTATACAATAATATGGTACTGTCAAACTGATCTGATGATGGATCCGGAAGATATGAACTGGAACTTCATGATGGAACATCGTATCATAGCTGTGTTTGGATTTGTTAGAAAAGTCTTGTAATGAACTTTGACCACGATTAGGTTTCAAGGTCTGATGATGAAGCCGGAAGATAGGCACTAGCATTCCATGATGGAATATCTATCATAAGCGTGTTTTACTAGTGTTTATTAAACTATTAATTTATTTTTAACACGCTTTTATTAGGTCGACCTGTATGTAACTAACTATGTAATGGAATCTAAGGTAACTAATTTAACCATCTTCCAAGGATCGTAGTGTCATGAAATTTTTTCAACTGTATGTAGTTCTGATGACAATACAATAATATGGTACTGTCGAACTGATCTGATGATGGAGCCGGAAGATATGAACTTGAACTTCATGATGGAATATCGTGTCATGGCTGTGTTTGGATTTGTTAGAAAAGTCTTGTAATGAACTTTGACCACGATTAGGTTTCAAAGTCTGATGATGAAGCCGGAAGATAGGCACTGGCATTCCATGATGGAATATCGTATCATAGTCGTGTTTGCACTTTTGAGAAAGGTCATGTAATGGACGTGTTTTTACGTGCATTTATAAAACCGTGTTTTTCTAGTGTTTTTTAAACTATTATTTTATTCACATTACTAATTTGAGGCAGTTGACATAACCCTAGGTAATCTTTAATTTGATCACAGTATGGTAACAAACAGAAGGTGACACATAGCATTGTTTCATTCCTTATAAGATTGCGACTAATCTGTCACAATCTCATCACCATTGTTTGTATTTGAAAGACGTAATTAGGTTAGTTGTTATTGTTATATATGGTGCTCTACCAGGATTTAAAACTTAAAACTCGGGTGCCAGTAAAGTCCAGTATTCGTGAGATAATCACGAACATTGTTCGTAGCTTAGGCTCAGTTTATAGCAACATTAGATCTGCAGTGTAAATTAAATCGATCGCAATTTTTTTTGAGTATTGTCCCCTATTTTTGCAGCATACAAAACAACAACGATTCTCCTTGATGGCAAGCGAGTGAAGCTACAGCTATGGGACACGTCGGGACAGGGTCGGTTCTGCACGATCATCCGGTCCTACTCCCGCGGCGCGCAGGGCATCCTGCTCGTGTACGACATCACCAACAAGTGGTCCTTCGACAGTATTGACCGGTGGCTGGAGGAAGTAGAGAGGGTAAGTGTTGAGTGAGCCCAGCTATGGGACACCTCAGGACGGGGCGGGTCTGCACTATCATCCGGTCCTACTCCCGCGGCGCGCAGAGCATCCTGCTCGTGTAAGACATCACCAACAAGTGGTCCTTCAACAGTATTGACTGGTGCTACATGAAGTAGAGAGGGTAAGTGTTGAGTGAGCCCAGCTACGGGTCACCTCGGAACAGGGTCGGTCCTGCACTATCATCCGGTCCTACTCCCGCGGCGCACAGGGCATTCTGCTCGTGTACGACATCACCAACAAGTGGTCCTTCAACAGTATTGACTGGTGCTAGAGGAAGTAGAGAGGGTAAGTGTTCAGTGAGCCCAGCTACGGGACACCTCGGGACAGGGTCGATCCTGCACTATCATCCGGTCCTACTCCCGCGGCGCACAGGGCATTCTGCTCGTGTACGACATCACCAACAAGTGGTCCTTCAACAGTATTGACTGGTGCTAGAGGAAGTAGAGAGGGTAAGTGTTCAGTGAGCCCAGCTACGGGACACCTCGGGACAGGGTCGGTCCTGCACTATCATCCGGTCCTACTCCCGCGGCGCACAGGGCATTCTGCTCGTGTACGACATCACCAACAAGTGGTCCTTCAACAGTATTGACTGGTGCTAGAGGAAGTAGAGAGGGTAAGTGTTCAGTGAGCCCAGCTACGGGACACCTCGGAACAGGGTCGGTCCTGCACTATTATCCGGTCTTACACCCGCGGCGCGCAGGGCATCCTGCTCAAGTACGACATCACCAACAAGTGGTCCTTCGACAGTGTTACCCGAAGAAGTTGGAAGAATAGTATCTCTCTCTTTGTCTCTCTTGTTATCTTCTTTGCACTATTATCTAGCATTTCTTGAGCCTCGGGTTAGAAAGGATTAGTAATGTTAATTAGTATTCAAATTAGACCTACCATTTAAATTTCATATTATTTAATATGCATTATAATCGCAATGTTCATTTAAATGACGTTAAATTAGGTCTTGTTGTGAAGTAGCTATTAATAGCATCCGTGATAAATGTGATAATACGGGAACAACAAGTAAATTGGCATTCGCGGGGAAATGCTGTCGCACGCATTCCACAAGTTTGATTACGAATACAATGAGTTTCAAACATTTGCGATTTGCTCGTTTGTTGATAATATGATTATATTTCTAACAATACCTTCAAAAACTCATTGATACGAGCCGGGGTTTGAACCCGCGACCTCCGGATTGCAAGTCATACGCTCTTACCGCTAGGCCACCAGCGCTGTTGTCCTCTTCATCAAATTTATTGATACTATTTTATGTAAAAGTCTCAAACCAAAGTTTTGGTTCTTTTTCTTTTAAATAGCTTTGGCTCTTGACTGTATATTGACAACATAAAACCAAGAATTAATCGCTCTTGCGTAAAAATGTAAGTCTCAAAGCATCCTTTTGGTGCTTCTTCTTTGAAATAGGTTTGGCTCTTGACTGTAGGTTGAAAACATCAAACCAAGAATTTATCGCTCTTGTCTAAAAACTTAAAGTGTCAAAGGAAAATTTTGGTGGTTCTTCTTTGAAATAGCTTTGGCTCTTGACTGTAGGTTGAAAACATCAAACCAAGAATTAATGGCTCTTGTATAAAAACTTAAAAGTCTCAAACCAAAGTTTTGGTGCTTCTTATTTAAAATAGCTTTAGCTCTTGACTGTATATTGAAAACATCAAACCAAGAATTAATCGCTCTTGCCTAAAAACTTAAAAGTCTCAAAGGAAAATTTTGGTGCTTCTTCTTTGGAATTTGGTAATATTTTTGGTTTGTGGTAGAGTTACTCAAGATAAAACCATTTTTTAAGAGCGTGCTATATCTCTTGCGAAGACTTTTTTTTCTTGCGGTGAATAATTAATATCTTAACTCAAATCACTACCATTCGCTTTAAAAATGTGTAAAGATAAAACTAAATAATTTTTATTCTCCTTTAAAAAAATATGTTGTTTTTAACTCAAGACATACTTATTGGACTAAGCAATTTATTATTTTATTTAAGCAACCGTGCGCAAGAGAGTTTTGCATTTTGAATTAAGATATCTTTTTTATCTGTGTAGTATGCCAAACATTACTTTGTGGACCAACCCTATACTGACCCACCCCTTATTATTTCGTTAACATTACTGAGCCCATCATTTTATTATCAAACAGATGTGCTTGTTATTATTAAAGCTATCAACTATCATTATAAATACAATAATTAAGAGTGCAATCACTTAAGGTCTACAATAGATCAGTAATGACCAAACAGTGCACACAGACATTAAAAATAACCAATCTGTCTTCTAGCAACGTCGCATAACGCAAAGTAGTAGTGTAACACTCGTTCGTGTTGTCGTACATAATCAGTTTAGTTTTCGTCGCGCTCTTATACTACTTATCTAAAACTTTGTCATATTATCCCGTACATCTGGTCAGAAATGAGAATTATTTTATTTAATGTGGCGCCATTTAAATTATCTATCCCAATTGAACCAAACAAAATCTGTCGAACTCTCGGGTTTAAGTTAGTGCCAAGAATTTAAATTATAGGTATCTTTTTAGGTACTTCTTTTGTTTACCTTCATCTCCCTTATCTTGAGTGTTTTTGTTTTTAACTCTTATTCTAATCGCATTATCTCAAACATCACTTGTAACGCCGTGATTTAACTATTAAAAAAATCAGTAAAAATGTTGTTATAATTTTGCAATTCACGTTTTCATGCTATAGATTCATATGAATAATAGGGTAATTACAACAAAAGATATTGGTTTACAGCACGCGCCCGGCGTGCCCAAAGTGCTAGTCGGCAACCGCCTACACCTCGCGTTCAAGCGGCAAGTGCAAGAGCGCGACGCCGAGATGTACGCCGCCAAGAACCACATGGCGTTCTTCGAAGTGAGCCCGCTGTGCGACTTCAACATTCGCGAGAGCTTCTGCGAGCTGTCGCGGATGGCGCTGCATCGGAACGGTATGGAGCGACTCTGGAGGAGCAATAAAGGTACGAGAATTTTTTTACACTCTGTTATTTCTAATGTTACATGTAAATATATACTGTTATTTCTTGTAAACGCTGTCGAAGTTTTCAAATAAATATTAAATTCAATGCTAATTCTTTGATCCTGTTGTTAATAGCAGACTTACGGGAATTTCGATTACGCATGTTTATTTTATTTTATTTGTGATTTAAATTTCTTTTGTAACGAATATAAATACCATTGAACTGTCTGACTGTAATAATGAGTGATTCGATAAGAAACGTGCAAGTCAAGGAAAAAATTTTGCTCCCACGTTTGATAGGTGAAGAAAATATCGCAGTATGGCGAAATATCGTTTACCGAGCCGTATTACCTATGTGCGAATTTGGTGGCGGGGGAAATACAAGCGATACTAATGCAGGAATGGGGCCGATGTGGTGATATATGAACTTCCGCGGGACGACATCTTTATAATATTTGGTAGCTGCTAACTCTCCAATAAGCCATATGTCCCACACCCACTAGAGCGGCGCCACAGTCATGCTCAGAGCGAATAGCGCTATCGGCTTTCAAGCACGGATTTGTCAAAGACTACACATTTAATACATTGAATCATTGGTTATAACCACTGTACCATCGACCGTAAAACTGCATGGCGATTTTATCAATGACTTCATTCATAATTTCTCCATGCAATTTTGCTCAGTGTATATGTACATATTTGTATTTGAGCATGTCCGCCCGCAGTGCTGAGCCTGCAAGAGCTGTGCTGCCGCGCCATCGTGGCGCGCACGTCGGTGTACGGGCTGGAGCGGCTGCCGCTGCCCGCGACGCTGAAGTCGCACCTCAAGTCCTACGCCATCTCGGCCGCGCCGCGCCGCCTGCGCGCGCGCGCCGCCAAGCACCCGCACCCGCGCCTCAACTGCAGCGGCCGCAACTCCTGCTCCGTCGTCTGAGCCGCGCGCGCGCCGCCAAGCACCCGCACCCGCGCCTCAACTGCAGCGGCCGCAACTCCTGCTCCGTCGTCTGAGCCGCGCGCGCGCCGCCAAGCACCCGCACCCGCGCCTCAACTGCAGCGGCCGCAACTCCTGCTCCGTCGTCTGAGCCGCGCGCGCGCCGCCAAGCACCCGCACCCGCGCCTCAACTGCAGCGGCCGCAACTCCTGCTCCGTCGTCTGAGCCGCGCGCGCGCCGCCAAGCACCCGCACCCGCGCCTCAACTGCAGCGGCCGCAACTCCTGCTCCGTCGTGTGAGGCTGCCTGCGGTTAGCACTTAGCTCTACTCTGTCTGCCCCGGCCTCTAACCGACTTCACACGCGCCCGATGTCAGCTAGGAAATTAACCGCATACGAAGTCATTATGTTGGATATTATATTCGACGCTATTGACAGGTATTGAAGTTCGAATTTCAACAAATATTTTTTATTGCATGCAGTAAGTTAAGGTCAATATGGTGAAGACCGGCGTATAAAATGTATTGCCGAGACCGTCGTAGGGCTAGAATTCACGTATTTGTATACGTACAGTCAGCGTCAAATACTTCGTAGCAGTCAAAGTAGCCAAATAGTTTGGTACACCATATATTTAGTATGGTGTACCGAACTATTTGGCCACTTTGACTGCTACGAAGTATTTGACGCTGACTGTACGTCGCTCTGACACAGTCAGACTGTCTCTTCCTGTCTGACTCAGACAAGAAGAGCTTCACTCCTGCACCTTCTGTGTGTATGTGTGGAGTATGTGTAAAGGAATGCTCCCGGTACTGGTTTACTATACAAATACAGTACCGAAACCGGAAATCCCCGGTTCTCGCCATACAAACTCAGAACCGGGGGCATTCCCTAACATTGTACGCAAGACCTAAAAGCGACAAAAGGGAGACGATTAGTTCTAAAGTTTTATTCATCTTGGCACTATCAGAGTACCATATTAACGCATTCACTACCAGTTACACGCTACGCTTATAGCCAATAACGCGTTTTCCCGCGTTGTAGCAAAAAGCACCTTCAAACCGAAACCCTGCTGAGCGAGTCGCTCTCAGTGAATATGTTAACTTGTTTGGAAAACTAGACACTAAAACAAATATTTAGTAAAAAGTTTTGTTTGTTTCGTATTTACGAATACTGTGCATAATTGCTGTTAGTATCTTATGCGTCCCGCGCGTAGCTGTGGACGTTTATCTTGTTTGTCGTAGCTCAACAATTTCCAAATAACATACCATCTTGAGACAGCATTACATAAAGTGCAAGATTTATGTCATTAATTAATCTCTGCATTGCCACTGAAGTTACAATGGGCATACAAAATATCGTCTTCATAGGTTGAAAGTTGGTCTGTGTAATTTTTTGTAATAAAATCAAATTTAATTCCATTTGTCATATTATTTGTATAGACAGTTTTTTCCATGTAATGTAACTCATTGATAATGCCAAGAGGTCGGGGTTCTAGCTTTAGTTAAAACAAATTGACTATAATTATTATTGTTAATCTCAGTGTGAAGCCACGATTAGAACACATTTTTCCTGTGTCGCTTATAGGGAAGATGTCGAAACGCCCGTCAAAAATATCATATTTTTAAATAAAATTTTCCTAACTGCCAACAATTTAATATTAAATGTTTATTATTAATAACGTAAATGTAAACATCACAGTAATTATCGTTCCGATTGTATTTGATAGTATTAACGCCCTACAATAGAATAGTCGATGATCCTAACACAAAATACAGGCTGTACTGACAACGGATTTGTGACTAGTTTTAGACTAGATTAAGGTATTGTTACTTAAAAGGTCATAATGTGAATATAGGTAACGTTATTATAGATATATGTGAATATACTGTACGGCACCTGTTCTGATACCTCCCACAGTAGCGCCTCTCTTAGACTTATGGTAGTTCAGATGAAGTTATAGTTCGTTCGCGTTAAGAATGCAGTTAAATCATTATTGTTCGTTGATAAATAAGTAAGTAAGTAAACACTTTATTGTACGAGAAAAAAAGAAATATTGATTACATAAATGTGTAGTACAAAGGCGAACTTATTCCTAAAAGGATCTCATCCAGTTAACCTATACCTAAAGGAGTAATAAAAATAACTACTTAAAATAATTATATATTATTACATACTTTAAACTATATATAAATAAATATAAAATAACCCATCCACTATCTATCCTACCTGTCAGTTAGTTCTTCGTCTGAGAGCCCAAGGTTTTTTAGTTTATATTTTAGCGATGCCACCAATTGACGCGCTACCACCGCGAGTTACGAGCATCGCTAAGCCGGCGGACAATGATGATTTTACTGCATTCTTAATGCGAACGAACTATATGTTGGATTCAGTGCCATCGATTGCCCATTTCAAGCACATTTTCGCAATGTCCCATAACTAAAAATATACCGACCAACATTACCAATGTCATAATTGGCACCACCAAAGCCCAACCTGAGTGTGCTTGTACTGTTTTCAACTCTATTACTGAGAAAGGTAGAGTAATGGCTTAACTACGCTCGTGGATAGTCCGTAACACTTATCTCGTCATAACCTAACCTTTCCGTAATGCGCGCGGTTATTTTTTTTGCGACAAACGCAGCGTTGAACGCATGCGATCAACGGAATGTAAGAAAAATGACAATGCGCTTACCGCGGCGTTTATTACCACGTAAAACAGTATGGTTATTAGATTATCTGATGGTAAATGGTGTGCGGCAAACGCAAAAAACACCGCGCGCTTAACTTTGCCATGACATCGCGCCATGAAAGGCGATATTTACTGGAAGAGGACTAGTTACCCTGTATTTTCCCATTTTATGTAGTTAATATTAATGAAAGCTATGTATCCAACTCAGGTTCTTGCTCATGCTTAGCTACAGTACGTATGCATATACTAGTGCATACTGTAATGCATTCGTAAGTTTGTTACTCGGTTCGATGCAACCGTACATAGTACAGTACCACCGCAAACACAGCAATGTCTAAATTTTTCTCGTTCAAAGTCTAATTCCGATATAACGGGGTCATTTAGATTTGTTAAATTAACTACCTAAATCCTTGAAATCAAGGGTGGATGGGGTGGCTAAGAGGCGCAAACGCGACCCCAAAGCACGTCCCTTCATATTTTTTTTAGGTCCTTACCTCATTAGGATCAAGCTTCTCCCCCCCCCCCTAAAATCCTGGAACCACCACTGCTTGAAATGACTACATTGCAATGTCGAAATAATTCCGTTTCTCTACAGATTGTCGTTTAAATATGAACGTAAATTCCAACCACTAGAGTACAATGTCCTTATTTTTATAACCATTTAGTGTATCATTGTGGGCTACCCCTATAATTAAAGTCACTTATTGTCCACTATTAATAAGTAGAGTAAGGTCACATATTATGTAAACACTTGTAAATATTTAACAATTTGAGGAATTCATCGTATACCAAAAGTTCTACCTAAATTCCAACAACATATGGCTATTTTCAGATAACTTGTTTACTATGTTAGGGTCTTATTATTTAGGAGGTTAAAACTTTTCGCATAAAATGTGTCACTTTTCTGTACATTATCTAGAAAGCTTGTTTCCAAAACGTTGCAATTGCAATACCGTAAATGAAAATCCATGCAGTAATTAACAGACCATACAATTATCAAGTAAGTTAATTATTTTGTACTAGAGAAACTAAGGAAAATATTTAGTTTTTGAACATCATCAAAAATACTTTGTGAAGCTATATTAATTGCTATTTTGGGATTCTCGTATTTTGGAAATAAGCTAAAATATGGTTGTGTATGTTTTAGTATGTGACAGCTATTAGTTTTTGCATTTAAATGTTTCATATCGAGCACATAGCCACGAACCCACTAAGAAGTTGGAAGTGTGTCAATCAATACATTTGGTTCTCCGTCCCTATAAAACCGAACCATTCGTTAGTAACTAAATGTAACATATAACCTATATACACTTAAGCTCTGGTTTCCTAGGATAGCGGTGCCGTCATATAACGTCCGTAATATTACGAACGCAAAAATAATGATCCTTCAATCAGCGCCCTCTAGGAAACCGCGCCAGTTTGTTTACATAGACAACGTTCTATATGACATCACCGGTATCCTAGGAAACCAGAGCTTTACCTGACAAAGAATTGACGACGATAACAAGTAATCATCCCAATTCGATACTTTTAGATCATTATGAAAAAATATCGGGAATTTAATCGGATCGATATCTTGGTTGGTCTAACTGCCAACAATATAGACTACCCGTCTTTTTCTTACTGTATTTACTAGGGACGGACGGGTAGCCTATCTCGCGAGTACTGTCGCGACAGTCCTGGGGCCCATTTCTCGAACGGTATTAGACTAATATTATTAGTCCACGAACTGTCAAATCGTATGCAACACACTAATAATATTAGACTAATACGGTTCGAGAAATGGGCCCCTGTGCTAATCCGGCATCGCTTAAACATCTGGCATCCATCTTTCTCTAAGTATTGTTCTAAGATGAATATGTGTCATTTAAAAAGACGTGATTGGTCAGTTTGTGGTTCGCTCTGCGTAGAAGCCCCAAGAATACATTTCTAAATTATTGTAACTACGTAATACTTGTTGCATGATAATCTTGCTACTGAAAGTTGTGCCAAGGGCAGTCAGCAAAAGAATACAGTTTGCACCCCTTACCCCTAAGGGGTTTAGCTATAGGGGTTTAAATGCGGTGAAACAGTTATCAAGCGAAAAGTAAACATGCATTACAAAATGTGTATATGTTGAAAATAATGAAAATGAATAATCAAATGGGATTACAAAGTACGTACTTGTAAATAAGGACCTACTTTGGCCAGCTTTCAGTACATTTTGACAAGTTGTGACGCGTCCAAAGCGACGAATTTGTAAATTATTTTACTAAATTATAACTGTTGACGAAAATAACTAACTTTTGTAAATATTGTTTCGACATTATGAGTTATTTTCATTTTTCACTTGTGATTGTTTTAGTTGATAAACTTAATCCAAATACATACACTAATGCCAGCTGAAAGTTTGGGTTAGATTGCTGCAGTCATTATCACTACTATTGTAAGTTGTGAAATAAATTTAATTTATAATAATTACTTTGTGTACTCATTTTATACCTGACTATTACAGTTTAATTGTACTTCCGAAGCAAGTAGCAGTACATATACATATACTATATTACAGTTAATTATCAAGGAACTGTGGGCGATTTAATGTGGTCATGAAGCTTACCTACCCTGAAAGTTATTATAATAATTATGTTGCAGGTATTTCTGTACCCCTAGTGTAACTTTGATCGACATCATAACGTGACGAACGCGTTTGCGTTAAGTCTCATTTTGTATAGGATTTTGAGTTTCCAAAACGTCCTGCTTGGCGCGCTCTTTCAAAATCCTATACAAAATGAGACTAAACGCAAACGCGTACGTCACGTTTGGAAATCGAATTTATTTACACTAGGGGTACTGCTCTCTGTGACACAACACAGCGTATAACAGGATCAGTTTTCCACTGACTAAAAGTACCCCATGTACATTTCATACTAGCGGTACTGAAGAGGATTTAAAACTTCCGTGAGACACAGACGTGTTAAATATATTAAAAATGGGTCACATACGATACGATTGAATAGGACTTAACATGTTCAAAACTCCGCTGCAAATAACTGAACACATGTAAATATACGCGCTAGTCATGTTCAGGCAAATACCATTTACCTATCTTTCAATTACGTTACTATAACTAAGTACATTATATTTTTAAGAATTTTAAGTTCTAGCCTAGTTATATTTTTTTCGTGTAGCTAGGAATTTTTTAACAAATCGTTTAGTCTGGTAACCCAAAACAAGGCCTTACAAAGAAACGTCGAACGGTCACCGTGGTTCCCTCATTACTGTACAAGACCTGCGTGAAATTACGCACGGAACGACAAAAAATAATCAATAGAAAACAACATGCGCCCTGGCGCGTATTAGACGTAACTTGACAGTAGGATGAACTAAACAATGTTATTTCGTAGTGGAAATGCGTTAGACTAGACATATAAAAATCACAAATGTTTGATAGAACCAAGCAATGTAAACTGTCGCACAAAATGATGATTCGCTTAAACAATTTTTTGTATGTTTTTAATTTGCGTCAAGGCACAATTCTTATCGCCGTCCACCAAATCGTGAGTAAATAACAAACCTTTACCTATCACAATAATTACATTATTTATCATGAATCAGGATTATGTTATGTAGGCTGAGGTTTACCGTTAGAAATAAAATAGCATTAAGATAAGAAATACTTCACAAGTGACATTGCTATTATTTTTTTCAGGCGCTTTCGTCTTTCGTTTTAATTATTTTATTAGTTGGCATTTCTCATGTCGGCGAGATGTTGTCAATGCTTCACAACGACATGGAAGACGATGCAGAGAGACGAGGTTTCTTTGAGGTGACGTACGACCAGCAGCTCACGTTCCACGAGGGTGAAGTCATGAGCACGAACAACCAAAGGAGGTTCGCTAAAGCGCAACATCTGGCTTCAGGTACTTATGATAACAATATGAAAATGTTTGTGCCATATCAGTGAATAAACAAGTGTCTGATGGTTATGTTATGAGTTACGGGACGCTTGTAGTTCCAGGGATAACACACGCACGTTACTAGCCCAATTAAAGCTCTATTTCTCCATACGGTACCTATCTTGCGCAACCTCGTGGGTACGAGTATTACATTTATTAGGGAGTAAGAAGTTGACTGCATAACTAATATTACAATTATTATATCGAATGACCTGCTCACTGCTAAAACCAAGGCAACTTTCTGAGCCAAATTGATGATCTGCAAAGCTATCGAAATAATTACGTAACTAATTACCTTTGAGGCTGCATTAAAAATGAATAAATACACAAAAAACTAACGTTAGAAAAAGTCAAAAATGCAATATAAAAAAATAATGAAAAACATACCCGACAGGGAAAGCTATCGAAATAACAACTTAACTAATTACCTTTGAGGCTGCATTAAAAATGATTTAATACACAAAAAACTAACGTATAAAAAAGGAAAAAAATACATTATTAAAAAAAAATGCAAAACATACTCGACCGAGTGGGTTTAAAGGCAGACCGCTGGTTGGCGCGCATTAACCAGCGGCTGCATAGAAACAACCACTCGACCAGGATATGCGTATTAGTTGTGGCGAAATTAGCCTTTACCTATTTATTTATTATTGTTCGCTGTCAAATTAATTGACTATTCGAAAACTTTATTGCAAAGATATACGGTTCATTAAAGCTCAGTTAAGAATGTTGATGTCACCAGCCAGACTATTGCGTAGGCTAACATTAAAAAAAAACATTTTAGTTACATACAAGATACATAGTTCATTGTATTTATTTTCCACATTATTAATTTTGTGCAAAATGCAAAGCTAAGTGAATAACGCATCTAATTATTTTGTGACTGACACAAAAACAAGAAAAAAAAAAAAAAAGAAAATAAAAAATACAAAACATAACCAGCCCAACGGGGCTCGAACGCAGATCACTAGCGCTAACTAGCATCTGCGCTCAAGGTACCGCTCGACCAGGTCTATGTGTATCAATATCGTCGAAATTAGCTTATATATGGTTAATTACTATCGATCAACCATGTTTCGACACATGATTAAAACTTTTAGAACGCCATCTGACTTTGATCCTTATTCTTTCATTGATGTGTTAAACATCAAAAAGTGGCGCCATCTTACCGGGCACAACCTAAAGGTTATGGCGCCATCGCTCGAAACGATGCTGCCATAACTTTGATCTATTAGATGGCACCACTTTTTGATATTTAACACATACCTATCTGTAAAAGAATAAGGATTAAAGTCAAATGGCGTTCTAAAAGCTTATAATTATGTGTCGAAAGGTGGCAGTAAATTTACTGTGGCTACAAAGTTTTCGTTGACAATCCACCTCTATTTCAAATTATTTTTGATAAAACCTAATATACCTATATAACGTTCATTAAATAAGTAATTATACATTTGAAACAAACATTTAAGTCATTTTTTAGGGTTCCGTACCAAAAAGGTACAAAAGGAACCCTTATGGTGCGACTCTGTCCGTCCGTCCGTCCATCCGTCTGTCTGTCTGTCACATCGCTAAATATCTCGAGAACCACTTAAGCTATCGATTTGAAATAGTTATGAGCAACGCTAACCCAGACATATTGAAAGTATTATTTTTATTTTTAATAACTATAGAAAATGCCCAATATGAAGAGGGGGGGCAAAATTTCAAAATTTACTGACTAGATCAAGTGGGGTATTTGAAAGAGCTCAAATTGACCATTCCAAAACAATTTTTTACTATTTTTAGCAGTGGAACAAATTGATTTATGAAGTATCATTTCCCCCCTCCACCCCTTATCTCCGAAGATACCGAAGAAAAAATATGATTTTTTTACACAATATTAATATTACTAATTAATATTATTAATATTACTATATAGGAAAAATATAATCAGACTTCTATCTTGATAACTTTTTTTTAATTAATAAAAAACGTTTCCGATTTTAGTTTGCAATTTAACCAACTTTATGTATGTTTACACTTACGCTTGAAATTTCTACGAGTTTACATTAAAAACACCTTTTTTCAAATAACAGAACAATTTTTGGAATTGGTTCACATGATAGAGAATTATCGTCGAAAAACCAACATACGTGCATTACATCACGCAAATTAGACAATTTGCCGATAGATGACGCTTTACTCAATTATAATTGGGTACTTGACACATGTTGAATATTATAACAAAATTTAGTTAAATGGATAGAAAATGAGCCATACATTATGAAACAGTGGAATTTTATTGTACGACTTTGTCGGCTTTATTGATTTATATATCCATGCCGAATTTCAGCTTTCTACTAACGACCACGGAGCAAAGCCTCGGACAGACAGACAGACAGACAGACGGACATGGCGAAATTATAAGGGTTCCTAGTTGACTACGGAACCCTAAAAACAGTCAAGTAGCCAATTAGTAAAGGTACTTTTGATTAAAAGTCTTTCGCCTTTATAGTTACACGAGATAATTCAAAGTTTGCACGGAACCCTGGGTGCGCGAGTAAAACGAACTCGTGCTTGGCCGTTTTTTTTTATTTTTTACTTTAAGTAACTATTATAAATGTATGTGCCTGTAAGCACACTCAAAATAAATTCGAATATAAATATATATAATAATTCAGCCTATATACGTCCCACTGCTGGGCACAGGCCTCCTCTCATGCGCCAGAGGGCTCGGTCTATAGTCCTCACGCTAGCCCAATGCGGATTGGGGACTTCACATACACCTTTAAATTTCTTCGCAGATGTATGCAGGTTTCCTCACGATGTTTTCCTTCACCGAAAAGCTAGTGGTAAAACTGGTAAATATCAAATGATATATATTTCGTACATAAGTTCTGAAAAACTCATTGGTACGAGCCAGGATTTGAACCCGCGACCTCCGGATTGAAAGTCGGACATCATATCCACTCGGCCACCACCGCTTTGAAATTCAAATATAAAACCTCTTCAAAAACAAAACAAGGCAGCAGTTTAACTAGTAATTTATTTGAAATAATGGCAATAAAACTATCCAGCAGTGTTGGCCGAACGTTAATTGCAATTAACCATTATAAATTAAAACGTAACCGTAACGGACGGTTACAGTTTACGGTTCAATTTATAATGGATAATGGCCAATATTTTTTAATTGCATTAACGTTTTGGCCAACACTAGCTGCTATCCAGTTGAAATTTTCGTGTTCCAGTGACAGTAATATTCCTGTACACGAGCACGATCCTCACATCCATCTACCTCATGTGCTGCATCTCGCTGCTGCACGGCGCCGTGAAGTACCGGCGAGAGTACGTGTTACCGTGGATCCTGGCCGCTTGCGTAGGCGTGGTGTTGCTGCTGGCTGCTATTATTGTGGGCGACGGATACCCCTGCGTTGTCAACTTGTTTGGCGGACATAACCTCTACCGTAAGTAGCCGAATTATATCTTCGTACTATCCTAGTAGTACTAATACTTACTATAATTAGCTGGAGAACACTGAAAGAAATGTTTGCATAACTGTAACAAAATTTTGGTTACTGTTTACACAAAAATTGGGACTTGCGAACTATGTGTTATATGTTACAAAACCGTGTTTGGCTATCAGTGTTCAGGTACTGGGTATACACTACAAAATAAGTTTGTAAATTTATGCAAAGTTTATTTTCTTATAACCGTAGTTTAGTTATTTAGTAAAGTTACAAAACCAGTTCGCCTATCTATTTTTTTCAGTGAAACTGAGTAACATATAAAGCCCGACCAGAAATATATGATCCTTGTCAAGAGGGCGCTGTTATTTTCATGTCATAGGGTGACAGTTCAGTTTAGTATGAAAAATTTAGTAGCGCAATATGGCGCATGATCATATATTACTGGTCAGGTTTTAAAAGACCTACAATCACCATACAACATCGCGTGTCCCCATCATTGTTTCAGATAGCTCTATTTATTATTTTTGGATTTACGTTTGTGCGTATGAAAACTATTAAAAGTAAACTATTGTTAACCCGGCAAACGCTCACTAGATACTCGTAACGCTTTACGCTCATTAAATGGAACTTTACCCAATCTAAGGCGCCTTTATTATGCTTTTAATGTAGGTAATTGCCTGCGCTAGCTATCAGGCCGATAGGTACATATAGTCTAAATTACCTATCGTTTTGAATTTGAAGTTAAGCAGTCGTCTAAAGCATAAATACGATCATAATAAACTCCATGTTTATATTCGTTCTAGATTTCGGCTGCGCCCTCTTCGTCCTGACATTCATCTACGCGATCTGCGCGGTGTCGAGCTTCGCCCTGGAGACGGGTGGGCGCTGCCGAGCCGCGCGCGCCGCCAGCGACGAGCGCGGCGAACGCCTGTTGCTACTCGACCACGCGGCGCACTCCAGCCTGCTGTCGGCCGCGCAGCTCAACAAGCTCACCAACACAAGGACGCACTTCGTTTAAGGCGGCGATCCGTACAGTGTGGTAATCGCATAAATTATGCTGTCAAACAGTCTTTTATTGTTCAGAGAGGGTTTGATGAAGGTTGAATCGGGCGCGGATATCGCCTATGACAGATGCTCAGTGTAAATACTGGGTAATCTCATAACTCATCCAAATAAAAAGTTAATTGTGTTAATTTAAAATTGAAAGGAAAATATGCGACTCTGTCCCATTTAGAAAAGATTACAACTTGATTAATACGTATTAAAATAATACGTATTAAAAAAAGGGATGAACTCTGTTGAAATTTGAACCTTCTGTGCTTATCCAAAAACTTAGTCCTTACTCTTAGCAATATCACGCTATATAATTATTAATGATTATTACGCTAGTACGTTAACGGCTGATGCAACTAAGTATTATAAAATATAAGACACGCCTAATCTCATCTGGCTCTAAATCCAGTCCTTTATTACCATAAACATGTACCTGGGGGCCTACCACGAAATCGAAATTCGCAAATTGCGGGGATCTTTCTCTTTTACTCTAAGTAAGACGTAATTAGAGTGACAGAGAAAAATGCCCGCAATTGACGAACTTCGATTTTCGCGGTTATAGCGCTGTAGTCCTGTATACACTATACAACTATATGTATATGTAGAAGTAAATTGAAGCATCAGCTTTTTTAGAAGTTTTCTAGCTAATTTTTTGCTTAAAGAAATAAGATTACACTTTAAATGACTGGTGAAAGGTTTCTGATATAAGAAAAAGCAATACTAAAATATTACATATACACCAGCTTTATGGTCGAAATTACTTGGGATAAACAATCTTTAACCTAACCATGTGGGCACGATGAATTAATAAACGGATACTTTTGAAATTTATGTTTATCCCAGAAATTTCAACTATAGGTACCTTTATTTACGTCCAATTACTAGTGCATTAAGTAGACATGCTTAGAGTCAATGATACTTAGTACTATCATTATTTATTGTGATATTTTAATTATAGAGTGCAATTAATAAATGATAAGTTATATTTAATTGCAATGGTACAAAAAACAAGTTAAAAGCAAATCAAATGTTTAAGGTGAAAAATATATTATAATTTTATTATAAGATAAAGGTGTTCTTTAGTAAATACAATGATATTAAAAACGCTTACAATACATATTATATAAAATATGATTATGTTTAGCAGTCATAAATCAAGCTTTTGAAATTATGCTATGTGAAAGTAAAGAACAATCTTTTGTAATCAAGTGTTTTATTTGAATTAATCATAAACTTTGTATAGATGGCAACATCATGACTAATGGTTAAGTACTATGAGTATATCACTTTATCTATAATTGTACTATTACAAAAGTCAATTATTTGTGCTTATAATAAAATAAACATCATTATATACATTTGAGAACAAAGCTAGACTTATACAAGGGCAACAAATTCCCATTTGTCCCATACATTTATTTAAGAATCTACCAGTAGCAAGACCAATGGGGTTAAACCATGGAATTATTCCATCCATTGCAATTTTTTCCTCTGCCTTGTAGAGGGCAAAAAAATCTGAATTGAATGGTTGCCTAAATACAAAGACTAACTTAGTCCTCGATTGCATCTGGAAGACATATTATTTGTAGCGACACAGCTTCTATATTCACGTACATGCTACCCCCATCGGCCATTCTCCAAGGGCCTCTGAATACCCTTGAATCCTCTTGCAAGAATAAATTTTTCTGACGATTCTGACCTGCTGGCATTTGGCTTTAAAATTTTGATACTCCTGTAAAATCTTTCCAAATCCATTTCTAAAATTGGCACTTCTTTTCCATCCCATACTTTAATTAATAAGTTGCCATCAATCTTGGTGACTAGAGCTGCAAACCTTATAGCCATGTAGCAGAGCCCTATGATGCGGTCCTTGTCCAGCTCCCGCACACCAGTGGCGCTAGGGGCCATGTCTGACAGAACCAGATCTACTTTCTTATCCCCTAGAGACTTTATCACTTTGTCATGTGCCTCAATTGTAGAAAAATCCATGTTATTCAATATTGTTGCTCCCTGAAACAAAGATTACAAGATCAGTTGGCATGTTAATGGTAGGTCATTATAAATCAATTAAGTATGTAATTAGTAACATACCGCAATAGGAAATAATTGTAATTTGTCAATGGCCAGCACTGTCCCTTTAGGTTTTTTGGGGTCTGCTCCATCAGCATTCGTTTTTTGCACTGCTACTTGGGTCCATGAGCCCGGTGAAGCTCCTAGGTCAATAACCGTAAGTCCTGGTGTTAGTATGTTCGTCTTTTCGTTCATTTCTAGAAGTTTGAATGCACTGCGACATCTGTAATATACACAAATATAGCAATGATATAATTACATTAAAACACACTACATATGTTAAACAATGTACTGGAATAAAATGCATACCTATAGTTATATATTTTTGCCTTTTCAACATAAGGGTCAACTCTTTGACGACTTAGCCACTGTTGAGAGCTCTTGAATCGCTTTAGACAATTTACTAAAAAGCACATTCTGGTGTAGCTTAAACAAGACTGCGCAATTGAGCGCGATGTCCACATTGTATATTAATAGTCGTAGTTTTTCTTAACTTTATATTTAAATTGGAAGAATAGCAAGAATAAACTACAATTCAGCCCATTCCTCTATCAATACAATAAATATTGAACGAGTACTCAAACGTCAAACGGTAGCTGTCAAAATTATTATTCAAAGCAGTTTTTAAAACGCTTACGGAAAATAATAATGATACAACGGGAGGCTTATGCCTAAAAAAACCGGTTTAGCTATTGCTCGTATCGGTTCTACCAACATGTCATTACTGTCAATGTCATTGTCAAAGTCAAAAGCGCGCGTTACAATATTCTCCTGCTTTTCCGTTTGTTTTTCTGTTATTAAGTGGTTTATAATTATAAGCTATGTATTGCCGTTTTAGAAAAACTGTAAGACGTTCATCTGCTTCAGTATGAATAACCGAGACAAGGATGAAACTGCTCAGGAACGGGTATAACCTTAAGCGGCGACTTAGTTTAGGCCTGTATACACACAATCAATGCTTATTACTCTGCACATCCACAATAGCACAAGAAAAAATGAAATTTCTTAACGTTGCTGAAAAAAATGATGCGGCTAAGAATATTGCCCAGCACTTATCTCGAGGAACCTCCAGGAGGGTATGTATAATATAATAAATGTTAGCTTAATAAACACAATGCAAATTTTTATTACTTCAGGTTTATAAAAATGCATTTTTTTATTATTTTAGCGGGAGGGCTTATCACAATACAACAAAATCTATGAATTTGAAGCTGAAGTGAATCACCAGAAAGCTGACATGGTCATGACTTCTGTATCGGGCCATCTTTTAGGATTGGAATTTGTGGGCGCCTATAAGCACTGGCAATCTTGTAACCCGTTGGTTCTGTTTGATGCACCTGTCTTTAAATACTGTCCTGAAAACTATGAAAAAATTAAGGTATTGTAGCCTAATAAACATATTTTTCAAATTACCTATGATCATTCACTTTTTAGGGTCATTTACCTCTACCCTAATAAAAGGATATGTTAAAACATATTAGAACAAAGTGTAGCAAACTCTCATAATAGTTTTTATTATGTGATCATTAGTCTTGTGTAAAACTATACATGCAATTATTTCCATATTAAGTTTTCCTATTTGCAAAAAATACTGACAACAAAAAGGTGAAGAACTGAACATGAAGGAACAAAGAGACCAAACAAAAATACTGCATAAAGAGAGGGAGAGACTTGTGTCAGTAATTAAATCAAATTTCACACATTTTCAGAAAACTTTAGAAAGAGAAGTTCGCAGCTGTCAAGGATTAATAATATGGACAGATTGTGATAGAGAAGGAGAAAACATAGGGTTTGAAATAATACAAGTGTGCACCGCTATTAAGAACAATCTCCAGATCTACCGAGCGAAGTTCTCGGAGATCACTGCAGTGTCTGTGAGAAGGGCACTTAATAATTTGGAGAGACCAAATAAGAACATCAGTGATGCTGTGGACGTAAGACAAGAGTTGGATTTAAGAATTGGTTTGTATATTTTAGGAAAAAAAATACATTCATTATGGTTTTATGTAGTATGGTTTTCATCAATCATAATCATACCATGCAGACAAAATCGCGGGGAGTAGCTATTATAGTTTATGTCATCCATGATTATGTGCAGATTTGTCAAATTTAATAACATGTTTTTTTTATTATACATTTAACCTTTAAACACATTTCAAGTCATGGCATGCATCTTCGTGAATGACACAATCTATATCTTCTATAAATTTCCAGGTGCTGCCTTCACTAGATTCCAAACCCTGCGGCTGCAGAAAGTGTTCCCGAGTAAATTAGCAGACAGTCTTGTAAGCTACGGCTCCTGCCAGTTTCCCACTCTTGGCTTTGTGGTGGAACGGTATCGTGCTGTGGAAAGTTTCGTTCCTGAACCATTCTGGAAGATAAAAGGTAACTTGGAATACACTTATTATGGTACCATTAGACTAGGTGAACCTGAAGGTGGCCATAGGAATGCCTGGTGGCGATTCAGGCTAATTACTCTTGTTTTGGTAGGTAGTAAAGAAGCTATGAATAAATAAATTGAAATACAGATATAAAACTACATGTCTAAGAAGTAAGATGGAAATCTGCCCGTAATACAATACAATATAAGATTCAAAATGATGAATGGTATAACAAAAAATAATTAAGAATAAAAATTGTAATTATGGTTAAATTACCGTTATACAAGTAAATCCTTGTCAAGTTTTGTTGTTGATAAGTTTTAACTTAAAACTTGTGTTACGTACTTTAGTTGTATTGTATTACGGGCAGATTTCCATCTTACTTCTTAGACATGTAGTTTTATATCTGTATTTCAATTTATTCATTCATACTATGGTTTTCAGTGAACCACACAATGAACGACCTTAGCGTGGACTTCAACTGGGAGCGCATACGGCTGTTTGACCAGGAGGCATGTCAGGTGCTCCAGGACATCTGTCAGGAGAGCCCCACGGCTAAGGTCTGTGAGGTGAAAACCAAGCCCAAGTCAAAATGGCGACCGCTGCCTTTGGACACTGTGGTAAGTTACAGCTAGTCAGCTACGACTATGCTGGACGCGTGACTCGTTATCTCCCGTCCCTTTCGCACTGTACCTAATGAAAAAAGATGGATGCGATTTAAACGAATATTATGGGTCAACAGGTATTTTTAGTCAATCGCGGGACATTTGACTCACGGCAGTTAAAATTCGATTTAGATGTGCTATACTGCGTGCGCCCGCGAGGGACAGAACCTACGCAATGCGACAAAATTAAAAACGCGTTTTAACATTCCTGACAACATATCAAAAACAACCTACGTAATTTGGTCGGGTTATTTGTCGCCCACCAAAGAATGAGACTGTGACATGGACAAACAATAATAGCGCTTTCCCTGCTACTCCTACTGAAAGTTCCATAAGTGCATCTGCATGTCGTTCTGTCATCTGGCCCTACCCCCATTTCATCTCTCTATTATTGTACCTCTATGGATGCGAAGGAAAGGCGAGTGGTCACGCATTTTGTTATTTGGACTCGGGTATAGAGCATGCAATTGCTCGACGACTAATAAAAATCTATCTATAATGACTAAACCAAATCAAAGACGAAAACACTGAAATCCATCTTGAGTTAAATTATCTACTTAAATAGTTCATTTTTTTTTACTCGAAATAAATTAATGTATGTATTTCATTAAGGTCAAACATGGTGCTGCATTTCAAAAGCACCATCTTACTCACGCTTCCTACATTCGTATTTCAACCCCATTGCAATACTTTAGGAACTGGAAAAGTCTGCTTCAAGAAAACTTAGAATCAATGCCAAGGAAACCATGAAACTGGCTGAAAAACTGTACACCCAGGGTTTCATCAGCTATCCCCGTACTGAGACCAACGAGTACCCCAAAGAGATGAACCTGGCGCAGCTCGTGGGGCTCCAGACGGGGGACCCCAACTGGGGGGGCTTCGCGCAGGGCATCCTGGACGGCGGGGGGCCTACGCCGCGGCAGGGGAACAAAAGTGACAAGGCCCATCCCCCGATACATCCTACTAAGTATACAAATTGTGAGTTGTATTTTCATTGCCACTAATATCCATATCCTAAAATGTCAATTGCATGCCAAAGCACCAAAACTTTGTAATGAAGGCCAAAATATTGGTTTGCTTGCAGCCAATATTCTTACTGGAAAGCATAAAGTTTCTGAGGCAATGTATTGTATTGTACATTTGAAATACTTGAAACATTTGTCAGGTAGCATGACACCTCTGTTTAATCGAAATCCTATCGATGGCCGATTTCTTCAGTTCTTTTAGTACAGACAAAGATACATTGATTGAGTTGAGTAGGATGCGTGAAATCTAAGACAATTTCGTGTTTCGAATTTGACAGTGTAAACGAGATGGCGATAGAGCTCCATACATTTTGCAGCAACTCTGATTTGTCAAAAGTTGGCGTTAGATAATTCAGAGAACGCTTTGCGCAGTTCAGCGCCATCTGCTTTGGATGTCAAACTAAGGGGCACGTTTTTTTTTTTTTTTTTTTTTTTTTTTTTTTTTTTTTTTTTTTTTTTTTTTTCTTAGACTTTAACCAATCAACTCTTTGGTATAGAGTAGCTTGAGATTTGTTTATATATTAAATGTAATGAAAAGGGCGGGAAACTTCAGGCGCGGTGGACGCGGTTTTTCGTAACTAGTTTTTGAAATTGTATTTTAAAGGATTGGAGTCTGTATTTAGTGTATATATTTGTAGATTTAGATTCACTTATTAATTATTTTTAGTAGTTAGGTGTATATAGTAATCGGTAAGTGATAATTATATGTAATTTCTTATGGGGGATGGCCAGCCCCCTGACCCTGGGGGAACGATTCCCTCAGGGTCAAAAACACCAATGGATATTTTAATTTCTGCGATAGAGTCATCGATGGATACTGATGTATCAAATACTACGGACGTAACTTTAAAGAGGAAAATACTTTCACGAATGTGTACCAATTGTAATAAAAGAAAACGCAAATCTGGTTCAAACAAGATAAAAGATACAGATTGTGTTTGTGTAAACCAATCAAAATTGAAAGATAATGCCAGCCATCCACAACAAACTGAAAAGCTGAATCCCATTGTAAATTCGAATTCTGAAAATACAAATACACTTAATAACTCCACACCTACTCATGTGCCCATTGGTCGTGACCGCTACCAACAGTCAGATGTTGCACCTTACGTTGTACATGTTCAAAAAGAAGCCAACACTGATGGCACAACTTTACATCCAATAACTTTTGGTCGCTTTATGCGACAAAATAACGTGCAAGGCGTTGTGAACGGCAGTCTTAAACGAATAGGGAGAAATCGTGTCAGCATTGCATTTGCTACATTCACTGATGCTAACAATTTTCTATGTAATGAAAACTTAGGAAAAAACAAATACAATGCTTTCATCCCAACATTCAATGTCACACGCATGGGAGTGATTAAAGGTGTACCACTTGACTTGACTGATGATGAAGTACAGACTTCTATTAACCTGCCAATTGGCTGTGGGCCAATTATTAAAATAAGAAGAATAAAAAGGAAAATTGTTGTCAATAACATTACTCAATTTGTGAATACAGGTACAGTTATACTTACTTTTGATGGGCAAGTATTACCTACCCGGGTGTACATGTGCTACATGGCCTTGCCAGTAGAACTCTATATATATCCTACGGTTCAGTGCTTCCTTTGTTGTCGGTTTGGACATGTTAAAAATCAGTGCCGTTCAAATCCAAGGTGCTTCAAGTGTGGACAAGGTCACTCCGGTGAATCTTGTCATGTAGATGAGGATGACTATCAGTGTTGCTTGTGTAAAGGTTCACATCAAGCCACTAGTAAAAAATGTTTAGAATTTAACAGACAAAGAGCTATTAAAGAAACTATGAGCAAAAGTTGCATCTCTTACATGGAAGCTTCCAAAATTCACCCACCTGTGTCTAAGGTGTCATATGCTGAGGCCTTGCTTGCAACACCATTGTCATCTTCCTCACAAACACAACATGATTTGCAGAGTAACCAGGATATAATACCAATGTTAAATAACCAATCTTATAAAAAAACTGTTTATCTTAAACCCAGAGCTCCTGTAAAGTTAGGCAAAGGGTATGATAGAAATGCACATTCAGAAATAATAAGACAACCAGTTATCCATAGGGAAAAACCTGTGTTTAATAGTAACAAAGAAGAGAAGCCTAGTATTGATGATATAGTAAAAGCTCTTATGAATTTAATGTCCCAATCTAACGCAGTATCACCGTCCAACGTTGCAGCAGTTATTAATGCTTTATACCAACTCAGAAACAATAATAATGGATCAGAGAGCTCTAGTGGTTCAGTGGAACGTTCGCAGCCTAATCAATAGGAAACAAGATTTAATATATGTTATTAATAAATATGATCCCTTTCTACTTTGTCTTCAAGAGACATGGTTGAAAAGGGATTCATTGTTTAAAATACCAGGATATGTCTGTCTAAGAGAGGACAGGCCTGATGGGTATGGTGGTGTGGCCATACTTGTCAAAAACTCATTAACATATGATTATATCACACTACCTGTACATAGTGATGAACTATCTGTTATAGCAGTAGTTGTAAATAGCATTTGTTTTGTATCATTGTATTATAAAAAACCTAATAACAATATTTTTAAAGAAATTGAACAACTTTTTAAGTTCCTGCCTAAACCATTTGTATGCTTAGGAGATTTTAATGCTCACCATGAGTTCTGGGGCTCTGCTCAAACTTTATACTATGGAGAAAAATTGCTGGAACTAATTAGCTCACGTAATTTATTCATATTAAACACTGGATCTCCAACTAGGCTTGCACGAAATCCTAGTGCAATTGATCTGTCCATTTGTACTCCCGATCTTGCTTCATCTCTATCTTGGTCAACTGCAGTTTCCACTTATGGTAGTGACCATTTTCCTATTCTCATTACCTTTCCTTTTTTCAAGAAACCTCAAAGACATGTCAGACATCCCCGTATAAAACATAAGCTAAATGATGATAGATGGAATCAGTATAGAGAGGTTGTAGAGCAAAAAATTAATAATTTATCTGAAATAAGCAATTTAAATATATTAGACAGTTCACAAGCATTTGCCACAGCTTTGATTGAAGCTGCTAATGAAACCTTTCCATTAAAAAGCAGCGGTCCAGAATCCATACCATCCCCACCTTGGTGGGATTCAGATTGCACTCTTGCAATTAAGCAAAGAAAGGAGGCAGAGAGGAAGTATTGTCATGAAATGACTGATAATAACTTTGATAATTACTTAGAAGTTGCTAAATCCACTAAAGAGTTACTTAGAACCAAAAAGTTTGAAGGATGGCATAGGTTTTGCAAATCATTAAGTCCTAATGTTTCTCCATCAATAGTTTGGCAAAACATTAGAAGGTTTAGATCGGCATTTAAAGTCACAGTGAGTAAAATATCTTCACTTTTAGCAGAACAAGTCATGGATCGTTTGGGTCCTCCTTATGTCCCAGAACAGCCTATGATTCTAAGGCCACTTTTGCTAGGTAATAATAATGCTGAAGATGTTTTAAATTCCCCCTTTTCACTTTTTGAACTGAAAGGAGTACTTTCATCAACTAAAGATTCTGCACCCGGTGAAGACGGGATTCCTTACTCTTTCTTGTCAAAACTTGATGATAACAGTCTTTGCTACTTTCTTTCTTTGATTAATAATGTTATGATAACAGGTTTTGTTCCTAAAGAGTGGAGGACTCAAACATTGATTTTAATACAGAAGCCAAATAAACCCAATTCAGATCCCACATCGTATAGGCCCATAGCTTTATCAACTGTACTAGCCAAAGTTGCCGAACACTTAGTAAAAATTCGATTGGAATGGTTTATAGAACATAATAAACTTTTATCATGTAATCAATTTGGTTTCAGGAAAGGTAAATGTACTCTTGACAGTTTAAGCATTTTTACCACAGATATCAGAATAAGTTTCTCTAAAAATGATTCTTTAGTTGCTGCTTTTTTAGATATAAATGCTGCGTACGACAACGTCATAATTTCAGTTTTAAAAAATAAATTAATTCAACTAGATGTTCCTAACTTTTTGATTAATTTTATAATAAATATGTTACATGAAAGGTATATAAAGTATCCATTAGACCAGTCTGGAAATGAAGTCATTAAAAGAACAGTTTGGAAGGGTCTGCCACAAGGATCTGTCTTGAGTCCTTTACTATACAACATTTATACTTATGATTTGGAACTTTCTGTTGAAGGGCAGGTTAATGTTCTTCAATACGCCGATGATTTGCTCTTATATGTTTCTGGGCGATCTTTAGAAAACATTAGTAATATATTATCATCATCTTTGAGTGCCTTAAATAATTGGTTGAATAATAATGGATTAGATCTTTCGCCGTCTAAAAGTTCTGTTGTAGTTTTTTCACGAATGAAAAATATTCCACCTATTAACGTGCATTATAATGGTATTCCATTGGTAATTAAAGATAGTGTAAAATTTTTGGGAGTTATATTAGACTGTAAACTTACTGGACTTCCTCATTTTGAAAATATTGTATTAAGATGTGAACGGAATCTGAACATTTTAAGATGTCTGACAGGAGTCTGGTGGGGGGCTCATCCTTTTACTATGAGATTGCTGTATAACGCTTTGATTAGAAGTGTTTTAGATTATGGCACTTTCCTTCTACACCCTGGAAATGTTAAAGCAATCAAAAAAATTGATTCTATTCAGTCTAAGGCTTTAAGATTGGTCACAGGTGCAATGAAATCAAGTCCAATAAGTTGCTTACAAGTAGAATGTTGTGATCCACCCCTTGCGTTTAGAAGACAGTTCCTCTGTGATAAATTCTTTTTTCGTACTCTGCAATTAGATTCTCATCCACTACTTTCAAAAGTAAAACAATTAGCAGAACTGGTTGGAACCTGTAATTATTGGGCCCATAAGGATTCTCCTTGTCTTGTTAAGAGCTATAAAAAATATCAAAGTTTAGAAGCACCCACTTACAGAAGCGCGACACTTCCTTTATATCAACACGACTACAACAGTCTCATTATAGATCCAGATATTAGATTTAACATAGGCTTATCTAAAAACGATATTAATCCAAAAATAGAATTTATTAACCTTCTTAACATTGAATGGGCTAATTGGCACTGTTTATACACAGATGCCTCCAAACATGGCGATAGGAGTTGTGTTGGTGTTGGAATTTTCCATTCACAATACAAAGGATTACAACTTATCAAACTGCCACCTGAAACTTCCGTCTACACTGGTGAATGTTATGGTCTACTTAAAGCTATAGAATATATACTTATGCTGAAGATACCTAAAACCATAATTTTTTCAGACTCTCGCAGTGCTTTAGAAGCCATAACGAGGTTCCCATTTAAGACTCATAAACAATCTCCAGTTGTCTTTAATATTAGGAATCTTTTATATAAATGTTCACAGAAGAGTTGTGCTGTCGTGCTGGCTTGGATACCAAGCCATGTGGGCATTCCTGGGAATGAAAGAGCGGACCAATTGGCAAATGAGGCTATTCACGTGGGAGACATTGTGCCATACCATAATTATTGTCATGACTTAATAAATTTGTCAAAAGTGTATTTGTATGTGGATTGGAATGAGATTTGGAATAAAGAAACCGCAAAAGGTGTACATTATAGGCATATTCAGCCGTCAATTCCACGGAAACCATGGTTTAGCAAAATATTTTTTTCGAAAACTGTAACTTCTATTCTGTGTAGAATGCGTCTGGGGCATGTTTGTTCTCCGGCGCATTTACACATAATAAATAAAAAGCCGGATCCTCTTTGTTCTTGTGGTGACTATGGGGACCTGAACCATATTTTTTTTGCATGCTCTCTTCATGATCGGTCTGATTTTCTTTCCAGCCTTGAATCATTACGCATCCCATTTCCTACATCCATAATTTGCTTGTTATTTAGTAACTCGTATGATATTTATAAAATCTTATCTGTATTTTTAGAAAAGAATGATATTAAAATATAGTATATAATAATTATAATTATATATATTACAGTAAATCCAATCCTTCCCTTTCCAAATTTTCGTCATATCCGTACTTCCTAATTCCTAGTTTCCCTAACTTTTAATCCCACCCATTACAACTTGACATTGGCTAATGTAACAAAAGCCAGAACAAAAAAAAAAAAAAAAAAAAAAATGTAATGCTTATGACAAATCCATCTTACATTTGGCATAAATAAGAGTTGTATTGTAAGCCATGTAAAATAATTTAAAATATTATAGCCGAAATTATAGCTGATGTATATTTCACTGCACGACACTAAAGAGAATTTTCCACCTCTATTTCTAATTCTCTTTGACGACACGAACCCATATATTGTGCGGTAGCACATATTTTAACACTTTTGGGCCGTTGTGCAATAATGTAGTATTTCCGTACAGCCCTCAATGGCAACGAGCAACGTCTATACGAGTTCATAGTCCGCTCATTCCTCGCTTGCTGCTCCAAAGACGCGCAAGGCCAGGAAACGACCGTCGCCATAGACATAGCCGGAGAGAAGTTCACTGCCAACGGCCTCATGATCATAGCACGGAACTATTTAGACGTTTACCCGTACGACAAATGGTCGGCGAAGGAAATTCACGTTTATGAGGTAAGGGTTAAGGTTTAAATCAGTAAACATCAACAGTGAAAGAATCTACTTTTAGACCGACACATTTCACGTCTCTTACCAAAAATGTCTCTGGAGTTACCAAGAACTCACGTTTCCAGTTTAATATTTGTCTAAACTAGCGACCCGCCCCAGCTTTGTGCGGGTTACACAAAACCTTAGGAAATTGTACACCTAAACCTTCCATTCCATTGTATCACTCTATTGATAGGTGAAAACCGCATGAAAATCCGTTCAGTCGTTTTTGAGTTTATCGCGAACTTACATACTTTGATTTATAAGGTTTAGTGATGTAAGGTCTATCAGAGAGCAAATCGCATGTTTTGACGTATAACACAAAATTATATAAGTAAAAGTAACGTATAAAAGTTATTTATAAGCGATTTTTTTTATTAAAGTTTACGTGTCGTGGACAGATTATTGTCGATCTAAAAGTTGTTTCGCCTGAATAAGGTTCACTGCCAACGGTCAGATGATCAAAGTAACTACTTAAAGATCTATTCGTATGACAAATGATCGTCAATGGAAATTAACATTTATGGGGTACGTAGTAAAGCTTAAATTGAAATAACGCAGGCAGTGTAGTTATCAAGATACTACGAAAGGCATTACTTTAACGGCACCAGAAGTCCATCCATACCTATGAAACGTGGTATTAAGCGAGGCCTAGACTAGCAAGAACATGAATGCAAATTACGTTACATTGCCGTCTACTAAGGTAAACTGCATCCAAAAGTTTGATCAGATACCGCAATGTAATTAAAATTACATGTAAAAGCCGTTGTTTACATGTGTGCATAAGGATTATAAAATTAAATAGTCATTTAAATGTTTTTTTTAGATGGGTCAAACGTTCAACCCTACGAGTATAGACATGGTGGAAGGCAGCACGCAACCACCGCACCTGCTTACTGAAGCTGATCTCATAGCGCTCATGGAAAAACATGGAATAGGCAAGTGTGTTCCACTCTACGTTTGTACAATGTGAATGCTATAAAAATGTTCTTATATTGTACTTGATTAAACAGATAACAACTTGTCGTCATACTATTTAGAGTCAGACCGAGATAAGTTGGCAGGGGTTTTGACAGCATAGACAGTGCAAGTGTTATTTTAAATGTCAAACTTCTATGAAATTATGACGTTTACTTAACACTTGCACAGGCTGGGCTATCAAAATCGTTGCCAACTTAGCTTGATCTGACTATAGACGTCTTTGGCCTAGTCGGTAGTGATCGTGCCCGAAGCTGATTGGATTATCTATTTACTTATAGTTTTAGTAGAAAGTATAATTACATTAATTACAATTGGAATTTACAACAACGCATAACAATCATGTGTAGAATTATCCAATAATATAATGCTGTTGCAGGTACCGACGCAACTCACGCGGAACACATAGAAACAATAAAGAACCGGTCATACGTAGCCTTAGCCGACGCCATACACTTCGTGCCCGGCCTGCTCGGCATGGGGCTGGTAGAAGGCTACGACGCCATGGGACTCGCCATCTCCATATCCAAGCCTCATCTCAGGGCGCAATTGGAAGCGGACCTTAAGGCTATTAGCGAAGGGAGGAAGCAGCCACAAGCCGTTTTAGCTGAACAGGTGCTATTAACGTTTATACAAGCTGACGTTGTTAAAACATAACTTTTTGATTGAAATGAATAACAAAACTATGACATACTTTTTTTTTCTTAATATTTGTGTTCTTCTTCAGTCAGAACAGTCTTCTCCGATTAGTTTCAAATATTTAATGGCTTATGTTCTTCTTAGGAGCTTTTAAGAGACTCGTATGCCTTCAATAATTTGTTTTTATTTCATGATTTTCATACCCAATTGACTTCTAAAATTGATATTTGTCTATTGAGCATACTTCTCATTTGTCCTGTAGTACTGATAAAACCTAAAAAGTCTGAAAAATGAAACAGTTCCATATCGAAATTACCCTGGTATATAAATAAAAATAATGTAATGTGGCAGATAACTGAATAATTGATTCATTGTTATGTTCATCAGATAGCAAAGTATAAAGAAGTGTATCTCACAGTAACGGGCGAGGCCGAAAAGATCGACAGCGCCCTCGCCGAGCGCTTCAGCGAGCGCCCCGCGCCCTACGACCCCGCCGGGGCTCCGGCCTTGGACATGCCTTCAGGTAACGTATACACTATTTCCTACCTTAATTCCTAGATATATGGTTGTAAGCATGTGGTCAACATGTCGACAGGTATCGTTCTACTATGATAAATATGTATATTTTCTACTCTATAACCGAGCCACAAGGTCGAAGATTTATCCCCTGTAGCGAACGCCTCGCGCGCTACGACTCCCCCCTGGATATGTCTTCAGGTAACGTGTACACTATTTTCAAATTTATTCAGTAGATATAAGGTTAAAGATGTGGCACCAGGTATCGGCCTGCAATAATTAAGTATGTGTACAAATTCGACTCTTAAACCAAGATACAAGGTCTATGCCCAAATAGGTACCATTACTAAATATCGTACGAAATAATTACCTACCAAAATTATTACCTTATCAATATCATAATAAATATAAGGTATCACTGGACATTTTTAAAATTTTCCTTATTTTTTACTTAGCAAAGGTTTGTCTCTAAAAAGCTTTTGATCCAGGATTAAAGAAATTAAATTGTAACTGGCGGGTTTCTAGCTAATTGTACTTTTTCTAAATACATGCATATCTTTATAAATTATAAAACTAGTCCCCTGAGTCTTTATACGGTGCAGCCCAGGACCCATTTTCGACACTCAATGACCTACAAAAACCTGAGGGCACAGCCAATATATTGTTTTCTAAATATTATTATTTTATATTATTATTTTCCGTCTCCAGCGCTAAAATGCCCCAAATGCGGCGCGGACATGGTGGTGCGTCAGAAGAAAAATAACGCCGACGAGTTTTATATCGGCTGCCTGTCGTTCCCCAACTGCAAGAACGCCGTGTGGTTCCCCACCGTCGTCAGAACCATACAAGTCTTGAACGATACGTGTCCTACCGTAAGTTGCCTTAAACATTCGCTCTCTCTGTCGTACCCTTATTGAGTAAGAAAAACAAAACAATTCAACATGAGCGTGCATATGATGATGGCAGTATACATTGACAGCGTTACTCTTTAGGCGTCCTTAGCATTTAGCCATAATACGAATCTATTTTTCCACCTTCCAGTGCGGTCCAAACTACAAAAAGCTAAAATTCGAATGGCGGAACAACTCCATAAGCCACTTGTACCCCCCTCCGTACACCTGCTGCATCGGAGGCTGCGATACCACATTCCTAGAACTTATGAAAATTAACCTCTCCTGTGTTAAAGCTGGGGTTGAAAACAGAACACAAAACACGATGAGTTCCAATAATAACCCCCCAAGGACTCTAAATTCTAATAATGTGCCCAGGACAACTGTCGAAGTCATGCCAGCGAGGCAAAACTGGCATCAAAACACAACCGCCCAAATACGTGCTCCAAATCAGAATCAGCCAAGGCAATTTCTACCTCCGCCTCTTGGGAATAGAACTCAAAATCGACCGAACGCTGGAGCCAGAATGCCGACCCCGAGTAGTGGGGATGGGCCAAGTGATGATAATAATGTGCAGTGCGGATGTAATCAGCCCGCTATTATACTAACTGTCAGGAAACAGAACGCGAATTTTGGTAATTGTTTATTTTATTTCATTGGATTCGAGTGGCAAACATATTATAATAAAAGTACAGATTTATTCAATTTGTACAATAATATTGACACATTAGTATCATTTCACGTTAGGACTTATGTATTGATCTGTGAATTGAAATATCGTGATTACTAACAATCATACTTTTACCACTGGATAGAGCTTTTGTCACTACATTTTGGAAATATATTTTTTCTTAATATTCAATCAAATTTCCTGTTTTCGGATCGAGATCTTCCAGCAGAACGCGACCTCAAAATAGCTAAGTATGACAGAACTTTATATTTAAAAGAGCAAAAGGTCGTGCTGATCTTCTGATTCTTTAATATATAGCCCGCTTAAATAGCTTCAATGCATTAAATTTTTCAGGCAAACAATTTTACAAATGTGCCGCTGGGCGAGACGGCGGCGGCTGCGACTTCTTCCTGTGGGCCCCCGACTCCCAGGCCGCCCCGGCCGCCAGCCCGGCGCCACCCGCGCCACCCGCGCCGCGCCCGCCCGACACCACCAGGGGGTGGGGCGTCGCGCCGAGCTTCTCGAGGGACAACTTCCAGCCGAATGAGGATGGCATTAACTGTGAATGCGGGCTGCCTTGTAAAAGGTGTGTATTGTTCTTCAACGTTTTAGTATTTCCAGACCACACCCCGTCCCCCTCGCAACCTCCGCCTCGCCCACAGACGTCCGACACCACAAGGGGGTGGAGCATCTCGCCGAGCTTCTCGAGGAACAACTTCCAGCCGAATGAGGAGGGCATTAACTGTGAATGCGGGCGGCCTTGTAAAAGATGTGTATTGTTCTTCAACGTTTTAGTTGTTGGAGTCCACACCCCATCCCCCTCGCAACCCCCCCCCCCCCCGCGAACGTTCGACTAGTAGATTATGCAACTAAGACATGAAGCGAAAAGGCCAAAAGATAGGTATTTATGGTATGTGTTGTTGCAGGATAACTGTCCACAAAGAAGGTCCGAACAAGGGCCGGCCGTTTTACGCGTGCCCGAAGGACTTCAACTCGCGCTGCAACTTCTTCCAGTGGGCCGACGGCGGCGGCAGCGGGGGCGGTAAGTTATTATAATAAAATCAGATAATTCGTAGAGTAACAACTGAAACACTCACGACTCATTTTTTACAATAAGGTTCACCAATTGCCAGATAGTTGTACCTAAACTACTTAATTCACTTAATTTCTATTTCTACTTTTACTCTAGTAGGGCACAGTCGATATTTAAAAGGCTTCACTCAATAGGATGCTTCTAAGGTAATTTTACTCGTTAGTCGATTATATATATCTCTGCGTATTACACTATTTGCTGGAGCGAGTGTGTTAAAAAAATAGATACTTAATTATAAATCCTTCTATTCTATTATCCTTTACTTGGGGCTTAAATAACCCAGAATTGTAATATGGTTTTTGTCAGGAGAGTGGGACGCACCGAGTGTGACAGGAAGCCGAGGAAGAGGTGGTTAGTTTTTAGTCTGTTATTTTTTTTTAAATAAGTAGTTGCTAGTAGGAGCCAGTGGTGTAGTCGTATCGACGTGCAGTATTGCCAATACGTATCGGCGTCCGTCTAATGTTGATTACTTAGTGCCTTTGAACGAGTAATACTACTACTACCTTTGGTATCCAATTAAGACAATTAGTCCAATTTTCAATGTTTGAAACCTTTAACTTCTGACTGGATACACTGTACGTGGTTAAATCCCTATTATAATATTTGGACAGGAGAATGGGGCACTTCCAGTTCGACAAGCACGCGGGGCCGGGGCCGCGGGCGCGGGCGGGGCGGCGGCGGGGGCGGGCGGGACGGCGGGGGCGGGGGAGGCGGAGGGGGCGGCGACTCGGGCGCGCGCGGCGCCCGGCGCTGCGGCCTGTGCCGCCGGGAGGGGCACACCAGGGCGCGCTGCCCGAACAACGATGCCCACTGAATAAACTGATACTAACTCGTACGGCCCGCTGCACGCACTAAACTTATTGTACGATTCACGTCTGACGGCTAAACAGTAGGATGCATACTGGCCACAGAGGAATTTTAACCTTTTTAAGATTTTAAACGCGCGATTGCCTTATACGACGAACGGAGCGTTGAACGCATGCATTTACGGAATGTGTGAAAAATGACAATGCGCTTACCGCTGCGTTTACCGCGTAAAAGAAAATAGTGTCATTAGATTATCTAATGTAATGTCATTTTTCCTACATTTTGTTGTTCGCCTGCGTTTATCGCATAAAACAACCGCGCGCTTTATAGACTATGCCGAAATGCACTGCATTGCGCCGAACGCAGTTAATTAAAATATGAAACTTAACTACTTTAAGGAAGGTTCAAATTCCTTTGACTGGACGTGCACTTGCAAGGAATTGAATCTTAAGAAAGTGCCAATAATTTAGTTTTTGCTAAAGGTTATGTATATTAAAAGAAAATATGCATTATTGTTATAAAGGAAATTACCTATACATAAGTAAAGATTTTATTTATTATACAATTTCGTTTTATTTTTTGACCGTTACAACCCTTACCAACCAATCATTTTATACTGAAGTTTGCATAGTCTTCAAGATTTCTTCCAAGATCAGAGGGCCTAAGTCGAGATTGCAGTCGTTGATAGAAAATGCCAATCAAAAATATATGTATGGAAATAGTCACGTGACTTTTCGTAGCTCTGTCATCCCGGTATATTTTTCCATGGCTAGGCCCCCAGGAGGGAGAATTTTCGGTACTAAACACAGGCAAACAGGTTGATTATTAATCCTTAGTGCTACGTCTGATGTTGGAGGAGCGTCTATCACCATTATGATACTAGGCAATTATGTACAGGTTACACGTAACTACCGCTCCGCAATTATGCACACAGGAGGGTATCCTCTGCATACCTACATACTACCATTTCTGCTTTTTACTCTTCTGCTTAAGCGAGCTCAAACTCTGCGCTTTCTGCATCTCCGCTTGCTCCGCCTCCACAGTCTTGTCTGTCATCATGTCTAATAATATCTCGAACTTGAGACGCAGCATGTTGTTCTCCTCCTCTAACTGTTCTAGCTCGTTCTTTAGTCTTATTATTTCTCTGTGCGCTGCGCCGGCTTTGCCTGATGCTGAAACATGATGAATGGTCATTGTTAATAGAATGTAGGTGCCTATTCACGTATCTTAATCGTAAACAAAGCGTTTCAGTCATTGTCATTGCGATTGATAATACATTAGATATAGATAAGTAATGACAATTCGACAGATTACTAAGTCTGCATTAGGCTAGTAGATTATGGCATGCATACCTAAATTAAAAATTAACAAGTAACTGTCAAAAATATTTTTGACACACTTATATTGCCGACTGCACTTTCTCTTTTTTGTATGTCTATCAAGTACTTCTGGAAACTTTTCGAATGAGCCTGAATTCAATGTGTTTACGTTATCCCATCGAAGAGTTCCTTTGGCTACCTTCTGACTGCATCATCAGATCAGCTCCATGCTAGCATACTATTGCATTGTCACCGTAAATACGGAAGTATAATACCAAATTTCAGCTCAAACCGACACCAGGAAGTGGTTCAAATTTAAGTTACAAGATTTGAAGCACATATATATATATATATGTAGATTTATACAAAGAAGATAACGTAAAACTACCCAACTATAGTCCAATACTGCAACTATGGTCCACAAGTTCAAAAGGAAATTAAGTATCTATACCAATGTTCCTTTTGGTTTACTCCTAGTTTTACCTTCCATTTATAAACATACTTTGCCTTAGAACTACAAAAATATAGTAAAATACACACCTGAACCAGAAAAATTAAGTTTATTTGTGGACCATAGTTGGGAGCTTTGGACTATAGTTGGGTGGTTTTACGGTACGCGGTGAAGCTAAATAAAAGTGTATAATAAAAACATACCTACTGGATAAATCTAAGCGCAGAAGCTCTTAAAGCGCACGTCATGCACGAAATAATACGAAACGTGTGACGCGCATAATATGTGCCGATGGAGTAGGGATTTATCTTCATTCGTCACCACGCACTAATCAATTCATTAGGCGGGTCTACACTGGCTGGTTTGTGCGTGAGGAAATTGCCTCGCGCGTATGCTCGCTCTGTGTGGACCCGGCTATTCATTTATTTATTCAATAACTATATTTCATTGTTTGAAAGAACTGATATATAGGCACATGCATGAAAAAACATTTAAAAAACCGCGACGGACAAGTGCGAGTCGGACTAGCCCACTGAGGGTTCCGTACTTTTTAGTGTTTGTTGTTATAGCGGCAACAGAAATACATCTGTCAAAATTTCAACTGGCTCACATTTCTAACTATCACGGTCATGAGATGAGATACAGCCTGGTGACAGACGGACGGACAGCGTAGTCTTAGTAATAGGGAGCGTGCATGAACTATAGGAGGCAGCACAGGAGCCGTCAGAGTTTTGGCGCGAGGCGTAAATGTGATGTTTATTGTTCCAATGTACCCCACAAGATGGCAGAACCTACTATGCACAAGAAAATACGTGACGTGTAAATTTACATGTTTATTGTTCCGATTCAGCCCAAAAGATGGCAGACCCTCCAACGCGCACGGTCTCTATAGGGTCCCGTTATACTCTTTGGGTATGGAACCCTAAAAAGCATGACCGTGCGCCGCTGTGGGAAATGTGAGAGGAAAATTTAATGAAATTCCGTAATATATATGTTGACAAATCGGGAGTTAAATTTTGTTCTTATACGCATTCCTACATGTTTTGATTTTTATTACTCTAAAGTCACCCTATTTAGGTATAAGGTCGGCGGTACCTATTGGCCCTGTTGCTTTACTTCTAGTCCAGGTAGAAGTTAGGTTAGGTTAGGAGCCCAAGAGGGGATTTTTGTAGTACGAGTCGAATCGAGTACGAGCGTGTCAGATTAAGATATGAGTGATGTCTTGCTACCCCGTGGAGTCTACCTGAACCACTTTTAGCAGTCTATGTTGCTATGTTACTTGGTGGGGGGGTTCAACAAATCTTTCAGCAGATTGTGGATTTCGTAATTTTAGTCCAAATTAATGCTAATGGTTATAATGTGAAGATTGGGCTTCGCACTTATGATCGTCAGATTAAGGAATTGCGTACTTATTTAATAATTGTCAGATTAAGTTATAGAAAAATTATAACATTGCTCCACAAAATAACCAAATCCAAAATCTACTTAACGATTTTTTAAACCCTTAAACCCCCCAAAATTTGAAAAAATCTGTAGACGTTTTCCTGCTCGCTGGAAAAGAAAACTGTATAAAACAAACTTTCATTATAAATAAATAAATAACTTTTTTTTCTTCCTATCATATTCCAAGATGTCTCGAGTAACTATACATTTAGAATCGCCGGCTCTCCAGCTATAGCAATTCTTTTGAAGAAAAGAGTACCTAGGTAAAGAAACCCTGCATAAATACAGGCTTAGCAGTACGTTCGATTAATAGTTTACTTTGACTGTAAGCAATGTAGAACTAATTACTACCTGGTATCCATTGTCCATCTTCAAAAGTGACCTCAAAGTCGCCAAGCTTTATTTTTGGTGGGCACAACTCCAACGAAAGCTCTTTAGACGCGTAGTCACTACCGAATTCCTTCTTTATCACTGATGTATCTGTTCTTCGCACAGGAATCGTTTTAGGAGTAAATTTATTACTAAATAAAGGCATTTTAATTAGCTTAGATACTACGAGTGCATTGACATGGGAGCGCTTCGCGTCATAACAAACGTTGCCATGGCAACGTAGTTACGTGTCCAAGGTGGTTGCGTTCAGAAATATGGTTGCAATGCAACCTACATGGTGTGTACACATAAAGCAAAATGCTGATTAAGTATTACTATCTCACTCTAACAAATAGCTATCCCTGTCTTTTCCTTGTAAAGTAACTATGAAATGAAGCCAACATAATTAATATACGATGCGTTTTGTCGAATTTACCACGGTAAATAAATAAAACGCAAAAATCAATACTCGTATTTTTAATACTGTTATTCGAGAAAGACTGGTGTTTACAAAATATTAATAGGTAAATTAAGTATAATAGGTACAAAAATACAACCTTACGAACGGAAAATAAAAGGTATAAAGCAAGTACCTACTTAAAAATAAATAAATAATAAAAACGTTATCTCTTATTAATGCTTAAGTTAAGTGGCAGTGTAAAGTCTGCGGAATTATTATGATTTCAGTCTAAATAACATCACAGCTGGGATTATTAATAGTATTGATCCGATGGCATAGGTGACGGCCGCTCCGGAGCACCAATACACTGGAAGCAAATAAATAAACAAATATTAAGCCTGTATAGCTCGCAGCTTATCTGATAACACAGTATAAACAAATACCGCTGTGAATGTGTTAAAAGGGCAGATAATTAATACCTATATATGGCTATCTAGTGGTTAGCTCTGATAAATTAATTATTCGTTTTATTTGGAGGGTTATTCTACAATACAAGTACAATGCATAAGAGACGCAAAGAGGAATCCCTCCCGCGGACGCTCCGGCTGTGGAATGAGCCCCCTGCCGAGGTTTTCCCGAGGGTCTACAGTATGAGAATCTTCAAAAAAAGTAGTGTACAGATTTTTAAAGGGTCGGCAACGCACAAGTAACACCTCTGGACAGGTCAGCGACAGGCGGGGCAGGTCTGGTCAGTTGCAGGCGTCCATAGGCTACGGTGACTGCTTACCATCAAGCGGGCCGTATGCTTGTTTACCACCGTCGTAGTATTAAGAAAAAGGAAATCATGTAAGTAAAATAATATCAGCCAATATGACAATCGTTTGAACGAAACTAAACGCTATTGTCTCTCTATCACTCTTCCGTATTAGCGCGATAGAGACAGTGTTTCGTTTTGTTTCTCTGCGTACAATTGTCATCTTAGCTAGGCCCCCTGGGAGCCTACCGCCAACATCGAATAGTCGGAAATAATTATCCGCCTCACAACTCACAAGCTGGCGATTGCTTGCATATTTAGAGATGCAGATAACGATTTTCGATGTTGGCGGCAGGCCCTCTGATATGGACTTTAGCCCTTAGTTTTCCATCGCCCGCACGAGCGCACCGAAGGCATGACACCGCGAGCACTGTCGCTGCACATTTCTATCGGACGCAGCTGTGTAGGCAACATACGACGTCATACAGAGACCAATGTCTACAAGTGAAGTGACTTATTCACCTGAAGCAGCGACAAGGGGTCCCATCGCCCGCGCGAGTGCTCCAAGAGAACGCAGAGCCCCGAGCACGGCGCCGCGCGCGGCCGCCGGCGCTTGCCCCGCCGCCATTGACGTCATGCAGGACACTGCGAACGCTGTCGCTGTATAAATTACATAATTTATTATAATAATCATTACATTTTTGGAAACTCAGCAATGGTGGCATAGTAGCCTTAAGGCGTGCAGCTTCGAAACCGGTGGTCTTGGGTTGAAACTTATGTACGAAATATCATTAATTTATCAGTCCTTGTCCCATGCTCTTTGATGAAGGAAAACAAGTAACTTAGCCAATTCTTGGGATAAAGTAGCGAAAATTATCACCGTATGGCAACCGTGAAAGCGCCAAAAATACATTTTTTGCACCTACCTATATGTATTTTGGTCCTTCGAACCGGATTTATTATATCCTCGTGCAGTAATAAAATTCTAAAGTTTTTAATCGATTATACTTGCACATATCATATATATGAACAGTAAGCTGGAGAGATAACCGACCCCCCGTGCAAGCAAGTTTTTATACAAGGCGAGTCAATTATCTCTGTAGCTTACTGTACCTAATTTAATATTTGTGTCATTTTCAAGCAAAAGCTATCACATTGTCGCCTGCCATAAAGTACGCTCTGATAGGTTATTCGAATTATAAGGTTATATACAAACAAATCTCGTCCTTATGGCAAGCGACAACGTGGTAAATTATGCTTGAGGACGTCACTTATGGTTGAAAATCGTTTTGTGAACACTACTTACTGCTTTACTAATGAAATCAGCAAAACCGTACAAAATTAAACCAGGATATCCGTATCCGCACACAGGAATAAGATTTGCAAACTAGATTAGCTTTCGAATGAATTAAATCAATTACCTACGCTTAGGTTTGCCACGGTTACCTCAATAAGCAGAAAATACTATTTACTGATTGACAGATTCAAACAAACCGCACCGCTCTCTACGTTCCTAAAATCCCTAAATAATAGCGAACAAGAAGAGCCCCAGCCACAACCAGGTTAAAGGCGGCAGCGGCACTGTAGCTAGCGCTATACATAGGAACGACACTGGGGTGAAAGCTATCACTCTACCCTTGCCAATATACCATACATATACTTACATATAGCGAAGAGGACGAGTCCCAGCCATAGCCAGGCTAGGGGGGCCACCAGAGGCGGCTGCGGGACTGCAGCTAACGCCACACATAGGAACGACACTGGGGTGAGAGCTAGGGCCCCTCGCGCCGCTCGCACCGCGCCGGCGGCGCCGAGCCTCCGCGCCGCGCCGCCTTGTAGCACGGCCATTATTAAACCTGGATACCACAACGTTATTAAATTATTATTCTCTTAACCGCTCGACACACAAAAATACGAGTATCAAAACCTTGCCTTGAGAGCTTGGATTCATTTAAACCAGCCTAACTAGGCAAAAATATCCTAACTAAAAATATCCTAGCTAAGCGTAGTTGCCCTAAAATTAATCGGGACCTATGCAAGTATATACTGATATACTTTCCTGATAGATATGGTATTAGGTTTTCCGAAAAAAGCGAAAGATTCCCGTCTAATTAAAATTATAGAAAGATGTGAGATCGAAGGGCCAGCCCGATCCCTATTAATTGTTACACAAAAAGCGAACTTAACGTCATTCCCTTAACTCTTTTTCCTTACAACAGTAATCTTATATTATGACTGAACTACAACTACGTTTACTAAAATAATACTAAGCAAAAAAACTCAATCAAAAGCTGATTAATCAAATACTAATGTAATTAGGTTAGTCATTCAAAATACGTCATAACGGAAAACAGACCGTGGGAACAATCATAACCCATTCATTGCCGACGCCTCATATTTTTACTCATCACGCAGTGCCGCCGCCTTCCACGCGACGACGCGAATTCGCGTCCGCGGCATTACGTTAACATTTCATGGACGCGAGTTCGCGTCCGCGGCATTAGGTTAACCTATTTCAAGGGCGCGAATTCGCGTCCGCGGCATTACGTTGTCAAGGACGCAATTTCGCGTTTTCGGCATCGTAAGTGAAATTTTTGCGCCTAAAAACAGTTTTTGTCGAAAACGTATTCAGTATAGACGTGACGGCCGTATACTTCAGACGTATATGAGTTTTTAATGGTTTTTAGTAAGATTATAAAAGTTAAAGAAAGTGTTTAGATAATGGACAAAAATATTCAATATTAAATGCAACCCATTTTATTATAGTTAAATATACAGTCGAAAATGTTTAGTACCCCTGGACATAAACATGTCTGCGTATCTAAATTATTTTAGTAGTTTGTATTATTAATTGCCACAATCACTTATAAAGTATATGGCACATGATTAAATTACTATCATTAAATATTTTTCGCGATAAAAGGTAAATGACAATTACCTAATATAAACATAATGGACGGGAATCCGCCTCCGCTTCACCCGAAATGAAAATGTTGAGTATTACAAATGTGTTTATTTTAATAACCGGTAACAGTATACAATTTGTCTTTAAAAATTACATCTCGGGATAAGTTTTTTTAAATAAGTGTTTTTCTAGCAAAAACTATTTTTTCTAAATTACAAATGCACTGAATCCAAAAACCGAAGTATAATATTCTCCTTCAAAAAATAAATAAATAGTTGTTTTCTAGTAAAAAAACGAGGCCGCGAAATCGCGACCCCGGAATTACGATCGGACGTGAATTCGCGTCTTCGGCATCCGAGATAAGAATTATGAAAATTACAGATGCACTGAATCCAAAAACCAGCAACAGTATAATATTATCCTTCATAAATAAAGTAACATTTTGGTATCAGCATTTAAGTACAGTTGTTTTCTAGCAAAAAAAAAACAAATAACTCGAGGACGCGAAATCGCGTCCTCGGCATTACGATTACACATACATAGGACGCGAATTCGCGTCTTCGGCAATGAATGGGTTAATAGTGATAAAAGGAACCGCAAGCATTGCTTATCTAACTTGAACGGTGACGCAAGAAGCGATCAAATCTTTATGCTTGACGGAAATTGCTCAAACCTTCAATTAAATGCCGATTAGTAAGTTATGTAGGCTACTTAAACATTCATTTCAATGCTTATTAAACAAGGTGTTCGAAAAGCAGGTAGAATCGGCATGAAATGCCTTGTACCTTAAACATAGCTACAATATTTTGCAAAAAAATCGTAAATATCCAAGACATATTAACTTCATCTGAAGAACATTGCCCTCGAATTCCAAACTCCTTGTTTACTACAAGGATTCCAACAACTTACCTATAACCAAGAACATCTTCCCTTGCTGCATGGCAGTATAGTTAAAAGTATGATGCGTCAGGAATGTGATAGTGAACTCTAGGCCCGAGTATATGAACAGATACATTAAGTATATTAGCCCCAGCTTTGACAGCACTTCATTCTGGTGTTTCGATAGATTTTTAACTGCCGTGAATTTCAGCAAATGCCAAGGAGATATGTAGTCCAATGCCTTGGATAAAGTGAACGAGAGAGATGCCCTTTTTTCCTGCAAACAAATGCTATGTGTAAAACTTACTTAAATAACCAGATCTTAACTGTGAATATTTTTCATTTGCACTTTTAGCATTTATTCTATTTCTGGGTTTACAGAAATACACTAAGATTAAAAAAACATACATATTGTTATATTGTTTCGTACGGTCGAGTTAAGATAATAATTTGTATGTATACAAGAACTCTAAACAACACAGTTACCGGTTTAGAAAGGGTTACTTTTGAAATTACCTTTGGCAGTGACTCGGGCAAGCAAAATATGACTAGAGCAATATTCGCAAGAGATAACGAAAGTGCGTAGAACGCGGGCCGCTCGCCCCAAAGGCCGGAAGAGTTGTCGTTGTTTTTCGCGAACCACGCGCCCGCCAGGGGGCCTACGATGAACCCTATTGAGAACGCCAAACCCACCAGTGCCTGTAAATACATGAATTATTAGCCTGTCGGCTTGAATACGACAATTAGCGGCATCAGCATGCCTCAGGAGCGAGTGGTGTGAGAGTGAGACGACGCGATGCTACTTCTCGCTCGCACTTGGCGGTCGCTGGTCGCTGCCACTTGATGCCGACAACGCACAATGTCGTGCCTGAGTCATAAAAACAACATGATGAGCGTCTTATTTTCTGTTGCCAAAGATTTGTGTAAACATTATTTCTATGTCATGATTTTTAGTCTGTTTGTCTATTTTATAAACTTATCTTTTAGCACAATGATGTCACTGTGAAGACTATGAATAGTCTACTTATAATTATGCCGATTCATTATGATTATTGTTCTGTACAAAATTAAAATCTAAATTACATTCAATATTAGGCGGGTCTACACAGAACGAGCATACGCGCGAGGCAATGTTCTCGCGCACAAACCGGTCAGTGTAGACGTGCTCGCTCGCTCGCTCTGTGTGGACCCGCCCATTCAGTAATAACAAACACAGAAGTATACAAGCCAATGCATGTATAATAATTGCACCAATGAATTTTTAATGAGTTTGTTACAACTGTTTAAACAACATTAAGTATACCAAAAAAAAAGCATAAAAGTAAACTTTTACTTGAAAATAATCTTTAGTTTGTACTTTAAAAAAGTTCACCTCATGTTTCTTCCTGTAAAAAGATAAGGTAGATAAAACTAATTATATTCAACTAGATTTGAATTTTACATGCAGATTTTTCCAGATCTTAAATATATAGTTAATATAATCTTACCATAAATTTATTTTGTTTTAAGCAGAAACATCTGCAAACAATGCTATTAAGCCTATCCAATAGGACTTGGAACTCTGGTAGACGCTTAAGAAGTGTAACACTCTTATGGTAGATGTCACTAGCATCCCTTAACACATTCACTGCCAGACAAAAAACGGCGCACTACCCCAGAAACCGGTGGTCTATAGCTGCGTACAAAATAACCTGCCCAGCGGGTTGTCCAGCATCTGAACAAAGTTCACGAGCGCCCACCAGGTGGGTTCCCAGCAGTGAATGTGTTAAAGGCTCATATGGTGGAAATATTTGCTATCCATGGATGTCTTGATAGCTCAGATGGCAGAGCACTTGGGTAGTGATCCAGTGGTTGTGACTGTTGTGAGTTTAAGTATCACCCAAAGCAGTAATTTTTTCACTTTTAAAGGACTAATGGGTCAAAATGGTCCAACACCAACCGAGTTAAGAATTAGGTCATTAGATAGGTATTTTTATGTACTTCATATCTTTCTATGGGCTTCAAGCGGAATTCCATTGCAGAACTGAGATATTTGTATTTTAGTCAAAATGTCATCACACTTATTAACTAGGCAATAGCAGTGGTGCACGAACATCTACCCTGCAGCAATTAATTTACTTTTTTTGGACTCTATTGCTTAGGTAATAAGGGTGATGACATTTTGACTAAAATACAAATAACTCAGTTCTGCAATGGAATTCAGCTTGGTGCCCATAGAACGAAATGAAGTACATAGAAATACCTACCTAATGACCTAACTCTCATTTCAGTTGGTTTTTGGACCAGGCTCCATACAAAGTTGCCCATGGTCCTTTATTCTAAGCTTAATAATCTTACCATTCCTCTAGCCCGCGTCTTCTCATTGGAGGCATCGGCAACAACAGCCATGCTCAAGCTGACATTGGCCTTGCTGAGACCTCCGATAAACCGAGCCAGCACAAATATACTGAATGTGCTTGCAAAGCTCCATAGTGCATGTGATGTTGCTATCCCTATCTGAGGACAAAATTAAAGTATTATTTTAAAATGTGAACCTTGAAAATACAGATTACTAGAAAAAATTATTCAGCATATACATCCCATGCCCGTGCCCGCCATGTGCCCGTGAGCATTGTGAGACATTTTAACTAAGCATTCCTGGTAATATTTAGAAACTAAAATGTCATATAAAATTTTCTGGATTAGGCCTAGTTTCAGAGATAATTAAATGTTTTTCGAAATTATTCTTGCGCCAAAGTCGGTACAAAACACATTTTTGACTGCGGTATTGCCACTTTGAGGTCTAGTCTAGCCATACCTATTGATTGACATCAAAAAATTAAAAAAATGTATTCAAGAGGCTACCCCCAAATAAAAAAAAACTTTAGTTGATTTTTGGTTATGTGTTTATCAATAAAAACTACGTTTTATGTACAGGAGTGTTCAAAAAAAAGGAAAAAAAAAAAACAAAAAAAAATTTTTTATGTTGAGTTTCACTAAAAGTCATATAACATTTTTTGCTTCTGTTGCCATCAGGAAGAGGAATGCACCGTTAAAATCTCTCGCAATGCTCAAGGGCACCTTTCATATATACATATATATATATATATATATATATATATATATATATACAGTCCATTGACAATTTGATATCTAATCAGTATGTTATATCAGAAAATTTTGTATAAGTAGGCATCTACTTACCAAACACAGTAAAAGCATGGGTTTCCTTCCATAAGCATCAGAGAGACTTCCAACTATGGGACTTGTTAAAAACTGTAGAAAGCTGTACATAGAGCCCAGTGCACCACCAAATAATACTGAGGCTAGTTTTTCTGGGGCCCCTGTTAGTTTTTGAAAGCTTTCAACTGCTCCCAATAAGGAGGCATATAAAGTTGTGCCTTTCCCTTCTTCCCTATTATAATAATCCAATAAAGAAGGTAGCAGAGGTAAAATCATGGTAAAAGCCAAAAGATCCAGCAGAAGCGAAACGAAAACTAGGCCAATGGCCTTAGAGTTTCCGGATGAGTTTTTATAAGTTATTTTTTCATCATTATCCTGTATTAATTGTTTTGCCGGTTTGCTCAGGACTTCTTCTCTCTTCCTCAATTCACCATTCATTTTATGGTCTCCCTAAAAGTAAAGTAAAATACTAAAAAACGATGAATAAGACCCAGAATATCACACTTATTGAATAAACAAATAACGCACCATATTTATTCAAGTTGTATACGCGGCACTGGTAATATGGCTTCTTGATGAGAACCATATGGAGCCATCGATCGTAAGTATCGACTATTTACACTTAAATTAAGAAACTTTCACTTTTTGCCGACAAAGCAAAACACCGCCTTCTATCCTACAACTACTGAAGTGACTGAACTCAAAGAGCATATAATCACTACGTTCTATGAACTGAATGTGAATTGAACTGAACTGAACTATAGGATAGGACAAAAGTTGACAGAAATGACAGAACTGACACTGACATTACTGATCTAGGTTTCCATCACAAAAAATATACCCTATTCATTTGGTCACAGAATAAATAGTACTACCGACTACCGTACAGGGGGCCTACCGCAAAAACCGAAATTCGAAAATTCCGGGAATCTTTCTCTTTTACTCTCCATAAGATGTAATTAGAGTGACAGAAGAATGCCCGCAATTGACGAACTTAAATATTCGCAGTTATAGCCCAGGGTTATTTATAATTACGTCTTAGTGACAGTCAAAGAGAAAGATCCCTGCAATTTCAGTTTTCGCGGTAGGCCCCCAGGTCCGACGTCGGGCCCGAGCAAGAGTGTTTTTCCGTTTCACCAAATATCAGCACATTGTTTACAATATTTAAAATGTAAAAAAGTGGTTCAGTCGCAAAAATATCCAACAGTGAACATTTTTGTCAATTAGGGACAGTATAACGTTTCAAATATTGTAAACGATGTGCCGATATTTGTAAAACGAAAAAATACTCTTGCTCGGGCCAGGCCTGATAAAGTGTGGATGTAATTGGCATTGGCACTGCTCGTGAGGCCCAGTGTCATAAATATGTTACATAGAGTTTTAACTCTGTACATAATTGGGCTAAAGTTAAAATTGGTCTGAAAAGGAAGACGTCATCGGTTCCCAGGAGGTTAAGGGGCTCGCAGAGGAAGCGTGCTTGCTGTTTACATTCGCGTTCGGCTTTTCATTGGGTTACAGAACTTACAAATCTTATACCTTGCCGCTCGTGTTTCAAATTGATTAGGTCGACGAGCTTAGGGGCTGTGGCCGAGACACGAGACGAGCTGCGAGCCGAGCTACGAGACGAAAGTGTATACATTAGGGCTCCTCTACACGATGGCCCATCGTACGCCAGTCTAAGGGACGCATCTATGCAGTGGAATGAGATAGCAATATCACTTGCTCCCTCTAACGCATAAATGCGTCCCGTGGACTGGCCTACACTGCGCCATCGTGTAGAGGAGTCATTACATTAACTCAAGGAGCTTACGAGTTATAGCAGACATGAGACGAGACGAGCCGCGACTGCCGCGAGTCCAGCCACGAGCCGAGCCACCAGTAGCGAATGTAAACGCGACAGTGTTGCCAGGCGTACGATAATTATCGTACACGTACGATAATTTGGGCTCCGGTACGTTGTACGTTCCAAAGAGCATTATTGTACGCAAAAGTATGACACTTTCCTTGCGAAATAGGCTACAATTAGCACCTTTTGGGTGCTCCTTGGTTTGTGTCAAAAATATCGAAATTTCCTGTAAACCGTTTGGATCTATCACAACAATAAACAAATATAAAATTGGTTTTTGCGCAATTTAGACGAAAATTGCGGCTTTGTTTGACTATACATTGGACATGTAAGCTTATTTTGCAAGACATTTTTTTTCATCGGTTCGATAATTTCGACACTTAAATACGATAATTCTCTTCCGCTCACCTGGCAACACTGATCCGCGGTGACTCGAGCCCGGTCTAGCAGCTCGGCTCGCCACCGCACGCGAATGTAAAGCGATATGTTTTCTTGTCCGCCCTCTCTTCCCCCTTGCCGCCGTGCAGGGTTGCCAACTTAGTGGTTTTACCACTAAATTTAGGGGGAAAAAAAGCAGCCAGTGGTTTTTTTAGGGGCTAAGTATTTTTAGTGTTTTTTTTAGGGATTTTTCTAAAAGTGTTCACGATGTGAGAAGCTACATACTATACTGGAAATGAAACGTTCTCGATACCATAGTGTATCCCACTCTGTGTTGCTTGAACTCGCAAGTGCGATTGAGAAGGACATACACGGCTGAACGTTCCGATCTAAGCTACACAGTGATTTGTAACGTGGTTGTAGGATATTTCGTCGCTGTAAAGGCGGTTTAGATCATCATTTATGGTCGGGCCGCCTTGTCGGGTCGTGCAGTGTTAGGCCGGCCACATACGGAATTTTTACCCGATTTCCTTACGAAATGACCTGTGTGAACGGAACGTCGCTATACACATTCATACAGCTGTCTCGTTTGCACATGTCATCTCATACGGAAGACGTATAGAAATAGAAAGTCCGTATATTAATAATAAAAAGCAAGTACGGTGGATCAGGGAGAGGCAGGGTACTTCCATACGTGCGGTAGTCTGTTATGGCTATAAGTTTGATCTAGGTGTTGGGCCCCACCAAAAGTATCGTGTAAATAAGCTTCTAGCGCTCTATTTTGGGTCTGTGGCGTCGTGGCTGTTGATTCTTGGATTTGATGGCAAACTTGAGTACGACGGGTGCGAACAGGTTATTGGATGTAAGCGAAAGATGCAAGAACTTTTTATGTTGCCTTGCAGAACAGATACAAAAACGGCTGCCGGATAATTTATCAATCCTGAAAGTAATTGCTAATTTAGACCCAAAAGTGGCTACGTCTCAAGTAAAACCTGACATAAAACCAGTTTTAAATCACATTCAGCGACCTCATATTTACGGAAACAAAAATGATATCGAATCTGAGTGGCACCAATTGAGTAATAAAATGTGGTCAAACACTTCAACATCAGCGGATTTTTACTCTGAAGTATACGACGATTGCGATGCTGCTGGCTGCAAACGTTTCGAAAATATCGCAAAATGCGGGTTGGCTTTTACAACAGTTCCCATTTCAAATGCAAGGGTATAACGCGCGTTGCCTATATATAATATAGTAAAAAATAAGCTGCTGAATAGATTATCCATTGAAATGCTGCAAAGTGTGATGATGGTCCGCTTCACACTACAGCGATTAGGATCTTGCGTGACATTTACTCCAACAAATAAAATGTTAAAACTATTTACCGTTCATATGTATGATCATAAAAGTGTCGAACCGGTTGACAATGATTTAATGTACGAAATTCTGGAAAATGTACAAATAAATAATTAATTAAACGTATAATTTCTTTTATTTTTTATTTAGTGGGTTTTCCAAAACAATAGTACAGTTTTAGGGGCTTTTAAGTTGTGCTCTAGGGGTAAAAAAAATTTGGAGTTGGCAACCCTGCCGCCGTGTCGCCACAAGGCTTTCTAACGAATGTGATGCGACGCCATTTTGCCTGTGAGGTTGAGTATTTTCGGTGTTGAATTCGTGATTCCAAACATCAATTAAGTATGGGTGAAGATAAAGGTAAGGCATTTATAATATTCAGTATATATCAAGACCTGTTTGTGGGTTCAGTTTCCTCATTGATATGATGTTGAACAGATCGCCGACGCAGATCCCGTTCCCGAGAAAGAAGGCGCTCCAGATCACGATCAAGGGAGCGCCGTGAGAGAGAAAAGCGGCCGGCAAGGAGCAAATCGAGGTCTCCGACGTCAAAACGGTCGCGTCGCCGCAAGCCTTCGCTCTACTGGGATGTGCCACCACCGGGCTTCGAGCACATCACTCCTTTGCAGTATAAGGCTATGCAGGCGGCAGGCCAGATCCCAGCGAATATCGTAGCAGACACGCCCCAGGCGGCAGTCCCTGTGGTTGGCTCAACCATTACTCGGCAAGCGCGAAGGTTGTACGTGGGCAACATACCATTTGGTGTCACTGAAGAGGAGACCATGGAGTTCTTCAACCAGCAGATGCATCTTTCAGGATTGGCCCAAGCGGCCGGAAACCCAGTCCTTGCTTGCCAGATAAACTTGGACAAAAACTTTGCATTCCTCGAGTTCAGATCTATAGATGAGACTACTCAGGCCATGGCATTTGATGGAATCAATTTCAAAGGGCAGAGCTTAAAGATTAGACGGCCACATGATTACCAGCCTATGCCTGGTACTGAAAACCCATCTATTAATGTTCCAGGTTAGTAGAACTAATCCAGTTTGAATTTCCTGCATTGTTACTGTTGTAATAGCTTAATGACTTTCAAAATAGATATTTGAGCCCTTTCCAACGGAAGAAGTGAGATTTGCTACCTTAATAATGAATTGTAGTGACATGTGTTAAAATAAAATTGACATTTAACTGTAATCAACCTGCACCATCCTCTTGGACCGGGTGTAAAGGTTTAACCCTTTAATGGGCAAACTTCCATTTTATGTGGCAAAAATGACCATTATAACAATTATTTTAAACTTCATTTCAAAATGACAGGGTTCAATTTTCCATAGTTTCTGATAGGTTTGACTGTTCAAGGGTTAAAGTATGTCATTGCATTATTATGTACATTTACAATAATTCTCAAATTCATTATTTCAAATGTTTTTCAGCTGGAGTTATCAGCACTGTGGTTCCAGATTCTCCACATAAAATATTCATAGGCGGTTTGCCTAACTATCTGAATGAGGATCAGGTAATTGCTTTATTTTTTCTTAGTTGCCCTTACACTTGCAACTGAATCCCGATTATAGATCCCAGACACTGAAATGTCATTAAAATACATAAATTGACTAACTACTATGAACTAGTATTTGTAAGAAAATGAAAATATGAAGGCAGAAATTGCCATACGGTAGTTGATAGGAAATGAAACAACATTTCAGTTTCTAGGATATATAAACTTAACCTTTCGAGACCGGTGGGCTCCCTGGGTAGCCAGCTTCGAAAACCAATGACGGAATGTTAATTTTTGTGTTACATGAAACATTAATTTCAAATTTATAAATGATTGGAAATTTATTTTAAAATAGATACTTACAGTAAGTTGTATAGAAGTAAACCCCCCCCCCCCCCCTCCCCCTTCATACATAGTAATTTGTTTGCAGGGGAGTCACTTAAGTCTGCAGCTTACTGTACATGAAAATCTGTTGTACTGCCCATAAGAAGTTAATGTCTCATTTTTCAAGTTTTTTTTATAGTATATGAAGTGCATTTAATTTGTTATTTCAGTATCTAATTAATTGCATATGAAGTGGTATTTTGTTTTACAGAAAAATGCCTTGTTTTCTTAAATATCTGTGTCTAAATTTCATAGCCAGCTTTTAGGTTTCTAGGTAAACAGATCCTTATGCGGCCATGAATGTGAGAGTGATGCAGAAGCACTGCAGTGCATGCACATTCCAGACCTCCTTTCTAACTAATCTTCTGACAGCTACTCAGCTTATCCTGCCAAAAGTTTCCTATTCCATAGACAACTCTTTTTCCAAATTATATTTGAAAATCATTTCTAGGTTGATTGTTCCAATTTTGAATAACATTGAAATCTACACATACATTTAATGTAACTTGTCATTTTTACAGCATAACATTTTAGGCTTTTTAAATATATATAAAAACTTGATTATTTCGATATTTGCCTCAAACAAAATTAAACAACAACTGAGCAAATATGATTTTAAATGAGTAAGGCGATTCCCATTAGGTAGCCGCAACATTTCAGGGCGAGATTCAACAGTTGACAGGGCTACGGTGGCGCCAGCAGTGAGCCGCGATATATTTTGGTCCATTTCAGGTATTTCAGGTACCCTAGCATGGACGAGCGTCTCCTCGCTCGATGATTACTTATACAACTCACTGATAGTCTGCTTTCTGCCCCTCCCTAGCTTAGATATGGCACATTCGCGGCCCGCGTGTCACTGTTGTCTCTCATTCTCACCTATACGTCTTGTACTTGAACGAGACGTCGGCACTCCAAGGCAAGTCTCCTCCATTCACACATAATTCTAAAATGCGGCTAGACACAGGTCAGATAACATTCATTAATTTGCTGCATATTGCCACTAATGTTCACGGGAACATTCAAACTTTTAGAATCCTTTCTGTGTTATTAGATAAACAATTATATATTATAAAATAATTTGTATTTTATTTTTGTTATAATGTGTGACTTGATTTGCACTTATGCAATATGTTATGAAACAGGTGAAAGAACTCCTGATGTCATTTGGACAACTCCGAGCTTTCAATTTAGTGAAAGATTCTTCAACGGGTCTCAGCAAGGGATATGCCTTTGCTGAATATGTGGACATTTCAATGACAGATCAGGTGAGAATAAACGTATTATTAATCTGAATGAAAAATTCTTTTTTCATGACTCATCTTTGTACTCAATTTGATTTATTTTTAGGCCATTGCGGGTCTGAATGGTATGCAGCTAGGTGACAAGAAACTCATAGTCCAACGAGCCAGTATTGGGGCAAAGAATTCAACGTTGGGTAAATACATTTTACTCTAAACATTATGTTTATACATTTATGATCCATTTTTTATGTGGGTTGATATGATTGATGTTTAGAACTCGAGCACATTTGTAATCTCATAACTCAAAGATAATCCTAGTCTATTCAAACATAAGATAGTACCAATGCTGAGTCTTTATTCATTCACAGTTCGCATCATTCTTTCATTTTGGTGAGAATGGTGACTAAAATGTTCAAAGGTTCGCTCACTGAATAAAATATGACTTTCTTTAAAGGCCAAGGTTGAATTAAAACTAATGTCTTCAGCCCATGCCAACGTAATATATTTTGCCTTTCTGGCTGACAACATAGATTCTATGATTAATTCTAGACCACAAGGCTCTGTTAGCAATCGTTATTGATGTTTTCACTATCAAATATAGAAATTATAATTTAAATGGAAAAGATACACACTTATTAAAATTTAGGTTTTCATCACGACGATTTATTTGTGCAGCTGGCTGTAAAAAAATGTGTTTTCAGCCATGACGGGCGCTGCGCCCGTGCAGCTGCAGGTGGCCGGGCTCACGCTGGCGGGCGCCGGGCCGCCCACCGAGGTGCTGTGCCTGCTCAACATGGTCACTCCCGACGAGCTGCGCGACGAGGAGGAGTATGAGGACATCCTTGAAGACATCAAGTGAGTAATGTCCGTGCAGCTGCAGGTGGCCGGGCTCACGCTGGCGGGCGCCGGGCCGCCCACCGAAGTGCTGTGCCTGCTCAACATGGTCACTCCCGACGAGCTGCGCGACGAGGAGGAGTATGAGGACATCCTTGAGGACATCAAGTGAGTAATGTCCGTGCACCTGCAGGTGGCCGGGCTCACGCTGGCGGGCGCCGGGCCGCCCACCGAGGTGCTGTGCCTGCTCAACATGGTCACTCCCGACGAGCTGCGCGACGAGGAGGAGTATGAGGATATCCTTGAGGACATCAAGTGAATAATGTCCGTGCAGCTGCAGGTGGCCGGGCTCACGCTGGCGGGCGCCGGGCCGCCCACCGAAGTGCTGTGCCTGCTCAACATGGTCACTCCCGACGAGCTGCGCGACGAGGAGGAGTATGAGGACATCCTTGAGGACATCAAGTGAGTAATGTCCGTGCACCTGCAGGTGGCCGGGCTCACGCTGGCGGGCGCCGGGCCGCCCACCGAGGTGCTGTGCCTGCTCAACATGGTCACTCCCGACGAGCTGCGCGACGAGGAGGAGTATGAGGATATCCTTGAGGACATCAAGTGAATAATGTCCGTGCAGCTGCAGGTGGCCGGGCTCACGCTGGCGGGCGCCGGGCCGCCCACCGAGGTGCCGTGCCTGCTCAACATGGTCACTCCCGACGAGCTGCGCGACGAGGAGGAGTATGAGGACATCAAGTGAGTAAAGTAAATAAAAATGGCTTTACCATTGCATTTTGACAGAGTTGAAAACCCGTTATGACTTTTTGAGCTTTATTTTAATAAAAGTACTATATAACGCTTTTTTTTAATTACAGGGAGGAATGTAATAAATATGGCTGCGTGCGCAGTATAGAAATCCCTCGACCCATCGAAGGCGTAGAAGTGCCAGGTTGTGGAAAGGTGAGAATGCATGATTTACGACCATTCCGCGGCCCTACAGGCTCTTACTTCCTCGCGTTGTCCCGGCTTTTTGCCACGGCTCATGGTAGCACTAGTCCCAAGATTTGGCGTAGGCACTAGTTTTTACGAAAGCGACTGCCATCCTTCCAACCCAGAGGGTAAACTAGACCTTGTTGGGATTAGTCCGGTTTCCTCACGATGTTTTCCTTCACCGAAAAGCGACTCGTTAATATTAAATGATATTTCGTACATAAGTTCCGAAAAACTCATTAGTACGAGCCGAGGTTTGAACCCGCAACCCGGAAGTCACAGCCCGCTCTTACCGCTGGGCCACCAGCGCCCCTCCGCGGCCCTACAGGCACCTGAACTAATCAATATAGTAGACAATTTATTCGACTTTGTATGTCTATTAGTCTATGTTTAGTAGCATTCATAACTTGATCAAATTAAAATAATTTTCTTTTATTAGTCTGTGACAGCTAGATACAGAGCTATCTAGTATAATCTAGTTTATCCAGTGTAATTTGTTTGCTCCTCTACTGTAGGACTTGTTTAGATTTCTGGGAGCTTGAAATATCCTTCTATGCCTAATAATAATAATATTCTTTATTGTGCACAATGAAAACATGATTAAATACAGCAATTAACATAAAAAAAATTAGCAACAACAGGTGGTCTTATCGCTAAAAAGCGATCTCTTCCAGACAACCTTCAGGTAGTAGAAATTACCGTAAGGAAGAAATATGTAATACCTAATTAGTTTATGTTGCTTCAGATACCTTAGTTAAAAGAATACAGCGAATTGAAGTGCTCTATTTCGTTTGTATTATAAGCTGGTGCTATTTAAACTAATTAGAGGAATAGATATACCTCATGTCATTGTAAGTGCAAAGTTCCATTACAATCCAACACGTAGTTTTAAAATGAGAACGAAACTGCGTTTGTATGGAAAGGTGAAATTCGGCCGAGCGTGCTGCGGACTCAAATAAATTATGTTGTAAGCTGTAAGGAATATTCTGATATAATGTTATGTTGATCTTTTACAGGTGTTTGTAGAGTTCAACAGCATCGCCGACTGCCAGAAAGCGCAGCAAACCCTCACAGGAAGAAAATTCAGCAACCGCGTCGTGGTCACATCTTACTTCGATCCAGACAAGTATCATCGTCGAGAGTTCTAAACTCTTATATACTTGACTTCAGCATAAATCATTTTTCTCATTTGTTCATTAGTACAATCTCTTAAGTGACATTTTCCGACGTATGTGCTCGGTTTAAGATTTTCATATACCATAATTATTATTACGTATTAAACTAAAATAAATTGATTTTATCCAGGCAATGGTTTTATTCGACAAAAATGTAAACATTAAACTTAAAACATGACTACAAATTACTTGTCTAGTAATTTCACATGGTTGTTAATCGCTTAACCGCGAAAGTGTAACACATTAAAATAGTAACGGTGGTTTAACTTAAATTGACACTAAAATACATAACGTGAGCTATTAGAACGTCTTTCGGCTTCTATTTTCTTAGCAGTGAATAAAATGCAATTGACTAAGAAGAATTTCAAAAGACGTTCAACTCACGTTTTGTATAAAACGCTCTTCAAACGTCTTCATTCTGCAACGCAGGTTGATACGTATTCAACGTGCCCGTTTCAGAGGAGAGGACAAGTTTTCTCATAACCACGTACAGAATGCCGCCAATCATAAGCATTCCAATGCCCGCGATGAGGCTAATCGCCCAAGCTGGTATCGCGTTGCCACCTAGAATTAAACGAGCTACATTAAACACGGTCTCGGTTGGTATCGATGGTATCAGAGTTATTGATTTTAGAAGAGGTGAACAGTGGTAGGGCATAATTATTTTCCATCGTATTTTTACGGAAACATACGAATGTGTCTTTACTAAACTCAGTCTCGCTCGGTACAAAAGTACTGACGTTGACTGAAATAGCATGACAAATACGAACCTTTCCGAGAAAAGACTCCTACCTAACCCTTCAAGTGGCAGGCCGCCGGCTCGTGGTCGATTGTCATTTAAATATGAAATTTTATTGATTAAAATAAAATCAAAATTTCAACAAAAAATGACATATGCCACTTGAAGGGCTAAGGCCCACCCATACAAATGAAAAAAACAAAAATTTGAACCTATGGTGAGGAAATACATTTGATTTTATTTTGTTTGAAAATTGAACGAAACAACAAATGCAACTATGTTCCAATTGAATATGATTTTTCACCGAACTGAATAAGTCCTATAAGGTAGAACCTTGGACCTGAGGATACGATGGAAAACAGTTATGCACTACATCTGTAAATATAAGAAAAGAAAAAAATGGTACCCCCGAGTTTGACAGCTTTACCGTGTAATGTACGGGACGAACAGTCAACCAATTTGAATCCTAGGCCACTGTAGAACCATGTCATAGGCACCATCGCCTTTATAAGGAGGCTATTATAAAATAAAGGTAATAATAAGTGTACTTACGGTAATAAGTCCGTGTCATCACACGCCTTCCTCTCAAAATCTTTCTTCGAGCTTCAGCCTCCTGTGTGAGCGTGCTGATGATTACTGAAAAGTTCGCATACCAAAGAAAGCTTAAAGTTTTGTCAATAAAAATACCACTGAAAATGTTTATAAGTATGCTTATTTTTATTGTGACGACCGGTTTGGCCTAGTGGGTAGTGACCCTGCCTATGAAGCCGATGGTCCCGGGTTCAAATCCTGGTAAGGGCATTTATTCGTGTGATGAGCATGGATATTTGTTCCTGAGTCATGGGTGTTTAAGTATTTATAAATATTTATATATTATATATATCGTTGTCTAAGTACCCTCAACACAAGCCTTATTGAGCTTACTGTGGGACTTAGTCAATTTGTGTAATAATGTCCTATAATATTTATTTATTTTAATATAATATTTATTTATTTTTATTGTGAGTAAAATATCTGTAAAACTTAATTTTAACTGGGTCATATAAAATACACTTAAATCAAAGTTGTCTTTGCTTCTAGTTTCCTAGATTTAATTATGTTCGTCTATTATTATTTACGTTAAGAAGGGCCCAGTCATATATATAGGGTAGACCAAGATAAGTCTGCAGCGATTTTGATAGCACAGACATAAGTGTTATTTTAAACGTCAACTTCTATGAAATTATGACATAACACTAGCACCGTCTGTGCTACCAGAATCGCTGCAGACGGATCTTGGTGTAACTCTAGATTTGGGTGAAAAAAAAATGTATGTAGGAGCTGTAATTAGTCTTACATTAATTGATTCCATTGTGGTATGAAAATTAACCATGTAAATTGTATTCATTTATACTTAATTAATATTTCACACTTGAGTTTATAGCATACTTACGGTAATACACTTTCATGCGTGTAACTTAAACAGAAACTGCTGTCTGCTTAATAATTGTCGTAACACAATGGAGTCAATCAGCTTAAAACTAATTACAACTCCGTAACTATAAACATTTTTTTGTAATTTACCCAAATCTAGAGTTACACCAAGATCGGTCTGCAGCGATTCTGGTAGCACATTATAATGCATGTTTGTTGTTTTATTTCCAATAACCCACTGATTTTCAATATTATTGCAAAGAAACTAAGACTATTTCAAATACTCAATTGCCTCTGCCTATAAGGGTTAAACGTTCTTTACGAGTTTTGGCCTAGCAGTCCTCTAGTAATTATCTATATGAACATTCTGGGCATATAGTATAGTACCATTCTCTCACTGGAGTCGTAATGGGTAAGTTTTCGGGCTGTGAATAACCAAATTACCTGCTTTGTTAAACGAACCCAAATAATTAATTATTTGTATATATTAGAATATTGCATATCTCAACAATCTCGATACATCGGGTAATGCAAAGTAGGTCAAACTTAATTAGGTTTGGTGCCTATTCAGCATACCTGAACAAAGCAACTCGAATACAATGTAACTAGAGATAAGGGGGTCTGTGTCACAATAGGACCCTCATCATAACGTACCCAAGATAGCCGCCAAGTAAAACAGCAAGGACCTCCTTTGTGCCATTTTGGATCACTCACTCCTTTACACTAATTATAGTAATATAATTTTGCACTAAAACAGCCAACAGTTTGGAACGCAATACAAGGTGTGTTCGTGCTAGCCTTGGTTATCTTATCATACTGATAAGAAGTATGATTACTACCAGTCATTTACTTTGTGGTGTAAGCGAAGCATATCCGTAGTTCGGAATTGGTCAAATGAGTCAAGTGTTATCTAGTGTTATTCAAAGAAATATTTACTTACGTCCAGACCTGTTGTAATTGTAACATAAACAACGCTTAGCAATTCAACCTCTTACAGGACCAGTATATGTGACCTCCGATTAGTTGTAACAGATCTTGAGGTTAATTAAGTATAGCGAGTTGATTTATATAACAGTTACTTACGATTCCGACATTTAACGGTAGACTTAGGAATGTAGGTATCTGTATCTATATCCGGTGTGACAGATGCGATCCCAACTAGCAAAAACACGCTTACAACAGTCTCAAGACTACAATTTTTTCGCTCTTATATTGATTTTATATCATCGTATAAGCCCGGATTTGGGCACAAATTATAAGCGTAAGTATTTATTTTAATATCGTTCTAATATCAGTCTAATTTAATGCTGTTTGCGTTTACAGTAATCTTCCCAAAACTAATTTAAGCTACCTCAGGCTAATATCGCTTTTACATAAGTATCTTGTAAGCCTAAATAAACTTATTTTGATTTTTTGGAAGATCACACAGAGTTGAAACATTCTATTTATAAAGTATAAGTGTACGAATAAAATTAACTGCAGCGTGACAAAAAAAAAGTGTAAATATTTATCAAACTGTTTATGAATTATGTTTAAATATAATAACGTGCTCGTTATCATTGTGTGTGTTCATGTTTTACGGTAAGTATTCACATGGGAAAATATTATTTACTGTAAAGTAAACCCTGTTTTACGCTTCAAACTTCATGCGCCTGATCAAATATGGGTATTTGTATCCTCTTATAATTATTTTATTTATTTATTTGTATTGATAGGGAGCCATTGCTGTAGGTGTATTTTTCAAGCGCACTATTAGAGTATTTTAAGATTATTTACACTAACTTTGGCATTCTGAATACAAATGATATGGCCATGTTGAATTAATTAGGGTTTCTTGCTTTACTTAGTAAAACCCTTAATAGGTATATTTGTTTATCCTTACTTGATTACTAGACACATACTAATAAACTAAATGTCTTTTTATTTAAGTGACAAGATTGGTGATGCGAAATGGTTAAATTTATGGATTCCCAAAATCGATTTAAGATCAAATCATCTTATATTGAACTTGTCTTGTGTGATTTAGTATCCTGATCCTATATCACTCCAATATCTTTATTCTTTATTCTTTCTTTATTGCATCCATGGTTTGTACAGGTGTTACATACTCGTAGTAGTTGTGAGTTTCACATGGACCCTGATAGGGTACAGCAATAGTCTTAAATCTATGTTATGTACTTAATCGAGGTTTTATAACAATGGTTAGTTGATTTTATACTATACTATTCTATACTAATTCCAATTTTAAATTTTATGTCGACTCTTATATCTTACTAAAGTGCCGCTGTTGATCTTATTATAGCTTTAAATAAGATCAAAAAAGTACGTACTTACAGTGTCCTTATGCTATGCTGATATTAGCCTTACATTCTTACAATAGCATTTAGAAAGTCTAATATAAAATCAAATGAACTTAGAGAATGGGGATATAAGACCAGGTACTCTCAAGATCAATGAGACTTCGTAAATGTTATTGTAGGAGCAAGAGGCTTATAATAGTATTATGCTATGCTGATATTAGTCTTGCATTCTTACAATGGCATTTAGAAAGTCTAATATAAAATCAAATGTACTTAGAGAAAGGGGATATAAGACCAGGTACTCTCAAGATCAATGAGACTTTGTAAATGTTGTTATAGGAGTAAGAGGCTTATAATAGTATTATGAAATGCTCTTAATATAAACATATATAAGACGAGGTAATAAGACTGACCTTACTAAAGTCTGTTCTAGCTTGTCTAAGACTCATATAAGAGCGATTGTTATTCCAAAACAATAATAAGAGCGCTATAAGCTCACCACTCTTATAAAGTGCGCAATCTGAGACTTTTTTGCTTCTTGGGGATGGATGCTCGGATCGAATGCCATTATGTTGAGTCATTGCAGGACCCTGCCGCCTAGAAACTCGCATTTTGTATTCTAATGGGGGATTGAGTCAAGTCGGTCAATTTACTAACATAAAGGCATTTTACCTTATTTCTCAAGGTATTAAGTTTGCTCTGCCGACCCCAAATTTTGGTGGGTATGAATTCAATACAATATGAAAGACAAACCGAAACATTATCGTTAATTATTTATTTCTAACAATCATTACAATTATCTAGTCTATTTCCTACAGTAAAATAATTTATTTATCATTGAAAATATTTTTCAAATCTGCTTCTGCCAGAACTTGCGCTGTTACTGAATCCGGGTTTTTAACGATCGTTTTTTGCGGCGCGCCCTCTTGTCGCTGGGTATATTGCGTGTCCACGGCCGCGGACGCCTTCTCAACAAGCTCGGTCTCTGGGACGCCTTCAGACTTCAACTTTTCGTATTGTTTCACTAGCTTCTTTATAGGCGTTTCTCCGGTTGGACTTAGCATGTTGATGACGCCGTAGCCTTGTCCGGCAGAATGGAATTTCCTGTAACATGGATTATAAATTACATTACGTGCAAATGGGACTGACATTGAAGACATTGGATGGTCTTCATCTGTCCTACTTCGGACCTAATAGTAGGTAGTAGGAGAAATAAGGATAGGTTGGTAAGATTTTCCTAGTGTAGATTAGTATTATATTATATTAGGGCTGTTAGTTCTAAGGACTCGTGTATTTTTTTCTTAAATTGGGAAATGCCTGCTAAAAGTGTCAAAAGTAGCCAAAAGTGTATGACGTTATTAATTTACAACCCGTAAGGAACTTTATTGTGTTAAGTACCATCTTAATATAGTGAAAAACACCCAACTTGTCAGTAGAAAAAGGCGCGAAATTCAATTTTTTTGTGGGAAGTCAACTCACCATGCTTACTTTTTTTTTATTTGCCACCTTTTTCTACTGACAAGGTCGTTATGCCTAAGTATAGTAAATAAAATATATTAGGTACTTACGCTCTAACAACATCTTCTTCATAAAGAATAGGTCTTATGGGTTTGATTTCCGGCAACGGCTTTGCAAATTTGGGTTCCGTAAGCGGCGGGAACCTCTTGTAGATGTCGAACCACAACGGTCTGTCGTCCGGCTTCATTGCTCCGCGAGTAATCAGGCCCTCCACTCTGTAAACACACATTGTAATAAGTGCGTGTAAAATATGAATACAAGTATTTGACTATTTACAAGCTTTTTTCGCCTGCTGTACATGCCTTGAATAATCTGTTTTTTGTTTTTCACCAACTGATTCGTTAGAACACAAACTTAGGTTGCGCTGTTCTTTGGGCAGGCGCGGATCCAGCCCTCAAAAAAGGTTGTGGTCATAGCCACCCGAAAATCGGCCAAGTGCGAGTCGGAGTACGAACTCACTCATGAACAATCATGATGAGTCATGAGTTCATGAACGATCATCAGCCTATCCATCTCAATAGACCGTGAAAGTGTTACGTCACAAGACTATCAGGGGGTACCTAATGATTCCCCAACCAATTTTTTTGTAGATTATCGATTCGCAAACAACGTTTCGCCGAACATCGTTTTGCATAGGGATTTATTCGTACCTAGATTTTTTTTTTTATTCCGAAAAGGTACGCATTTTACCACAATCTCACCTGATGGAAAGTGCCGATGTAGTCTAGGATGGAACATGCTTACCTAAAAGATGTCTATTCACTCTCGATTTAAAAAGGTCCAAGTTATAGTGGACTGGGAATAGATTTGCAGAAAGTGAATTCCACTCCTTAGCCGTTCGCATGATAAAGCTGGATGCGTAGCGTTTAGTGCGAATCAGTGGTAAAGTAACGACGTAAGAGTGAAACGCAAGTCCGCGTCTAGTCCCACGGTGGCAGAACGGAGATGGGGGGATAAGATTATGTAATCCCATCGCACACTCCCCGAAATGTATCCTGTAGAATACCGATAAACAGGCTACCTTTCTACAGTGTTCTAGGCTCTGCAGTCTAGCCTCTACCAATCTCGCATCCCCAATAAGCTTCCTAGCGCGTTTGTCTATAGAATCTAGGGTGGCTAGCTGATACTTGGCGGATCCATCCCAAAGGTGACTGCAATACTCCATACACGACCGGACATGAGCTATGTAAAGCTGAAGAAGCTGCCCCGGTGTGAAGATGTAACTTTTAGTCGACTAACGTTTGCTAGAGTCTAGGTTCACAAACCGTTAAATTACAATTATTGGAAGGATTGCGGGATATTGCTATTTTACAAAAAAAAAAAACCAAATTTCATTTCCCAACATTTTTTTTCCAACTGTACATTTTTCAATAAATTTTTCCCTATATACTTGTTTGACAGATTTCAATTTACCAACCATTGACCAAAATGTCTCACTTGGTTTTAAAATGTTTAACAATTTTTAGTTTCCCAAACATGTTCAGTCTATTTTTTTTTAATAAAAATAAAATATAATTTAAAGAATATTAGAGTATCTACTTAGAAATTACCGTACCAAAAGTGTAAGTAAATTTTTTTTATTTATAAAAAGTTTTATAAATTTATATCTCAGAAAAAAAACAGAGATAGGAAGCTGAAACATGAGGGCTCTTAATAAAAAAATACTGTAAACATTTCGTGGAAAGGCCGCTTTTCTATCAAAACACGGCTACACTCTTTGGCAACTAAATAGTTCGAGGAATGGTGACAAACAATTTTTGAAATACGTAAATGTCTAAACATTGTTTTTCAAAAAAAAAATCACATGTAAATGATTATTTGGCGTTTATGTTTTTGCGATAGATTCTTTGGAAAATGAGAATCAAGCAAAAACTTTTGGTAATATTTTGGGTCTTGGAATTGGTGTTTTTTTTCGTTATTCCTTACTTTCTTATTTAGCAAAAAACTTGGTAATCCATTAGTAACCTAAGAATTCCATTTGGCAGAGTAATCTGTCCGATTAAACAAATTTTACTCGAGCAGTTAAATAATAACAGTTTAGTTAGTTTAGCAATTGCGGTACTACATACATATTATCGGCGTATAAAGTAATGTATCCGAAATCGCAAGCAATTTATTGCAGTCCATGGAACCGTATAGATAGATAACTACGCTAAAAAACTCCTACGCCTGAAAATTAAAAGCTGGTATTATTTTTAGAAATTTGTACTAATATTTGTAAATATTTCAGGTTTCTAAGACTCCTTAAGCTAAAAACAATGGCCCCTGTAATGTTAGTAAATAATTATTATTCTTGTAAATAAGAATCAGCTAATATTAACATGCTCGAATTTCTAATTAATACTAAAAATCACTCTTACTATCGTGTTTCGACCAAGGGTTTCTCGGGTAATTGTGATGGTTACTAAACGATTATTCTACAAAAAGTAAATCTGCTTATCAATGTTATGCCGAGTTGCCAACTGTCTACTGTGCGTAATGAAATTCTGCCAAACAGTCCTCTGCCAAAGCGTCTGCGAAACGAAAATCAGCGTAATTTTACCAGGCGAATCAATAGGGCACCCTATTAGGGTTGTGGGCATGCCCATCGTGCCCACAACGGTGGATCCGCCCTTGCTTTGGGTGCCTTAAATTGTAATCGTGGTTATTCATAAATGCACAAGCTTATTAGCTATTCATCATTTGTAAAGGGATAGTAACAAATTAACTAAATGAGACTTGTAGTTTTATGAAGGGGATAAGAATTTACTTTATTTGAAATATTAATGTAAATCCAGTGAAAAAAAAATGGTTTTGTAAATTTTGAAGGTAACCTACATAGGTTCATACAAACACTGCAAGTTAAATAAAAGCCTCTTATGAAATAAAAAATACACTTGAGAAACTTTGTGCAATGTGCATAGATACAAGGGCATATCTAATTATATATATATATATATATACTCTCCCGGCCGGTTTCGACCACGGCGACTGTTTCAGTTCCGTCGAATACGTTGGTGTGCTCGCAAGTGGCTCGCGTAGCCGATTTTATTTGCGAAGACCCGTGCACACGACGGGCAAGAAAGCACACCATTCACGTAATTGTAGGTAATAGCCGCTGGTGGGCGGGCTTTCAGCTCATCCCGTCTGACATCGAGTTCCACAAGTCGACGGGATTCAAAATCACTGGTTTGCTTAACTACGAAAGATCTAATTAAATGATATATACTTAAAAGTAACACTTAATTAGAAGGAAAGATATCTTTGAAAGAAACAAACACATCCTAAATATTTATTATGCAAACAAAAATCACTTTTTCATATTCTTCTAACATAAAATCTTCTTACAATATTTCTAAAATCAAATCACTGTGAAAATAGTTAAGTGTAACAAACAGCTACTTATTATCTAAAAACAGATTTTTTTTATTCATATTCTTCTAACAAAAAATCTACTAGGAATGTCTCTAAAATATAAAATGCAATCATTGTGAATATAGTCAGTTTACAAATCATTTTGCATAGCATGAAAAATCGTTTTGCGTAAATTGTCCCAGCCACTTCGCTTAGTTTCTATTATTAGCTTCTGCTCCAAATTCTTCAGGTCATCCTCAATTTCTTCAGTCAGTTTTTCATTCTGTGCTTTATGCAGAACATTCATTTCCTCATATCTGAAATAATGACCAATAATAAGATAAATATTTTAAATTCCCTTTTTTAACATTCGAAAGAAGGTAGGCAATCTTGATGTGTCTTTTTATTGAAATTTTTGATGCAAGATTGTTTACCCTTTTTCTAATGCGAAGTATAAAAAAAAACGAAGAATTAAAAATGATAAAATGAAAATTTACATAATATTAGAATTCAGTACAAATTAACCTCTTTTTAAAAGTGGCATGGAATTCCCACAACATCTTGAAACTTTGTTTATGAGCAGCACTAGACTGTTGAATGCACTTCAATAGAGCTCCAGTGAGTTGCTCTAATTTATCTTGATTTTCTTTCATTTGTGTGTGATCACCTTCTAGTTGCTTTATAATATTTGACAAGTTGTTTAGCATAAGATCATTACATTGTTGTCTGAAACAATATAATAAATTATAATCAAGAAGAAAATGAAAAAGTAAATTACCAAAGAAGCCAAAGCTGTTAAGAAATGTCTAATTACCTTGATTCTATTTGCTGCATAATTGTGTCCCGGACTTTATGAGGTGTCTCAGATGCTTGACTTGCTGAGATCTTTCTTTTTTTCATGCTTACTTGTTGGTCAACTACTAATCTGGACATGTCATCTTCTTCTATAACCGGAGCCGCTGATTTATTACGTTTTTGAAGTTTACCGGGCTTCGGAGATTCTTTTACAAACTGGCTTTTATTTATGAAATCGCTTAAATCTTCCGCCAAGAACTTTGACTTACTAGATTTCTTTGCGTTCGACATTTTATTAAATCAAGTTCACTAAAATTAGTTTAGCAAATATATAGCTTTAATACTGCGACACTGCTTTTATCGTACAAATTTACGGAATACGGTTACGAATCTGACAGTACTGGTATTTTTTTTCTTTCCCGCTAAAAATACGTTTTATTTTACCGCTTTTTTCACTTTTTTAAAACAATCGGCATTCGAATTTTAAATTAGAATAAAAAAAAAAGTATTTCACAATGGTATCAGAATTACATGAACTCAATAATAGAATTGAAATATAAATACCTTGTGAAAATTGTGCCTATTCTTTCCAGTCTGCTACTCGCCATTATTATACTTTAATATCTTTATTTAAATTGATAATTTGAAGAAAATTTAGGTTAAAATTTATCAAAGTAAATAAATAGGTATGTGAACTGAACTGACTGACAGCTGACAGACTAGTCACTAGTGTTGCCAAACCACAAATCTTAATTGAAATATTACGATCAAGATTGAATCGACTCACAACTAATCTAAAGGTGATTACCCACTGCAAAACGAATGTCTGGGGGCACGGTAGTGCCTCCGCCAAGACGAGCAAAGCGAAGCGCAAAGGCAGCACCTACCTTTTTTCAAAGCGCTTCGTCGTTTTTTTTTAACCCTAATAATTTAAGGTTAGATTATACCAGATAAACGAATTCTCGGGATATAATTTCAATAGTGGACTTATTAAGCATAAACAATTTCAATTACATAGCTCTCATACTTTAGATTTTATTCATATCTAAAAAAACCCGATTTCGTCACTGACTCACTCACTCACTGCTGATCATCAAAACCTTTAGGGTATTTCCTTATGTCCTAGGAAGATGGAATTTGGTATGTAGGATAGTTATTAGTACACAAACAACAAAAAAATTCAAAAAAAGATAGATTTTTTTGTTTCTAAGGGGGTGAAAAAGGGGTGGAATTTTATATGGGGAATCAATAACCGCTGAACCAATATAGTTGAAATTTGGCATTTAAATAGTTTTTGAATACGGTTTATATATAGAATATTTACAATCCCAAAATCACCTCGTTAGGGGGGAAAAGAGGGTTGAATTATATATGGGGAATATTTCAGGATGTTTAATAGTAAAAGTAAATCACCCGCAACCCTTTAAATTAGGGGATGGAAGATAAGTGACTTACAAAAAGAAGTTAAATCGCATCATAAAACATTTTCATGTAAAATGTAGCCAAGACGACACCATAAGGCTCATCCACACTGTCAAAAAGTTGGGGCTTGTAGAGTTAGAAGCTTGGCTCTACAAGAGATCTGATAACTTTTTGACAGTGTGAGCCTTGTGGTCTCGGCCACATTTTACATGAAAATGTTTTTGATGAGTGATAATTTTCTTATGCTTGATTATTTTCTTCGTTTGTTTTGTTATAGAGTTCAAGTGATTATATGCTCTTTGATAGAGTTGAACCAAATATTACACACACTAGCTAGGTACCTACATATCCTAAGAGCTTACCGCGAACATCTGTATTCCAATTAAGGCATAATTAGAGTGACAGAGAAAGATGGCCGCAATTTACAAGCTACTAGTGTATAAACTTGTATGAATCTGTTTTTGACGACAACGGTGGCGTTCTCGCACCTGCTCGCTGCCCGCAGACGTGGAGGCCGAAACCTAAGGGTTTATACGCACTTGCATTGTAGTTAACAACTGTGACGAGCACCGCGTGTGGTGTTGCATACGCCGTTTTAGCGTTTGGTTTTGACCAAACGCTAAAAAATAGCGTTGCGCCGCAAAAAAATAGGTACAACTTTAAAATTGTTTGAATGTTTATACAAGCATAGTCAGACCAAGCTACGTTAACAGCGATTTTGATAGCCCAGCCTGTGCAAGTGTTAAGTACATGACATCATTTTATAAAGTTTGACATTTAAAATAACACTTGCACTGTCTGGGCTGTCAAAATCTCTCCCAACTTAGCTTGGTCTGACTCTATATCGAAGAAAACACGCATTATATCAAATAATCTTTATTATGTTTATCTATTTAATCAAAATCACAAGTAAAACTCATTTTCCAAGGCATTCTCTTCTCATAAAATTAATACTCATATAGAATTACTTAATGTACATACACATTCTTTACACTATTTACAACAGGAACTTATGCTAGTACATTCTGCAATATGTAAATAGATTTAGGAAACTCACATTCAATGGAGTGTCCACAATATTTATTTTGCAATCAAATAACTATCGTCAACTTTATTAGCTGCTTCTTCAGACATTGTCAGATCTCACAGTCCAACGTGGTCGCCTTTAGGAATTATCATAGGGGCAGTTTTGCCAACAATTGGACATTTGCGGCCGCCCTTATTTTTCGGTCGAAACACAGGGGTGATTTCTCAACCCTGTGAATCACATAAATAGCATCGCTTTTTCATCAAATTCGTATTGCACAAGTAAGACAAGGATGCCTAATGTGCGGTATATTTATTATGCTATGCAAATTACAGAAGTAATAGCATTAGGACTCAAGTTTATTATAGTACCACGAAAATAACCGTGTATATGATAATTGACTTTCAGCCAATGTCATTAGAGCTCAATACGCGGTGTATTTTCGTGGTGTTGCCAATTAATTATGACTGCGATCTGTGTTTCCGGAAACTCCGTTTGTCAGCCTGCCGCGTCAGAATGTCGGACACGAAGTTCCGGTGTGTGAATACTCGGAGGATGTCTTCGCGGGCTTCCTGAATCCCTTCGCAGACTATCTTGCTTCTTTGAATGTTGCCCTATAAAAAAAGCATAAGTACAATTGTATATTTTGAATGTTTATACGATTGATTTTTTTACCTTGCTGTAATAATTAGAGTAAGTGAATATTACAAATATCATGCGATTAGACGGCGCGTTTTAAATATTGACTATTTTTTTTTTATTAAGATAGGAAAACAAATGTATTATAATTATTTATCAAATCTAACTGCATTGGAAATATTTAGTTATATTATGTATATGAAATACCCGATGGAAGGTATTACATATTTTATTTATTTAAAAAAACAAACAGCTTTTATAGTTATATATAAGTTATACAACATTGGAAATTTTTCTTAAAACTAGGCTTACAGTTTCCTTAATGATATTATTGAACAGATAATATCTAATCGAAATATCAAGATATGTTTAATAAGTGTCATTTGGTATAAACAGGCACGCAATTACTATAGTCTAAAATCTCTAAGAATTAACTTTTGACACTTGAGTATTGACTTAATTAGTGATGGGGCTAAGAGTTTGTCATCGATTATTTATGAATTGTTCGAATCGATTTTACTACAACGGATTTTTTCTTGTTATATGTCTATATATTTAGTATCACAAATCATCTCAAATTAATAATTGTTATCTACTACTTATGTCTGACATTATAATATTTCCATAATTAATACAGTATGATAAAAAAGTCTTATGATGCTCCATAATGATGCTCAGTTATAAATTACGGTCTTTTAAATAACTTTTTTCACATCGTACTTCATTTTATTTTGGTTTTTATTATATTGACTATTGATTACATAATCGATTTTTATCGACTTACGGAAATATTATATGAATCGGAACAGCAGACATGGTCCCACACTAAATTTAAAAAAAATAGACGTAGATCGTAACTGTTTGCATTCTAAATTGTTATCGTAAAATATTCAATAAGTAAGATATGAAGAAATGTAACATTCATTAAGTTAAGTTTATGAAAAGTGAAATATTGTGTTTACGTACATGACAAGCTGTAATATCGTTAGGGGATTTTGTTTATAATTTCAAAGTGTCTTGCGCGTTTACGTTCTACGGGCGTTGCGATGTGTCAAAAGTTTATTCTTACAGATTTTAGACTATAACGATGATCATTAGGTGTACGGGTGGAGACCGCCCGCTTCTCATTAACTGGAGCGGCGCGCGGATCTGCTTCAGTGCGATAACCGCATATGGTAAATATTCCCGAGGGTACTGAAGCGAGTACGTTTTGGTTACCTTGAGCAGCTCGAGGAGCGTGTGCGAGTGCGGCTGCAGCGCGGCGGTGGCGCGGCTCGGCAGCGCCTCCAGCGCGCGCAGCACGCCCGCCAGCTGCGAGCCCACGTCCGCCTCCAGCGACACCTGCGCCCACACGCCAACCGGTTAGCTGATAACTACTTATAGCAATACACGACGGCCGTCATCTAGCAGATAGAAGACGGTCAAGGCGTTAAGTCTAAAATTACAATCGGGAAGGCTACCACCGTGACCGGCTCGTTCATGGCGTCTATGAAGTCGGTCACCATTTTATTTTGTTTGGTATGTGTTACGGAGAGCACTGGCAACGGTATCGGGAACTGACCAAGTCGTCCATCAAACGGTACCGGGTACTGACCAAGTCGTCCATCTGCGCGGTGAGATGGTGCACCTTCCAGCCGTCGGCGGTGCCGAGCACGTGGCGCTGCGAGGCGATGGCCAGGATGTCGCGCGCGCGGGGCTCGCGGCGCCGCACGTCGCCCGGCCGCGCGAAGTGCAGCGCCGTGGCGCGCCAGCCGCACACGTAGCTCGAGCTCAGCAGGGGCCCTGCACACAGAGCGGCGGTAGAGGAGACATTACCCCCTTATTCATAAACGTGTACTAAAGATACGATGCCGCTAATCATCGTTTGTTCCTTTCCATCATACCAATACGTCGGAATACACGTTTATGAATAAGGGGGTAAGTGTTTAAGATAAAACAAAGACGGCTCGTGCTCCTTCGGTCATTTGACCTATGTAGAATAAACAGTACAGGGAGTTACTCGGTTGGAACGCCGGCGACCTGGTATCCTGAAGTAGAATTCGAATCCTGTCCGAGGGACTTTTTTAAATTTTTCTTTATATTTAAAGCATAGTTATTAAGTTGCAATGAGACTATACTGACTTTTCGGTGGCGGCTTCACCTCGACGGCGGGTGGTGTGGGGGGCGCATCCTCGGCGGGGAACTCGCATTGTCGGACGTCATTGGTTAGCCTGCAACACATACATATCATAAAATTAAACCATTCTTGCGAACATAAGCCTCCAACTTTATTGCACTTGAAGCATAGCTCCTTCTGTAATGGAAAGCCACATTTACATCTTCTTCCTGACGAATCGTCGGGATGGTATGGCTCAAGTTCAATATGAGAACTGGTGCAGATCTTACAGACAAGATGTAGTGAACTCACATCTGCTTGCGCGGCTTCTTCCTGGGCGACAGGTCGGGGTGCGGGTCGGGCGGCGTGTCGGGCGCGGGCGAGGAGCTGGCCGACATGGTGGTGGAGCCGCCCGAGCCCGAGCCGCCGCCGCCCGCCGGCACGTCTTCCCAGCCCGGCCGCCCGTACAGCGCGGCTTGCTTTGTGGGCGACCTGCCATATATTTATTTGTTACTTATACTCGTAGTTAACATATGGAAAATAGGGTTAAACTTTAAGTAAAGGGGTGATCCCTTCAAAAGGCACCTTGTCAAAAGATTGTGTTCTCTTAGATCACAAAGATAGATTTAAAAATAATAAAAACGTTTAAAAAAACCTAGTACACGGCCGAGAGTCGAACCTGGAATACGTTTTTGAATGGTTATTACTTTCAGAACTCCTTGTCTAATATCTAACTTATCTATTCCATACTGTAATTAGCAAATAAGTTAAGTCGCGCATCTCCGTCAGCGTCTACACCGCGTCGTTGTATGTAGGTCCAATTGTTTTGGGTAATTCAACATTGAAAGACGTTACCATCTTCAAATACCTGGGTAGCCAAATCCGAAGCGATAATCGCCTTGCTTCAGAGATTCCATCACGCATAGCCAAAGCTGCAACCACATTTGGAAAATTAAACCAACGTGTTTGGAAGTCACACGATCTAAAACTCCAAACCAAGCTTTCTGTGTATAAGGCCATGGTGCTTCCAATACTTACGTACGCTTCAGAGTCTTGGTGCCTGTACAAGGGTGATATCAGAAACCTTGACACTTTCCACATGCGTTGTTTACGCCGCGTACTTAGAATTAAGTGGCAAGATCGTGTGACTAATACGGAGGTATTACGTCGGGCCACATCTGTCGCATGGATGACTGTAGACTCCCTAAGTCCGTTTTCTATTCAGAACTGATGGATGGGAAGCGTAGCCACGGGGGACAGTTTCTGCGATATAAAGACGTTCTGAAGCGTCATCTCAAAGCTTGCGACATTCCATTAGAGCGTTGGGAGGAGCTTGCGGTTCAGAGATCAGAATGGCGCAATAAGGTAAGGGAAGGTGTAGCTACTTTCGAAGAAGCTCGACTTAAACACCTGGACCAAAAGCGCCTTCAACGGAAGTCTCGACCTAAGCCGTCCTACGCATACACATATAACGACCAAGGGCAGCTTTATTGTGCACAGTGCGACCGAGCATTTAAAAATAAGTTCGGTTTCGCGAGCCATATACGTGGTCATCAGAGGAAATTGTAAAGGTCGCCGTTGTCGGATACGAGCATATTATGTATGTACTCGTAGGTAATGGACGTCCCGGCACATACCCCTCAGCGTCCCGTTTCCTCAGTATGGACGGGCGGGGCGCGCCGGGCGGCTGCGCCGGCGCCACTGTATGTAGGTAATGGACGTCCCGGCACATACCCCTCAGCGTCCCGTTTCCTCAGTATGGACGGGCGGGGCGCGCCGGGCGGCTGCGCCGGCGCCACTGTATGTAGGTAATGGACGTCCCGGCACATACCCCTCAGCGTCCCGTTTCCTCAGTATGGACGGGCGGGGCGCGCCGGGCGGCTGCGCCGGCGCCACTGTATGTAGGTAATGGACGTCCCGGCACATACCCCTCAGCGTCCCGTTTCCTCAGTATGGACGGGCGGGGCGCGCCGGGCGGCTGCGCCGGCGCCACTGTATGTAGGTAATGGACGTCCCGGCACATACCCCTCAGCGTCCCGTTTCCTCAGTATGGACGGGCGGGGCGCGCCGGGCGGCTGCGCCGGCGCCACTGTATGTAGGTAATGGACGTCCCGGCACATACCCCTCAGCGTCCCGTTTCCTCAGTATGGACGGGCGGGGCGCGCCGGGCGGCTGCGCCGGCGCCACTGTATGTAGGTAATGGACGTCCCGGCACATACCCCTCAGCGTCCCGTTTCCTCAGTATGGACGGGCGGGGCGCGCCGGGCGGCTGCGCCGGCGCCACTGTATGTAGGTAATGGACGTCCCGGCACATACCCCTCAGCGTCCCGTTTCCTCAGTATGGACGGGCGGGGCGCGCCGGGCGGTTGCGCCGGCGCCACTGTATGTAGGTAATGGACGTCCCGGCACATACCCCTCAGCGTCCCGTTTCCTCAGTATGGACGGGCGGGGCGCGCCGGGCGGCTGCGCCGGCGCCACTGTATGTAGGTAATGGACGTCCCGGCACATACCCCTCAGCGTCCCGTTTCCTCAGTATGGACGGGCGGGGCGCGCCGGGCGGTTGCGCCGGCGCCACTGTATGTAGGTAATGGACGTCCCGGCACATACCCCTCAGCGTCCCGTTTCCTCAGTATGGACGGGCGGGGCGCGCCGGGCGGCTGCGCCGGCGCCACTGTATGTAGGTAATGGACGTCCCGGCACATACCCCTCAGCGTCCCGTTTCCTCAGTATGGACGGGCGGGGCGCGCCGGGCGGCTGCGCCGGCGCCACTGTATGTAGGTAATGGACGTCCCGGCACATACCCCTCAGCGTCCCGTTTCCTCAGTATGGACGGGCGGGGCGCGCCGGGCGGCTGCGCCGGCGCCACTGTATGTAGGTAATGGACGTCCCGGCACATACCCCTCAGCGTCCCGTTTCCTCAGTATGGACGGGCGGGGCGCGCCGGGCGGCTGCGCCGGCGCCACTGTATGTAGGTAATGGACGTCCCGGCACATACCCCTCAGCGTCCCGTTTCCTCAGTATGGACGGGCGGGGCGCGCCGGGCGGCTGCGCCGGCGCCACTGTATGTAGGTAATGGACGTCCCGGCACATACCCCTCAGCGTCCCGTTTCCTCAGTATGGACGGGCGGGGCGCGCCGGGCGGCTGCGCCGGCGCCACTGTATGTAGGTAATGGACGTCCCGGCACATACCCCTCAGCGTCCCGTTTCCTCAGTATGGACGGGCGGGGCGCGCCGGGCGGCTGCGCCGGCGCCACTGTATGTAGGTAATGGACGTCCCGGCACATACCCCTCAGCGTCCCGTTTCCTCAGTATGGACGGGCGGGGCGCGCCGGGCGGCTGCGCCGGCGCCACTGTATGTAGGTAATGGACGTCCCGGCACATACCCCTCAGCGTCCCGTTTCCTCAGTATGGACGGGCGGGGCGCGCCGGGCGGCTGCGCCGGCGCCACTGTATGTAGGTAATGGACGTCCCGGCACATACCCCTCAGCGTCCCGTTTCCTCAGTATGGACGGGCGGGGCGCGCCGGGCGGTTGCGCCGGCGCCACTGTATGTAGGTAATGGACGTCCCGGCACATACCCCTCAGCGTCCCGTTTCCTCAGTATGGACGGGCGGGGCGCGCCGGGCGGCTGCGCCGGCGCCACTGTATGTAGGTAATGGACGTCCCGGCACATACCCCTCAGCGTCCCGTTTCCTCAGTATGGACGGGCGGGGCGCGCCGGGCGGTTGCGCCGGCGCCACTGTATGTAGGTAATGGACGTCCCGGCACATACCCCTCAGCGTCCCGTTTCCTCAGTATGGACGGGCGGGGCGCGCCGGGCGGTTGCGCCGGCGCCACTGTATGTAGGTAATGGACGTCCCGGCACATACCCCTCAGCGTCCCGTTTCCTCAGTATGGACGGGCGGGGCGCGCCGGGCGGCTGCGCCGGCGCCACTGTATGTAGGTAATGGACGTCCCGGCACATACCCCTCAGCGTCCCGTTTCCTCAGTATGGACGGGCGGGGCGCGCCGGGCGGCTGCGCCGGCGCCACTGTATGTAGGTAATGGACGTCCCGGCACATACCCCTCAGCGTCCCGTTTCCTCAGTATGGACGGGCGGGGCGCGCCGGGCGGCTGCGCCGGCGCCACTGTATGTAGGTAATGGACGTCCCGGCACATACCCCTCAGCGTCCCGTTTCCTCAGTATGGACGGGCGGGGCGCGCCGGGCGGCTGCGCCGGCGCCACTGTATGTAGGTAATGGACGTCCCGGCACATACCCCTCAGCGTCCCGTTTCCTCAGTATGGACGGGCGGGGCGCGCCGGGCGGCTGCGCCGGCGCCACTGTATGTAGGTAATGGACGTCCCGGCACATACCCCTCAGCGTCCCGTTTCCTCAGTATGGACGGGCGGGGCGCGCCGGGCGGCTGCGCCGGCGCCACTGTATGTAGGTAATGGACGTCCCGGCACATACCCCTCAGCGTCCCGTTTCCTCAGTATGGACGGGCGGGGCGCGCCGGGCGGCTGCGCCGGCGCCACTGTATGTAGGTAATGGACGTCCCGGCACATACCCCTCAGCGTCCCGTTTCCTCAGTATGGACGGGCGGGGCGCGCCGGGCGGCTGCGCCGGCGCCACTGTATGTAGGTAATGGACGTCCCGGCACATACCCCTCAGCGTCCCGTTTCCTCAGTATGGACGGGCGGGGCGCGCCGGGCGGCTGCGCCGGCGCCACTGTATGTAGGTAATGGACGTCCCGGCACATACCCCTCAGCGTCCCGTTTCCTCAGTATGGACGGGCGGGGCGCGCCGGGCGGCTGCGCCGGCGCCACCGCAGCCATCGCCGCGCCGCGGATCTCCGTCAGCGCCTGCACCGCGTTCACTACGCTCACAGACGTCACTGCAACCAAAAAAATAATTTTATAACATGAAATTTAGTGTAACCTTTTTAGTATAACTGTGGAGGCGCGTCACGTTTAGTGCAGGGTAGTTACCTAGCGGCTGCGGCTGCGGTTGGGGCTGGGGTTGCGAGTGCGGCGGGGGCTGCGCCGGCGGCTGCGGCGGCGCGAGCGGCTGCAGGCGCGGCTGGGCTTGCGGCGCGCGGGGCACCTCGTAGTATAACTGTGGAGGCGCGCTGTTACCCACACCAACACCAACCACCTGCGTAAAGACAAATGTCAAACAAATCTTTTATGTTTGATAGAAAGGGACAAAATTTAACAGAGGTTTGCTTAGTTTTATGAATAAAGAGGGAAGTTAGTATTTTTACAACACGAATTAGTTATATTCGGAAACCGGCGTCCGTTTTTGTAGGAAGTACTATTCCAACCTTTTTGGTGGTTGACACACAGCAATCTAATTCTATAGCTTTGTCGCGAAAACAAAAGTACAATGTTAATGGCGCTACGAGTAAAACCAATTGAACCTTATCCATTATATACTATTTATTTATTTAATCTTTATTGCACAAAAGAAACAATCTTATAGTACAAAAGGCGGACAGTCAACCTTAAGGATAAGCAGAGAGATTGTGAGCGGTGCTACAATTACAATAGCACTTATTTGGCGCATTTTTGATTTTAAAAGGAAGTCCATTCCAAAGACGCGCCACCTGCACGGTGAACGAATTTGACATGAACCCGGTCCGGTGAAGAGGGATGGACAGAGACATATTAAGCAATTGAACACGTAGAACTAATACAAAACCAATTATATTACGATGAATATATTCTTAACTCTGAACGCCTGTCGTGGGCGCGTGAACTTTATAAGAATGCCGCGCGCATCAGTTGACGTCTTTCGCGGTCAGAGGGTTCATAGCATTTTATGTGATTTGAAAAAGCGTGTATCTAATACAAAGAAATATGTGTTGTTACCTTAGCAGGCTGGTAGTTTCTTGTAAGCAGCGGAAGAGGGCGAGCGGCCGGCGCGCGCACTGCACCCGCGATCACGCCGGTTGAGAGGCTCGCTACAAGGAAACAATGACTGACAATGTGAAATGTAAGAAAGGTTTAATGGTGTCAGAAATTACTCAAAAATGAACCCTATTACTATACAATAAAGCTTCATATTACTGGATAAAAATACTGTTAAGGCTTGATTAGTCTCGATCTAGACACTCACTTATCATAGCATAGCCTATAGTACCTAAGGTTTTTGTAAGTAGTATAGAATCTGTCCGATCGGCGCCGATCAGCGAGAAGCGAGTGATTTTAAACGGGGTTTTAGTGTGTGTGTGTGTGTATAACCAGTGATCACTAGTAGACATATTGGGACCGTGCGAAGTGCATGGTGGGGGTAAGCAAAGCGATCCCAGCACATAAGGTGGTAAAAATTTGAACTAACTGCGGATAGCGTATTAAACATTTCGTACAATTATATGGCTCGAAATGAAACTTTGATTTACGATTACTCCTGAAATATTCATTTAAATTGTATGGTGTAAGGGACCATTGTAATCTGTATGAAATGCTTAATATAACTAACGTATTTATTTTGATAATTGTTAATAATGTATCCATGCAAATAACTTTGCAAATGCCACATATTACGTGATCTTTTTCTAGAAGTTAAGAATGGATATAGTAAGTTATCCTTAAAAGATAGACATTTAACATCGCGGACTTTTTTGTAGACCTATGAATGAGAAACAATCCCACCATACATTGTGTTGTTATAGCTCAAACGGATTAGGCAGCGTTTTCGATTAAAGGTCCTAGCCAGCGTGATTTTTTCCAAAAACATCGTTATATTTCAAACAATTTACACAAAACCTTAACAAGTTATATACTAAAGCCTTCCTCAAGAATCACTCTATTGATAAATGAAAGTCGTATGAAAATCCGTTCAGTAGTTTTTAGTTTTGGACTAGTTTTATAAGATGTAGTGAATTGACGTTTTCCCCTAGACTTGCGGACACTAGGTTGCGTGACAGTCGTGCACGCTCCCAATATGCATTTATTTTATTTACGACGATTTATATCAATATTCAACACCGATGTTTTTTGCGCGAGAAGGCAGCCGATCGCTAGCTTCATCAGTACCGTTCAGCCGGCCGCCAAAGGCTTAGCTACGTACAGGCGAACACGGTGATGTTGGGCAGCATAACGATGGCAAAATGCTGGCGCAACGTGACCTGCTGCGGCGACGTGACCTGCGAGCACGGTGGTGTTGGGCAGCGTGACGATGGCGGAGTGCTGCGGCGACGTGCCCTGAGGCGGCGGCGCGGGACTGACTAACTTGACGCACACACTTAGATTCATGTTACTTACATGCGAGCACGGTGGTGTTGGGCAGCGTGACGATGGCGGAGTGCTGCGGCGACGTGACCTGCGGCGGCGGCGCGGGACTGACCAACTTGACGCACACAGTTAGATTCATGTTACTTACATGCGAGCACGGTGGTGTTGGGCAGCGTGACGATGGCGGAGTGCTGCGGCGACGTGACCTGCGGCGGCGGCGCGGGACTGACCAACTTGACGCACACACTTAGATTCATGTTACTTACATGCGAGCACGGTGGTGTTGGGCAGCGTGACGATGGCGGAGTGCTGCGGCGACGTGACCTGCGGCGGCGGCGCGGGACTGACCAACTTGACCTACACAGTTAGATTCATGTTACTTACATGCGAGCACGGTGGTGTTGGGCAGCGTGACGATGGCGGAGTGCTGCGGCGACGTGACCTGCGGCGGCGGCGCGGGACTGACCAACTTGACGCACACAGTTAGATTCATGTTACTTACATGCGAGCACGGTGGTGTTGGGCAGCGTGACGATGGCGGAGTGCTGCGGCGACGTGACCTGCGGCGGCGGCGCGGGACTGACCAACTTGACGCACACAGTTAGATTCATGTTACTTACATGCGAGCACGGTGGTGTTGGGCAGCGTGACGATGGCGGAGTGCTGCGGCGACGTGACCTGCGGCGGCGGCGCGGGACTGACCAACTTGACGCACACAGTTAGATTCATGTTACTTACATGCGAGCACGGTGGTGTTGGGCAGCGTGACGATGGCGGAGTGCTGCGGCGACGTGACCTGCGGCGGCGGCGCGGTACTGCCCAACTTGACGCACACAGTTAGATTCATGTTACTTACTTGCGAGCACGGTGGTGTTGGGCAGCGTGACGATGGCGGAGTGCTGCGGCGACGTGACCTGCGGCGGCGGCGCGGGACTGACCAACTTGACGCACACAGTTAGATTCATGTTACTTACATGCGAGCACGGTGGTGTTGGGCAGCGTGACGATGGCGGAGTGCTGCGGCGACGTGACCTGCGGCGGCGGCGCGGGACTGACCAACTTGACGCACACACTTAGATTCATGTTACTTACATGCGAGCACGGTGGTGTTGGGCAGCGTGACGATGGCGGAGTGCTGCGGCGACGTGACCTGCGACGGCGGCGCAGGACTGACCAACTTGACGCACACAGTTAGATTCATGTTACTTACATGCGAGCACGGTGGTGTTGGGCAGCGTGACGATGGCGGAGTGCTGCGGCGACGTGACCTGCGGCGGCGGCGCGGGACTGACCAACTTGACGCACACACTTAGATTCATGTTACTTACATGCGAGCACGGTGGTGTTGGGCAGCGTGACGATGGCGGAGTGCTGCGGCGACGTGACCTGCGACGGCGGCGCGGGACTGACCAACTTGACGCACACAGTTAGATTCATGTTACTTACATGCGAGCACGGTGGTGTTGGGCAGCGTGACGATGGCGGAGTGCTGCGGCGACGTGACCTGCGGCGGCGGCGCGGGACTGACCAACTTGACGCACACAGTTAGATTCATGTTACTTACATGCGAGCACGGTGGTGTTGGGCAGCGTGACGATGGCGGAGTGCTGCGGCGATGTGACCTGCGGCGGCGGCGCGGGACTGACCAACTTGACGCACACAGTTAGATTCATGTTACTTACATGCGAGCACGGTGGTGTTGGGCAGCGTGACGATGGCGGAGTGCTGCGGCGACGTGACCTGCGGCGGCGCGGCCGGGGCCCGCGGCGCGGCGCCGCGCGCGTTGTACACCAGCGCGCCGCGAGCGCGCCCGCCCGACCAACCTGCCGCATACATTTACATTGAAATGGCGTTTTTATTTACCATTTACAATAACTCCACAGTACACACAAATCGAATACCTATATGTGGCTTGTTATCAGAAATAACTTCAAATATTCATATGAACACAAGAAGTACCTATTAAAAAACCGGGTGAAGCCAGGGACCGGAAAACCCGTTCATTTGGCTTACCCGTTCGAATGGGTAACCCCTTCATATGATAAGCTAATCGTTTGGGTAACCCGTTCAACCGGTTACCCAACAATAATGATTAACCCGTATTATTCAGATTAACCTAATCGTAACAAGTGGTTACCGCTTACAGGAGCTGATTCGGTTTGTGTTTTGCGTGTACTAACCGGTAACCTTTCGGTTTAGGGTAAGCCTTACCCCTCTCCCGCGCCTTTCCCCCACCGCTGCGGCACCGCGGCAGAGATGGGCATTACGTAATTGATTCGATAGTTATATTTTAAGTTATACTTTACAGTACATATGGTGCTACTTTATAGCACTAGTGCGAAAACAAGCATATTACATTACTGTGTCGAACATTTAAAGGGCCATATGTACTGTAAAACTTTGTACGATACATGTGCGTATAGGTAATTCGCAACACGTGTCGATTTAAAACACTCCCTTCGGTCGTGTTTTAATTTATCGCCAATCGTAATGTACTATTTCGTTAATGTTGACTTACTATATAGATGCTTATTTGTATACGGTTTTAGTAAGATGGCGGCCACACACTTTGTCATAAAAATCATCATTTTTAGGTTTTAGGGAGTTCCGATTTCGAAAATGATGACGATTTTGGAATCCAAGATGGCGGCCATGCAGTAAGTCATAAAAGTCGTCATGTAAATCGGTTTTTAGGTTTATGGGAGTGCAGATTTAGAAATAGATGACCATTTTGGAGTCCAAGATGGTGACCATGTACTATGTCATAAAATCGTCATGGATGTCGTTATATAGGTTTTAGGGAGTGCAGATTTCGAAAATCATGACTATTTTGGAATCCAAGATGGCGGCCATGCAATTTGTCATAAAAGTCGTCATGGATGGAGTCCAAGATGGTGACCATGTATTATGTCATAAAAATCGTCATGGATGTCGTTTTATAGGTTTTAGGGAGTGCGGATTTCGAAAATCATGACCATTTTGGAATCCAAGATGGCAGCCATGCAATTTTTCATAAAAGTCGTCATGGATGTCGTTTTATACGTTTTAGGGAGTGCGGATTTCGAAAATGATGACCATTTTGGAGTCCAAGATGGCGGCCATGCAATTTGTCATAAAAGTCGTCATGGATGTCGTTTTATAGGTTTTAGGGAGTGCGGATTTCGAAAGTCATGACTATTTTGGAATCCAAGATGGCGGCCATGCAACTTGTCATAAAAGTTGTCATGGATGTCGTTTTATAGGTTTTAGGGAATGTGGTTTTCAAAATGATGAACCTCAACCATGTGTATCGTAAAGAACTCGTCATGACATTTAAAATGAGCTTAAACTCGATAGCATTATGGGAAGTCATCGATGAGTTCCATTGACAACTTCCGATTTCACTATCAGACCTTCGTCACCATGTGTATCGTAAAGAGCATTACTAGTAGTTATCGATGAGTTCCATTAACACCTTCCGATTCCACCATCAGACCCTCGCCACCATGTGTATCGTAAAGAACTCGTGAAGACCCCAAGAGAGAAGAGCCCAAACTCGATAGCATTACTTGTAGTTATCGATGAGTTCCATCAACACCTTCCGATTCCACCATCAGACCCTCGCCACCATGTGTATCGTAAAGAACTCGTCAAGATATTTAAAATGAGCCCAAACTCGATAGCATTACTAGTAGTTATCGATGAGTTCCATCTACACCTTCCGATTCCACCATCAGACCCTCTCCCCCATGTGTATCGTAAAGAACTCGTCAAGACCTTTAAAATGAGCCCTAACTCGATAGCATTATTAGTAGTTATCGATGAGTTCCATCGACACCTTCCGATTCCACCATCAGACCCTCTCCACCATGTGTATCGTAAAGAACTCGTCAAGACCTTTAAAATGAGCCCGAACTCGATAAAATTATTAGAAGCCATTGACGAGTTCCATTGATACAGGAGATGTGCACAGACAGCTAACGATAAAGAAAGTGACTATAATAGGAGTAATAGGTACTAAACAAAAATATACCAAAATCAATGCAACGCCTTACCATATTAGGTAATTTTCCTTAAACTTTAGCATGTGTTTTGAAATCTACGTTGTGCGCTACTTGACTTAACGTACACTTTTGTTTGAATTAGCAATATTAGGTCGGCAAATTACAAAGCCTTTGACAAATACCGACTGCCGCCGCGCCGCGCCGCGCACTCGCACGTGCACGTAGGGAATGGAACCGCCGTGTTTCGCGTCGGGCGCTACGTTAATAGACCATATGCAGTTCACGTAAAAGTTAAAACAGCTTGTTCGTATTTAATCAGCGCTTGAAGCGGTAACCCTTTCCCGGGTTTTTAATATCGGTAAGCGCTAACCTGAATTAATTCAAATAAAAGGATTAGTTTCTTAACCGGTAAGCCAATCAAAAGCTTACCGAAATGAAACGGTTTTTGGAACACAGCTTTACAATAACCCGGGTTTTTGAACGGGTTAGGGTAAGCGGGTCCGGTCCCTGGGTGAAGCTGAATACTGTTAACGTGCGATCACGGCATGCATGTTCCACCGAGGGCAAGTTATCGAGAGCGTAGAATCCTGTTTCACGCCCGTTTTGTACATTATATATTTTGGACGTAATTTAATAAATAGGCCAATCCACAAAAATGTATGAATATCATTGTGACTTTTTTTTCAAAAAGTTATTAAGTTCATTTAAATGCTATTTTTTTGAGGATGGATCAAAGTAAATATATAATATTCATACCATTTATTTCTATAACAATAATACATTGTGGAATAAGTGATAGTAACGGGGAATATACTACCTCCCTAAGCATACGTGCAATATCTAAATTAGAATTATTAATTATATATTGACAGAGCTCGTCTCGGTTAGGCCCGCGAACACAAAAAATTGGAAATTGTGGGGATCTTTCTCTTTTACTCTCAGTAACACGTAATTAGTGACAGAGAAAAATGCCCGCTATTGACGAACTTCGATTTTCGCGGTTATAAGTAGTCCAGCTTGAGTAAAAATGCTTTATCTGGATGTCAAATTTCTCACCCGATTGTAGAGAAATTTTGTGAGCAGGTTTGATAGTTAGATAGAAATTTATCGTCGCGTCGATTTTTGAAAAAAGTTCAATATTACGGAAGTTGGCATATAAGACTTAAGCGCCAGTAGGTCTATGGCGCTTAAGACTGTTGTGAGTTGGTTGTGATAATGACTTATTGAAGTCAATATTTTTTATTATTAAATTTTTAAGCTTATCGCGAGGTCTACTGCTCAGAGCCACTAATTTAATTGTTTACACTGTTCACTTGTAATATCGATATGGTATACAATTGAAAGTTATCTTGAGCTGGCTGGGCGGCGACGTGGCTCGCGGACGTCTTGCTGACCGGCGCGAGTGTTATTTCCTGCTGTAATGTAATGCGGATAGTCACCTTGGGCCGGCTGGGCGGGGCGCAGCGCCAGCGAGGCGCCCGCGGCGAGCCCGCGCGGCACGTGGCTGGCGGGCGCCTTGCTGACCGGCGCGTGGGCAGACACCGTCTTGCTCACCAACACTCCACCGCTATGAGGGGCGCCGCTTGTCAAAACTGCAAATATAAGCAGCCTGTAGATCTCTTGTACCAAGACACAGTACAACACCCTCCGTGTACAGTACAACGATGCCTTCAGGATGATGATGGGGCTGCCTCGCTACTGCAGCGCATCGGGGATGTTTGTTGAAGCTAGGGTATTTCTACACCACAATGCGAAAGCGGTGCACATCCCTGTAGCGTAGGGTGCGGGCAAAGATACATTGATTGAGTAAGATGCGTAAAATCTAAGACAATTTTGGTCTTCGAATTTGACAGGTAAACGAGATAGTGCACAGCTCCATTTTGCGGTAACTGTGATTGTCAAAAGTTGACATTTGGCAATTCAGTGACCGCAAAACGTATGGCGCAGTACAGCGCCATCTATTTTGGATGACAAAATAAGGATCACGTTTTTTTCTTACTATACATTTTTATATTTGTGTCAAATTCCATACTGGTTGTGTATGTAATAAAAAAAATGTATGTTTGTGTGGGTCAAATCTTTGATTGGAAGTTAAATTTGACCCACTTCCCGGTTTCCGATTGAGCTGAAATTTTGCGTACATATGTAAGTCGGATGACAGGTGGCCATGGGAACTCTGTGACAAAACAACGCAACCTAATTCTGTATAGAGTTTTTATTTAAGAATTGTCTGGATGAGTATTAGTTGCCTGTGGAAAGAAAAGTACAATCAGCAATAAAACCTTGTACCAAAAATGAAAATTTGACAAAAACTCATTTAAATTTCTAAACCTTACATGTAAACTCAAGAAAGCTCACCTGTCACCATATGACGCGTCTGTGTTGAGTTTTAACTTCATTAAATGAAACATTCAAGTTTAACTGACCTGGTCTGGTATTGTGGTGGGGCAGAGGCGGCAAAACGCGCACGCTCTGCGGCAGTGTGCGCACTGAGGAGCTCACCACCAGGTTACCAGTCCCCGTGACTAGTTGTCCGCCCAGGCTGCCCACATTCAACACCTTTAGAAAATCAAACAATTTATATTGTGTTACCACAGAATAGACATTTTAGTTACAAATTGGAACCCGGCGATGTGAGCGGCTACAGATGACATGTCAACCCGTCATGACTGGTTTTTATGTTACAAAATAAATACAAAAAAATAATTATTAGAATTAAAGATTTTTTTTACCATTCTTTCAGTCATGTGCATATACCAAACCTGTGTGTACATTTGAATATAACTACAGGGCTAGAAAAATAAATGTTATATTTTCTGAGGAAAAGGTTTCTGGAGAATTATTACTGGCTGTGGATTACATTAGCCTTGTTTTGGACTCTTATTGTATAATAGGAGGTTCTAAATTAATCCTTTATATGCTATGCTTAGATATTATATGGCAAAAATGACCACTCTACATATAACATCATCTTTTTGGTGTGGGCACACATTTGGCCCTGCCCCATATGACCTCCCCAATACATGAGGCAGGGACACTTGGGAATGATTTATATGAAAACACCCATTCCCATCTGTGCCCAGTGGAGACAAATGGGAATACATCATATTTTTAACTTATGCAGAGTTTTTAAGACTAAGGAGGCAATGAGGCTTATATCATGTATTTTTATTTTTTATTCTTCTGGCCCTTAAAATGTTAAACAAACAGGGTAATTACTTCTGGAACTCAGGGGGATAACAACCCTCAACATAGTTTTGGCTTTTACCTACTTAAATTATATTTAACACATTCACTGCCAGGAATCCACCTGGTGGGCGCTTATGAACTTTGTTCAGATACCGGATAACCCGCTGGGCGGGTTGTTATGTACGCAGCTATAGACCACCGGTTTCTGGGGTAGTGCGCAGTTTTTATTGTCTGGCAGTAAACATGTTAAAAAAAAAGAAGCTATTTTATAGGATACAATTTTAGAAACTCAAGAGTGAAGCAACCAGTAAACAAAAAAATAAATAGTATTCTTACCTGTGTTCCGCTAACTGGTGAGGCCACACTGACTTGCACACTAGGGCTGGAACTAGACACTTGCACAGACAGCTGAGTCCCCTGGCTAATGATCTGTGTTGCAGGCTGCAATATCTGGCCACTGAGCAACTGTGGAGTGATGATCTGGGAACTCTGCCCCAAGAGCTGAGAGCCCTGGCTCACTATTGATGTCCCTTGAAGGATAGGGGATCCACTGACAATCATCTGTTGCTGTAATATTAAATAATAATAAAGTAAATATTGCAAAAAAAGGAGCAACAAAGTCTCCTGCAAAAGACTAAGATACTGACAGTAAAAAGGTTTCTTATTGCTTTTAAAAGCTAAAGATAGAAAAACATAGTGGGAATTATTGTTTGGATGCTCGTGAAAGTGTATAATATGCACGTACTTGCGAACCGACGCCAGGAGCTAGAATTTGAGTGGCAGGACGAATCAAGCCCATAGACCCGGCGTGAGAGATTATTTGACCTGCACCTGTTGTCTTGGGTTGACTTGTGATCAAGTGAGTCATTTTCACTTCGGAATTGGATACACTTTTCACAATAGTGATTTTCTGTGGTGCCAAATCAATTGGATACATTTTGCCAGCAGTAATTGTTCTTTCATTCTCTAAATTGTTACTCATGGTAGATCACTTTGTTTCTTCTATCAATTTACCATGGTATCAGCGAACACTAAGGAAAGCCAAACTTTTCAGAGATATTTAATTCATAAATACTACAACTTTTCTCAAAAATGTAAACGGAGACGAAAAGAACGCTAATGTAAACGTCAGTCAAGTCAAACAAATGACTTTTCTTTCGCCATAGACAAAATATTTAAGAGAAGTTCGCACGATCCATAGGGTATATTTATAAATAGGGGGCCGTTTCAAGCGAAGCGACTGACATGTCTCTGGGGCCGTTTTATAAAACAGCCGACATTTGTAAATGTTATCTAATTAGTATTAGTATACTTAATGAGAACCATTTGAATTATGGAAAATCATTATTTATTATTTTAATCATTGATAGTTTAGATTTTTTTATTTAAGCTATTAAGAGTATGAGAATTAGAACAAATTAAATCACACATAATCAATAGAAATCATTATACAAAAAACTTAAATAAAACACTACTATTACAAAAAAAAAAAACAAACACCACTATATAAACACAAACTTAAAATTATTTAACTAACGATTAATATTTCACATTTCAATAAAACGTAAAACCTTTGCGTAAAACTTTTATTCCTCAAATGTGTCAAGTACAATAAATTTGAACTCATGTCAAGTCCATTCGGAAAAATATTAAACTTCTGTCTATGGTATATGGAACGCCATGGCGGACGAAGTTGGTGACGGTGATTTTTTTAAAGAAAATATAGAGAAATTTAACAATGAAAGGCGGAGTAGTAAGCAGTGGGTTAAGCTGAACGTCGGAGGAACTTATTTTTTAACTACGAAAACGACTTTATCCCGTGATCCTAACTCATTTTTGTATCGATTAGTTCAAGAGGACAGTGACTTGATTTCAGACAGGGTATGTACTATTTTATTGTCTTCAATTTACAGCCTTTTACACCTTGACAGTGTTTAAGTATGACGATTGTTTCAGGATGCGACAGGTGCCTATCTGATAGACAGAGATCCGACGTATTTTTCGCCCGTATTGAATTATCTTCGACACGGTAAACTGGTTATCAACAATGACATCGCCGAAGAGGGAGTCCTCGAGGAAGCGGAGTTTTACAATATTACAGAGCTGATAAGATTAGTCAAAGAAAGAATATGTTTAAGAGAACGAAGGCCACTAAAAGACTCAAAGAAGCATGTGTATAGGGTTCTACAGTTCCATGAAGAGGAGCTAACTCAGATGGTGTCGACGATGTCTGACGGCTGGAAGTTTGAACAGCTGATTAATATTGGTTCTCAGTACAATTACGGCAACGATGAGCACGCGGAGTTCCTGTGTGTAGTCAGTCGGGAGTGTGGCAGTTCTCTCAACAGTAATGATGTGGAGCCCACTGACCGTGCCAAGGTGCTTCAGCAAAAGGGTTCGCGGATGTGAGCTTTACTAGTTTCTGAGACTGTTAGCTCTGTGTGAAATGTGTATATAAGTATTTGTAGTGTGACAGTCAGTTATTTCCTTGACTCAACATAATTTGTATAATTAATTAACCAAAATCATTAAATCTCAGTTTATGGAATGTTAATTGCATAGTGTCAATTAGATGGCAACTGAATACTCAGTTTGATATAAAGCAAAAAATCAGAAAATTGTATTACTAATAATGTTATTGTGACTGTTTTACAATATTTTCAAGTCTAGTTAATGATAGTCATTAAGTTAAAGTTGTGTGAGGCAAAGTACTGTTGTGTAATGTAAAACCATTTATATTTGTACACTGTATGAGTGTAACTGCCGACATTCCATAAGCAGATTATAAGGTTACTCAATGCTTTAAAAATAGTTATCTAATTTTGTTTTATTCACAAAATTAAAAAATATGAAGTCCTAGATTCAGCTAGAAATTGCACTTGGGTGTATTTGAATTACAAGTTAATGGATTTTGGTTGTCGGTAGTGTAATGAGTATAATAGTTGTTTTTTGTAATATATCAACAGCGTGAGGCCTTTATTGTTCATATAGTTTCTATTTTCCTCCGTGAGCTTCTACGGGTTATCGTCTTATCTATTGTTTAAAAACCGCAAAGGCGCGTGCCACTATGAAAAAATGGGCAGGCCGCATAGGTAGCGTTTATTGAATTACTACTCTATTGAGCACGGAATAAGATTCATTATGAACTAATACAGAATTCTAACAGAATAGCTGTCTGATCTCTATTGGTGCGTCTAAGGTAGGCGACTAAACGCTCTCAAACCAGCTTAACTTGTGACACTGCGATCCGAAACAAAGATACGTATTCGAAGACCTCGCTTGCACTGGTAATGCGAGCGCACGGCTAGCTAGCGCAAAGGAAGCAATGTTATGTTTCTCGAGGAGCAGGTAAAAAACAGGGCCGGATTTTCACACAAATATATTTGGGTGGTTTTACGTTGTTTAATTTAAAGAGATAAAACATAACACTATTTAAATAGTAGGTACACATCTAACAGAATGGGTTTGTGTAATTACAATAATAACGAGATATACTCATTTTTATAATCAACTGTTTAAACAGTTGTTTGCTAATTTTAAACTTTAAACAGGCTAATTTTAAATAAACAATAAAACAATGGTAAAATAGTAATAAATATGTATATCCATTTAACAATCCCGTACTACTAATGTTAAAATAGACCTATATGTTATAATTATGTACACTAAAATAAAGATATTATTTACAATAGAGTACACATTTAGTAAAACATTTATACAAATTTATATTATGAGTCAACAAAAAAATAAGTAACATATACATAATAGTGTATGCATAAAATAAATAAATATAAAACAAAATATGCATATCGTTCAGAGTCAAATCACGCTAACTCTTTCAAGCAAACCATACAAACAGTGTCAGTTTGTTAGAAGTCTGAAGAGTTAGCGTTATTCGACTGTAGGTAAAATCACAGAAAATAATGTTAAAATAGTTTTGAATATATACCTATATATTATAATAGATTAAAATAAAGATATAATTTTATAATAGACTACAACATTTAGTAAAACATTTAGTTATACAAATTTATATTATTATTATTTTTAACACTGTACTAACAAAATAAGATCATTGTTATCTTGAATGAATAAATTAACATTATTATTAGTCATTGTCAGTATTTATGATTGTTTCTTAAATGTTAAAAAATGTAAAGCCATATATAAGATACGTATTCGAAGACCTATATAGGTCTATATTTAATACTATTTTAACATTGTTTTCTGTGATTTTACCTAGAGTCGAACAACGCTAACTCTTCAGACTTCTAACAGACTGACACTGATTGTATGGTTTGCTTGAAAGAGTTAGCGTGATTTGACTCTAAACGATATGCATATTTTGTTTTATATTTATTTATTTTATGCATACACTATTATGTATATGTTACTTATTTTTTTGTTGACTCATAATATAAATTTGTATAAATGTTTTACTAAATGTGTACTCTATTGTAAATAATATCTTTATTTTAGTGTACATAATTATAACATATAGGTCTATTTTAACATTAGTAGTACGGGATTGTTAAATGGATATACATATTTATTACTATTTTACCATTGTTTTATTGTTTATTTAAAATTAGCCTGTTTAAAGTTTAAAATTAGCAAACAACTGTTTAAACAGTTGATTATAAAAATGAGTATATCTCGTTATTATTGTAATTACACAAACCCATTCTGTTAGATGTGTACCTACTATTTAAATAGTGTTATGTTTTATCTCTTTAAATAAAACAACGTAAAACCACCCAAATATATTTGTGTGAAAATCCGGCCCTGTTTTTTACCTGCTCCTCGAGAAACATAACATTGCTTCCTTTGCGCTAGCTAGCCGTGCGCTCGCATTACCAGTGCAAGCGAGGTCTTCGAATACGTATCTTTGTTTCGGATCGCAGTGTCACAAGTTAAGCTGGTTTGAGAGCGTTTAGTCGCCTACCTTAGACGCACCAATAGAGATCAGACAGCTATTCTGTTAGAATTCTGTATTAGTTCATAATGAATCTTATTCCGTGCTCAATAGAGTAGTAATTCAATAAACGCTACCTATGCGGCCTGCCCATTTTTTCATAGTGGCACGCGCCTTTGCGGTTTTTAAACAATAGATAAGACGATAACCCGTAGAAGCTCACGGAGGAAAATAGAAACTATACAAGACATTTTGTAAATAATACATTATTATTCATAATCAGTAACCAGTTTCCCAGATATGCTCATTTGCAAAATATAAATTTTACGTTTCCATAACTGCTGTTTTATTTTTTTCTATTATGTTTTTTTATGAGTATGATGAGATTACATTGTAGAGTATATAAACTTAAATACAATGTTGCTAATTCTACTCCAAGGAATAGAAACAATGTTGTGCCAGTCCTATATAATATACTACTGTTTGGACTACCAATTATAGATTACAATGTATGGTAGGACAATGCGAGAGTAAGGGTGTATGTGTATGGAGGGCAGTTACTCCGTGAATCATTGTCAGAATGCATAAGATTCCAAAAAAGTCCCCAATCCGCCGTTTCTTATGTGTTGCAACACCCATGATTAAGAAGTTGTCTCGAGAATATGCAGGTCCGTATTTAAAATCTCTTAGTTTACGGTATAGTAGGTACTCTATATTTAATTAACAAAGTATTTACGATGATAGATAAATAGCCACTATTGGGCTTCTGTATTGTAGTCGTAACTAGTGGCGCGATCAATATGCCAAATTTAATTAGTAAGAAATATGTATAAACGTAAAACATGTACTGTACCGTAAGCTATTGGGTGCATTCTTTGTTAGGTACCTACGTACTTATTATCTACCTGATATGATCGATATTTTCGAAACTGGCAGGTATGGATCGCGCACAAACTCCCGAGGATTCGGAAGGGAGCGCCGCTTGCCCCCATGGCGCTGACAATCGTTCTTCTTCCGCTCAAATTTTCCCGTACTTAGTGCGCGAACTGTGCCTACAGCTCTGTTGAATGTGCTGTGCTGTAACTTATCTAATGAGACAATAAAACCTCTGCTTTTTACTGATGATGCCTTTATTTCACTGATGATGTAAGTAAACAACTGACTGAGAACTTAATAGTGATGATTTGACACTCCTTCCCTTATATTATTGTTATTTCTAAGTTATTTAAATTCATAACTACATTTTATATATAATAAATCTATTAGACGATGTTTTAAAAAAAATAAACATTATCGCATTTTTAAACTTATGATTTAAATTACATATTTCATTATAAAATATTGCATTTTAACCGCACTAAATACAAGTTAACAAGACAATCTACACACTCAACTGCAGAGATAACAGAGTTATTATCAAAATACAGAAATGTTACACACTTGTAAGGCAATGGGGGTTTATTGTTTGTAGTTTTGAAATTACAACTAATATCTTAATATTTGTAGCTGTATGTAGCTGCGGCGCCGCGCCGGCTAGCACCAGTCCGCCATGTACGTGAAGTCATGGAACAGCTTGTGGTCCGTGGCGCTCAGCGCGCGCGGCTCCTTCGGCGGCGTCAGCACCGCCGCCTCCGACGTGAACTCGCTGTCGAAGTTGCTCACGTCCTCCAAATTATTAATAGTTGGCACAAATGGTGGCTTCACTTTACGAAGAAGTAGTTGTTCCCAGTTCACGTTGCGGAAGAAGGCCTGCCTCTTCACGTCCTCTGCGTCTCTCTCCGACGATCCCAAGCGTCTCTCGGGGTTTTTCCTCAACAGGCGACGCATTAATGCTATCGCTTCCAATGATAAAGTCCTCGGGTAGCGCACTTCGTCGTTAACTATTGAGTCAAATACTTCGCCTTCATCCTCGCCCGGGAAAGGCGACTCGCCCACTAACATTTCAAAGATCAATACTCCGAGACCCCACCAGTCAACGGCCCGCGTGTACGAGGTCTCGGTTAGCACTTCAGGAGCGAGGAACTCGGGTGTCCCGCAAAAAGTGCCCGTGCGGTCACCCCATCCCATACCCTCTTTGCACAGACCAAAGTCTGCAATCTTGACGAACCCATCGGTATCTAGAAGAAGGTTGTCTAACTTTAAATCTCTATAAATAATGTTATTCTCATGTAAATACTGTAGGCCCAATACAACACAAGCTGCATAAAATACTGCCCTGGGTTCAGTAAACACATCTGCGTGAATGTGCATCATAAGATCACCACCAGCTGCATACTCCATCACGAAACACACATGTTGTTCAGTCTGGAAACATGCGAACAGGTTCACCAAAAATGGGTGCCTGATGGCGTTAGCTACCTCGAAAATTCTTTTCTCGGACAACAATGAATCCACTTCGTCTCTTGCTATAATATCACCTTTCTTTAAAGCTTTAATTGCGAAATATTCATTAGTAGGTCGATATTGCGCTAATATAACCTTGCCGAAATGACCTCTTCCTAAAACACTCAACAATCTAAAGCATTCCATTGACATCTCTCCTGAGGATTGGCGGCGAGAATCCAGCTCCTTAATGGTTTCTATAACTGAAGAGGAGCGAGAAGATGATATTCTCATGTTACTTGTCACTTCCACAATTTGATCCTCATTGCTTGGGAACTCCAGAACAAGTTTAGGTGATGGTGAAGGTGGATACTCAACAAGCGGGGTATCACACGAGGGTGTTTGCGGTTCCTTTGGTGCAAAATTATCCCGCGCATAAGAATCTTCTAAAAATGCAAATGCTTCCTGGAGTTCCTTTTCCATTCGTAAGGTGGAGACATGCGGAGGTGGGAATGCTGGCTTGGGTGGAGGAGTTACTGGTGTTTGTGGGGCAGTGGCTGCAGTAGGGAGACCCAATGGTCGGACACCAGCCATACCACCAAGAGTAGTATTTGGGTTCTCCACATCTTTGTTGTCTGCTGATCCAAATTGGAAGTTGAGCTGCTGCGGAGGAGTAATGTGGGCTGTTTGGATATTGTTTTGTATTGAGGGTGAAGATCTCTTTAAGAGCCTGCCAAGTACAACCGCAGGTATATGCATTTCCCCATATGAAGGTCTTGGGATGTTTTTACCCTGTTGTTTAAATATTTTTCTTTGACGCTGGAGTTTTGGTTTTCTGGATATAATGGGGTTCAAGAATTTAATTTCAGCAAATAATAGACCTTGGGGTTCCAGCTCCAAGGCCATGCCATGCCTGATGTCATCAATGAATTCCTCTAGTCGTAAAAACTTCACAGCGCACAGCCCACGCCAATCCTTCCAATGAATACCAATTTCGAGTTCTCTTGACTTATCCAGCTTTATAGTAAATCTGTAAAATAAAACATCAAAATCATCATCTTAACATAACAAGTGTCACTCTAAGCTTATGTTGAGTAAAATTAGTCATACTATGCATTATGTGTACCTGATAAGATATGACTAATATGAAAAGAATCATAAAGATAATAATTCAAGGAAGTACAGGTACATAATGAGGTTAGATGGTAGATTGCAATTTCAGATTTTATAACAGTTAAATGTATGTTCTTAGTTTTGTTTAACTAAAACAATAAGGAGCAATATTTATCTAATTATAAGATAGCAGTATTTGCATATGTATTTGTGCATCCTGTAGCTAGTTAAGTTTTTGTTCATATTTTTTAAGTATTAAACAATGTGGTACATCATATGTCTTCTTGAAATGACTATTATGGATTTAAAAACAGTAATTTCGGATTTACTAGATGATTGCAAAATACATAAATTTCATAAAATCCCTAGTTCTAAGTCTAACACATAAGATATTACATAAACTTCTCTTAAGCATTATTTCTAATTAAGCTAGGTGCATTCTATAAGGATTATGAGCCCGAAATATAAACTTGAAATAATGAAATAACTACCTTTGATCCCAAGCTTGCTGGGAGCAGGGCCTCCAGCTAGTCTGCGCCACTGTATGGTTGTCCAGCTTCATCACAGCCATAATCTCATTGCTGGTGTCCTCCTTGATACTGTATGTGTACTTCATTGAGTTACGTATCGTAACTCCTTTCACAAACGACTTTAGGTCTGACGGGCTTGCTAGTGGGTCACGACGGCTGCGCCCTGGCACATCATCTAATAAATCCTGGCAACCCATCAACCGGACTTCTAGTGTACCGGTCACTTGAACACAGGGGCTGATCATAGGAGCAGGTGACAGAAACTGGGCCCGTGATCCACTACCAGATGATAAACTTACATAACCAGGGCTAGATCCTGTACTGCGCAACTCATGACCTAATTCTATAAATGCAGCACTTTCTGCTGGAAGTTCTTGGCGGCGCATATCTAAAGATCTTCGAAGCAAGTCCAGTTTCTGAGAGGATTCGAGCAAGCTAGTCTGTGCCTCATGTAAAGCTTTCTTATCTGTAACTTTTTTGTCACTCTGTAAGAGTCTAATGGCATTCTTGGAGCCCTCTACTACAGCTGCCTCAATTCGGAGCCTGTTTCTTAACTCTGCAATTCTTTCATCCAACAATTGGTCTACCCCACTCATATCTAAGTTTCTTCCATCACCATTGGCACCAGCATGGTCCCCTTTTTGTTGTTTGCTTAATTTAGAAATGCGTAATTTGAGGTACTCAATTTTGTCCTTAGAATCTGCTAGCATCTGATGAGCTTCAGCGAGGAGTTTCTTGTCGCGCGACTGGTTGCTACTGGTGATACTTTGAATCATATTTTCCGCGCCTTGCTTAACTTTGAGTTCGATATTGAGCTGCTTTTCCAGAGAGGCGAGTTTGCGATCGGTGGTGGCCTCGCCAAGTTGTCGTTGCTGTTGAGCCGCCTCCGACGCCAGAATGATCTCTTCATCGTACGATAGGTCTTCGGGTGACGTCGGCGTTGACTGACCGCGCGAGAGGAGGAGCTGCGATTCGAGCTCTTGTAGGTCTGACTTAAGTTCATTGAGCTTCAGATTCGCTTTTTTTACGATGTTAGCGACGTCCGAGAGGGATCTGCGGTCCGTGGCGACTTCGCGTAGTTTCTCAGCACCTTCCTTTATTTTGAGTTCTTTACGTATCTCTCTACGTATCACATCCTTGAGTTCTTCCAGTTTAGAGGGCAAAGCTATTTCTGGAATACATTCCGTCTTAATTCCATACTTGACGCCCAGTTCGTAGAGAACGGGGTGCCGAATATAATCACTGTGGTAATAACCTGGGTCTGCCATAATTGAGGATGCACAGACTAACGTCAGTTAACCATAATTATGTGGGAAAATATCACTACTATTGCTTGTAGATCACAAAGTGTTCAAGAACTTATTACGTTTGCTCATACGGATGCTTTTTCTAACGAAAAAAGAAATCATTGTGTCAAAGCGTTAAATTTAAACATAAATATTAGTTAAAAATGCAAAATCACAAAACGAAACACATCTACGACGAACTACGAAACGAAATCCTCTGATTGAATGAATGATAATTAAATCATAGACAATACTAGCGTGAATGAGTGAATGATTTATGGATGGATTTGACTGTGTTGCCATTTCTATAAATAGTTGAATCGATTGAAAATCGATTAAAATAAAACGATTATATAAGCTTATTTTGCTATATCTCTGCTTTATTTGTATTTGTATGCTATTTTGAAAGCATATAATTTATTTGCCTTCTTAAATGTAACATGGTATTTTTCGTTAGTTCGGATCTGAAAATTCTTTTCGTAAAATTGTATTTCGTCATCACGACGCGCTGCGCGGCAGTGTGTACCAACTTTAACTTTCACTTCCTCCTTTCTTCTCAGTACTTTTTTAGCAAAGTAAAAAGCTGATGTATTAACAAACTTGTTTTCCACAAAATTAAGCAAGCAACGAAAATTAGACGCGCCAAATTAAGCTCAACTAGAAAATTGTGTTAGTTTCTATAGAATCTACTGGAAAAACGAGCAAGCTGTCAGGTGTCAGGTGCTGTACCTTGGATGCCTTCTGCTGCTGCGTAAAATGTACTTGGAGCTGTAACTCAGTGCCGCAAATTTGGTTCTGGGGTTCCTGCTGGTAGTGACGTTAGTTCATACTCTACTTTCCTGTATTTAATGGAACGACGATGCCAGTGAAGGTTGACATTACTCCACCGCCGCCAGCAAACTCCAAACAGCCTGGCGTGACTAAATCCCTGCTGTATAATGGATCAAAATTCCAAGGGCATCAGAAATCTAAGGGCAACTCATACGAAGTCGAGGTGGTTTTGCAGGTTAGTGTATAAAAAATATACTATCAACTAGTTCTGTCACATAACCCTAATGTAATCGTATAGAAATGTTTGTATACTTACTACAAATATTAGTATTAAGAATTGGCATACTTTCGACTTGTCTTAAATGTTTTATTTTGTTTTTCTAGCATGTTGATGAGGAGAATTCATACCTTTGTGGTTATTTAAAAATAAAAGGTCTGACAGAAGAATTTCCAACACTTACCACCTTTTTTGATGGTGAAATAATATCAGCTAAATATCCATTCCTGACTCGAAAATGGGATGCTGACGAGGATGTTGATAGGAAACATTGGGTAAGTATCTCTATTTGATTCAAATTAGATCTTATTTTTAATAGAATACAACTATAGGATCTATGTGATTTATAGGATATATCTCTGACTTATTTCTGCACTATTAGTGATATCAACCTATAATAAAGTACTAAAATATTTACTTACATTAAGAAATCTTTCATAAGTTGTATAAATATCTATAATCCGTTTTCAGTTTCACCTAAAGTTTGTATCTGTAAATCATTTAAATAAAAAATATTTACAATTGTGTGTCAAATTTGTAAAAAATTTGATGTGTTGGTTGCTTCTATACATAGATAATCATATGATTTATTACTATTAATTATTTTATTTATATAAATTATGGAGTGATTATGTATTGACTTTTTCCTCATATCTATCAAGTTATCTACTGGGTCAATGATCTCTGAACTAATTATAATGTTAATGACCTCAGTGTACTTGTGAATTTATAAGTAGTTTTAAAAAATAACACAATTTTTTTTAAATGTAGAACTGGACTTGGTGACTTTTTGTGGTTTAAAAAAAGTGGTAGGTTTATCATATGACTGACTACTATTAAGTTATTGGTTTGGTCCAATTTTTCATATATATTTTTTTATTTTCAGAGTAAATTTGACTTATTTGTTCCATACCTGAAGACCTTCAACTCCGATTCATTTGACTATGACTCACTTGCAAAGGCTGATTATGTATTTATGAGGTGGAAAGAACACTTCCTAGTTCCGGACCATACAATTAAGGATATAAATGGTGCTTCATTCGCTGGCTTTTATTACATATGCTTCCATAAGTCGGCAGCAACAATAGAAGGTTATTACTATCATCGAAGTTCCGAGTGGTGAGCATTGACATATGTACTACGTTTTTATTTGTATGGTAGAAGCCACTTATTGTAATTTGGAAGCTTAACACATTCACTGCCAAGAACACATATGTGTGTTCATTTCGACCTAGAATAACGTGTCCACACACCGAAAGTGTTAATAGAACTAAAAAATTGCAGCCAGAAGACATGTCTTTAGGAGCTGCAGACAACTGCAGCTCCTACAAAATAAAACATATTGATTTGTTGAAGCTTATGCAAAACTATACTAACTATGCAATTTCAAGTGGAGTGCATCAGCTTATAGATTGCTGCATTGAGGGTTCTATCATTGCATGTAGACAATAAAACTCCATGTTCTATAGAAAAGAATAGTAAAATAAACTAAATGAATTAAACATCTCGAGGTAGTGGGATATATTTATGGAACATATTAAGTGGTTTCTACTATACTTGAAAGAAGATGGTAAGGGCCTCCCTGTGTATATGTATAATAATTATCTGTAAAGTGTCATTGTGCTGTTTATAATATAGATTAAAGCTTACTTATAGTTTTATGAATATTTATACACACAATGAGGCCAATGCTGTGATCAACTGTGATATACCAATGCAACTTACATGCAACTTTTGTTTGCATGTTATTATGCAATAAGTGAAGTTGGAATATCACCAATATCCTATTTTTCTATTAATTCCAGGTTTCAATCTTTGACGCTAAGTCATGTTCCGGAACACAGCATCCAAATTTATGAGTTCAGATGAGATGTGTCCGACATTCAACTTTGGATGGTTATTTGTGTCCGCTAGTACTTACATGTTCCTTAAGTCTATCTCTTTTGGAAAAGATCAATATACCAGTTTTTAAGTTTCTTCAGTAAAATAAATGTAAGTGAAAGATGCAGGGCCAATGACAAAAATTTCATCAGAACATAATATTCAATACCTAATCTGTAATGTTGTAGCAATTTGATTTGAATCTATGTGTGAATCACGAACAGCAGCTGTCTGGTCTTGCACATACTTCAGCTTAGTGTCTGTCAGTGACTAATATGTGTAATATCTAATATTATGCTGCTTTATCTGAACATCTTGTACTCATGCAAAGTGAAATTAGTAAATGTGTAGTGATTATATACTACGTTTTATGTAAGTTGCATGAAATTATACTCTAATTTATATTTGACATTGGAACATGATCGGCCAAAAATTATGGTAGTTAATGTGTAATTCGATACCTTAATTGATGAATTAATTAACTGTTAATGTCCTATACGACAATTGAACCCAAAGGTATCGAATTGTTTCTCAATAATAGTAAGTTTTTATTATTGTGATATTTTGTACAAATTACTTGTGTGTAAGTCATCATGTCACTATAATCATTGATCGTCGTGAATGTTGATGTCATTGTTGTAGATGTAAGCAATTTAAAATCAGTCTGACGAAGTATGTGCAAGTGCAGGGAACCTTGTTTTAAACAAGTTAATATTTTGACTTGATCATAAATATTTGAATATTTTCAATAAAATGTCTTTACAGCAATTTTAAGATTTTTATTATTATTTTGAGTACTTAATGTTTATATTGAAATAAAATACGTAACTTCCCATTTGATTCAGTTTTAATATAACACATTTAATATTTACAATAATAAAATACTGGCAGATAATCATATTCGTGTAATTCATCGAAATGCAGTATAGTAATTCAAATTTTAGAGATATATTTTACGACAACATTCAAAACAGAACAAACAGTGACCAGATATACTTTAATTTTTTTATTATGTAATAGGCCGGGTTTAAAAAACATACTTTCTATTATCCAAATAGGCTTGTAGCGTTTTTCTAAATAAGTACTTAATTAAGACAGACACAATATGAAAACAATTAAGCTGAATGTAATCGAGATCTCTGATAGAGTATAGGTAAGCAAACCCAAATTTTATCCCAGAAATTGCATTACGATTATCCAGTTTCTCGTTAGTTCTGTTTCAAGTTGTTATTATATTAATAGTTCACTACTTATAATACCTTAATCTATTTGTACAGTACAGTTGATATTTGTGCAAGACTTGACCGATGCACATACTCGGCCGGGCCTACGCAAGCCGTTTTTAGCGCAAAAACAGTCGCAATCAGGAATTGAAGAGTTGCCAAGACTCGGCTCCGGTCTTGCAGCTCGTGACGTGAACTTTATATAAAGACGCGACTTGTTTAGAAGTTTGGAATGAGATGAGAACCTACGCAATACTTTAGAGGTAAGTGTCTCTTTTAAAAAGTATGAATATGAAGTCGTTTTTGTACTTTCAATATTTATAAAGTGCATCCACTGGTTACAAATTGTGACTGGCGAAGTATACCTAAGTACGTCAACATTGCTTTTTATTCTTTTTAACAGTTTAAAAGAATGAAGAAATAACATCTAACAGTAGGCAGGTAGGTACTTTAATAAAGGAAGTTTCTTTTCATAATGAAAATTCTCTATTACGGCTATAGTTACGTCCATTTGGACGTAACTTATTACGACGTAACTTATGACGTTATTTACTTACTTATATAAAATGGTGACTGGCGGAATGGAACAGTTGCATGAAACAATTTAGATTTATCTCTATTTAGGGGAGTAGAGGAGATTTTATACAGAAATATTCCTATTTCACATAGGTACCTCTTCAGTTTTATATTGAGTGGTTAGGCAATAATAACTATCAGATAGTACACTGTGTGGTGCTGTGTGGTGTAAAGAAAGTCTGTCAAATGGAAAATATTGACATAGGTAGGTATTATTTCTGTATTAAAAGCAATAGTGTGTTACTATGCTATATATATACCTATATAAAATCCTAACAAGATACACTTTTTAGTGCACAGCTCTCCGATATAAAAGAAGGTGAGTGTATGACAATGTGACCGGTATACTTTATTTTCACGATTTAAACTCTCAGGAAGTAGCCCAAATCCCTAGTCTTATTAGACTATTACAAAAATATATTGCTTAGTTGATAATATATTTTAAATAGTCATTCAATATTTCTGAAAAATACATCCACTTTTCTATGTCAATATAATTCGTTAATAGATATAGTTAATTTGTATAAGTCAAATAAAATGCACCAATGCGTCACTATTAGATATTCTAATACTTAATCTAAGCTTTGGTGGGATCGTTATATGTATTTGTAATAGTTCGGTAGACATGTTATGAGTAGTTAAACAATAAACGTTAAAAATACACGAAACTAATACATTTTGAAAATTAAAGGCATTGACTGAGATTGTACAAAAATTATACATAATATACATTCAAGAACTTAAAATTATCCAGGAACAGACGTCCTTCAATCTCATCAAATTCTATAAAATATGAGGCAAGTCTGCTGAGGCTCCGATGAACCAATAAATTTAAAGTTAAACTTAGGTTCCTTTCAAGGATAATTGCCATTGTTTCCATTGATAAAGGTGGGTTTCATAGTTATTGTCTGAAGAACATGTATGCTATACTTATCATCTACTTAGTAAATAACACAACTTTTTATATTATTTTCGCCGTTTCTGATATTTTATATTATCCTTGAAAGGGTTTTAGGCAAGCCAGCGCCAGTACCTACGATCATAGTAAACTAAGACAACGACACTATACACCAAACATCTACTACACACACTACCACAGTTCACAACGAAAATAACATCAAAATAATTACATCGAATAAATATAATTTAAATTAGTGATTGATAAATCATAAACAATTTACATTTAAATTAAACAACGATAATACTCAGCAAGATGAAACACTTAAATTGTATAAGTAGGCGTATTTACAAAAACTTAAACAGCTAATAAAAACTTAACTATGTATGACTGTAATATTTGGCTTTAAAATAAATAGGCTAATATATTGAAAGCTATTGACAGAAATGTTAAACACAAACAGGTACGGCTAAGGATCGTTATAAGTACATTTACTATTAAAGTTGCTACTTTCCGCCTATGTTTGGAGCAATAAGTAATCATTTTAATTGTATTACTTTCTTATGACATTTCTTCCATAGCTTCCATTATAAGTCGTCGGGTAACATCGAATTGTCTAGCGTTGGGGGAAATGAGCTATCTTTTTGAAGTACTTTCGCTGCTGAACCAGTGCCTTAGACCGAGCAGGGTGTAGAGGTCCTGGTTGTGGGAGCGCATCGGGCCCGCGTGGGCCTTGTACGGGTACTGCTGCGGCTGCGCGGCGTCCTCCGACCTCAGGTACACGCCTGCCTGGCTCGCGTCTGGTAGCCCGTGCGGTCGGTAGTAGCTGTGCGGGTACGAATGATGATGTCTTCTGGGATTCTCGTGACCTACGCCAGCGTAGACCCCGCCCACTTGGCGCCTGTCAGGCCAGTAATCTTGTAAATGACGAAACGGGTAGTTCGGTGGCGGAGTAACGGTATGTTGACTTGTCCAGGGATAGCGGTAGTAACTCTCGTTAGGCACGTAACCTGTCGATATCGGCTTTTCCTTGGTGTCTTGTGGGAAAACATGTGGTATTGGCAATGGCGGCTCAGCCAGTTCCAGGGGCTTATTTCGACGGTGCTGAAGTGGTTTTGTGCGTGTGCCGAGTACGTTATCATCTTTCGAAGCGTATTTCTTCTGATCTTTGGCAAAATTGTCGTCAGTTGTTACTTCGGCGTAGCGACTTATTAGTTTTATTGCTTCTCCGATGTCGGAATACTCACTTTCGGGGCTCAATTTAATCTTATCCTTTGTCAAATGTTCATCTAAATTAGTGCTTATGTCAGATTTTTCAGTAGAGACGTCATCTTTTGTTTGATTCTGAACAAGCGTTAAAATAACACTATTATTCTTGTCTACATGGGTATTGTTAACAATTGTCTCATTAATTAGTATCGGCGCTGACTCGGTTGTTTGTTCAGTTGTAACCTCTGTCACTTTAGGTAAATCGTCATATTGTTGGTTTTGGTATTCCGTACCGTAAACAACGGGGTCGACGTTAACGTGTCCATAAACTTGCTCCTTCTGCCCTAGATCAGTAGTGTTAGTTTGAGATGACTCTGTTTCATTGACTGCGGGACTGTCTCGTTTCGGTTTATCCGCGTACGGTAAGAAGTTGTTTAACACGTTGTGATTCAGAACTCCGAGCGAGGCAGTATCGTTATCTGGTTTCGAATGTTGCAGTTTCAGAAGTTCTAATTCGGCTTCTATGCTCGCGTCGTTGTTAGGTTTGTTTTCGTCTTTTTTGACAACGTTCAGTTGCTGTTCGTGAGCCTGAAACGAGAAATAATTCAAATGAGATTAAAATATAATACACATCATTATTAAGCTAATTAAGTTAAAGTTTGCAGTTGGGTTCTTGGGATGCATATGATTATCATCACATTATTCATTTGGCAATGATTGTCTGTTTTCTCGTAACGCCAATGATAATAGTACACTTTTCTGATAGGCCTGAGGGCGTATGAATGTGTTGAAATAAAAAAAGCATGAATAGTAATTGTTTTATTCAAGAATGCAACTGCGCAACTTTTTGTAGCAAATCGTGTACCTCAGCGGCTGGCTCATGCGATTGCAGTGGCGCGGCTTGGGGATCTAGGCCGATGGGTATGGAGAGCTGCAGGGGGCCAGCCTCTTCGTCGCCGTAGTCGTACATGACGTCGCTCGGCGGCGACGTGAACAGCGCGTTTAGTTGTTCCAGGAGGATGCGCTCGTGCTCATCTTTGTTCACCGTTACCATCTGAAATGATACGTTACAATGTTATTGTATGTCGTTTGTACGTTGTTTTAGTAAATAGTCTTCTACTATGGTCGTTTTACTATTAAATAAGACCTTTAAACATTGAACGTTGAGGGGGCCTTTTTTTTGGTAGAATTTAATACCGCCATGGACTTCAAATCATTAACTTGACGGGAGGGAGAGGGAATGGGTTTAGTTGTACTAGCGTTGGAAAATTCGATCTCTACTTGCTCACGCACACTGCACTTCGGTTATCGGAAAATATTTTGAATCATGAGCAGAAGCGTCTTATGATTTTTATTAGGTAACGGTACGTTATAATGAAGTCTTTGTTATAAATGTGCCTACATATAATAAAATGAGATCTACCTGAACGCATCCGTTTCTGTCTAGCCGTTGTCCTTTAGGGCACACATAAGGCGTGATGAAGAGCGACTTTGTTATGATCCTTCTCGGCGGGGCGCTGGGGTTGCCGCTCTCGGGACTCTTGAGCCAGGAGCGCCACGCGAGCTCGGAGGCCTGCCGGTCCAGCGTGCGCGGTGCCTCCGACGTCGTCGCCACCGGCACGGCCTCCGTAGTGGCCTCGGGCTCCACTGCCGTCCCCAGCGCACAGGACGACAACAATAACGCGCACCACACGTACCACATCGCAGACACCTGAAAATTGAATGGAGACTTTCAATGTTTCTGTAACGACTATTGATATAGGTGTAAGCATACGTCATCGGATCAGGCAACTAGTACGTAGTAAAAGGCATTTTTGATATTCGGCGGCAAATTCCACATTGTTTTTTACAATTACAAGATACCGCCCATAAAACAAATTACATTCATGATCTCAATTAATTTAGCCATGTTACAGTTTGTTCTCTAACAGACTAAATGGTACGCTGTTTGATGAATTCTATCAGTGGCTAATAACAACTTCAAAATGTCACGTTGCTATCGTAACCGGATTGCCCATTAAAGTGAGGAGCACTTACGAACACCGAGTAGTTCTTAAAGTTACATAATAGGCAGGGACCGTAGCCACCGTCTTTTAGTAGGTATAAGTATTAATATGAACTCATTAGGCTCCTACCGGTCGTTATCTTAATTATTATCGACGTTATACAAAACATGAACTTGTTATTCAACAAATCAATATCGGGATTGTGATAAATAAACTTGCATTGTATTATTCAAGGAGATGATCGATTGTGTCCAGGCGTGTGATGTCAACTGGACCAAGGCCCGGCCTCAGCCATTAGTTCAATAGCTCGAGCACGAGTGAATTGCGTATTCACTGGACCCACTTCCATTACCTACCGCCGATTCTGTCATTAAGTCACTTTCGATTTCTGTGCGTTAGGTCTTTATGCGTAATTTAAAGCGTGTAAAATATATAGGAGCGGCCCCGATGGATTCATTCTATTTATGCGTCTATACTTGGTGACTAAGATTAAAGTTGGAAAGGCATCTAAATCGTGTGTTCATTAGACAAGGGGCAAAAATGTTTTTTGGAACCAAACAAAATAATGAAAGACTGAAGTGTCTGTTATGCAAGTGAAATGAAAACATCGACGCAAATTTGAGTACCCTTTTTAGCGAAGTTGGAGCATTTTGCGCAATAAAAATACAGTGAACGTGTTCCAGATACCACACATCATCGACCTTGGAGCCCTTTTGTCATTAAACCAAGTGAAAGTTAATACCCTAAGTTTCGCCTTCACTTTTAAAGCACTTTGAATAATGCACTTATAGTTCGATACCATTATTAAGATGTTAAAGGGTAATGGAAGTTAAATTATGCCCGGTATTTCATTCATCATGGCCGATCGGATCACGACTGCAAGTACAGCACCTGTCTCTGCGTTGTGGGATATAAAAGGAAAACAAAATACTATAATTTCACATTATGGTGGAATGTAAATCCGGTTGCTCTTACAGGTGCTTGCTACCTTTAAATAAAATATAACTTAAGTTGGTATGGGTAATGAGCAAGAGAAAGTGAAATTACAAGTTACATTTGGAAGACCAACGTAATGACATCCTAGCCGGCATGGTTGACGGAGTTTGTTTCTATTTGCAAAAACTTTTACGATTCTACAGCGTTTATTTACGTATAGTAAGTTCACACATTAATAACTTTAGTCCCTGGCGATGGCGTGAAATAGTTTAATAATTTTCTAGGTTTTCGATTTGAAGAGTTTTACAAAGTTTAGTGTATTGGAGTTAGTTAGAAGTTGTTTCCGCTTACCATCGTATTTGTAGAAAATGTACCTGAATAATTAATAGCAATTGCAGGTACTGTACCTAAGAAAAAAATCCTAATGTGGCCGAAGCCTAATTCGAGGCACCCAAAGCGACCTTTGTCGGAGTAAGAACCGCGCGGGTTCAAAAATAGATCATTCAGATCAATAAAAGCGTGTTGAGAAAAAAAAATAAGTAGTTAAAATGAAGGTATTTGGTTTTTGCTCGGATTTTAAGAGCAATTCCTAGCTGAGCAACTTTTCAAATCTCGAATTTTTGAAGCTATGTTTCTGTCGCGCTGCGGTGGGCGGGAGCCGGAGCTATCTAAGTGTGAGTGCGCGCACACAGACGCGAGACTCGTGCGCTCGCTCATTGCGCGCCGTTCCGTCGACATCGCCCGCGAGCCAGACGGAATTTATTCTGCGCTGCCCGACGCAAGTTGTTTTTGTTGTTACCACGTAATATTGTTTTTCATTTTTATATTATACTGTATCTATTACACCCTAATACCAAACACCCTATCACCTGTACTAAATGTATTTTACACCTATGATGACGAAATAATAAATGATTGATTGATTGATTGATTGATATTAATTACCATATAGGTAAAAACTGCAAAAAAGAATGATGTCTCAGCTTCGGTTGTCGTCGTACAGTCAAGTGCAAAAATATGTATCAAAAGAATCGTCTCATAAATATGGTACTACGCTCTTATTACACTGGAATAAGATGCTATGGGACATATTTTTGAGTAAGATGTGTACACCCATATTTTTACACTTGGCTGTACCTATCCGTATCAGTAAGTTGGGAGTGATCATGGTGTGTTGTGAAATTTTGTAAGTAGGTATAAATATACCTATGGTTAAACTACAATCTATTTAACTTGTAGTACGATGGGGCTAAACTTGGGCCGCCTTATTGAAGAACGTATCGCAATGACAATCTGGGTAAAGTATGTTGGGGTAATGCCGGACAATTTTGGGACCAATTGAGAGAACTCGTGAAAAAATGTTTTTTCGAGATCTCAACACGTGACAGATTCTTGAAGTACGTAGCGAATCGTTAAATAATAATCGTAGATTCGGCCTGAATTTTGGTAATCTTCAATATAGAACGGTTTTAGTTTTGTACCTGTGTAAAGATGAGACATACTTTTTTTAGCGTAACGAGTGTTTTGCCATCAAGGGAGAACATTGGATGGTGAAAAAAAGTTGCTTCTAATGGAAAGAGAATAAGGTATCACAAAGAAATAGGTCCGGTGTCTACCCTTTTGTATCCGATCTTAACCCTGATACAAAAATTGGTAAAATTATGGCTCTCAAACTTTGATACCTATGTCATAAGGCAATTTGATAAGTAAACAATGTGCTAAGAAACCTCTTATTGTAAGGTTTACCCGAAGTAATAAAAAAAAACCACTAAAATAATAGATACGTTGCGAAGTTTTGACAATTTAAGATTTCGTGAACTGTACAGGTTTAGGGAAAGTGTAAATGTATTGTTTATTGAATGGAATGTACTGGATGATATTAAGTACATAGTAGGGACAAGTAGGAGGGACAAAAATCAAATTAAAAAATAATCGTGCCCAGTCATTTTTAAAGAAGGTCGCCAAAAAAATAAGAATCAAACTTAGAAATCAAAAAGACTAAGTAGTTCTTTAAAAACGTCAAGGTCACTGAGAGCCCATCTTGAAGTATGGAAAATAATTAAAATTGCGATTTTGTTGGTTTAATTTTGTAATTATGTATATATATATATATATATATATATATATTATAACCAATTTTTTTTTTATAAAATGTAAGGATCGTATGTAAAGAGTACAGTAAATATATAAGAACAGAGAGCCCTCTTGAAGCATTTTAAGGAAACTAATTTCGAAGCCCTATCTCTATTTTGTATCCGAAACTAGCAATGTATGTATGCGTGCACATCTACATATGCATCCGTATGTGTAGGTACTTTATTGCGAAAAATTGCTCATTTGCTATCTATCAGGGATCGGAAACCGGTATTTTTTCGTTCTTTGTTAATTACTTCATTTCTAATTAGGCAATCTAATAATACGAACTCGTTATCTGAAAACACAACTGAGTCCTACATTTAGAGTATAAAATAAACCGAAATATATGGTTATTTCGATGTTTTTGCAAAAAACCGGTTCCGATCCCTGCTATCTATTTTACTCGATTTTGTTATAAATTTCAACATCCCTATACAATATAAATACTCTTTATTGCACACCTAAATAAAAGAAAACAATACAAAAGAAAACATACACATAAGCACAGGTTAACCACATGCGGTCTTATCGCTAAAAGGCAACCTTTGGGTTGCGGAAATTAAAAAAATTACATTGTCAGTAACCGTCGCGCTGGTAGTGGTACTGGATAAAAATAATGGTACGAAAGTGTGATCAAGAAAACAATAAATGTGATAATTAAGGTCAGTAGGTAAATTGAAGAAAATTTAAAGTTTGATAATCACTGCTGTTTTTTAAATAGGTAAAGATCGGATTGTTTCTGGTATCTCGGTCTACAGCAGTGCTAGGTCTGTTAACACAATTACAAAAACAAACACAGTTTCATCACAATACGCAAAATAAATTAGGTACAGAGCGAAGATCGGATAGAAGGAAGAATTCGCGAAAACCTTGCTCTCTGTGATTGCACATAGCACAAGCCCGACTCCCTGAGCGACGCGGGGACACTGACAGTCGAGACGCAATGAAATGGCGTCTTACACAATGTTGCCAACATTAAAAAATAAAGCCAAATTAGGGGGAAATGAATGTGCTACGTTCTTCACCCGCATCCGGTATTTACCCAACATACCTTAATCGTTGAACCGCCGCATTTCAAAATGGCCCTTATTTTGATATCGGCTAGCCGTAATGTAATACGGCGGATTATACAATACGACTGCGATACTTATATATAAATCCCCTCGTCAATGTAATTTCATTAAATTTGCTATCTAGTGGCAAACATCAAAGTAGTTATCTTTTACTTGTGACGCACAAGTGTGAGCAATGTAAAATACTATATTTCAAAAAAAAAATTGCCTACTACGTAATAAAAGAAAATGTGTTTATTAAATTATAATACGAAAGGTGGTCAAATCGTAAAATGCTGTCGTTTTATTTAAAATAATGAAATAATTAGACCAGTTCCGAAAGTACCGGGAAATCCCGGTTCTTTAAAACAGTACCGGTTCTGCAATCCCTAATAAGGATGTGATGCCCATCACTATTCCTTCTGTGTACGTATATTTAGAAACTGTCTCCGCCTCTAATTCGTGCGATAAGGACAACTGCAGCTCGGACCGAAATTCACTCGCAAAAAACTCAAAAATCGAGGTTTCGCTCTCGACTGTTTCCTCCTCCAAAACGCAACTAATCATTATGAAATTTTGGAAATTGCAAGAGGAAGAAATAATCTATGCCGCTATGTTTTGATTTTTTGGATATTTTTTGTCATATTTGTATAATGTGCCTTTTTTTACAGCCAATTCCATTTAGCCGTTTTTGCGATTTTCGAGGCGCTGTATCTTTCTTCAAAAGAAAATAATCCAAAAAAGCAAAACATAGCGGCACAGATATTGATGATATTGATCTTATTTGAAAAAATCACTGCTCTAGGTTAAAAATCCAGGGAGGAATCAGTCGAGAGCGTTTGTATGGAAAAATCGCAACTAGGAATTCCTCTTAATGACCTCGAGGTCAGGTCAATATTTCGTCGTCGTTGCAATGTGATTCATTGTCTCTGTACTGTATCAACGATTATACATTTTCTCCATTAGTAAACCATAAGTATCCTATTCTAATTGATCATTTAAGGCACAATTTAACACGACATTAATGCTAAATATCCAAAATAAAATAATTTAGGAATCTTAACTAAGTAGGTTAATATCTTAGAAAAAATATGAGTCAGTTTTACCAACTAAACTCCTTTGAAAACCGATAGGTAAACAAATAAACACGTTGAAAAAAATACTGTTACCGTTACGTAACTATTATATTGTGTAACTCATTACGCTAAGTGTAACATGTTAATGTGTACTACACGTGTCACTCGTCACTCTGATAATGGCATCATCGGGTCCCCTTGACCTCCGTTATGAACATTGAACACCTTATGGCGTTCATACAATCGGCTAATGAATTTGGTGCGCAAAACAGGGGCAGTGGCTGTTGACCCCGTCTATGGGCATCTGGCAATGATCGTACAGACGTACGCGGAAGCGAGAGCTGACCGCGTTTCAAGGAGTCCTTGATCCAAGCTCGGTTCACGTTATAACACCCCGCCATGAAATACGATGCCATAATCCCGCGTTTGTATCTTTGCGTATCTCTGTTTTCAATGCGGTTACGCGTCGTGAATACAACGGTTTTTGCATTTAACGCTAGTTCTTGACCATTCGTAATTTATACGAATTATACGATCCCATTGCCGTTATTACCAATGAGAATGTCTGATAAAAAATAGTCACAAATTTACCTACATTCTTCCGAGCTTTCTTTCGCATAGTCTTCAGGTGTCAGAAGTTGTCTGAATAGGTGTGCGAACAGTGAGCGTTTAGTCTGACCTAATATATTGTTTATTGTGTTTACACCGAGCAAGCAGACGTCGGGTGTTCCACACGGATATTTGCCGCGCCGAATCCTCGAATGTTGAACCCTACCTTGACATGCATGCGAGCGCGGCGCCGCGCACAACCGAGGTGCGTCGGCACAGGGTTGCACACAAATAGCTTTCCAGTCACAAGAACTCGAGTCGAGTGCTTCTCAGAATACTGCGATGCGGGTATGAACTACTTTAGCTTTAAACCGCTGGAGATAAGACCATCGTTAATAACACACGCCTGACTGACATCCCGCCGGCCATTAAAAATTTTAGGTACTCGGGCAGCTATTGTTTGGACATGTTCGTTTAATTATAACGAATGCGTGAATCAACATCGTTTAAACGGGTCAGCGAGGGGATTGGGCGTTCCTAACTTTCTACAGTCACGCTTGGACTACATCGCTACCCTCCGCCAGGGACTCGCAGGTGCACACGAAAATAACGATATTGCTAGGATATCCACGACGCGACGATTTATGACCGCGCACGAGACGGGACCCTTTTTAATTAGCGTTTTCGTCAGAATTAGGGATATCCTTGTTATGGTGCACCTGATAATAAATAACGGTGGCGGCTACATGTTACACACGTATTCTATACCGTTATATTGAAATCATAGGCTCCGATCCGACGTTAATTCAACAAAGTAAGGGTAGATTATTTCAAAATTTTCAAACTGTCCATACAGTATCGACATCAAAACTCGTATCTTTTTTTACTCCGGTTATATTAACCACGATTGACCCTAGTTTCTTACTGACCTGATAGGAATTGACTTTAGGGTCAAAGATATGGATGGCTCACTAGATCAGCAATAGCCTAATATTTAATTTTGCGAGAGAGCTTCAAGAGATCCAGATCATATTCTACATAACAAACGAAACGACACGTTGAGTTTTCGGGGGCCGGACCGGGCAAATATTTTACTAAGATAACATGGCTAGCATGTTTAGGCAAAGTTTCGCAATTTCGTTTTGATAATTTGTTTGACTGTGCCAATAAGTTTATATTCCAGGCTAGGTCACATCGAACTCAGGTTGCCAACTATAAACGTCCATTGTATGGTAATGGTCAGCGTCGAGAAAGTGCCCGCTAACTGGTTGGACACGATGTCGGCCAAATTTGCATATTAGGTAACTGACTTGTCACCTGCTCAGGATATCGATTGACAATATTGACACGTGGATAATTGATTCCGGATTTTTCAGAAGTAGTGATTTTCCCAGAAATGGCTTAGTATTCACGCCACCACGCTTACTGTCACGGAGGTCAGCCTGATGTGATTTATTTCCGTTGAAACACAACCTTAAGTTTTGTGTGTGGTAATGATAATCTTAATAATTTTTAAGAAAAAAAACCGACCTCAATGAAGGAGACCGGTAAAAGAAAGATTATTGTTGATTTTGGGTTTCATACAATGATATTAATAAAATTGTCTTTTTTTTTTAAATTAAATATTAAATCAGCATCAGCAGTTCCACTTCGACAAATGTCACTTTTTTAAATGTAAATGCTTATTTGTTGATGAAACTACAAAAATCACTATATGTATGCCTTTCACATTTGAAAAGTTCCGTCGATTCCTCGTAGATCCCCAGCTTGACAAAAATGTGTCTTGAAAACCTAATTTGCCTAAAAACATAACGGAGATGACAAATCGCCAAGCGGAAACTTTGCGTAGTTGAAGAGTTTCATTCTGATCAGCATCAGCAGTTCCACTTCAACAAATGTCACTTTTTTAAATGTAAATGCTTGATTTGTTGATGAAAATACAATAATCACTATATGTATGCCTTTCACATTTGAAGAGTTCCCTTTATTCCTCAGTTCTTCATCAGAGCTGAGTTTTGACAAAAACGGGACCAATCTGTATGTACATAAATTCAATCAAAAAAATAATTTTCAAAATTGGTTCAGAAATGACGGAGTTATGAAGTAACAAACATTAAAAAAAAAACATACAACCGAATTGATAACCTCCTCCTTTTGAAATCTTTACGTCGGTTAAAAAAGATTGATCATCCTGTCAATCATTCGGCGCTGTGTGTGAAAACTGTGAAATACGATTACCTCTATACCTACTTTCTGCACCTGAAGAAAAGCCGGTAGTTAGGTACAGAGTTGTCAATTTTATCTATGTCTCAAAAATAGTCATACTTTTGGTTTGCGTAGTGCCTATTATATGGTACTTAAGACAGTATACAATAGGTAGGTAGGTAGTTGGTGAATGTTTCCGTATGGACGACCGGTCTGGCCTAGTGGGTAGTGACCCTGCCTATGAAGCTGATGGTCCCGGGTTCAAATCCTGGTAAGAGCATATATTTGTGTGATGAACACGGATATTTGTTTCTGAGTCATGGGTGTTTTCTATGTATTTAAGTATTTATAATTATATATTATATATATATATTGTTGTCTAGGTACCTACAACACAAGCCTTATTGAGCTTACTGTGGGAGTTAGTCAATTTGTGTAAAATATACATTAGTGTAATAATGTCCTATAATATTTATTTATTATTTATTTATTTATGTGTGACTATCATAATGTTCAGACCATTGGCACTTAACTTTTATACCAATACGATTGATAAAATCGAAACTAGACAATCGTGATTTTAGAAATATAATTGATGTAAAACTCAAAAAAGTTGTCTCGACTGCCGGAGGTCGTTCAGCCATTTTTGCTCGAGTAAACTTGAAACTCGCAGAACCGGACTTTAGCCTAAGTTCGCCTTTCGTTTAAATCATCTTCCTTCACTGCAATTAGTTAGGAAGGAACATTTTGTGTTCTATCGTTAAACCGAGCAATTATTACTATTGCTTTACCGAATACATGACTGGCGAAGAAGTCTTGATTTGATCTCGAAATTAGTAACAACTATCCGTAATCAGAGACCTCAGTTATTGGTGTAGTAAGAGGCGAGTGCTTAAGAAAGCTGCGGGAAGGACAGCGCAGCACCGTCGGCGATAATTTGCTAGCTGCTCATTGTCACGGCCCTCGCGCAGCAGTACTAATGAGAATACTGTCTCCATTTCCACTAGCTGTAACATGTTTGTCATTTTCGTATACTTACCTCCCTCAGTATAAATTTCACGAGCTTAAATGTCAAGTTTTGGCAACTTTTATGCTAATTTCAGTCAAAAACTACAGGAGTACATCTACATATTACGATTAACCCATGAAGATAAAAGTCTTATTTTTTTCTTAGGAACTCATGAATTCTTACTTACAACTTACTACTTATTTAGGCTTTGATTTGAAATTTACGCAGATTGTAGTACGTTTGAGCTTTGAAATAGAATTTGTGTCGCATAAGGAATCGTAAAACCTAGTCAAGTCGAAGGAAATCGTAAATATTCTATATGCCGGTCTAGTGAAAGGACGAATCAGTCCATACAATATTGAAGATAAATCCTTGATGTATTCGTATCTTGAAAGCTTCACGTGATTTTAGTGTCTGCTGTCTGTTTGGGTTCTGCAGATAAAATGAAAAGTATAGGTAGTTATTTATAGCCTTATATTAATAGTTTTCTTAAATTTCTTATTGAGGTTAGTGTGTTTATTTATTTATTACTTACATATAATAACCCTTAGAGCATTTAGTTACGTGTAAGTAGTAGATTTTGTAGAAAATATGTAAAATATTTTTTCTGAATAGAATTTTAGTAAGCAGTTACCTATATATAAAGTAAAATAATGAAGGTCTAGGTAATATATCTAAACTTAAATCAAGTTTATTAATTAAAAGGTATGTTAAATGAATATTAATAATAAATTATGGTACCTAATAAGTACTTTACACATATTCAAGAACCATGTAAATTGAAAAGTTAGAATAGGCACCTACTGTGATTAATTTTATTCCCAAAGGGCAGTTTTTTCTCGTATAGACGAATTTTACTAACAAAAGGTTCGACTCGTGCTTGACCATATTTTTGATATTAAACTACTATTCATATTAAAACCGTTCCGACTCAGAATGTAATTAAATTGAATGCTTTGCTATAGGTACTACATCGCAAACAGGTTACAATACGTTCTCACGGCAGAATAAAGAACGCGGGCGTGCTTGAAAGTTACGCTTCGGCCTCTTAATCATTAATAGTGATTGCAATTGGGTTTTTGCAGCTGTACGACGAGAGTGCGCGACGTCTTGTGACTCTCGTACTCTCAAGTGTGTCTACCGACGACCGACGACTACCGAGAACGACGACCTACTGACTGACTCGATACATGTGGCGTGACATTTTACATCTTCATTTTCGGCACTTTAGATCGGCTGATAATCGCGTGGACTTGTAAGGTGCATAAATTATAAATTATTCTATTTCGAACACAATCTCGATCGTTGTAGAGTTCAAGGTGTTTATCATAATATGCAGTCTCATGGTTATAAATTTCAACTGTCCGTTCAAAGATAGTAATCGACGTGTATACGCCTTAGTAAGTCGGAGTGCGGCGTAATACGCAGTAATGAGTCTCGTTTGTGTTAGAGCCGATGCCCGTCCCATCAATGTCCAAAAACAATTTAAGCAAATGGAGCTAATCGAAGCGAGCGTGAGTGTGCCCGACCTCCGACACGTGCGGAGTGGAGTCGACTGTCGTTTATTTATAAAACATCCCATTCAACTCCCTTTTAATTTTAAAGCCGTCGTTAATCATAGCGTAACATTCACATTACTGAGAAATTTTAGGTTTTTCTTAAAAAAACAAACAACTCAGATAAGCTAATAACGCGTGAATATTTAAGATGGTTAAATTAATTTTCTCCTGCAACAAATAATCGTGCAGGAAATTGTCAAGAGACCATCACTTTAAGGGTTTATTTTACGGTCTAAATATTTAAAAGCGTTTCTAAACGGAAGGATGTTCGTTGGTAATGAGTGTGCGAATACGAAGTCGTATGCATCGTAGCGCGACGGATGCGTTCAGAATATCGTCTTCGTATTTTTGGAAGGGAAGTCTGCTTTGACGGAAGCGCGGCGGCTGCTTTCCTCGGTGAATAACAAATAACTTGTATCAAGATTTACGCCGAGTCTCACGGCCACGGATGCACTCACCTGTTAAGTATACCTACAGTGCGTACCCACGCATCGCGAGACCTTTAAAGGTTACCTGAATGCGTTACCATAGAACTCGTTTATGTCCTCTTCGACATTTAAGTCCTGAGATTTGTATTAAGTTGCCAACGGATCAAAAGTTCAGCAGTAGACTGGGTATGAAATTGTCCGATATAGTAATAACAATCTATTAGGTACTATATAGTACCTACTGCAATGTAATCCGACTGCCTCTACCTAGGTCCTAATAGGTACCTTGAGTTAACTACCGTCTAGGCGTTTCGTTACTTCATATTTATGGTACACGAATGCAATTAACCACTTCGCCTATTGCCACAGCATATGCAAAGGCCCTAAAAAGAACCGGCGAGGAAAACGGGTGAGTGAAGGAGGCTTACCTTGGGAGACGCGCGGTGCTGTGCGCCGCTCACATCATAACTGGCGTCTGTGGTGTGGCGCCGGCGCAGCCCTGCGACAAATAAATCTTCATTAAAATGATATATCACACGTCTGCAACGCGTTTCGGGAACTTCTCAAGTTTCAGACTCAAAGTTAGCGAACCGGCGCAATTAGCCGACTACCTGTAATCCAAGTGTATCGGTGTTAATTAAGTCTTAAGTTTACTTCGAAAAGATATAAACATAATTTTAAATGTTTTGAGTAACTTTCTCCCGTCAAAAGATAACGATTAGAACCCTGGCGCACCACTTTCGGTACCCATAGTCCATACATCATGGTAACGTGACCCATTTAGGGCAGCACATTTGTATCCTACAAGCTAATCAAATCAATTTATATTTCATCAATCACCGTCTAAGCGTTCTTTGAACTCGTGCGCTTTGTTAATTCCGGCGACTGCTGTTCCCTTTGAACATCCTAGAGACATGATTTGTCTGGGACGCTTTCTAGCGTGCATGATGTGATGTAACGAGTCGCGGCCGGCCGGTGCAGTGGACGCGCTGGCACACAAACTGGACGAAAGTGGACCGACCGAGCCCAGCTCCGCACCAGCGAGCCCTTTACGAGCTTTTACTTTATTGACATTTGTTTATGATGCATATTCTATTAAGAAATTGATATATTACCGGCGTTGTGGGTTTGAAGTCAAAATTATGTCGTAGAAAGGGTGTTAATACGTAAAATTATGGGCTTTATTGGAGTAACTAAGACGTCTATAAATATTTCGCTACTACCATAATATATCTACCAATCTTTACGGCAAGCTTTTAGTGTTCAGTCCAGTCGATTTAACCGAAGGCAGCGTTTACAGCATACATTTCGAACAAACGCGTCAATGATGAAAGGCACAAAGAATATCCCGTACAAAGAGATTAACTGTCATTTAGTAGACAAAGCCAATGTCAATATTGGTTTGTATGGGCGGTAAACACGGCGCGTCTCGGGCGACCGACTCCCGAGAATCCGACTGTATCAATTCGATACTCAAGCTGCTATAGACTTGATTGTTATAGGAACAAAGCCTATGCGGTTAGGGATCCCTAGCACTTTAAATTAAAATTATATTTGAGAAACAGCCTGGCACCTAGCCAGGCTGTTTCTGTTGTGTGTTTTGTTGTTGTATTTTTCTATTAGTTACGATACCTATACGAATGGTTGTGTTGTGATATATACCGACGTACTAATATCAAGTACCTGTTTCCCCACAATTAACATTTTCTAGCCATTAAAGAGTTTGGTAAATTTGAAATTGAATCGATCGATTCGGTTTAAATTGGTACGCATGCGTTACATGGAAGGAGGAAATGAACTCAGTGTCTATTGTTTAACAACATCCTTGGCAATGAACACTTACGTTGTGACAAAAAATCGAGTGACTAGCTAAAAGAGTACCTCTATGAAGCAATGCTACCGGGATAATATGATCAGGTCCTCGGCTTTTTAATTACCGTTTGCTGGACATTCTCATTAAATCTGGCTAGAGCCGGATAGTATTGGTCATATTATGCAGAGTCAAAGGGAATGCACAATAGGGAAGAATACCTACTACGTATTTCGATTAAATTTCTTGTGGACTGTATTTATTTCGGTATATGCAGTACAATAGAAGCCAGATGTCAGATTCCATTGTATTATAGATGTTAGATCAAACCATATTATAACTACATCCTTTTTTACAATGTAATGCGTAGGCCCATAATTTCAGATTTTTTCAACACGTATAAAATAATCGAGTAAAATACATACATACAGGCGCGGGTAAACCCCCATCACTTCCATATTATTTACAAGCTTTGATTTAACTTGCTCTGTTAGTATTGTATGTTGGGTGTGGGTACTTCCCGATTTCTGATTGAGCTGAAATTTTGTATACATATGTAAATTGAGTGACAATACAATATAATGATGACATGGAGCTAGATGATGGAGATAGGAGGTGGCCAAGGGAACTATGTCACACTATGTGATAAAAAAAACGCAGACGAATGGTGTTTGGGGTTGTTAGAATTGTCACGATGAGTATTAAGTAGTTGCCTGTGGAAAGAAAATAACAGTCAGCGATAAAAGGTTGTATATTTCGTTCGTGTCATCCACGATGACGCGCAGATTTGTCAAATCTAACCATTAATAACATGAGAATACGAGTCAAGGCACGCACGATCTATACCAAAATGAAATTTTGGTCAAAAACATATACGTACTGTATTTAAAGTCTGAGCGGGTGCCGCCTTAAAATTCAAAATTCAAAAAATTTTTCTGCAAGTAGGCCTCAAGGGCTCTTTTACAAGTCAATACAACATTTATAGTAACATCATATAGTGACATGAAAAATACATAACAACATTTATAAATACAACAGCCAATACCTGGGTAAACATTACATTATAATAATCTTAAAATAAATAATTACTATAATACAATAGAGATGTATAGTCTCTATGGTTAAAAACACATTAAATCTGGAGATGTAAAAGGTCCCCAAGGTTAAAATATACCGTAAAAAATGTGCCTACTTTGCTCTAAAAATTTTCAATGATTATATTGTGGTTGTATATTGATACATATGTATTTAAAGTTGAACATCACTGCTATCATGTTACACTAAAATAAGGTTGTGGTACAGTTTTCATATATAAAAACTGTTGAAGCCAGTGGGGAGTAAAGTAGGCAGGCATATTTTACGGTAATTTAAAAATTTTAGTTTTTCGTATAACCTTTCAGTTCCACAAGGCAAGTAGCGGTTTGTCATAATTCCTATAAATAAAAACTCAAATTGTTCGCGTTTGCAATAACAGTACAATGATTCCCAGCTAGCAATGAGCCGTGAAAGCAAAACATTGTGCCTCATTGTTACTAAACATTGTGTGCAAATTTCTGTCGATAAAAGCAAATACGCGTACACAACCGCGGATGCCTTGTTTGCTATGCGTTTTGTAAACCGTTTACGCATTTTTGAAGTCTTCAATAAGGTCTTAAATGTGTCATATTGACTGCAGTGTAGGCATTACGTACAACAATCTTGCAGAAGACAATGACCCATTCCACGGAAAGGACAGTTTATAGAGTGGCATAGGTATTTACATACCTAAGTAGTAGTCGCTGCGATTTAGTAGTTATTGATAGCCATGATTAGTGATTATTATCACATTAGCATACCTCATCATTATAATATAATGTGTTTACCTATATTCTCCTTTCCTTGTATAATAGTATACCACCTACCTGTACATTATAGCTTTAAATCGCATGTTAGAATTGTTGGGTAGGTAACTACTTGTTACTACCCCATAGCACAGATCATGAAAATACAACAAGCCCTAAAATGCGACATTCTCGAGAATGCCTTTTACGAAATTCGATTCTTCTTACTTCTAGTGCTGTGAAAGCGATTTTTATTTTAGTCTGGTAATATTTTATGACTTGGCTAACACATTCCCGGTATATTCTCGAGCTTTACGCATTTGATTGAGGAAGCTGTCATACAAGGCAAAAGCATTTCGTAAGCGACATTTTCGTCGGATGGCCAAACTGCCAAGACGATTGAAATAAAAAACATTTTCTCCTAGGCGTTTCCTAGGAATTAACAAAATATTCTTCTAATTTGATTGTGTTATTTCACTATATCTATAAATACTATTTAAAATTAACATATTATAAGTATACTTGTTTTATTGTTGTTTTTCACTGCCCAATAGCTTATTTCTTGCCACCGATTCGCTATCTGAAGGTTGTCTGGAAGAGATCGCTTTATAGCGATAAGTCCGCCTGTTGTTACCTACTAATTTAAGTCCTGTCTTTGTTTGTAATATGAGCTGTTCTCTACTAGTAGTGCACAACAAAGAATTTATTATTATATCAATGAAATTAGATATTCTATGGAAGTAGGTGAATTTTAGTATAAGTTTTCACACTCAATAACATGAATGAGAAGAAATAGTCGTAGTTAAAGTTTATGAATTTTATGATCCAAGCGGCGCAAGTGAACGTTTACGATTTAGTCACGTACGTTAATAATTACGTGAAGAATTATCATTGAAACATTTTATTATATGGAAACTAGCACGTGTGTCACTTTCAGATGGCAAAGAAAATGAGGAATGGGAATTTGGAGAGATCTGTTTGTTATGATACGAGCCCGGTTGCAAGCAAAATAAGGCCGTTTCTGTGACTATTGATTTTTTATTTAACATAAAAAAGACTAGGTACTTAGGTAAATCTACGAACTCGCAAACCTGAAGTCGAACAGCACACGTAGAACAGGGTTGCGATTTTTAAAACGCGACCTTCTTTTGTGTTAAAGTTAAATTAAATGGATGTTTGAAAAGGCTCAATTTCTATCCTAATATAAAACCTTTAGGTACTATAGTTTCCTAAATATGACTTATAATTATTTGGTTTCATAGATTATGTATACAATTTGGGTGGCAAATATCTAGAGTTGATTAGCGCTATCACAAAAAAAAACAATTAAGTAGTTCAATGTTATCTATGGTTACAAGTGCAAAAGGTTAACAAATTTAATACATCGGTGCGTGACGCGTGACTATAATCAATAGTACATACCTAACATTCCGAATGCTCCGGCTGCGAAATAAGTCTTCTGTGGAGGGTTGCTCGAGAGACTACAATTCGAAGGAGGGATTTTTCAAAAGTGAAGTTACAATGTTTGAAGGGCCGAATGCCTGCAGGGTGCATGCGACACCCCCGAGATTTAAAAGTATCTTTTAACAGCAGGCGCACCATAAATAATATTGGGAAACTTAAATATTTATATTAAAGCTTAAAAACTTTCAATAACAAAAAAATGGTTTATTCATTTTTTGCGTATAACGGTAAAAGCTTGAAAACGTAATTATTTATTTAATAACTTTAACATCTAACCTTGATCGAATGTAGGAATAGGATGCAGTCCCTACAACAAAAACTAGTTTTAATATATACATTAATCAGACTGACATGACTGTCAAATAATATATAACACAAAAGGATCAAGACTGGACAGTCACATGTAAGACACGACGCCGCAAAAAAAGTTTGCCGGGTATCTTTTGTTGTCACTACTGTTTCCGCCTCGTATTGTTTACGCCTAATGACCGTCGTAGAATCCCGCCATGGTATATGAAATGGGGTATACCAGTACTAAGGCACTTTTTATTTTTACTCTATTTTTTCCGAATATGGAGTGCTTAGTATTAATAACCTAGGACTAACAGACTAGTCTTTAATACCTCTACAATCTTATAATTTCATATTATGTACTTTAATTACGTGTTGTTCTCGTGTAAGTTGTTCCCGTGTGTGTGTGAATATTCCCAATACAAAATGGAACAGGATTCCCAGGACTGCACCAAATAAGATATTACTCACTGCATTACGTACTCTAAAGCGTTACAAATACAAACAGACGAGTTATTTATTACTGTAGATAACAATATAGATAAACGAAAGGTTACAATAAAATTGCAATCAACTTGTAATAAGTGCCACAATTAAGTTCTTCAAAGATTAATTTGATTTCTAGTGTAATTGGACCCTATGCTGGCCTCAAAACAGTATCTCTAGCCTTGTTTATAATGCTACCTAATTACAACTACCTACTTTCGTCGTAATAGTTCTGGTAAAGAAGATACTTAATAGTTGTACAGTACGTAATTATCGGTTAGCGCAGTCGGTCGGCATCTGACGTAAACTTGGTTATTTTCCTAATTAATAGACATTGTTTTTGTTCTTTGATCCATATTTCAAACGTATTGATGCCAAAATAATAAGATGAAACCAATTAGGGATAAGTTCGCCTTGGTACTACACATTAATTTTCTATCTGATGTAATCAGTATTTATTTTTCTCGTAGAATATAGTTATTTGTACAACAAGAGAGCAAAGTTTCATATTTCTTCGAGTGCTTGTTTTGAGTCCCGTGCAAGCGAAAGATTCTATAATAGATTCACGAGCGTAGCGAGTGAATCTAATTTAGAATCTTGAGAGTAGTAAGGGACTCAAAAGCGCACGAGATGTAAATAACTTTGATCTCTTGTAGTACACAAAAATTTTCACGTCAGTCAGCCATCAAAAAATACAACCTGAAAAAATGTAATCCGTCTTCATCACTATTTCACTCATGTTTTCTGAAGGTATTCTAACAATTAACTTTAATTACCGCAATAAAACAAAACGAAAGAAATTGCAATAAAATAATATTGAATTAACGAACATCAATTGACAGTTCAATCGACAACTTTTTTTGGTAAAAAAAAAAACTTTGTAAGATACGGTCCGAATTGCGCATCCCACTATTTGTCAAGTATAGCAGACATCGTTAAAAGTATTAGTTAAGTAGAATTATTTACTGCGTAACAATTGCGTAAAATTTTATAAGTTTATTGTTTTGATTGTATAATAAAATACGTAAAATATGGTGTTTTTATTAAATATAAAACTTTTATTTCTTTAATTAATTATTACGAATGAAGACTCGTAGGGTGTTTTGGAACGATGCGGTCTGACTTATATCGGGGGTCTATTATAAACCGTCAATATACCGTTGAATTACCTATGCACTTTTTTTGTCTCTTTCTTTTTGCTAATGACGTGAAAGGGACAAAGACAATAGAATCCAAATACTTCGAACTTGTATTAGGCCCCGGACGTTGAAATGACATTCGAATATAAAGATCACTTGAATGTTATTTTGTCTCACTCGGTGAGCAAAAAGCGATTTTGCTCACTGTTTTTAAGCAGCAAATTACCCTTGTTCCAGCTGCTGACGTGAAAAAGTATTTACGTGCTTACTTCCGATTTTGTATGTCATACGATTTTGCGTATCATACATACGCAAAATCGGTTTGTTCCTGTATCAAAATCACAGGTTCACAGAAAACTACAAACTAACTACTAAAAAATTTGTGATTATTATACAGAATTATTTAAGTTCAAATGTACGTTTGTAACTCTGTATGCTATGGCCCATAAAAGATATGTATGGTTTTTTCCCTATTCTTTCACGCAATCGCGTAATTAATTACCTACGTTTTTAATGCGGTCATCTACCTATACCATTATACCCTAGAAAAGGTATTGACGTTGTATTTTTTGGTGCGTTATTATAACACTATTCTCCTGACGTAAAGTGCAATAGCTATTTTTAGGGTTCCGTAGTCAACTAGTAACCCTTATAGTTTCGCCATGTCCGTCTGTCTGTCTGTCTGTCCGAGGCTTTGCTAAGTGGTCGTTAGTGCTAGAAAGTTGAAATTTGGCATGGATATATAAAATCAATAAAGCCGACAAAGTCGTACAATAAAATCTAAAAAAATATATTTTTTAGGGTACCTCCCCTACACGTAAAGTGGGGGTGATTTTTTTTTTGCTTCAACCCTACAGTGTGGGATATCGTTGGAAAGGTCTTTCAAAAGTAATAGGGATCTTCAACAAACATTTTTTGATAAAGTGAATATATTCAGAGATAATCGCTCCGAAAGAAAAAACATGTCCCCCCCCTCTTACTTTTGAACCATAGGTCCAAAAATATGAATAAAATCGTGGAAGCAGAGCGTAAGAAAGTCAAATGAAAACTATAGCGGACATGATCAGTTAAGCTGTTTTTGAGTTATCGCAAAAAGTTTCCCCTTCATAGTAAAAATACGTACATCCACAGTTCATGCCTTGGTTAACAATCTACTATACTTTAAGCTTCAGTTTAGCTTGTTGAGACGGAAGAGTAACTACGGAACCCTACTCTGAGCATGGCCCGACATGCTCTTGGTCGGTTTATTTTATTTTAAATCACGTTCAATTGTGTGACCTATCGTAAGAGAATAAGGTACCTAAACAATTGAATGATATTTTAAAATGAGTTATTGCATTTTACGTTAGGAGCAGAACAGTCATCTCAGTACAATTGAAAACCTCTTGTAAGTGTATAGTAAGGATCCTGACCGAACCACCACCTTTGAACCCACGACTTCTGACCACCACACACATCTGAAAGGTTAATACGTAAAATGATATCTAGACACATATCAATATCGTACTTACTGTAACATCAGCGTATCGGGATGTAGTCCCCTAGAGCATAAGCTATAAAGCTCGTGTCATCCACGATGAGATGAAGATTTGTCAAATCTAAACTTTAATAACACGATAATATGAGTTAAGGCAGGCGTCTTCGTGAATGACACGAGCTATATAGGAACCCTGGGAATAGGTGGAATCACCTTGTGATGACGAAATAAATGAAATTAAATTGAATCAAGATAATGAGTCTTGAGTCGAAATGTAGGCAATTAAGCATAACACATAGTACAGAATATCTTGTAAATAGGCAACTACCGTATTTATTCTGCTTTTGCTATATATAAAACATATTTAGAGTCCCACAAGATAACTCGTCGTATATATTACGTTACGTGACATACTGGGGTTAATATTTTATACGTGAAAATGGAAATTATGCCTCAGTAATTAGAGCTACGAAGTCTAAAGAAAGGGCGGTTAAGTGAGTTTTTTTTCATTGGTATTACTTTGGAGGCTTGACCAATGGATTCGATTTGAGTTTGCACATGACCGACATAGTGACTTACCTCCGATAAGAGCACTTTCATAAATCATAATTCTTAAATCTATGTGTCGAATAATTGAAATTGGTTTATACTACACGTTTAACTAGTATGAAATCTTCAAAAGAATGACGTGTTCGTTACACAAAATGTCATATATATCTTACCTACTAAGTATTTGGGTACGATAACGCAACAGGTGACTTCAGCAGTGTTACTAATCAATTTACATAGTATAATATTATGTTCTGCGAATGATCGATGATGATGAATATGTGTAGGCATCAAATTTCTATGATTAATTAATAAAAAATGCGCATAAAACCTCATGCATTTTCACCTCATCCGACACAATATTTAATCAGAAGCTGATATATGTATGAATAAATAAATATTATAGGACATTATTACACAAATTGACTAAGTCCCACAGTAAGCTCAATAAGGCTTGTGTTGAGAGTACTTAGACAACGACATATATAATATATAAATATTTATAAATACTTAAATAAATAGAAAACACCCATGACTCAGGAACAAATATCCATGCTCATCACACGAATACATGCCCTTACCAGGATTTGAACCCGGGACCATCAGCTTCGTAGGCAGGGTCACTGCCCAGCTGCCCACTAGGCCAAACCGGTCGTCACCATACGATCCGATAAAGAATAGGCAATTCAGGTGTTCATAGTTAAAAAAAAAGATGGCACCTAAGCTAACGAAGATCTACTAAGATCAACTGAGTGCATCTTTCATGTGTTATTATTAGAATTGTCGGGTGTTGTGAGCTCGGGTGAACATTACCTATATATCATCTACTCGTAGTATCTGCTAACTCATTGAGGTGATCGCTGACATACGTGACATAGATTTAAAGATGTCAGCTACGATATCGTATGGGGCCAGGCTAGAAGTAGTCGAGTTAAAATCAGGTGAACTTTATCCACTCCACCAGTCCAACTCAGAAATCGGGTCCGTAGTGGTTTTGTATCGGATAACATACTATGTATTTTTTGATAAGTACACGCCTTTATTGCTGACATCTTTCGCAACCTCCCGTCCATTGCACTTCTATTAACTTCTCAAAACTAATAAAGAGCTAAAATTGCATTTATTCGCGTTTTTCTTAATGAGTATACACTATACATTATCAGATTATTAGCTCCATGTAAGAAAATTAGTGCATTTTTACCAAAGTTACGGAAGTAAATACCTATACGTTACCTATACCAAATGTCAGCTCAATCATATTAGTAAACACCCCTATAATGGAACAGGCACCAGTAATGGGATGGTATAGACAAATCCTGTAAAACAAGTATTTACCATCAGTTTTTAATCACTGGCAACATTTTACCGTAAACAAGAGCCAAAGAGTTTAATTTTTCATTTATATTAAATATAAATAACAAATTTTGTTAGTTTGAAAATTAATGGCGTCATACATCCCATGACTGGAGCAAAACTCCATAGTTATAATTGGTTAACAATATTGAAACCAATTGCAGTAGCTTTCATTAAATACATAGAAAGCATAAGGGATTAATTGGACATTCAACTTTTGAAGCACAAAGCACATGTTGGTGAAATATCAAAGTAAAGGAAGCGCTGGTGGCCTAGCGGTAAGAGCGTGTGACTTGCAATCCGAAGGTCGCGGGTTCAAACCCCGGCTCGTACCAATGAGACTTTCGGAACTTATGTACGAAATATAATTTAATATTTACCAGTCGCTTTTGGGTGAAGGAAAAATCGTGAGGAAACCGGATTAATCCCAACAAGGCCTAGTTTACCCTCTGGGTTTGAAGGTCAGATGGCAGTCGCTTTCGTAAAAACTAGTGCCTTCGCCAAATCTAGGGATTAGTTGTCAAGCGGACCCCAGGCTCCCATGAGCAGTGGTAAAATGCCGGGACAACGCGAGGAAGAAGAATGTGAAATATCAAAAATACTGCAAATTTTCTCTTAAATGTCTCATGATTGGTGCCGTTGACATAATATATACCAGGAAGTGGTTCAAATTTCACTTAAAAGAATCAACTAACCTTTTCAAAACCTTGTTAGCCTATTTAAAATACAACCGGTACATACTACAACCTCCTTACAACGTCACACGTCATGTCAACAATGATATTGTCAGGAAGGTTGAACTTGATGTGAACTTGATTTTATTGTGCGTTCAATTCTACGGTAATTTTGCCCCTTCTTGCCGTGCTTGTGTTATATTTGTGGCAATGCGAGTGCAAATGGAGTGGAACTTATTGAAAGAATAATAGTTGAAATAAGAGTTATATTCTTATAATTATGTGTCTTTATGTAAACGTGAACATTTCAGCAAGATCAAAAATGTATGGCGTTAACCTGTAAATGCTGCTGTGCTAGTTGCGAAAAATGATCAGGTACCTACTTATTTGTGTAACACGCTGGCTGCCCACCATACTAAGTGTTACTCCCACGCCCCATACACATTTAGATATTCTACAGGTGATGCTCACAGCATCGGACCATTACTGAGGTTTAATAAAGAGGCAATGAGATTTTGATCCCACCGGTGATGCTCATGGCCACACAGAGAAGATTACGTGATCCCACCGGTGAGGCTCATGGCAGCCAAGGTGTTAACTTAGTTAGATTGTTGTGATAGATTTAATTCTGCGGCTGGACATGGAAATCTTTGAGAGATGCATACATCCAACAGTGGACGCGAATATGCTGGATAGTAAAATTTGGTCGAAAGTTAGATTCGAATTAATTTAGCACCTAGTCGTCAAAATGACACAAATTTCTGAGTGAAAAAATATTTGGTAATCTAGTCTAGTTTCCATGGCAATACAAGCCCTGACAGGAGTCAATACATGACAAACAAGAAGCAGGCGCACTTAGTAATCAACACGTAGTGATTATATGCTCTTTGGTAATCAAGACAGCCTGGGCGCATGCAACTCAACATTGTCGCGGGCCGCTCGCAAATTGTGAAGTTGATCGAACCTTGTGTTTACCTTACACAGCGTGACGAGCGTGGTCCTAGCTTAAACTAAAACTAGTCAGTTAACTATTCATGAAAGTTGCTCCTGCGACAGGAATGCCAACTGGCGCCGCGCCTAGGGTTACCAGATACTGTTTTATGGACACCGGATACAATTCTCGATTCTATTGCCTTACCCCTTCAATGGACCAAATTAAACGGATAAAAAATCTACTATTTACTATATTATTCCAATTCAAAGTCCTAAAAAATCTAGTTTATAAATGTACATACCCATAGAAAGATAATATAATAACTAGGGTGGTCATTTTTGCCTTACAATATATTTCATGTGTTGCTAACTTTTTACGTCTTATAAATAGTGATATGCTTACGGCTTATAAATAGTGATATGATAATAAACTATTGGGAGTTACTTATATAACACACACACACCATTAACACCATTTTGAGGCATTTAAAAAGTTTGTATCCAGATCTATACACAATATTTCTAATATTTAAAAGCGATTTTATTGTAAGATTAACAGTCACCTCGGAGCTCATAATGCAATTATTAAATGTTTGAGTGGATTAGTAGTGAGTAGATTTTATTTATTGTTTACTTCCTATCATGTTGTGAGTAGATTTCATTCATTGTTTATTTTGAATCTAAAATTAATTTAATATTTATCAGTTATTCACAAACCGAAATCAAAGATCAGCACTATTTGTTTTAAGCTGGTCACATTATTTCTACGTTTGACATTTGTGGTTGTCATTTTAGTCTACGGATTAAAAAAATAAACTTTCGTTTGTGAAGAGATAAAAAATTGGTAAGAAGAAGGGGTTAGTAATAGAGCTGATTGTTTTGTTTGATAGACTTTGACATGAAAACTTAACGTGGCAACACAGACTTTTCCATAACAGTAACTTTCATCACAACTTCTGACAGTGTTTGTATAAAATGTACAATGTAATCGGCTTTTTAATTCAGCCATCCGAAAATTCCGTAATCAATCAATCATAATTTCCTTTCAGGTCAGGAAAATTGAGAAATCTGGTAACCCTAGGTGCACCGTGTCCATGCGATTTACTGCCTACTCGCGTCGTCTGTGTACGTTGTTATACGTTGTTTTTGAGCTATCCGACGATCTAACCGTAGCCTATTCTTGGAATACCTATGTCGCCGGATAGTTTTTGTTGTCTTGGCAATTATTTCTGAGACTTCAATATTTATAGGTAAGCAAGTGCAAGCATATCCATATTGTTACAGATGTTTGTTCGACGATCATTTACTGATCTAAATATGAAAGAGACAATTAGATTATTAATTAGACTTGTTATATAAATTACCGTATTTCGAAATGTTTTATCTATATAATACCTATCTTGCGTCTGCGTCGATTATTAAGTAATTTACAAACTTCAAACTATAAGTAGATGAGTGGCATTAAACACTGAATTAGTTCCAATTTAAACACTATAGGTATATTTAGGTACGTCAAGTTTCATAGGGCCGTCTACTGTGTATATTGGCGTTGCTAAATTTACTGGGATCTTTAACTCTCTAATTGAAGCCATGTAACAAAATGTTTAGGTATATAAATAACAATATAAATAAATAAATATTATAGGGACATTCTTACACAAATTGACTAGGTCCCACGGTAAGCCAAGAAGGCTTGTGTTGTGGGTACTCAGACAACGATATATATAATATACAAATACTTAAATACAAAGAAACGAATATCTGTGCTCATCACACAAATAAATGCCCTTACCGGGATTCGAACCCAGGACCATCGGTTTCACAGGCCGGGTCACTATACCCACTAGGCCAGACCGGTCGTTAAAAAAAAACATAAAAAGATAACATTTACGTAAGTAATTAAAATGCGTATTCTTTATTAACAAACAAGTTCAAGGGACAGTGATAACACAATAAAGTAAACGTTTCTAGCCACAAGTCTTTATAATTGCCTGAACAAGATAGAGGGCTTGCGGTTAAGTTACGTAATTTCAAAGTAAATGTTGCTCTTATATGAAAATAAACAGAGTGTAGGCAACACGTGACTAAATAGCAAATCATAAGCCTAAGGCGACGTAGTAGTTATCTAAGCGTACTACTCGTACAATCTACATACTACGTAAGGTAATAACTGAAAAATAGAACGGCAGGTCAATCCTCGGTGTCACCCATCGCTTGTAGATTTACTATAGGTAACTATTTACATAAATCTAGTCGAAGGATCCCTGATAATGTGGTTCCTATGGGTCATTTCAGTTAATACATACTACCTAGTTATTTGACAGCTAATATGTCAAATTGGATGTAGCTTTAGGCACACAGTGCGTTGTCAGTGCATTATGGTCGCACATAGCAAATAGTGCAATTTTTATGGCGTGTGAATGTTCCCACCCTCTCGTTCCTTTTAAAACCGATCGAAATTAATGCATCGTCAAACTTAAGCAGCTCTATTTCTTGCGGATCCCTTTGTTGGCATAATTATTTAAAGTCATAATGTAATGATAGTAATATTATCATTAGTCAACTCTGAAACCGTTAACTTCTCAGGAGTTAGGTTATCCTATAGATAGGTTAAGTTAGGTTTGTTTTATGGCAATACTGAAAAGTTACGCGTTTCTGAGAAAAACCAAATTATGGCTAACGAAAATGCGGACAAACAATACATTATAACTTAAAACTTTACAACAATAGAGACCCCTATGTATTGTGTTTATGGTAAAATTTAGCCAGTGTTAAAAAATATGTTAAATATATTAGTTCATTGACAGGATTTGTGAAATCCTTTTCAATATCAGTGCATTTATAGGGGTGTTTTTCATAGTTAGTAAGCGCTAACAACTCTCAGATTAGGTACTCGGTAAGTATATTTAAACGAATGCAAATTGATTGCTTCTAATAACCTAGATCCCGACAAAGTCTAATACATTCTAAAGTTTTCCTGGCGCCTCACGTGCATTTGTGGCGTTTGACTTGACTAACAATACCAGTTGTTGTGACCACAATAATTATAACTACTACTTACTTATCCTGCATTGGCTTAAACTGTTGACGAAGTTAAATCTTGTACTTATACTATTTAAAGCATCTTTAACGAGAATTTCATTAATACATCTTGACATGCCAGCGTCCTTATGTTACGACGTTCCTTATTATGCCCCGTTTTTTTAAAAGATTAAATTTTTTCTAACCTCAAAAGTAGTGGTGATTAACTTTTTCGTCCGAAATGCTAGGGTTCCTATGATACCTAATATTGCGGTACAATAATATATAAATGAAACTAAAATCTGTCTAACTATGCACTGAATTATTTCAGTGCATAGTTAGTCGGATTTAATTCTGGAGGAAAAAAGTTACCACTACTTTTGAGGTTATAAAATTTCTAATCTGAAAAAAAAACGGGTTGTTTGTTGCTGTGCCTAATAAGATAATTGGATATTTAGATTATGTGCGAAGTGTGTGGTAGGGGAAGTGTAAGTGACGAGCATGCACGACGACGGCGTGGGAAAAATGTCAATATACCGGGTGTTTCCTGTAACACGAGCAAATAATTAAACCATATATTTTACTCCTAAAATGATATAACTTTTGATTAACGACTTTTAAAAATGAAATCTTTAGATTTTATTTTTTTCATACAAATTTTATATTATTTTCAATGTATGCTGACATCAGTGTGTTTAACGTTGCTTGTCACGCTTTAAACGTAACAAAATTCGCAATACATTGCGTCTTAGAATTAACTTAAATGTGTAATAAAAATTAAAACTTAAGTTATTTTTAAAAGTTGCTGAACAAATGTTGGTTAGTTTGAGGAGTGTACTCCTCAAACTAACCTACAGTTTAATTTATTGCTCCTGTTACAGGAAACACCCGGTATAATATGTCATAGGATGATTGTTATCTGTCAGATAAATAATATGTCCCTTACCCGACAGGTTGGCGCCAAAGAGCGAATAATATGGTATGATGATACATATAACAATGTTTAATGCAATTAGGTCAATGTTTTGTGGTTTAGCGGTCACTCGGTGTAAGTAAGGAAACATATTTCCTTGAAAGACTTCATTAGTAAGCAAAAAAATTCTATAAATTTACATTTTTTACACTAACGATAAATTATCGTGGTACAATTATTGTGTTAAAAGTGCCTATTAATAAAATATTGATGAAATTTGCCTTACTAGATTTTTAAGATATTTGAGTCGTTTTTAATTTTTAAATGTAGGAAAACAGTTTTACAAAATGTCAACTAACTAGATATCTGAAATTTTCATACGTACGCTACGGGCAGGTACTAATAAGTGATTCGGTCAAGTTATGTTCTAATGTATGGGGAAGACAAACAAATTATATCCAGCTTAAAACGAATGTAGTATGATACCTTTGGGTATGACCTTTGGGCTAGGCTCTACGCACACTACTGTTCCCTCCCCTCCCCTTGACGCAACCCCCCCTTTTAAATAAATAAATAAATATTTTAGGAATTATTACACAAATTGACTAAGTCCCACAGTAAGCTCAATAAGGCTTGTGTTGAGGGTACTTATACAATGATATATATTAATACTTAAATACATAGAAAACACCCATGACTCAGGAACAAATATCCATGCTCATCACACGAATAAATGCCCTTACTAGGATTTGAACCCGGGACCATCAGCTTCGTAGGCAGGGTCACTACCCACTAGGCCAAACCGGTCGTCATTTAGCATGAAATCTGCCGATTTTAGTATGAAATATGTCCCGAAATGAACATCCTGTAAAATATACCAAATTTTGTGATATAAATGATTATTTATGCGCTATACGACAGCTATAATCCCCGTCCCCATCCACGCAGATTCCTAAGTACCTATGTACATATACATTTACTTAATTTTTTAGGATTAGGAAGAACTCCTCTGAAGTAAGCATGAAGCAAGCAATTTTGAAGTAAAAACTGCATAATATTCATGCTACATTTCATTAATATTCCAGACATCGATAGTTTGACATTCAAAATAACACTTGCACCGTCTAGGGTATCATAATCGCTGCCAACTTAGCATGGCCTGACTCAATATTATTTGTATCCTTCTGTTGCATTTGAGGTCGATTACAGCACATCTTTCGCTTTTTCTATCGGTCATATTGCGACACCATAACAATACCGTTATATCACACTATGTGAAACACATTAGCATTTGTTGGGCTGTTAAATTCTGAACTTAATTTGTATGCGCTGTACAGAAGAAAAACAATACAGAGTGTGACATCTTGTGCAAATTGTGTGTAAAGGTTTATGACGCAATTAAAATTCGTAAATATTACAATTAACAATAAACTCCGCGTATTTTTTTTATAATGGTGTACATTATTATTATTTATAAGAATAACATTAATTTGGCTAATAGTTTAATTATCATGATACAGTACGAAGTTACGAACACTCCTGCCATATAAACGCGATGCCTGTAATGTATCAAAGTACTGATTATGTAAAAAGTTCTTCGAAAAGGGGAAAAAAATCAAGGTAAATACCGTTAAGTAAACTACAGAACGTCGTTCAAATAAAATTCGTAGCTAAAGAAGCTATGTATTGTTAAACGATAAAGCAGCACAACAATGAATTACTTCCTTAGCAGCAGTTTTCACTTTCGGCGATGACAAATGAGAGCATTAGCCATTCCGCCCGCGGCCGTGACACAGCGCAGCTTCCGCATAATGTCGTCCCTTGACGACCGATGTGTACCTTTACTTTCTATCCTTTGTGATATTAATGTTTAATAAGCTTATTACGACCGTTGTACCTTGAGTAAAGTCAGCGTCTAATAGATAGTCGCAGCCAAAGTGACAATAGTAGATTGTTAACCAACTTAACCAATGGACGAAAGGGTCTGTGGAGGTAGTTCCGAGACTGAAATGTTGCCTTTCACCCCAGTTTAACACTGTACGTTTCATTTCGAATACGAGAAAAGTAAAATACATGAGTATTAAAAAAACATGACTGAGGGCCTGTTTCACAATGTACAAGTAGTCCTGAATAAGCTACTTGCCACTTATCTGACGAATAAAGTCATCGTTGGCGTTTCACAATCTTTAAATAAGCTTAACTGGTAGATAAAGTGCTAAGTTTTGCAAGAAGTTTTATTTGGATTATTTTATTTGTTAATTAGCTATCCAATACTTTAGTTGAACATTGTGAAAGAGGCCCTAAGTACTCGTATACCTAAATTACATAGTACTTCTTAAGGATACTTACAATTAACAATTTAGGTTTAAAGTGTCGTTATTTATGGAATGGGTAGTTAAATATCAGAATGGAAACTGTTCAACAAACCCATTTAAAACCAAACTTTGATTGCTTAAAGTAAAAAAAAATAAAAAAAATTGTACTTGGAAATCCTAGAATGTAAAATGCTGTAGTGCAGAAACGTATCACTTTCTGCACACCAGAACAACAATCACCCAATTTCAGTGCATGAGAAATGAACAATATGTTCGCGGGATTTGTAATCGTTACCTTGCATACCACAGCAGTAGGTATAATTTTAAAGACGTGACGAGCAAAATTTTAATAGAAAGTATAATTTTCAGATTTATTGAGATAAAAAAAACACTAGCGATGTCCATATCTTCCTTATACTCCCTTATATTTGACGACAGGTCTGGCCTAGTGGGTAGTGATCATGCCTATGAAGCCGATGATCCTGGGAATCCTGGTAAGGGCATTTATTCGTGAGATGGGTGTTTTCTATGTATTTAAGAATTTATAAAATATTATATATATCGTTGTCTAAGTACACTCATCACAAGCCTTATTAAGCTTACTGTGGGACTTATAGTCGATTTGTGTAATAATGTCCTATAATATTTATTATACCTTCGCAAATTTCGTGGGCGCGCCATATCTTTTGTTCCCTCTTCTAATTTCTTGGTTTTACGCCCCCTCTTAATGGAATGGGAATAACAGCGCTGCTTGTATTATGTTTGTGTTAATATAATTTAAACTTACTCCAAATAAAATAAACTCTAATAATTCAAATTAAAAAAAATCGGACAAAGGCGAGTCGGACTGCCCCCCGAGAGTTTTGTACAAATTTAACTTATTTTTATTCAAAATTATAGTTTAGACATGTTTCCCTTTATTAGTGAGAAGATATAACTTACCTAATTTCATAGTTCTTGGTCAACGGGAAGTACTATATGGATTTTGATACCCTTGAGAGTGTCAAAATATTGTGTTTTTTTGCGGCATAAACGGCCATATCCTTTTTTAGGGTTCCGTAGTCAACTAGGAACCCTTATAGTTTCGCCATGTCCGTCTGTCTGTCTGTCTGTCTGTCCGAGGCTTTGCTCCGTGGTCGTTAGTGCTAGAAAGCTGAAATTTGGCATGTATATTTAAATCAATAAAGCCGACAAAGTCGTACAATAAAATCTAAAAATTTAATTTTTTTAAGGTACTTCCCCTACACGTAAAGTGGGGGTGAAATTTTTTTTTCGCTTCAACCCTAAAGTGTGGGGTATCGTTGGAAAGGTCTTTCAAAACTAATAGGGGTCTTCAAGAAACATTTTTTGATAAAGTGAATATATTCGGAGATAATCGCTCAGAAAGAAAAAAAAAATGTGTCCCCCCCCCTCTAACTTTTGAACCATAGGTCCAAAAAATATGAAAAAAATCTTAGAAGTAGAGCTTAAGAAAGACATTAAATGAAAACTATAGCGGACATGATCAGTTTAGCTGTTTTTGAGTTATCGCAAAAAGTTTTCCCTTCATAGTAAAAAGACTTACTTTAATTAGGTACTGATTATGCAAATTTGCTTATTTGTTTAACTCGGGTGAAAGGTACCGTTTCATCCCTTGGTTAACAATTTATTATACTTTAAGCTCCAGTTTAGCTTATTGTGACGGAAGAGTAACTACGGAACCCTATACTGAGCGTGGCCCGACATGCTCTTGGCCGGTTTTATTATTTACTTAGAAATTTGATTTATTTCACAGCTTCAAGGGGCTGCAGGCTTCAGTATATGATTTTAAATTCAACTCGATACCTCGACGCGTTCCCGAGATAAAGAGTCTTGACAGACAGACTGACGGACGGATAACACAAAGTGATCCTATAAGGGTTCCGTTTTTTCCATTTGATGTACGGAAACCCAAAAATAATCAAATGACTTATTACCATAGAATCTTCTGCCAAACCACAATGCCAATTCAATCAATTCAATTCAATGAAATTTCATGATCTCGTACTAAACCTTCACATTTGGTTCCAGGTACATACGTATTATGCACCTGCCCGCGAACTAATAGGTACTATTTTAATCTGATTCAAATGTGCATTAGAGATTAGTCGACGACGTTTATCAATTGGCTGATCGTTTCAGTGTTTACAATCTTCTATTAGCGATATTTCCCAGATGTTTTACAATTTAGTTTTGTATATTTAGGTATTCCTTATTCCCGGTTAAAACACATTTGTTGCTGTTTGAGTAAAGATTGTTAGATATGGGAATTAAAACTTGCTAACATTTTAGAGGTACCTAGGTATTAATAGAATCTAGTGGGATTTTCTTGTTTTATTGTTTATGTCTACGCCTAAAATAGGTGCTGATAAGTACAATTTTATATTAATTAATTTTAATTAATATAAAATTGTAAACTTACCTACGTGATTAAAATTTAAGAAGTGTACGTATTTATCAAATAAAATACATTGTGATTAATGAAACGTCGAGTTAATACATTAATAATATTTTTAAACCAGTATGATTTACGATATATTATATATTATCAACAATGATGCGCGGAAAATTGTTCACAGCTGTCGCCTTGACACTTGACAATGAAGCGTAGAAACGGTGCTGCGTAACTTTCGCGATATCGTATCACAGCAACACGAGTAATACAAATTTCAACTTTAATTCTAATGCAGCAAGTATGTAATTTAAATAAATAAAGTAGTAGGATCTATGATTTAGATAGTTATTTATCGATATTTCATGATTTACGCAATGGGTCATAGTTTGGACGCAGTAGCCTTTACCTAATAGCCAGTGGCCTTATTGATTTGTATATTTAAAAAACCGGCCAAGAGCATGTCGGGCCATGCTCAGAGTAGGGTTTCGTAGTTACTCTTCCGTCGCAATATGCTAAACTGGAGCTTAAAGTATAGTAGATTGTTAACCAAGGGATGAACTGTGGATGTACGTCTTTTTACTATGAAGGGGAAACATTTTGCGATAACTCAAAACCAGCTAAACTGATCATGTCCGCTATAGTTTTCATTTAAAGTCTTTCTTAAGCTCTACTTCCACGATTTTTTTCATATTTTTTTGACCTATGGTTCAAAAGTTACAGGGGGGGACACATTTTTTTTCTTTTGGAGCGATTATATCTATATATCTCCGGATATATTCACTTTATCAAAAAAATTTTGTTAAAGACCTCTATTAGTTTTGAAAGACCTTTCCAACGATATCCCACACGGTAGGGTTGAAGCAAAAAAAAAAAATACCCCCACTTTACGTGTAGGGGAGGTACCCTAAAAAAATTAAATGTTTAGATTTTATTGTACGACGTTGTCGGCTTCATTCAGACAGACGGACATGGCGAAACTATAAGGGTGCCTAGTTGACTACGGAACCCTAAAAATATACTATGACTATGAGATAATATGCGCTTATTCAAGATTAAATTGCAATAACATTTTCGAAGTCTATTATTATGAGTATTATCTACTGTAACAGCACGCAACGTATAACGTATTCAAGAGAGTGTTAGGTCAGTTCATGAAATTACAACTGAGGCAAAAATGATTATACTTCAAAGAACTACCTTGTCAAAAAAGAGGGTTCTGCTATGGGTATAAGTGGCTCTAGCCTAAACTCAATACTTATATTTCTTGTATAGTTGCATTTACCCCTGGAAGCAAATGCCTCACCTTAGGTGTTTTATAGGTATGTCTGATATATAAAATCAATCAAGTAACTATTAGAAAACCAACGAGGAATGTATGACTAGTTTTTAATTAACGTTGCCTACTATCGGCCGCAAAACGCGACTTGTAAGAGTTTTGTAAAGAAGCCGGCGATTTAGGTCATCGGACGTTATTACTAATGAAGGGCCAATGTTTGTAGACAGGTCGGCATTAGGAGGAAATGGCCGTTTCTCGGAACGATGAACGGTGTCAACTACGCACGAAATACCTTACCCACATATACATTTCTTCCTAACGAAGTTACTAACCGAAGATAAGTCAAGTACGAGGGACTGTTGCCCGGAACATTTAAAAAAGAAATGTACCTATATCAAAGTAAAACATATTCCTAGTTTTCATAAACTCTGCGTCTAAGAATTAAACCGTAACTATCTATTAGAAACTATTATAAAATTGGTATTTGATTAGGTATTGTATATTTTAACAAAATATTACATAAGTACAGGAAAGGGAAAGATTACACTGATGATGAATTTAAGGAAAATCAATAACTAATCAATTAAACACACACACTTGTTTTCAAAAATACAATGCAAATGAACTAGAAATAAGTTATTGGCGAAAAATTAATTTAATTAATAATGGCTTTTATTGCTGAGTGTACTTTTATTTCCACAGGCAACTGATACTCATCGAGATAATTCTAACAACTCCAAACATAATTAGCATGCGTTGTTTTATCACAGAGTTCTCCTGGCCAGCTCCTGTCTCCATGTCATCCGATTTACATATGTATGCAAAATTTCAGCTCAATCGGAAATCGGTAAGTGGGTAAAATTTAGCTTCCAAGACCCACACTATCTACTCGTAATTCTAACATACATAATAACAGGGCAAGTTAAATAAAAACTAAAGGTTGCAGGCCAAGTAGATATAAATACGGATATTGAATTAGGGATACTCTTCCGGCAACCCCGTTTCATGCCGAGATTTGTAAAGTGCTTTTCTCAAACCTGAAAAAAAAAATCTAAACTAAAACTACGTCCATCAACGTGGTCCTTTCGGATGTCAGCTGCAGCTGCATTACTGCGACATTACTTTGAGGCGTTGGTGCTGCCGCTGTATCTGTCAATTCCCTTGATAAAATGAGTGACGTATTTAACTTCATAGTCGCGGCAGTAATGCGGTGGCGACCGTCACTCAATTTATCAAGGAAATTGACAGAAAGGCTAGGTTCACACGGCGTTAATTTTTCCCGTATACCGTATACAAATTTTTATCGAATACCGTAGTGACAGCAAAATTTGTATGTCAACTTTCAAAATCGTTCACACGGCTAGGCGCCTTCCCCGCATAGACAGTTGCGACATCAACGTCGAAGCAGTTGACGTTGAGCGTAGCTCTAACATTATTTCAAAAGATCCTGTAAGTTAATTAAGTAATGGAATGATTATAGAGTTAACCAAGTTAAATCAATAACGGATATTTTAATAATAATTGCATATTTAGTAGAAGAAAGACTAATGATAACACGAAGTCATTATTGTAGCCCAAAAGCCGGGGATAGTCTCATTAATAGTGCACTTAATACTGCTATGTAATCGATATTTTATTGTCAGGCACCTTAGTCAAAACCGCGGGTGAATAGTTAAGCTGTCTGGTCTGGTGGTCAAACGATTGGTGGCTATAATGGATACCTTTTACTAAACTATTATTAGACGAGATAATGATGTTGGCATAATATTTGATCGGTTAGTAAAGAATGAAAATTAGTAGAGCTATTTTCCTAATTGCCATAAGTACCTAATTTGATTTTTTATTACGGTTGTATTAAGAATAAAGCTACTCAGGATACGAGATTTACAATAAATGATATGACATCAAACATGATGAGTTAACTCGATTTTCAGTTTTAATAAACATATGCATGCGGAACTTCCCGTTCGTTCGAACTTTAAACATCTTACCGATTGTTTTCACTTGTCTACTACATACCGAGCACTTAAAAGTGTTTAGTTTAGGAATGGGCAAACCGATTTAGATAATAGTGCAACGTGTCATGCACCGGTTAACAACTTGCAGCTGCCGTTAAAAAAGTGTTAAGTCGATTAGGGATTTGTTTGTTTAGGGTTAACATAAAAACACAATAAAATTTGATAAAAAGGAAAGAAGTACAATGGTTAAGATTGACGGTCCATTTACGAATCACATTACGTTTTTGTCCAGCAATTTGTCTTCCGGTTGATGTGATGATGATCATTATAAAATCTAAGAATGCTGACGATGAATTAAATACGAAGGCAAATACAACACTACACGGAGGTAAAGGTAACATAAGGAAGAAATCGTGCATGTATCTATATTCCTTATCTGACATTAATACTACTTAATAATGATCATTATAGATGTTGATTGATATGCTAACAAATCTAAATAGAAACGTATTCTGTTTCTCTCACGCTGCACGATTGTAAACGTGATATGGCTTGGTTTCATGATATGAATTACCTAGCTAGTCTAAACATTTGTATTTGGTCTACGGAACGCAATGAAAACTAGAATTGTGCATTAGCTTTATTATATGACGCTTTACTTCTAATAATACTGATTTGGTGTCGGCTTTTTGAACGAATATTTACCCTGACGGATATTAGATTTTGTCCTCTATTTTGGTAGCCGTACGTTGTGTTTGACCATGTGACAATAACGCGTATTTACCAAGAGTCTCATGAAAATACGATAACTTGGTCTAGGTTTCATCAAAAATATTAGGCACCCTTTTGACGGATGGTCAAGCTGGTAAAATAGGAAAGCACGGAATCGAATGACCATTCCCTATTGTTCGTTTCAACTTTTACTGCGTGAAACACGTCTGCCACGCCATTATTGTCGTCTGGCTCTGCTGATCTCTTGTATACCTGGACAATGGATGCGATTGTTTACTTCCATACCTTTCGAACAATTAGTCAGAAGCAGATCACGATTATATCGCCATTGCGAAATACTCGATCCGCTAAATTACGTATTGACTAAATAAGCGGCCCTTATTGGAATTTTCGGAATTGGTTCATAAACAGCCATTGTTATAGCACAATAATATATCAAAAGGGATGTTTAGGGTCATCGTCGTCTATGCCAGGGAGGTAATTTGTCTTTTCCCATCTCGATATTTTCCAGCTATGGGAGTAGGTACTAAATATATAACTACATATACACACTTATTTTAGGACAAGGACAAGTAGGATCGTAGCTCCCATTACTTATAAATTTCAGCGTGTCAAGGTTTAGGGAATACGAGTGGCAGTTTAGTATTTTATATTAGTGACCTAATTTTATTGAATATCCAAATTAAACTTAACGTAAATTTCATCAGATGACGCGTAGATTATTTATAATGCGCGCTGACCCTTTTCTTTTGGGGTAGGATTTGAAAACCTGTAATCGATTAACCAAAGTTATACCACTACGGAAACAATATGTTTTGTGTCAAGGGAATTGTTAGGTGTATAATCAAAAGTTTAGAGAGGCAAATGTGAGTGGACGTGAGCGAATAGCTTCCTTGTGACGTGACAATTGACAAATCCTCGCGGAAGTCGCCTTGCACTGTGGAATATTGATTGTTTGACGTGACGGGGGTCCCTTGTCAATCATGATTTAAAGCACCAACCTGTTGCGAGGGAATTCAATAATGTTCTATACAAGTACATAGCATTACATCTACTTGTAGTGAAGCGTAGTAGATAGATTGCGAAATCGAATTGTGCTGCTACACAGTAGCGTCATATATTGATAAAGTGTCTACTGATAACTACAGAGAGTTAAAGGCTTTGGCAATTTAGAGCTAACTTAGATACGTCTAACTTCTTGATACATGTTTTAGGAGATCTTAATATTACCTTGACATCATAATTTATTGGCAATTAGATTAGATATTAAACCTAAACAGTGAGGTAGTTACTGATAACTAATGATTTATTTACTTAAGATATGTGACTATAAATCAACTTCTGACTCTTCTATATGTCTAATTGTTTTATTTATTTACGAGAAATGAACAAATAACATTTCAGCGTCATACCAAGCTAAGTTAGCAGCGAAGTAAACGTCAGAATTTCATAGATGTTCGACTTCAAAATAACACTTGCAATGTGCAGGCTATCAAAATCGTTGCCAACTTATATTGGTCTGACTCTAAATTCAATATTATATAATAAAAAAATCTCGTACCAAATCATTTAAGAACTAGTTGCGCAATTAATTTTCGAACGGATTTGGATTTATCTGTTTTCGTGTTTGCCAAAACTAAGACATCAACCGATTCTAATGTATATTACGCAATGCAATTATCCGTCTAGTTCTATAGCTGCAAATCTCAATTACCGTGTTTTTCGTCTCACCGTGACACGGAACAGGGGACGCGGCTCCCAGGGGACAGGGATGCTGCAATTTGTAACGATAGGTGCGCTTTATGGGGCTGCGGAATGAGTCTGTGTTTTTAGGGATTCGAGGGAAATGCCCGGCCAACTGTGGAAATGGCTTTGTGCCAATGTTTTTCTTTTAATGTGTTTTGGCACCGTTGCCATTTTAACAGGACTGGCTAAGAGTTGTTCTAGGGCCTTTATAATGCATGATGATTTTAACACGACAATGTTTAGTTTTAGAAAAAATTGCGAGTTCTTTTCAAAAAAGCGGCCAAGTGCGAGTCGGACTCGCGCATGAAGGGTTCCGTACCATTTATGACGTATTAAAAAAAATCTACTTACTAGATCTTGTTCAACATTTTACCACTTTGGACACACATTTTACCACTTTGGAAGTGTCTCTCGCGCAAACTATTCATTTTACAAAAAAATGATATTAGAAACCTCAATATCATTTTTGAAGACCTATCCATAGATACCCCACACGTATGGGTTTGATGAAAAAATATTTTTTGAGTTTCAGTTTTAAGTATGGGGAACCCCCAAAATTTATTGTTTTTTTTCTATTTTTGTGTGAACATCTTAATGCGGTTCATAGAATACATCCACTTACTAAGTTTGAACAGTATAGCTCTTATAGTTTCGGAAAAAAGTGGCTGTGACATAATCGGACAGACAGACGGACATGACGAATCTATAAGGGTTCCGTTTTTTGCCATTTGGCTACGGAACCCTAAAAATAGGACTTACTAAAATTGTATTATTTTAGTGACAAAACAGTTTTATTTTATTTCCCTACTGCCCATCTGCTAGATAATTTAGAACAACCGTGACAGTCACGAGCAAACGGAGCATATCTCCAGGGAACCGCTAATACTCTTTAGGTAGGAATGGAATTTATACGACGTGTCACCGGAGGATTAAATAACTTCACTCACAAGAGTCACAAGTATACTGAAAGTTTTTATTTAAACTCTGCTTAATAAGATCATATACAATTACTTATAAATATATAATGTAGTCCTAAAGAAAACACCTACGTGGCAGTGTCGTTAGTATAACATACCTACACAAGTTAATGTATCTCTGGCTATATAGGTACTATGAATGACATATATGTGCGTGTATACTTATACATACAATGTCTGTCGAGGAGGGTGGTCTTGTCGTAATGTTGCCTTAGGTGTCCAACCTTCCATGTCGACCCGCATCCGTATTCTGTGTTATTCGACTGCTTAAGATGTTTTTGTCTCATTCCCTCGCCACAAACCATCTTCTAACAAACAGTCTAGAAAAATGTGCCGTGTCAGAATTAACACCCTCTCGCCCCTTAGAAAGTAACCGGTAAAAAGAGCCCATTAAAAATTCAGCAGTGTGTGCATTACGAGTGAAATTTTAATGCGGAAATAGAGGTTTAGTTCAGACAGTAAAGTTTTATTTGGCTTCCCATAAACTTAGCTTTTATGCTCTCGTGCTAGATGCGATAAAGTTTAGATATAGCTACTCATATAAAATATGGTTTGCATATTATGAGGAAATAATTGTCCCCTCTATTTATGTTTGCGCGGCTTCGAATTTTAAGTGTTTTATTAATTGATTATTGATACAATGTCACTCGCAACAATATATTTTAAGTTTTACGAGCGAGATGTACCGATGAATAATGTCAAATGAAACGAAATCGGCCTCCGGTTGGAAGAGACAATTTAATTAGTAAGTAAAGTATTTATAGAAATATTTTATTAATTGATTCATATGGATTGAACGTAGCATAATTTATATTTTAATTTATTATTATAAAATAAAGTAATCTAATCTTATCACTCTCTAAATACAACTTACAATATCCTACTTGTAATTAAACACTAAAGTTTGCATAATAGATATTTAAATCATCGCACACCAACGTAATTCAGAATATGTAAATCTTTTAAGATGCCTACCTAGTCTAAACATTGGTTATGGTAAAATCAAGGTTTCGATACGGAGTATACCTACATCGTGTGTAACAAATCGGTATGCGCCATAAACAAAGTAGTAATGGTCGTATCAAAGTTCCTGTGGCGTGTCAGGTATTAGTAACCCGGTCTTGTGTCTATTATTGGCCAGCAGGTTCCCGGCTACCGCGGTGGCTCGTTAACATGCCTACGATATCTAACTATCGGAATAAACTTACTTTCTATAAAAGGAAATCGAAATTATCTCTCTGCATGAAGCATTCCATTTCTCTCTCGAATGTTTGACCCTCGCATGGTTTTACTTTTAACGAGTGATTTAAAAATCCACATTCTTCACATATCTGGAATCGCTCCCACATTTTTATATCTTCCCTGCTCGGAACTTTCGTTTTTTCGATAGATCCGTCGCCCTAAGTGAGCAGTGAGTGTGATATCCGACTGGTATTATCCAATTGGTGGTAGTCACCCACGGCCAATCATCGGAATATTACTCGCTGCTCCATTTACGAGCTTATCGTTTTGAGGCTAACTTGGTGCAGCAAACATCCCGGTTTATTGAATTGGACCGTGCGGGTCACACTGGCGAAATTCGATTTCCTGTTACTACGGCGCCGGCGACGCGGAAGCTGTTTGGAAAACCCATGTAAGCCTACAAAACATATCGAACTAACATAAAACGCTCTCAAATATTGTTTACTAACAAACAAAGGGCTTTTAACTGGGGGAGTTCATCAGCCCCCGCGAAAAAACTGTGTACAAACACTTGTACGTCTGATAAAAACGTGAAACAAGATTATAAGTAATTCATTTAAAGGAGATAAGAATGTCTTAATGCACAAAACACAGTTAATTGCATGTGTCGCGACTCGGACATTCTAGTTTGCCGTAGAAGGCAGACGCAGTGTTATTAATAGCGAGCCAGCCAGCCGGCCGCTCGTGTAAAGTGGACACCAGTTTAGGAGTGCTGCGTCTATTTCAATCAAGTGTAAATAAATCTAGCGGGCACTTTCGACTACGCTTGTCACTTTCGATGCGCGCCGCCTCGCTCTGTCTTGCCGTTCATACCTCGCCTTCCGGAACGCTTATAAGTACATATGCATAACCCTAACCACAGTTCGTTAATTCGCGATAATTTATAAGTAGTAACATTAGTTCCATTTTTTAAAATAACTATATGGAACAAGGCGTCGGAACGAAAGGTAATACATACATATACCTAAGTAGAACAAAAGTACTGTCCCTACGTGAAGCTAATTAAAGTCTAAAGCCGTCGCCATTATTTGAACTTAATTTCGTCATACATGTATGAAGTTCGAAGACTCGCAATACTATTAACTACATAGAGGAAGGTGATTTCCGGTCTCCATATGATCACGAGCTTAACTTTACACCCTAAATGTCACGTTGATGTAAATTAATTTATGTCATCGTTACCTACGTCAAACAATTTCGGGAATCGTGAAAGTTTAAATCAATTAGAAAAATGCTTTCTGTTGTAAGTTGTAAGATAGAAAAAAAAGAAGGTGATTAACTTTAAGCGTATTTACTCTGTTAATGTTCTAATGCAAAGAGGTAATAACAGTTACATATGATTTTGATAAGTGGTGAGCAAACATGTCAATTATAACTATTATAAGTTGCAATATCTCTATGATCAAGCTTATCCGGTTCTTAACCGGATGGTTCTTATCATTAGAAAACCGCACATTAAAAAGTATGCATTGGATTTATTTTGCGATTAAAAGGCACTGAACATTCCAACACGTCTTGCACGTTACCTTAAATCTATTAGATAATCGACAAAATGCTTTTTAAACGGATTCATATACATACTTGTCTACTGAACGGTTTAAGATTTTATATATATCTTTTTTTGCGTTGTAACTTCGTCGGTAACCCTGGCGTCGACTACTATGAACCTATTGATACGAATTGGATAAATATGTACGGTTAGCCCGGCTACGTTTTAACCGACTTAAAAAGAGGTTAAAACAATCAGTATTTGGTATCGGCTAACATCTTTTCAAAAGTTTTACTTTACTTGTTTGAGTTTAAAGTCAAAGTACGATTGGCAAAGATTTGATGCGTTACACGGGTGAGTGCGCGCGGGTGTCGTCGCATTTAAGGCGCACCTGACCATGACAATTTCACTCGGAAACTTAGCTGGAGCGGCATTCGAGCCATTTCGAGCATTAAACTTTTTATCTTGATTGGATTCTGATTTGACATTACACTCAGTGCAGCTCACTTGCATTAATCCCGTCTAGATATAATACATGTATAAAGTATATAGAGACAAATGAAAGGTAACTGGTACTTATAGCACAGGTTCATACCTATTTTAAGTATCAGCGAAAACTCTTGGACAATGAATCCTATGTAATATATTATAAGAAATTATGTATTAGGTGTAAACTTTTGAGCTTAATAAACTTATCTTATCTAAAAAAAAAAAACCTTGCTCCTTGGTATGCTCCTGCATCGGTTTAAAAGTACAACAAACAAAACAATTTATCGATTTATCAAAGCCGAATATCTAATGAAATTATAAAAAAATAACAAAGAAAAATTAAGTTACATCGCTTTGAATTTGAATTAGGATTCCGTGTGGCAGCACACCCAGAAACTTACAAAGAAGAAATTCAAGATGCATTCTGAGGGACAAGACAATTGTTGAACTGTCACTGAGCGGGGATGAGCAATGGGGCTATGCAACAAAACATGGGACGCGGTGACAGGTCCTCATTCCAAATAATATAAAACTAAATAGTCTGTTTTCTAATTTTATCTCATGGTACACTCGGTCTCAGAATGCGCTGGATACTTGAGTGCTTTCTTGCAGTAACATATAAAATTTTACAGCAGATAGGATGGTTATATTGCTCATTGTTTTTTTTATCTTTATATTACTTTATTTTTTAACACATTTGTACTACATTTATTCACACATAATACCAACAAAATATTAATTGCTAATTGAAAAATAAATTAGGATCTTTGAGGGCGACCATATTGTCCGCATTTTTATTTATAAGGAGCGTTTTTACGTAAATTAAAGATGATCAAGAGATGCAATGCAGTCGTTTATAATAATTATGATGTAGATGTATAATGTAGCTGCTGGGGGCGGTTTAAATGGGAAGTATTTTATTCCATGTTTCATTGATACCTGAATAAAGTAAGCCTATTGAATACGGATGTTATTCGAGAATGCGAATGATTTAAATTAATATATTGTGCTAAATAATTCGTGTTTAAGTAATTATTTGAAATTAAATATGAATGATAGTGTTTAATGAAACTTTATCTTCCTTGACCTCATTAGATGTGAATGCCGGGCCACCATTGATTTAGTAGCTACAGAGAAATTACTGTCATATTTGATTAATCATGCTTGTATCAATTATTAATTTGAAACAAATATAATAATCGTTTGTTTTTCAATGTGTCACTTAATAAATTTCGGAAGGAAGCGGAGAGACCTAATGTGTTTGAATATAAGTAATAAATTGAACTTTAGAGTTTAACTTTTATCATATTCTCACTCACTAAAGAGGGCGCTAAAAAGTAAAAAGTTTCTTTGAGCGGAGAGTTTACTTTGTTGCCATTATCCCAAAGCGCCAAGTGACGCCAATATGCCTTTTTAGGGTTCCGTAGAACAAGGATCCCTTATAGTTTTCTTTATTTGGCATTTGATTGCGTCAGCATCTGTCATTTGATCTGCCCATGAAATAATTTCCCACTTTTTATTAATAACTTTTATTTAGCGCGAATTTTTGTATACATATGGCTTTCAAATCTTGTAACTTAAATTTGGCATACTTCCGTATTTCAGATGACAAAGCAATAATATGCTGACATGGAGCTGCCCACGTAGCCAATATGCCAATCGTTACACATGCAAATAGCGAACGAAACGCAACTGTCACTGTTGCACTAATATGGAAGAGTAATAGACAGAGATGACTACGCTACGCTACGGAGCGATTAGGATTGGCTTGTTGGCTACGCGGGCTGATCTGATGATGCAGTCAGAAGATAGCCAAAGGAACTCTTCGATGTAAAAACATAAACCCATTGTATTAAGGCTCATTATAAAGATCTTGTGAAGAACTTGATAGACATGCAATGCAAAGGAGGAAAAGTACAGTCGGCAATAAAAACCTGTATCAAAAAATATTTTTGACGTTAATTTGTTATGTAAGAAATAGATAAGAAAAACCTTTGGTAAACTAAATAATGAATTTCAGGTTTTAGCCATTACTATTAGCACCAAGACTAGATATCGAACTGCGCATTAAACTCGTGTGGGTAATCAATTTGCGCTCGGTTGATATTCATTAACTAATGACAGGAGGTAAATTAAATTTGTTTTCAGCACAATTGTGGCATTTCATTCGCTGATTACTCTTGTGTTTGCATTGACTTAATGAAATTAATCACTATTGAACACGCGGCCTTCATGTGTGAAATAATAAAGTTGATGCTGTGACTTAATCATTTTCATGCTGTCAATCAATCTAGTGTAGGTATTTTTCTAACGCTCGGTTGCGACGGAATCGTAAGTAATTATATACGCTAATGATAAATGATGAAATCCACGGCAGAAAACTAAAGAATTATAATCATGATCAGGAGATAATCACAGCCGTATGTTAGTATACGGACACATAAACAAATGTGCATATTTTGCATTGCGTAAAGGCTCCACTGTAATCAAATTTCAACTGCGCCGGCAAATTCCTTACGCACCGGTCAGACTGTGTCCCACGGAAGATTGTTTACACTTATATCATCAGCATTTCAGCGACAATGTCCCACGACATAATTAATTAGGCAGTATGTTAAACACAGCCCGTAATTACATAACAATATAAATACTATGTAATGCGGCGGCACCCAAAACAAATGAACGCGACACCGTTACAGCGCTTCGCGGAATTAAATAAAGAAAAAATGACAACGAGCAACGGTAATCTTTGTTCGCTACATAAGGTCGAAGCGCCTTCACAGTACGCCACCGCTACAATTGCAGTCGTCAGATTTTATCAGTTACAATTGGTCCGTAATTAAAAGCTACGCCATGCCGGAACGCTGTTCTTAACGCCATTATCCATTTGTAAACGGCTAGCTAACGCTACTTTTTAAAAAATGCGTTGTCTTAATGGGCTTCAACTAACTGCGTGTTCATGGAATTGCGTTAATATATCAAGTTCATGGCATGACAGTATAGACATCTCGTGATATGTCACGTGGAGCGTGATTATAAAGCTGCAATAAATAAAGCGAAGTCGGTCGATTGTCACCTTTAGTGCACCCAGATGGCACAGTTCCCAGTGAAAACAGTTTTGGCTTCTAAACATGTGATCAGATGCGAGGCGAGGCGTGGCTGGCCCACGAACCACTAATCAATCGTAAGCGACTACCGACGGCGCTAAACCAACGTGACATCTTCGCGTGAACCGACTATTCAAAATAAACGCATAACGAGGAAGCATCACGAAAAGAAAGTATCTTCCAACAATTTATCATGTCCACGTTGTTTGTTCAAACGCGTTTGTTAATGAATAAACGAAGCGTTCTACTTCGGAACTGAATCAGGCCATCGTCTGCCCCGAAGGACTGATATCGTTACCAATAAAAAAATCGGTACGCGGAAGACATCTTCATTCTATGCAGCCTCAGAAAAAGGCTAGTTTCTCTTCCAGGAATTCTCGATCAACGCTAACGATTAATATAAACACAAAGATGCAGAAAAAAATAAGCAATGCAGTAACGTGAAGCCATTGTGTAAGTGTATCCATGAGGAGAAGTCGGAAGACGTGGGAGCGAGCGCGGGGCCGACCTGCCCCATCGCGGGAAATCGCGCTGCGTATCGTGAGTTCACATCATCCAATGTTAACTTGCATAAAAATCGCATCAACTTTTCCCGCGCATTCCGAATAAAGCCAGTCGCAAGGAAACAATCGTGGCTGAAACGCGGAACTGAATAAAATAAAAATCCGCTCGTTTTATGGTGGTATGGGTTACTAATAGAATAGTATACACTGTTAGTGTATACTATACACAGTTGTATAGGTACTATTAGTGGCGCAATGAAACCAGAGGATAATTCGATGAACGCAGGCGCAGTGCATACGTCCGACGTTCAAGCCTTTGATGTTGTATCCGTTTACGAGGTCTTTCAAAATTTAATTAATCTTAAAACCGAAAATTAGTTAAACACGCATACATTTGTGTACATCTCGAATTTCTTCAAAAATATATACGAACTTTGTGTAATTAACTTACACTTAGGATAGCGCACGACGGGTCCAGCAGCAGATTCCACATAGCATAGCTGATGACGAATTTGTACTTATTTTTTCTTATCTTGAAATTCTTTTGACCTGAATTTTTTGAACACTATATTTAAATCTATTTGTGTGTCCCGCTGTTGGGTACGCTTCCCTCTCGCTGTCCAATCCTCCCTGTGCTGAGCAAGATAACGCCAATCCCGCTGAAATGCATCCAAGTCGTCCCGCCATCTCTTTCTCGGTCTGCCTCTGCCACGACTACTCTGGGAATACCAGCCAGCTAGTGGCTATTTTGGCCCATCTGTCATCATTCATCCATCAGCCATGTAAATTAATGTTATTCTAAACCATGAATATTATTGTCTTTGTTAATATTCCATACGATTAAACGCAACGGAGTCCGAATAACATATGAAACATTTATTTATTTATTGATATTATTGGCGATTGCAATTAAAAGTTAATATTATTATTAGGTAACTAAAATTTGAGCGAACAAAAAATGAAATATACCTACATATTTAGATAGTATCTAACAGGCCACTTGTGGCTGCTGCTAACTTAATTTAGTGGCACGCTTAGCGCATGTAGACATCTAAAACAGTCGTAAAAGTTGATGGGCTTAATAAAACATAATCGAATATGGAGTCCATCGATCAGGCTGGCTCGGGTCGGCCGCAGGCGTCGATTTCGCGACAGGTTGCTCGACGCGTCAAGCCTGCAACACCTGCTATTTAAGTCACGTTTTTTTTTCTCGAATGAAACTTAACCGATAAATCTGAAACTACCATCCTTATTTGGGGCTCAAACTTATACTGGTCCATCTGAGCCGATATATGAATACGTAAGCGTTCTGAATCATAACAGCTCGTCTTGTGCTGCAAGTTCAATTTCAATAGAGGTCAATAGTTTTTATGAAATCTACATCCTCTGTTTAATTGTTTCTTGTTTTTATAACTAACTAGTAACATTTTTGGTTAGGTTCGGTTATCGACGGTTATAGACGGTTATAATTTTTAAAAATATTAGAGTAAGTCCAAACTAAGTTGGCAGTGATCTTGATAACCCAGACTGTGCAGGTGTTATTTTAAACATCAAACTTCTATGAAATTATGACGTTTAAATAACACTTGCACAGTCTGGGTCATCAAAATCGCTGCCAACTTAGCTTGGTCTAACTCTAGCTGTTTTATTTCCTATTACATATTTTGTAAATGCTTGAGGCTGTTGAATTAAATTAAATTGACGACCGGGCTTGCCTAGTGGGTAGTGAACTAGTGACCCTGCCTAAGCCGAAGCCGATGGTCCTGGGTTTGAATCCCGGTAAGGGCATTTATTTGTGTGATCAACACAGATATTTGCTCGTGAGTCATGGGTGTTTTCTACGTATATAAGTATGTATTTAGTCGCCTAATACCCATATTACAAGCTTTGCTTACTTTGGGGTTAGGTCGATCGGGGTAAGGTTGTCCCCAAATATTTATTAATCGTATTCCATTACTCCATTTTTTGGAAGTTCTCTTATAAAAATGATACAGTAAATCACGATCAAAACTGAACAATTCATTCCTCAAATTCCAATGTCAAACCCACTTATCTCTTAAAAATTATGGATTGAATTTAGAAAGAACGCACGTAACTCTGGAGCTAGTTGCTTGTTGAGTGGTTTTTGAATCCGATCCGATTGTGTTCCGATTCTGTAATGTAAGCCCGTGTTATGCGGCGGCGGCACGCTCACGCGTACTCTAAGCATTGTGGATCGTGGACACACCATTGTCTCGTAAATGCATACAAAACCCTTAACTGCAATGCAAGTTAGTAATGTCATCGGTTGCGTCGTCCTTATATGCATTATGCTTACAGCAATTGCAACGTTGAACTCTATCGTGTGTCTATAAATAATTATCATAAGTACCTATGAGGTAACATTGTAAATAGGGTCTAATTTCGGGCAATGTTTGATATACGTACTTTCATTTCATATACATATGTATACATATTGTCTGTCATGTAGGACTTATGTAATTGTTTTGTTCTATTAAAAAATAATATTGCAAATAATTACTTAACAAGTTAAAAATACAGAAATAAAAAGGACAAAAAAACAACTATTATTAATACCTACCTAAAAATTAAGAAATAATTTAATATCAACTCCAGTAGCGGCAAATAATCTATCATATTTTTCTGTTACATATGTTACAGTTATATAATAATTTATCAAAAACGGCTCCACAATTTGATCAAACTAGGGTTCATTTTTAAAATGATTAATTAGCCCGAATTTTAGCAGTAGCCCGGTGGGTATTAAGTTGTAAAGTAATGATGCGATGTAATTTTCAAAACAAAGAATACGGGGTCGGGGGCATCTACATTTTATTGTTGGTAAGATTAATTTTGGGTGTTTTCACATAAGAAATTCAATATATATAAGATACATTAATTGTGTGTGGGAAGTCCCCAATCCGCATTGGGCTAACGTGGCTTTCCACGTGCTACAAGCAATGGGACGTAAGTATTCATATGTATATATGACGGTGATGATGATACAATAGTAATTTCTCGCATGATATAAAGTTCAATTTCACGAATTTTGGAATGCATGCATGCAGTAATAAATTGCAGTACTAAGTACTGCATAGGATAGATTTTTTGGCGCTTCTGTAAGTACACACATAGGTACATATTGTGTGATGAACTGTGGTAATGAAGACAACACTGATTTTTTGCTAACAACGGGTTTATTTTGCATAGGTACCTGAATTGTTTTTGCCTGTGATAAGGTTCTAAGAGAGAACACATCCTGTATGACCAAAAGACAATTAAGAACATCGTAGGACCGATTGGTTTGAACTCAATTTTAAACGCAAGTGTACTAAGAACGTCATCGCCGTCGTGAGACATTTTGCGTCGGTTTTCCCAGATATTGTAATAACACTGCTACTTAATCATGTTCTGCTTCCTTAAATTTGATTGAGCCAGTTATTTCTGTATATAATTATGTCGATAAAGGCCACGTTTAAAATCACGGTACAAAGGATTAACATTCCCGGGGAGTTTAATAACACGGACAATAGTGACGTGGGTTTAATCTCCGGTTTATATTGTGGTTATTTTAGGATTTTTATTACAAATTCAAGTTGGATGTTAACCAGTAATTATTGGTCGGTAATCTGAATCTATCTGAGTGAGTATATTTAATTTTGACGTATTGATACCTACTTTTATGACGTCATTAGTAATGTTTAGAAAGAATGCTTTCTAAATAATATTTAAGACATTTTCAACAAATTATCATATTATAAAAGATACACATATGCGGACAATAAATTAAAAATCATTTGACCAGTTCCACGATGTTAATTTTTGGATCATATCATTCAATAATGTAAACCTTACTTTTGTAGCTATATGCTATACCTACCATCAGGAATAAGTACCTACGAATGAATATCTTATGGCTGTGCCATTGGTGTTGGTAACGGTGACCGAGGTAAACGCGATCGTGTCGCACATGTGCAATTAGATTAGGTCCTCGTACGCGGTTCGAGGGAATATTTCAACTGCTTAACGAGCGTTGGCATTTCGAATAAATACGAGTATTTAAGCGGAGCAGTTTGTGAGCTCTGTGATAATGCGTCACTATGTCACGCAAATTGGGGTCACAGTTGTATTGGTTTATCACATTGGTTTCGTTCCCAGCGCTTCGCAAGCATTGGGAATATATGTACACGGCCGTCCACGTAATTCACAAAATATCTTATATCGATATTGTCGCCACAATGCGCTCGTATTGAATAAGAAGCATTAGGATGACTAACGTATGTAAGTTCGCGCTGTTTGAGACCCGTGTAGATTGAGACGGCAAAGTTTTATTATGACGAATTTGAATTTTTGTTTTAATCGGAATCTGGGAATAGGTACCTAATTATTTGTCGCAAGGGCTTCAGCTCAAAAATAATCTTATTGTCAGGACTTTTAGTTTTTTAACTTGTTGAATTAGAAGTGTATTTAGGCTACTACGATTGATAGCTTATCACCCAGGGAGCTGTAGATACGAGTAATTTTGGATTTCGCGCCTTTTTCTACAGACAAATTCAGCTAGAGCATCAAAAACAGCTTTATGGAGTACTCTTCTTTAATATCGTAATCACTTTTCGTTTTGTGCAGTAAAGGTCTCGGTAATTCCGTTGTATGATAAAAACGATAAGAAAGTTTATAAACAAAGCCATGATGAGTTAAGACGTAAACAATTGGAAATAATAATAATCAAATAAATCACGTGGTGTATTCTAAGATATACCTATTGGTGTGTTTATGTTAAACACATTATTATCCCAACTGGTTTTTCAATCCGAACTTGTATAGACTTATCCGGATACCGTGTCCGGATATGAATCCTTTTTAAAGGATTTCTTGTTAGGTATGTATTAAAAATTATTTAACTTTCGACCGAGCCAGATAAATGGATATGACCACAATATCCCAACATAGGTACCTAAATGCGTAGGAATTTCTTAAACAAGTTCGAAGTTGGTAATCGGGATATCATGTTGAACCTATTTTACAAAAAAGTGAGTATTCCCTACTGCGTAGAATAAGAGATAACCAATAGTGGCCTACATATCGGCCGTTTTTGTAGTGTCCTTAATCGCGGGCGCGACATGTGGCGGACACATCGCATCTGCCCGTCTGTTTTAGTTGTTTAGTTATCAACAAACTGATTATCGGAGACAACATCATAACAATGATGACATGCCTTTTAATAACGCTTAATTTTCCATGCCCTTAGCAGTTGACGGAAAATTTGCAAGGAAAAAAGCGCTGTTCTGTTTTGATAAAAATTTCAGACATTTCGATGTTAGGCGGCAAATTGAAGCGTATTAGGTGCTTACTTTATGTGCAGCGTAAGCGTAGTATTTGATCAGATATGTAAAATATATTACAAATATAAATATATTACTTGATTATGGATAAATTATTCATTATTCATTCCAATTTGATTTCGTAAAATTATTATAAGTCCGGAGCACTGATACTGAAATCATATTGGTCTCAATGCTGTTTTAATATTGTTTAGGCTCTGTATGGGCATCAGTAGCAAATAAATAAATATTTGCGAAAATGGTGCAGCCTATGGTATCGAATCATCTTTTGAATTGTCTTTTTTTCTGTAGGAATGAAGTAGTTGTTGAATCCAAGTTTTGATTCTCGATTCCGACTTTTACAATTCAAAGTTAGAAGGATTATCTCGTCGTCCTAAAATCAGAACGAGTATGACCAAAGTCCATCGATTGTGAGAATTATGTCAACAACAATTGCATTGTGTAAACAGTAACACCAGTCCAAATATTTACACTGCGATAACAATTAACTCTTCATTAGAATAAACACCTTTATATAATCCTTAGAATGATCCCCATTATTCGTACAGTAAAATATTTATAGTAATAAATATTTTGGAGTTTTTATTTCGTTAAGTATGAAAGACTTCAACGCGCCACGATGTTAAGTGCGAGATAAAACAAAAAAGTCCATGATTTCTAAATGTTGATAACAAAAACTTGGTAAGGTCATTAACGGATGTACTTGTAACTGGTAACTGGTTTTGCTGTACGCCAAACAAGGCTTTCGACAGATAAATGATTGATTGTTATGGGTATAGCTTCGCCGGCTACCTATTTCACATTTTATTGCACCGAGCCGCGGTTGCGGTTATCCCCGGAGCCGACCGGCTACTCTATCAATTTTAAACTTATTGCATTTTAATGTATTATTATATGAATTTCGCCAAATGATAATATTACACTATTAGTAATTTAAGTAATGGAAACGTATTAATTAGCGAGTTAATTAGCAGGAACTGGGCCAATAACAATGGGACGATAACAATTCTCTGAGAGCGCAGTGACATGGAAACCGAGGCGATGCACTGTACTGGCCGACCTCCAGCAGGTTAAAATAAGAAAATCGCGAATTAAACACGGGCGCCTCGTAAATCTCCCGGTAAAATTAAAATTCAGTAATACTCACCAATAGCCGGTATCGGAATATTGGGCACCTCCAATGTGTTCACAAAACAAAATCAAACAACACAAAAACTGTCACTAGGGTAAGTCAAGTTAAAACTGTTTGTTCATATAGTGCACTTGATTCACGATCGTGGAAGCGAGTAAAGTTTGGTCGGCGGAGAGCGCGGGACACACGCAGCGCGCTCGGCAGACTCGAGCCGAATGTCGAGTGAGCAGCGGCAGCGGCGCTCGGCCCGCGGACCCACTCGTCGTTTTGCCTCTGCTTGCTGTTTCCGGACGAATCAAATAAGAAAATTGACTGCATTATGCACCAATGTGCATAATCTGACACTCCTAACACATCCGGACTTGAAAGTGAGTTTTTGATTAATGCGCCCGGGGCCTGAGATTAGCAATAATGATTGAAACCGCTACATGCCTTTACACGCTTCTTTTGTTTTAAATTTCTGTTGTTTTCATTACGACATAGGGATATCAATTTTATTATGGATAGTACCAACCGTAAATGGTTTGATAAAAACAATAACACTAACTGTTTTGCTTCGCACTTCGTTGATCAATCTTTATTATTACCTATTTAATAATGCTTTTATTTTATTTGTACTTATCATTTAATTTAATTAGTAGCTAAAATGTACCATAGTAAATTAAAAATCTAACTATGTATATATAGGTACCAATGGAATATCTTACTTTCAGTCCAAGATGCCGATGTATTTTGCTGATGACTGGGGTCAATGCAGCTAAAAGTAGTTAAGTACGTACATATTTGTTTTATAAGGTGGGGTTTTGCACCGGGTTTGTTTAACCCTCGTGCTAATATTGATATCCGAGCAAGAGAAAGATTGCAAAATTGAATCACGAGCGTAGCGAGTGATACTAAAATGGAATATTGAGCGTTGCGAGGGTTTCAAGGCACGAGGGTTAAACAAACTTTTCCACCGAGTGAAACACAATATTTTTCCCACACCAACGGGAGGAAAATAATAACTGTGAAACATTAGAAATCAAATCCAAATGAACGCAATAAAATATTTATCATTCAAAATCATCACTTAAAAGTCAATTCCATCAGCCAAAATGATGAAACAACTCAAAATTTGCATCTAATTAGTTTGCCACTCTTGTGGATAAAATGCTACTTTCTCATAAATTTTAACAAGAGTGCTAGCTGGTGTGGTGAAAATAATATTTAATTGTAATTATATTTGTCTTTCCCATCACGTGGTGTTCCGGACCTTTGGGAGGCGTGCGCGGACCAACACGTAGAGGCTCTTTTGATACTTAAATGAAATATGAGGCCTATGAGGGGTACACCGAGTGGATGCTGTTCTTGTCCGTGTCATGGGACACACGCAGAGACAGGCTGTCAGGGTATAAGGACTATTGGACGTTGATGAAATCTAAAAAAAACTAGGCTATCGAGTGAAAGCGATGGAGTAAGTACTAGGCTATGGGATAAGAAACCGGACGCCTGCTTAATAAACCGGTATGCAATTTTATTTCGGGCAGAAGACGGTGACTCGCCTCCGCAAGATGGGCCTCCACAAGATGGGCCCCCACAAGATGGGCCCCCATAGGATGGGCCCCCACAAAAAGCGACATCTAAGATGGCCCAAGGGCAACATCGGTGTGAGGGCTGAGGGTAGAGTAGAGAATTGTCACTGGACATTAAGCATATAGCCAACCACTTATGTTTTCGCATCTAACCTCGAGAACGCAGCTCTTGCGACTCCATTATGGCCAGCGGGCTAAGGCAGAACAGAGGCAGAGAATCCTGTCCCGCCCACTCCTTCGGGTGACAGAACTCTCCAGGACCACTCGGGTTCGTGGGGTCGCTACTACCCATTAGCTCGCTACAAGCTTCTCTGCGTTGTAAATTATATTATTTTTATCTTATGAATTTCTACCTAATTTTTGATGGATTTTCTGAATTTATTTTATACTGCATGTTGCGAACAATAATTTGTATGTAATATTTTTTGTTAAATTAATAAAAATCACACAACAGAATCTAACGGACCGATTCGAACTTTAAAATATGTCAATTATTAAGTCTAGATAAGATATGGATCGGATATGTCAGTGTCAAAAGTGACGCTTCTTCAAACAATAACGTCACTTTTGACACTGACATATCCGATCCATATCGTATTTAGACCTAATATTTGACGTATCTTAAAGTTCGAATCGGGCCGACAGTCACATACACACAGTTAAATACATAAATTTATAATGGTGCTGAAAGTTTCATGGCCTGAAAGAGTATATACAGGGTGATTCAGGAGACGTAAGCAGGATCAAGCTTGAGCATTCAGTAAGTTATAAGCAACTGTTTCGTACCAGTATTTGTGAGATTAACGTTCTTTTATTTTTTATTGTTCAAAAAAAAATGTTTAATTTATTTACGCCATGTATGGTCACCCTCTTTGTTTTATCCATAACAAGTGACAAATTGAATGTCATCGGAGTCTGGTTACTTTTGAAAAATCGTATCTCACTCAAGTGTGACATTTTGTTTTCTTCATAATCAAACTGCTGTCATAACGGTTAAAGAGGTTTTATCTTTCTTAATTAAGTGTTGTAGGGTGTCCATGATTGTAGATTATCAAATTTGTCCTTCCCAAAAAGTTAAATAACAGAAATAAAGCGAGATTGTTTTACTTAATGATGGCTTTAATTGATGAACGGTTCATTAACATTTACTGATTGTGTAGGCTTAGTCCTGCTCACGTCTCATGAATCACCCTGTATTTTTTGTGTAGGCTCTCCTTACGATGCAATATAGGTAAAAAACTTAAGTAAGTCACCTGTTGTATGTAGTTGTGACGTGTTCGAATGGACATTTGTTTTGTTTGTGTGTGTCTTTTAAACATGCATTGTCTATTCGAACACGTCACAACTACATACAATAGGTGACTTACTTAAGTTTTTTACCTATACGTGTTTTATGTTATTGATCAAACATAATAAGAGTTTTCGTAGCTTTTTAGTCATCAAGCCGGTTTCTTTAAATTTTAATTACTCCATTAGCAAACGATAATTATTCCTGCACAATAACAGTAAACTATTGAAAGTACTCCTGACTAGCCCCGAAAACTTAAGTTATTCAGGGACACTGAACAGAACCGACTATCGGCCCGATTCGAAGAATGAGATACGATAACGATAATTTCTGGTTTAGATAAGTTCTCATTTAGATATCATTTGTATGTCGTATAATTGACAGAAGCAGCTCGATTCGGGCAACCAATATCACTTTGACGTTAGAAATATCGTTAGATAGATCTTATTGGGATCACAGCGGAATCGTAATAAACGTCAATTTTGACATGTCGTTTAGTTATCAATATTCTAAAGATCTTTCCAAAAACTTAAACATCTCTTAATCATTCTTCGAATCGGGGTGTATTGTAAAAGAACTAAGCCCTAATGCATAGTAAATTATTCCTAAAAAATACCTCTAAAAACCTAATTGTCCTTGAATCACATGGCTGTTCTTAGGTATATTATGTTTTATGGCATCGGGGACATGATACTTTAAGCTCGAGGGTGGCTCTTAAGCTTAAGAAGGACAATATAATTCATAAAGAAAAGTTCCCTTAAGTGCAATTTTCTCTTCTATGCTAAGAAATTTAACTTTTTATGGAATAAACGGCCCTCTGAGAACTTATACATAAGTAAGGCGATAAAAAATTATGTCACCTCCGGGTGAAGGCCAATTGCAGGGTGTCGGTTGTAATGTGTAATGTTTATGAGGAATATCGTAAAGTGATCATGACAAGTAGTTAATAAAGACTGCCAATAGTGCCAATATCCGAACAATAAGTGTGTTCAAACAGTGTGTTTCGTAATAACTTAAACGTAAACTCCTAGCTGCGGAGTTTCTACTCCAGAGACAAAAGAACTCAAAAAATGTTTGAAAAATAGTCTTAACTTAATAGTAAATTAGTTGATATAACACCCTTATAATGGAACAGGCACCAGTAATGGGATGGTATAGACAAATACTGTTCAACAAGTATTTACCATCACTTTATAAACCCTTACAATATTTTACCATAAACAAGAGTCAAAGAGCTAGCTGCTTAAGATTAATTTTTCATGGATATTTGTTAGTTTGAAAACTAATGACGCCATACATCTCACTGGAGCAAAAAACCATAGTTTTAATTGGTTAATAATATTGAAACCAATTGCATCAGCTCTCATTAAATACATAGAAAACATAGAGGACGAATTGGACATTCAACTTTTAAAGCATAAAGCGGTAGGAATTTTACAGATGTCAGTGAAATACCAAAACTACTCAAATTTTTCTCTTAAATGTTCCATGATTGGTGCCGTTAACATATAATTCGTGTCATCCACGATGACGCGCAGCAGATTTGTCATTTCTAACCTTTAATAACATGACAATACGCATCAACAAGGTAAGCGTGGTGAATGACACTATCTATAACGCTGTGAGCCTTGAGACCTCTGACATTATTTACAACAATGATGACTATGATGAGTTATGGGACTTTGTATTGAGATGGGATGTCTTTTTTATTGAATTGTCTCTGGCTGTGATCGATATTGATGAGATTACATTGTAATTTTAATAAGTAATAAAATTTTGATGAATATACGTATCGTTTTATTTTTTATTGTGTCATCTGTGAACATGAAAGACTGTTTTATGGCGGCCGTGACATTATATAGGAAAGTTCTTAATTTAAGAGACCCTTTAGAAATAAAACGCTTAATCTTTTTTGACTGGATATTTTATACCAGAACTTCTTTTGTTTTCGTTTTTGTACAGGGATCGGTACAGTTCACCATTCTTGTTTAGTTTAAAGGATAGTAATACATGTCATACAGTTTTCTTAACGGAATCTAATTTGTTTTCTAATAATAATTTACGTTTTTTTAAATCGTTTTTACTGCTCATTTCTTCATGATGAGTTAATGCTTAACTTATGATCAAAATAATAAGAAAGTAGGTACAAATTATCCAATCATTAATGTTCGACTTGCAATCCGGAAGTCGCGGGTTCAAACTCCGGCTCATACCAATGAGTTTTTCGAAACTTATGTACGAAATATCATTTCATATTTACCAGTCGCTTTTCGGTGAAGGAAAACATCGTGAGGAAACCCGACTAATCCCAATAAGGCAAACTATACCCTCTGGGTTGGAAGGTCGGATGGCAGTCGCCTTCGTAAAAACTAGTGCCCACGCCAATCCTCGGGATAAGTTGCCAACCGGACCCCAGGATCCCATGAGCTGTGGAAAAATGCCGGGACAACGCGAGGAAGAAGAAGTGCATCCCTGAGTTTAAATTAAGTAACTTTCTCAAAGAAACCGGTATTATAATTAACTCCACTTTGGGTATAATTAACGTTTTATTTTTTATATAAGAACCCTACGAGCGTGTACGCTTGCCTTTGAGCCTGTTTACATATTGATTAGTGTTTGGTATGAGCTTATACATTTGCTACTAAATGCAAGTACTATCTCGGACGATCGATATTCGAAATGTCATTAATATGTAATAGTTTTCAATTGGTTGGTGAATTTAAACATAATGCCCGTGTTACAATACCATTATTAATTACTATAGAGGAAAAAAAATATGCCATTTAGTTTCCTTAAATGTACTTAGCCATACCTCGAAATTAACGTAGTTAAAAAAATACCGTGTATAGTGAATTGGGTACTTTTAGTAAAACGTGCATTTGGTCTTGAAAAACTTATAACCATTATTGGGTAAAACAGAACCGATGGTGAAATGAAACTGTTTTACGAAAATAGGTAATATTTTTTTTTCTTATAGATTATGAAATATACCTACTAGGTATATAAGTTAAATGTTTTAACGACTAATAAATATATTTATTTTTACCAAATATTTAAAGTTTCACATTCGTTATAAGGTATACACAAGTACTAAACAATTCGGTTCATGTATTAAGTAACATAATTCGTTTTTCTTTGAGTACATGTGTAGAGCTAAATACACATAAGTTTGTATCGATTAATAACTGCAATACAATACAATAAAAATCCTCTTTATTGCACAACCTCAGAAAAAAATTACATGGAAACACATATAATACATGAAGATAGAGGTAAACAACAAGTGGAGAAACGAAACTTAATTGAACTAATTAGGAGGTGAAAAAAAACTAAATAGCATTAGAGAAAATACCTTTAAAATTTAAGTCTACAATAGTAATACTATACATATACATACATACTACTTTGTTGCTTTACTATGTAACTTTGTTGTTGTCTTAATATGCTGTAGCAACCCGTGTACTCGCAATTAATGCTCGATCAATTTATTATCCACGATTATTTATCGGTATTAAATATTCATGAATGTGTAATCCTGGAGTAACTTTCATAACATTGCAACACAACTATAGACACATTGAAAGTGAGAGTGACACAAGGAGACCGCATAACACTGCCGTACAATGTGATAATGAATTAATAGTAGGTATTATGACATTCGCTAGGAGTCAATGAACGCATGCGGGGTAAAATTGTAAGTATCTAAGATGTAAGGCTTGTGTTGTGGGTACTCAGACAACGATATGCATGCATATAATTAATTAAATACATAGAAGACAGCCATGACACAGGAACAAATATTTGTGCTCATCACACAAATATACGCCATTACCGGGATTCGACCCCGGACCATCAGCTTCATAGGCAGGGTCACTACCCACTAAGCCAGACCCGTCGTCAATACCGGCACTAGATATTCGTCGTGGTCGTAGAGTGGATCATAACTAATAATAGTGAATTTAGGAAACGTTTAGGATAATTCTAAATACGAGTTAGTCCGCTAATTAGCTTAATACTTATTTTTTATATTTACTGAAATCTATAGCGTGGTTGAGATAAAGTATCTTTACTTTTTAGGTTTTGTCTTGGGCCTAGTAGAAATGTGTAACTGTTAGAGACCAACATTTTAACCATATTTAGGTACATAAAAATCGTTTGCAACACTGTGTTGCAAGTGTATTTCAATTGCGGCAACAACATTTGCGATGCCCATTACACGAGAAGAAAGTCCGAGACATTTGCTCGTTACATTTTAACGGTTCTCTTATTGGTCGAATTATTACACCTAATAAAATTATGGCGTAACCGTTTCAACAAGCTGTAAACAGTGAATTGTTTATGTAGATTTCTCCAAGAGATTATTTCTTAACATCATGTCACTGTGTCTAGACTTCTTCAAAAGCTTGAGAAAATGGGGATTCGGGGCGTGTCACTGGCCCGGTTCGATAGTTATCTATCTGAAAGAAGGCAACTGGTTAGAGTGGATTGCCACAGCAGCGGTCTGGACAAAGTGGATTTCGGGGTTCCGCAGGGGAGCGTGTTTGGGCCTACACTATTCTTAATATACATTAACGGTATTCATAAAATTTCCCTTCCCCAAGCTGAAATAATCTGCTATGCGGACGAAACAGTGATCCTTTTTAAAGGCGACTTGGGAGAGTGCTTTTGCTACAGCACAAAAGGGTATGAGTAACGCCACTTGTTGGTTTCGAGATAACCTACTGACCTTAAATAGTAAAAATACTAAATTCTTGTGTTTTCATAAATCTGCCGCTTCTAGTCCCACTAATTCTACACATCTAATCAAAATTCATAATTACAACAATGTCAGTAACTTATCGTGTTTTTGTGAAGTAATATGAAGTTCCAACTCTTTCAAATATCTCTGCTTACTTATAGACGAAAACTTAAATTTCAAATCCCATATCAACTGTCTCTCCAATAGGATTAGGAAAACGATGTAAGTATATATTTAAGAAACTTGAGCATTTAAAAAAATACATATATCTCACTATGTCAGTCTCTAATCATATACGCCATTACTGTATGGGGCAGTGCTGCAAAGACGTCAACCTTAATGGCTGAAAGAGCTCAACGTTCGGTCTTAAAGGTAATGCTCAAAAAGCCCTTCAGATATCCGACAAACAGCCTCTACCAAGAAGCTATTGACAGTCCGCCAACTTTACATACATAAAGTTTGTCTCTCGATTCATAAATTTAATTATTCGAAATTACTATCTATATGCGTGTTCAAGTTGCCTGTTCCGAGGGTTAACACTGCTTTTGAGGACGACGGGGACGTTTTGGCGACGTCCTCTACTTTTCTATTTACAACAAGGTCGTAAAGTTCCAGAGAGAAATAATTAATTGCACTGTGCATGTAGCCAAAGGGTTGCTTTTTACCTGGTTGTTGTTATTTGATTATAGCGAAACTGAGACATTACTCCTAAGAATTGTTTAAGATTATCTTTATAAGAATAAGAATGATTTATTGCAGTACTGTGTACATTTGTAGATGGTAATCCTGATACAATTTATTGGTTCCAACAGTTACCCATTTCGGGTATGCAATACTTAAATAACTTATGAAATTATATTAATCGTATAAAATTAACTAGACTAAAATATTAGTATATGTATAACTGAAATTATAAAGTATTAGTAGTAATGGAACAATAGATAAATAGTTTTAACGCTGAAAATTGCATGAATCAACATAGGTACTAACCTGAATCTCCTACTTTATAAAATGTATTTTAGTTTTTCGTTGAAATGCATGACATTTAAATGTATATCTGATCTCCCGCGATACAGGCGTAGCCTAAGTGCGGGGACTCCTGAAAACTCTGTTGTCAACCTAGTTATGCACCAACTCCCCCAAAAAACAAGTGCTGTATACTTTTTCTGTGTCTTAATTATTGTATTGTGCGTTGTTTTGGAATAATGTATAAAAAAATACCTAAACTAATAAATATTGTAGGACAAATTGACATAAACTCCTACAGTATGCTCCGTAATGCTTGTATTGTGGGTAGCTACTTAGACAACCATATACATACATATACAACATATGAATATTTATAAATATGTACTTAAATACATAGAAAGCATCCATGACTCAGGAACAAATATCCGTGCTCATCACACGAATAAATGCCCTTACCAGGATTTGAACCCAGGACCATCGGCTTCATAGGCAGGGTCAGCACTACATACTAAACCAGACAGGTCGTCGGTGACAGTACTGACAGTAGTTACTTTTATCTATTAAGTCATCAACTACTCGTGAAAAATCGGCTTGATGACGAAGCGAAACTCGATCGAAGGTTTGCTCTCGGTATTGATTTTGTATGACGAGAACCGGGAATATTTAGTTCCGCTATTGTTTTTGAGTGGAAAATCAGTACCTGAAGCGTACATTGTCGTGGTTGTCCGTTGATTTATTATCCGCCGAATCTCACTAAATCTCACGTGGGGGAAAAGGGGGTTTTGGTAAATTAAGGGGAGGTCCAAAATCCTCAAAAAACCCCTCACGTAACTAATGGACGCCCCGTTTTGGATAACATGCAAATTCCTTATCAGCAGGGCCCGTAATTTTCATGCCGTTGACGCAAAAATGACGTAATTTAACATACAGGGAGTTACTACAAATTTAGATAACTTACTTATTGATGGGTATCATAATAAATACTTGTTACGTGAATAAAAGCTTGTTACGCTGTTAAAAACCAAAAATATGTATTATTTCATAAATTAATAATCTATTATTTATTTGTGTGACAATAAAATGAAAGTCAGTTAGACGTTTCTATACTGATTGTCAAGTATATGTATCAGTTACCTAAAGAGGTTGACAAATGATTAATTATTACGAAAATCCTAATTGGAATCAAACTCTATGTAGCGTGACGTCATTTTTCTGTCAACGGCATGAAAGTTACGGGCTCTGCTTATCAGATTTTGAATTATAAAGACAGCCTTTACGAGCTGGTGTAGTGCAATAGTATTTTATACAATCGTGTTAGAGCTTTTCAGTCGAGTACCGTGTAGGCAACGAACCTTGCTTAGAAGCTTACGAGATTGAAAGGCTTGATTATATCCCTATTGTATTTGTATACAATACTTTTTCTACGAGTCATCTAAAATAATACTTTTTTAACTATAAAACTTAAATAATTAATGCAAATTGGTATCTCAGTAGACACAAATGTAGTACAAACGACAACGCGCGACTCCCGCCCGCGCCCGTTAGTCTTTTCTTTGGTACCACGGCGGCACGTGATTGGCCAATTATTTTATAGTTTACTACAGCGTATCGAAATGAATCTTATAGTTGAGTGGCTTATACATGAAAAGTACGCAATTATAGTTTGGTATACGAAATCTTAATTCAACCATTATAGTCGGCGAGTAGAAAAAAAAAATGTATAAGTGTTACTGACATGTTATAAAACAAAGTCAATAAACCTAGGATTTATCTCGTTACACCAGTAACAACGCAGGTAACAGGCCTACCTGAAAACTGATGGACCCAATTAAGGCGCGGTGTATAGTAAAATGCGCTATTTTTAAATCGATATTTATAGGCTTGTACAAGGATTTCATCGATTATTTTCTAGTATGTATAACTTCAGTCTTTGAACTAGCCGTATGCTTGTCAGAAACACGATGGCTCATCTTTTTCTCGATAGATTTTTGCTTTGAAAATATGCTTAAAACTGTATTTATTTCGATATTTTAGAAGTACTATGATGAATATCAATATGAAATTTACTTCATTCAATAGCTTTTAAGTAACTCTAACATTTTGCTTGTCAGTTTATCGATGCGTTAAATTTTTCATTCATAATTATGAATTCAACATTTTGTCTACTAAACTTTACCCTGCGCGGCAATACCGTCAGTACGCCAGTACGCCCGTGACCACTGTCAGCGTCGGACCTGTGCTAGTTTAGCGGACGTTACATAAAATGGATAATCACACTATAAATACACAAATATGTTACACACAATGTTTTCATCACTCTTACGAAGAAAAAACTAATTTTTAAGCTAATTGATTCTTAAATACGGTGACATTTCAGACATCCATCCGTCATATTATCTTTTTTGACAAGTTTTACACACGCACCTGTCCGGCATACAGCCACGATTAACCAAATGATGAAATGGTGCCTTGCACCCGAGTTAAACACTCTACTTTTCATTTTTAATACGAGGAAGGTAAAATACATGTACATTTTAAAAAACATTGCTAAGTATAAAATTCAGTAGTATTTATTTCGTGAGGGGTACTTACTTTTAATTATCAATTTAGGTAAAATAATATTTTAAATGGCTATTACAGTAATAATCAAATTGAATACCTATTTTTAAACGTAAACAAATAAAATTAATCCGCTTGTTTAATTTATATAAGTCATTATATTGGAACAGCTTCATTCTTAACACATACAGGATGCAGGAGATAAACTGGATTTAAATATGTGGGATTTAAATAGTGCTTAGTGAAAGGTACCATTTCACGTTTTTGTGGAAGTGCTCAAATGGCTGTAATAGTTTATGTTATAAGTGTTGAATTTGTTTGGTATTTCTGGTTTATTAACTTTCATATGGTATACACTTAAGACTTTATTTACAAAATTTATCAACTATTTTATTTTGTAAGGTGAGCAGGAGTGATATTTACCCTTCAAATTCCATTCAAAATTTTGCAAGTACTCGGTTCGGAAGTTCGTATATATTTGTACCTCTCGCCAATATTTTTATTTCACTGGTTAATTATTCTGTAAATTCAAGAATGTCACTAAATTCCATTTTTGATAATGTTAAACATAAAGTCCTTTGTAAAAGTTTGGTATAATACTTTTATACCATGCTATTTCTGTTTTGTATGAAATGAAAACTGGTGACATTTTATTTCTTTTTTCAAGTATAAATTTCGATGACACTCTGCCGTCAATTTCAGGTCTCGGCCAATGTTACCTTCTTCTTTAAAACCTTAATGGACCTTGTTATGTCTTTGTGATATGCTTTTACTGTTTTTCCTGCCAATACAAAATATAAGTGGAAAAATCGATCGAAAGTTTCGCAAAATATATTTTCTTCATTTTTGCATTAGGGTGCTTATGTGTAATATGTATATATTAAAATAGTTTATTTTGAAATGAATCACTAGTCAAGGCCTATAGTATATCCCTTCAAGTGGCAGAAGCCAAAACGTAAAAAGTAGTCACGTGGCGGGGCCCCGTCGGGTGTTCAGCGCGGATTTAGAGAATATTACAAATTCAACTATTTAAGCTTATCTATGTATAAAAGTATATATTGAAGCATATATCGTTAGAATAAGCACTAAATACGCTATTCGAATAGAACAATTAAATTATTGTCTTCTTCTTCTTGGTCCCTCAATGCTGAGGATCGTGACATCATGTCCTTCTGTTGTAGTTGTCCTTGTTGTTGTTAAATTATTGTAATGTTTATGCATTTCGCCACATGCACCTAACTAATCAAACCTAGCAACAGTTAGTGGCAGTTTTCCAGTTTCCTTATTAAAAATGACTACCACCACAAAACAACGTTATGATTGGAGGTAATTGTTAATTAATTTTCTACGTAGGGCTTAAAATTCAAAGGTTAAGTCATAAAAAGTGTCCGTGAGGAAACGGATTTTTTTTTACCACGTATTCCTGAGGTCATAAGAATAATTTCATGTACAAGTTTAAGTCAATTCTGCAAAAAAAAATGTTTTTTTTTTTTTTTTTACTTTTTGTATGTCTTTAAATATATTAAGTTCATGTTCCTGGAAAATTTATGGATTAATATGAATTGTTACATTTTTTTTCGTAAAAATTAGTCTATTCAAATGGTACCTTGTGACTTTGATGTCTGTCAAGAAGGTAGTCTAGACTAGGTCCTAAAGTGGCGACTGGCGACATAGTAGCCATCAAAAAGGCGTTATGCACTAAAACACAACGAAAAATATTTTTTTTAAATTGGTATTAACTCTGAAACTAGGCGAATTAAAAAAGTTTATATGACATTTTTGCCTCTATATACGATCCGGAATATACTGTTAAAATCTTTCCGTTTCCTCGAGGGTACTGTGTATTTACAAAATAACCTCTTTAAAAATCAAGACAGAACTCGACCTAGGCGTTCGATCCCGGATGAACGGTCCTTAGCAACCAAGCGTTAACAAGCGTGTGTATGTATGTTTTCCTTGTCTAACTTGCTAGCTACTTTTGGGCGCTAGAAGAGCGTAAATATACTTCAAAGCCTTTAATTTTAAATATGGCAACACCTCACTAACCACCCTCTGTTGGCCGACAGCTTTCTGGCTATCGCATCGACCCGTGAGTGGTGTGCCACCACTTGAAGGGATAAATAACATAGTTGACGATAAAATAATTTTGTTCATCGGAAAGTTTTGTATGTTAATTAACTTTACGGAACAGGTCTTAACTGTACTTCTTTCCAAAGGAAAATAATACTCATTGAGACAATTCTAACAACCTCAAACGCAATTTGATTGCGATATTTTGACACAGAGTTCCTATGGCCACCTCCTCTCTCATGCAACAGATCAGCTCGATGGTACCATAATATTTCATTGTCACCCTACTTACATTATGTATCCAGATTTTCAACTTCATCTGAAACCTCAGTGGGTCAAATATACTTGTAATATTTGATTACAGAGTAGACAGACAACAGACTGATTCTTTATTAGACATTAATTAAAGTCAGTCAATTATACTCATTACTATATAACTTCGAAGTAGTAGTAGTAGTATAAGTGCATTTTTGCCATTATAAACTTTAAATAATAAATAATAATAGCAGTTTTCTCGACTTTTGCATTTAAAATTTATAATCGTCTTCATTGTCGTCAATTCAAAAAATAATATAGAAATAGTCGTTACATTAGAGTCATGGTTCTTTTTTGAGAAGATAGCATAATTTATCTACTTTTTGGAGCTACATATGCTTGTGCATACCTTATGCTTATGTTTTCAGTTATCTCAATACCAGCAAAAACATGCTACCTTTTTACGTTCACTTCCACAAATTACTTAGCTTTGCTAGTATTCTTCCTTTTTTCACTACTTGCCCGAAATTGACTTCTATTGCATTTTTAAGGTCAACTAAGTTTTGAATAGGTATCTATATATGATTTAAAGCAGACAGTTGTAACTTTTGTAACGTCTGAATTAGTAAGTAATATTATTTCGACACAAAACGATTTGGTATCATTTTACTAGATTCTCAATTTGCCGCGGTATACTCTAGTATTATATATAATTATCTAATTTTTAATTTCATTAAGTTTAAATCATAATCAATATAAATTTCCGGAAAAGATCCCAGAACTAACAAACCAGAATACGGATGGCGTCAGAATAAGGACGTAGGCTTGCTGCGAGCGCGGCGCGCGGGGCGCCCGCCTGCCTGCTTTACCACTTCGTCTGCTTCACCCCCTCAAAAACCTAAAATCTGTCTATAAGAGCGCCTTAAAAGAGGATTTTACTGGAATGTTATAAAATATTACGAGAGCTATTAGAGTTGTGTAACAACAACTGTGATAGGCATTTGTTAACTGCGCTGCGTAATATGAGTTGCCCTATATTTTATAATTTTAAACTTGATGAGCTTAGGTAAACCAGTACCCGTACCATGAGTCACTGACAGTGTCAAAACTGACATAATATACGCTATTGAGAACGTAATTTACTATATATCTCGCTTACACTTATATGCGAGTACGAGCGAGATGCATAGAAAGTAAGTTACGTTCTCGAGGGCGTTTATGTCAGTGATGAACTGGTGGTAGCCACACTTACCATGAAAAACGAAACTCGAGATTCGCTCTCCTCGCCTCTTTATCGCTCGAATCTGCAAGAGTGATTGAGAGGCAGATGACGAAATTTCGATTTTCGTTTTTCGCGTTAGGCCCTCTATTTATTATAGGCGAGGTCGTACATAGGCTTTGATTTTAGATGAATTCAAATTTTAAAATTATTTATGCCATGTTATTTACACACAGAAATGTAAAACATTAAACATACAACACATAACACCACATAAACACATTAAAAGTAGACACATATATACAGTCGAACTATTCAATTTTAGCTACCACTATATCACATTTGTAGGGGAGTGTATTTTTTTTTGCAAGAATAAGCGAGAAGCTAGATAAAAAGAACTACCTACTTAATTGTTCGTTTCACTCTAAGAACGTGTAATATTGTATACAAGCATTATTTTTTATTATTTACGTTATGACTATCATGAAGCGGTAAAATTGCATTACGTTATCGTAAATGGCAATTATCTAAAAAAATTGCAGACGTCACGGGTGATCGTAGAGCTGGCGGCCTCCTCGCACAAAGAATAAGTATTGCAATACATGCGAGGAAATGCTGCCAGCAGCATCTAGGGCACCATGCCGCAGGGGTATAGTTTTTAACTAGTATTTCGTCTCGAACTGAAATCTCACGGTTCGCCAAAAAGATAGATCGAGAAGATAGAGATTGAATGCACCTACTTAGTCGGCGAGGATCGTAAACCGCGTGCGATTTATTGCAAGGTATGTGGAGCCCTTAAAAGTCACCATAAAGATTAAAACAAACTGTATCTGTGGTAAGCCATAATCTTTCTTGTCAATACCTATATTATGTTTATTTTATTTCGTTTTTATCTTGCTAATTATGTTAAAATCGTAAATTAAAAAAAAAAACAATATAATAAACGTGTAAACCGAGCCCTTTCATTTGATACAAAACTCTACCATACTTTCTTGCAAATCAATGACCAGAATAGCAAGACCCCTCACAAATAGTTTTTTGTCCTTCTAGGCTCTTCTAGCTCCTTTACCCCTTGATCGAGTCTGCTTCAAAACATCGAAATGTCGGAACGTGCCCCTAGCCAGCCGTGTGCTCCAAGTTGAATGTAAGAACTTCACTTCACTTCGCTCGCTCGTTCGATTAAATATTTTAAGATTAGTTTTATTAATTTTTAGATTTAGATTTTAAGTTTTATAGGTTACTTAGGTTTGATTTTTCAAACATCAGATAAAGATAACACACTCTTTTTCTTTTTGCTTGTGAAAGAAAGCGGTCGTGTTATCTTTATCTAACAGAAAAATTTATCTGATGTTTGAAAAATCAGACCTTAGTCATATAATTCTGTTATTTGTTTCTTTCTTGTTTTATTAGTGTTTATATCTAGTATCGTTAATATATTATAATAAAGTTATTAAACCTCGAAGTTTCAATCTATTGACATCTAAAACTCTTAACTCGTTCTATCTTTAATTTTTAGGGTTCCGTACCCAAAGTGTAAAACGGGACCCTATTACTAACACTCCGCTGTCCGTCCGTCTGTCTGTCTGTCTGTCTGTGTGTATGTCTGTCTGTCGGTCCGCCTGCAACCAGGCTGTATCTCATGAACCGTGATAGAAATTTTCACAAATGATGTAATTCTATTGCCGCTATAACAACGATTACTAAAATCGAATCACAATTTTTTTTTTTTTTTAATTAATTACTAAAATCCTCGTAGGGCGAGTCCGACTCGCATTTGTCCGATTTTTTTCTTATCACACGTAACTGATTTACTGCTGCGTATGTATTTACCTGTTAAAGTAACATAGTAGACAAATAAAATTAAAAAGTAGTTAAAAATAGTAGTAGTACTAGTAGTTAAAAAAACCGGCCAAGAGCATGTCGGGCCACGCTCAGTGTAGGGTTCCGTAATTACTCTTCCGTCACAATAAGCTAAACTGGAGCTTAAAGTATAGTAAATTGTTAACCAAGGGATGAAACGGTACCTTTCACGCGAGTTAAACAAATAGGCAAATTTGCATAATCAGTACCTAATTAAAGTAAGTCTTTTTACTATGAAGGGGAAACTTTTTGCGATAACTCAAAAACAGCTAAATTGATCATGTCCGCTATAGTTTTCATTTAATGACTTTCTTAAGCTCTACTTCCACGATTTTTTTCATATTTTTTGGACCTATGGTTCAAAAGTTAGAGGGGGGGGGGGGGACACTATTTTTTTTTCTTTCGGAGCGATTATCTCCGAATATATACACTTTATCAAAAAATGTTTATTGAAGATTAGTTTTGAAAGACCTTTCCAACGATACCCCACACTATAGGGTTGAAGCAAAAAAAAAAATTCACCCCCACTTTACGTGTAGGGGAGGTACCCTCAAAAAAATTAACTTTTTAAATTTTATTGTACGACTTTGTCGGCTTTATTGATTTATATATCCATGCCGAATTTCAGCTTTCTAGCGCTAACGACCACGGAGCAAAGCCTCGGACAGGCAGACAGACAGACGGACATGGGGAAACTATAAGGGTTCCTAGTTGGCTACGGAACCCTAAAAAGTACAGTAATTTCGAATCTCGAAGTTTTCGGTGGGCCCCAGAATAGGTTTTTGTTATGACAAGCAAATCGAACATGTTTAATGCCTGAGTACTAGAGTTCCTCGCAGAAACATTGCGTGTTTATACATTTGCAAGATAAATAAACTCATGGCTATTATTCTCAATGCTTATCAACATTTGCGTCAAACCAATCAGTCTAAAGCTCTGGATTCCCAGGATAACGGTGCCGTCATATAGCGCCCGTCTCCAATCCCCATACAAAATATTACTCCATCCATATATTTTGTATGGAGACGGCCGCTATATGACCATTATTCTAGGAGCTTAACGTAACCTCTAGACCAGATAACACTCTGGCTTTAGTAAATCGATTTGTAATCACGTCCATCATTAAAGGCCAGGCCAAACTATGTAGATGTTTATACAGCACATATATATAGTATACTTTAGTAGAGGAAGCCAGGTTTTGAAAGAGTCACGTATTTTTTTGGTTGTTACCAAAAAGTACTAGGTTTACCTAAAACCAAAGAGAATTTGAAATAGAGGTGGATTGTCTAAGAAAACTTTGTAGCCACTGTAAATTTACAATTTACTGCCATCTTTCGACACTTGATTAAAACTTTTAGAACGCCATTTGACTTTGATCCTTATTCTTTCACTGACATGTGTTAAATTTGTTAAATATCAAAAAGTGGCGCCCTCTAATAGATCAAAGTCCAAAGGTATGGCGGCATCGTTTCGAGCGACGGCGCGACTGACAACCTTTAGCCGATTCCCAGTAAGATGGCGCCACTTTTTATATTTAACAATTAACACATATCAGTGAAAAAATAGGGATCAAAGTCAAATGGCGTTCTAAAAGTTTTAATCATGTGTCGAAAGATGGCAGCCAGTAAATTTACTGCGGCCACAAAATTTCTTTGACAATCAAAATGACAATTTCAAAGTCTCTGTTTAGAACTAATAAGTCGTATTTAAATCGTAGGCTTTTTCAAAACCCGGCTTAATCGTACTATACGCAAACGCTTAGCAAGCGATGCAAATAATCACCCAGAAGCATTAACCAAAACAACCACAGCGTATCAGCATATAATTCGGGCGGCACACTCCGGTCAGAAACAAGTAAACACGTTCTCACCTTACTGTAATGTCATAAGGTGAACGAATGTATAGATGTTTATGCCCGTGTCGGTAGAAAGGCGGTTTCTCCTGTAATCCCCGCGAATGGCGACAGATGTCACGATTCCACTTTCCATCACGCATAATTTTATATAAGTAGGTACTTATTTTATGAATTTGTATTATCTGACCAAAATTACAGTGCTGTTACACTTTGTGATTATTGAAATTTACTGGCAGCTCGAGGTAAACCTAATTCAGCATAGGCACTGCAAATACAGGTTTTATGCGGAAAAGAGCATCTACATACCTGTCATACCTACTCGTAACTCTAAGAGGTACTGGCTGCCTAGCTAAGATGCAAATCGTTTGCGCTACGACTACGAAACGCTTTCTTTTTCTATCACTCTTACGTATTATATTAGTACGCCAGAGAGACAGATAGCGTTTCGTTATCGTAGCGCAAACGATTGGCACCTTAGCTAGGCTTCCTGTACAATCAGCATCAATAATAGCTGAAACAACTCCTCAAAAGCAGCTGCCACCCTGGAATACTTTTTCAAATTGAGATATATCTTTACAATTCACGTTCAAAAGTATCTGCAACAGTGTAATTGTTTTACATATGAGACATATTTTTTTGTTAAGCTATTAAAGAATACTTGTGACGCGTGCCTTACCTAGTTAGCACGCGGAGATGTAAAAAAAAGCCTAATGGTAGTTTGTTATTCAAATTATTTTCACGCAGAACATTAGCATTGCACATACCGACGTACAAGATTTCAGAATATCATTGTGCAGAAATAAAAATTAAATGATGATTGCTGCTGTGAATTGTACAAGCGCAATGGCAACTAAAGAAAGTAATTAACCTTATTGGATTTTACTGTTGCATTTTGGTCTCAATGCCATTTTACGTAGGCAATATTTATGCATTAAGCCCATTAATGTCAACCATGTGGCTAAATATCAAACTCGAAAAACAAATGAGCGAAACAGAACAATAAATTAAGTTACAAATAAGGGGATTATACACGGCTGATATGTCGTAATTCGTTTAAGTATGATATGATATGAGAGTTCGTTTTATGTAATTTTTCACAAAACCGCCAGTGCGTTATTATCTGGAAGCTTTTAGTATTACGCACCGGGCTCAGGTTACACTGTGGCGAGCCAGCATAATGTTGAGTATACATTTTGTTAGCGCTGTACTACTCGACATTTATTATACACGTGGGAATATGTATGGAAAACACCAATAAGGTGACCGTGAAACCAATAAGGACATATAAAAGTCAAATCCTGTAACAGTAGACTGTTAACCAAGGGATGAAAGGCACCCATTTCTGCTGAAGTACTTTGGCGCTCGAGCGCAGTGAGAGCGCCAATAGTCCGTGGCTGAAATGATGCCTTTCATCCGAGTTAAACTCTCTGCTTTTCATTTCGAATAGGGGGAAAGTACAATAATGTGTTTTTTTTAAACATGACTAAGTATATTTTTTAAAAGAATTACTTGAGGGTACTTTCAATTAACCATTTAGGTAAAAGAATCGTTATATATGGAATGGGGAGTTAAATATCAGAAAGGAAATTGTATGACAATTCCATTTAAAACCAAATTTTTGACTATCGCAAAGAAATTTAAAAAATTGCACTTGGAAAGTAAAGTGCTCTAGTTCAGAAACGTACCACTTTCTGCACACTTTTTAGAACGACAATGACGATATGTAGTTTTTAAGCCCTGGCAACTTTTTATCATAAGAGTTATGTATAGAGTTGCGTAAGTTTGACGTTCTATTAATTTCGGTCTGTTCTAAAAGAAATAGGGCCCTTCGTCCATGAATGAAGAAAAGCCCAGTTGTTATTTGTTTACTACATAAATTGAAACCTATGAGGGCTACCGTTTGTATGCTCACCAATTGGCGTTAAGCCTATATACCTATATGCCCAAACATGTTATAGCCTACTTTGTTTAGGAAAATAGTTCGCGCATCCTGTGTAACTGTGTTTTCTAATCTGAGATGATAGAGAAAAAAAAACAGGCCAAGTGCGAGTCGGACTCGCACAGGAAGGGTTCCGTACCATTATCTATAAAAACGGTCACCAATCCAAGTACTGACCCCGCCCGACGTTGCTTAACTTCGGTGATTGGATGAAAACCTCGAGATTAGAAAGAAATATTTATTTTATTCTGTTTTTAGTATTTGTTGTTATAGCGGCAACAGAAATACATAATCTGTAGAAATTTCAACTGGCTAACTATCACGGTTCATGAGATACAGCCTGGTGACAGACGGACGGACGGACGGACAGCGGAGTCTCAGTAATAGGGTCCCGTTTGACCCTTTGGGTACGGAACCCTAAAAAACGAATATAAGACGAGATCACTGAAATGACAATACGTTTTGGAAATTCGATTTAATTAGTTAAGCCCAATATATAATTATATTATATGAAAGATGTGTAGATTTTATTATCAGTCTTTATACTCAAACTCAACACAGACTTGTACGGCACTGCTGCTAAGTCTGGAGAACATGCAGACATCGAAAATGTTTACTCTAAGTAGTAGGTAGACCTACTTAAAATTTTAGAATAGTACAATTAGATTGTGATACCTCATTAATTTTAATAACACCCTTGATCTCTGGTTTGCATAACTGCGTGTGAAATACTGATCGCCGGCGCCGAGAGTATAATGTACTGCACAATGCATGCAATGGGAGCACAATGGATTGCAAAAATTACCAGTACGGATCACAATCAGTGCGTGTGTATCATGGAGCTAGTCGCCAAATCTGTAATAGAATTATTTAAAAATATAAATTGGTTTAGTCCTTTTGCCACTTTCGAACTTTATTATTCAGTAACGATATTATGTATGTCTCTCTGTAAATGTTATTTTGAGGTTGTGCAATAAAGAAGATTTGTATTGTATTGTAACGAGTAGGTTAAGAACCATCGAAAATAAAAAAGGGAATATGTTGGGACATCTGTTAGTTACGACTTCATCAAGATTATCATAGAAGGGAAAACCTAAGGAAAACGGCAGAGTGGGAAGCCAAGAAGGACATATGTGGATCAAGTAAAAACAGGTAAGGAAATATACATATGGACATTGCTCCGACAAGAGCAAATAACGGTGTTTAGGTCTCCCGTGATGCTTCGTCAAGTGCGCGAACCTGCCAATTTGTCAATGTCACCGTTGTTTGCACCGATAAGCTTGGTGTTAATAGCGTAACTAACCACTTATCGGCCCGCTAGCGCGCCGACACGTGTATGGCGCCATGAAGCTTATTAAAAAAAAACTTATACTTACTGAGCTTCTCGTGCTAAACTTTGGTCTCTACAGTTTAGATACCTATAGGTACGTAATAAGGTTATCATGGCTTTCGCTAATCGCTGATAAGTTTACCATTGCGTAGGAAATATAAGCGTTATCGGCTTTCGGCCGTGAATGACCCAATACGATTGAGCTGGTGCGGAGCTTACCATGCTTCAAGCTCTTGGTACAGAGAAAAATAAATACTACATATATTTAGATTTTTGATAAAAACGGTTGAACTGGATCATCACTTGAGCTATCGACTTCACATGGGTTACAGAAATTCAAAGCACAAAAGTTTATTCTTCGCCGAAAAACATCATCCATTAATGCCCAAAAAAAGTTATAGAGGGAAATGTCGCAACACATTTTTTTAATTAACTAACGTAACTTCTGTTTGGACTAGTTAGGATGTCAACACATCAAAAGTCCCCGGCCGTAGCCCTTGGGGGAGAGGGATGTTTGTAGGACCCGTTTTTCTGTTTTTCGATTATATCTCGGAAACTATGTGTCTTGGTCACTATACAAAATAAAAGTTGATTCATTTGTTACAAGTTTTATTTGGTCAAGTTTTTCGATATCTTGTATAGTTTTTGAGATATCCGCTCTTGAAAGTTTATATTGATATCTACACCAGTGAAGCAGCTAGGTCGTGTTTGGTTTCGTTTTCGTATAAATTGAGTGTGCCGAATTCATTCATGGTATCACATTGACCCCATTCTGAAGTATAAGCAAAATTTTAAATAATCATTTTTTTACGCTTTAACCGCTGAACCAATTTCGTTGAAATTTGGTACTTGCCTATGAAGATAGTTTGAGTCCCAGGACAGGAAAAAAGGATAGCTTTTATTAACACGCTTTTATTAGGTCGACCTGTATGTAACTATGTAATTGAATTTAAGGTAACTAATTTAACCATCTTCCAAGGATCGTAGCGTCATGAAAATTGGCAGCTGTATGTAGTTCTGATGACAATACAATAATATGGTACTGTCAAACTGATCTGATGATGGAGCCGGAAGATTTGAACTGGAACTTCATGATGGAACCGATGTTCCATCAAACTGTTCTAACAAATCCAAACACAGCTATGATATGATTATCATAGCTGTGTTTGGATTTGTTAGAAAAGTCTTGTAATGAACTTTGACCACGATTAGGATTCAAGGTCTGATGATGAAGCCGGAAGATAGGTACAGGCATTCCATGATGGAATATCGTATCATAGTCGTGTTTGCACTTGTGAGAAAGGTCACGTAGTGGACTTTGAAGACGATCAGGTTTAAAGGTCAAAAAGCGTGTTTTTCTAGTGTTTTTAAAACTATTAATTTATAACCAAAATCATCTTTTGAGGGTGTGATAAGTGGGGTGGAAGTTTGTATGGGGAATCAATAACCGCTGAACCGATTTAGATGAAATTTGGGATTGTCAACATCTTTGATTTAATGATACCAAGTATGACTGCAAACCTAAACTTAAACAGTATTAAACTCAGGAATTCAGCTTCGGTTCATGTCGCTAAGACGAAAAGTTTCCAAAATATAAGTGAAAAACCGAAAAATAGAACCTTCAAACTCCCCTCTCCCCCTCAGCTCAAGAGCTTCGGCCGGGGACTTTTGATATGTTCACCTCCAAACTAGTCCAAACAAGGTTACGGAGTCAACAACTGTTTTCCTAACATTTCCCTCTATACCTTGTTGCTTGGCCTAAATAGCCATTATCTAGGTACTAATCGTACATATGAAACTATTATAGTCAATTCAAAGGAAGTTTAAATCGTATATGTAGCTAACTAGACGTTGCTCGCGATTTCGTCAGCGAAGAGTTTTATGTTAGTTTTATATCTCAACCCCGTTAGAGAAAATTTCAGAATGCTGAAATTATTTTTCTTGTTGTTTAACGGGTTTACCAAGTATGTTGTTTTAAATAATAGTTTAACCCTATATAAATGCCTTTAAGGAATGTTTTTAAATACGCTGATATAGCTCAAGAAAATTAACCCGAATATGGGCAATCAGTAGAAATAATTCGTGTAGTTTTGAAAATTGGTATACTTATACCTTGTGGTCTCCAAATAAAAATACTAAGTCCTCGAGGGTGGGGGTTGTGCTGAGGGTGTAGGAGGGTTGAAGGTACCTTTTTCAGATGATTTTTGCTCATATTTCGAATATCTTTACGAATAGCATTATGATCACTACGGACAAAAGTTTTATCACAAAATTCCCTATAAATGTGGTTTTGTTTATGTTTACTCTACGATCAATACTTTAGGAGCTACAGGGTGTTTAAGTTAACAGAGAGACAAAAAAATAGACAAATTAAGAAAAGTCGTTTTTTCGTATTTTTTTCTTCATATCTAAATTTTTTTGTTTAGAATAGCCAGCTGCTGACCAAATATAAAACCGGCCAAGAGCATGTCGGACCATGCTCAGTGTAGGGTTCCGTAGTTACCCGTCCGTCAACATAGAGTTTTTTCAAAAAATCTAAAACGGCTAGACTGACCAGATTTGCTATAATTAAAATTCGAAAAAAATCAAACGTAGGGGCATAGCTGCGATAAATATACAACAAATAGTGCCAAAATATTTTCAATAATGTTAAAATCTAAAGAGGAAAATGAGGACTACGTTTTTATTTATTTATTTAGGTTTGCCAACAGGTAAAATACAAAAAAGACTTATAAATGACAAGTTATAAAATAAGATTGCTTGAGTATTGAGTATTTACCCAATTACAGGCAAACACGGCATGCATTTAACAGATTTTGCTTACATTTATGATTTTTTTATCCTTAGTACTAAATATACATATACAAGCAAAGTAACTAGTGCGATTGATGCTATCAGTAGTCTAAGTTAATATATGTTTACAATTTTTACCTTGGGATTTCTAGGAAGCAAGTGAGTGGACAAATGATGAATTCTAAACAATTACAACATAAGAAAAAGTTGCACATATTTTGGAATTACAGATTTGTCTTGAGTCTATATAGATATGTTTTGAACTGATTGTGTGTCATCTTTAGCATGTCAAGTCTATACTGTTTATATAATAAGTTGTGCTCTCTCTACGTTTGTATGAAAAGGCGATTGACACGCGGGTCCTCTACTTTCGTCTTAAGTTCTAACTTCAAAGGACTATGGTTCCCGAAAGAAACGTTCAATCCTTTTTTAACTTCCTTAGTCTGGAACAGGATATACAAATATATACTTATATAGATAGATGAACTGAATGGCTACTATACTGTATTTACCAACTTGTTATGGGAACAAGAAAAAAAGCTGTCCAAAACAATGGCGAATCGGTGCTCCGTGTACGTCATGGCCGGAAAATGGCAATAAAGATTTTCATAACAGAAAGTTTTTGCTTTCACTTTTCTTATTTGCCTTAGACTGAATTTCATAAAATGTATAAAAAAAACATCACTTTATACATATACAGTAATAAGGAGGGTTTTTTTTGCAATCTAAATTCTTAAAACATAAAAACATCAATATTGATTGTTTATTTAGTTTAAGCAATTATTGCCCGCGGAAATGCAGCTGTCATCAGCAGTGCGGCGTGGCAATGCAGTCGCAACCGGAATTGAACCTATAGGTTGATTTACGAATGCTCATCATGTGATGACTGACATGTTGATGTAACGCATAATACCTAAGTAAACATAGAAGGTACATTTGGATTAGATATCCTTAACATATAATATCGTTTTTTTTATTTTAACTTATGAGTCTTTCACATACTTTCCGCAGGGATTTTAGTTGGGAAGATATATCATTGAGGGAGTGTTGAGTAGTGGAATTGTAGGATGGCTGGCGGAAACGTCCGAATGTTTAGCAACAGGTATTACTAAAACAGAATAAAGGTCCTAAATTACATACATATATGTAATTTAGGTAAAGGTCCTAAATTACATACATATATGTAATTTAGGACCTTATTCTGTAGACACAAGGTTTAAAATAAGGTTTGTTATGTAGTATCACTGCCTCCTGGGCCATGACCTACTTCGTTGGTTTATGAATTCAGGCTCTACGTGTCATCCAACATAATGGAGCGTTTACCTCTGATAAACCTTTATATTGGAGCCCGCGAGATACATACATATTATACGTATTCGGAGTTCATACTTATACTGGATAAGATAAGTATGTGCTGTTTAGGTGACAGAAATATCATCTCACAGGTATTTGGCCACATGTAATCCTGAGTTATCTATGTGGTCATTAGCTTTAATACGTAGCTTAGGACGTAAAACAAATGCGTGTATGTGGGAACATTATGTTTATTAGCATGTGTTTAATTTATAAGTACGCGAATATGCAGGTGGTGGGATCCATGGGAGTTCAAATAACTCAGTAATCTTGGATTTAGTAAACGGGAAAGATCACAGTTAAATAACTATTTTTTTTCAATAACATCTATGTTACTTATAGGTAAAGTACCCTAGACGTGATAAAATACGTTAACGAATACTGAATTTGGTTTCTGTTTTAGGCTTAGAAAGCACTGCGATTAATTTCTATCAGGTTTCAGAACCGCAAAAAGTGTAACGTACGACATGCTTCATAAACGCGCGCACTTGTAAGACTGAAACCGCAAGAAATTAATCGTAGTGAGTTCTAAGCCTTAAGTAGGCTAGGCATCTTACCAATAGGCATTTAACATGATTTACAGTCTTAATTATATTTTCTAAATTAAAAGAACTAAGGTTTGACCTCTTTGTAAATCCGTGAAAGTGCCAAGATATTGTTAAAGATATTTCCAGACAGCTTACAAAACTAGGCTTGGACGCACTTGTACCAGTAAACTTGACAGCTCCCCTATAATATTTAGTCAAAGTGTTAAAGACACGGGTGTTCTTTTATAGACAGTACCTTGAGTTGGAGAGTACAGGTTACTGAAACCAGCTGTAAGGTCATGGGCTCACTTCATTCTTTTAACAAACTGAAGCACTTCTTACCGATAAAAACTAAAGCACCCTTATACTGCCCATTATTGATTATGGTGATGTGTGTTATCCGGACTTAAACGAAGAGCTTCTCGATAAATTGGATCGCCTGCTTAATAACTGCATTCGCTTCGTTTTTTGCCTTCGCAAATATGATCTTGGCTGGCTTCCCATCCGTCAACGACGCAATATTCGCTTGCTTTCCACTCTTTTTTTTGTGCTTAGCGATCCACATTCTCCTGATTACCTCAAATCCTTCTTTCAATCTTATGGCGTTACCCGCGACCGTCAACTTCGCTTTTCTTGCAATATGTCTCTGTCCATCCCTCTTCACCGAACCGGGTTCATGTTAAATTCGTTCATCGTGCAGGTGGCGCGTCTTTGGATTAGACTTCCTTTTAACATCAAAAAATGCGTCAAATAAGATAGCTTTCAAAAAATCATTACGTGCTTTCTTTGCTAACAGAATTAAAGATTCTTAAATGTATTTATTTATTAGCTTCATATGTATCGTCTTTTTTATTTTATATATAGTATATGTTATTACATGTATTTTTGTTCGATTTGCATGCTGTTGTAATTGTAGCACCGCTCACAATCTCTCTGCGTAGCCTTAAGGTTGACTGGTAGAGAATGCCTCGTGGCATTAAGTCCGCCTTTTGTACTGTAAGATTTTTTTCTTGCAATAAAGATTAAATAAATAACTATAAACTTTACTACGCACGCTACGCACATATTATAACTTTCTCAATTCCACAAAGGGAAAAAACCGTGATGCGCAATAACATTTTCTTTCCCATTTAATCCCGTTTCAATAAAGCCTGTGGAAGGGTTTATGGGGTAAAGGTTTATGGGTGTGGCTTATAGTCGCAGCTGTTCAAAGGACAGCGGATCACGAGGAGGCCTCACGTGCTGCTCGGCCCGTGGGCGCGGAACGGACACGTTTTATGCACTACACTGTAGATCGTGAGCCCGTTGCGCAAAGTAAGACTTTCTGCGAACGCTTTGACTATGAAATTAGCTCACTACCTATTAAGTTTTTCTATGGGGCTACATTTAGTTATTTAAAAAAAAGGACCAATTTTAAGTGATACACTGCAACTCGTAGTAATAAAAGTATCCATAGACTCCGGTAACTGGGCTCAGCACCTCTTACTCAGTGAACCTGTTATATCTAAGTATAGGATGCGCTTTTAAATAGAGAATGAGGAATCAAATTTATGCACGCATTCGATTGTTTTAACGCATAGCTATGACAGAAATATAACAAAATTGTCCCAGTCTCACAGTAACATGTATATACGCTCTTAATTAATTTTTGTTGATGTTAAATGCAGAGATAACGACATTTTATGTCATGTATTTATTGATTGTAGCCATTAAGCTAAAAATATGTAAATCATTTGTAAAAATATACTACATAAGGGAAAGGAAAAAGTAATTACCCAGGTGGGGTTATTATTACTACTTTAAACTTATTATGTTTACTTACTTTCTTAATCTTTTTCCGTCAGAACAAGGCTACATTGTGTATTTGTCTTGTGCGACGTTTGTATTTGCCTATAAAAGTTATAAAGTCAATTGTAGGATAATCGATTCATTTTTACAACAAAATACCTAGTCACATAACATATTTGCCATACCATATGTTTAAAAGAGTTATAAAAACCAATTTAACTAAGAAAGCCTACTATAAAGTATCAGATTATTTAACAGATAAAAATGTGTGGGAAGATTGCGATGTGAGATTGTGTGTGATTGTGTGTGAGAGTAGATACTAAGTCTGTATAAGTGTTAATTACTACATACTGACAAGTAACAATACTGTACATTAACGGAGATAAGTGTATATGGGAAAAAAAAATAAAGCAATAAATAAGTATATAATTTTGTGTTGACAACGTATTCGATGACGACAGATTCATGCAACCGTGTCCTAGCCTACAACTGTCCTTTACGATTGGCTAGGCTAGGTGCATTCGTGTACCAAAGAGCTACGGTATGAGATGCGATGTGATGGCGTGTGACATGTCTATTGAGTATGTCACGTGACTGTCAATGCCTCATGTGAAGACATGTGGCTATGCTACGGCGTAGCACTATTGTAGCTGTTGGCATTTGAATCATTAGGCAGCGGTTCGACTGGATAGTGGCTGTAGGTTAGAAAGACTGACTAAAAATCGACTATTTCTATTCGCGCAAAAAACGAATGAGTGAATGTAGATTTGTGTGAATAAAAGAGATGCATATTGGAATACAACTGCAGTATTTAATTGCTCACTGCTCACTATTAGGAAACAAATTAAATAATATTTATTGAAAATATAAATGATATATTTAAAAAAACAGTGACCAAGGCCTTCCAAGGCTGTAAAAAAACCGCTGCAGATGCCTAAAATCACTGCTCATGTTTGCAATGAAAAGCCCAGCTCAGGAGCGGTATTCGACCATAACTTGAACTGAACTAATCTCATTCTGACATCATTCTAAATGTAATTATTTTCTGTAAATACGAAACATATTAATTCTTTTAACTTACTACTTAACCTTATACTGCGTTAATCAAGCAAACATTGATATTATGCATTTAAACTATCGATACATATATGAGTACATTCTAAATGTTACATATTATTGAATCACTGCGACCTGTCTGTTATGTGACTATTGGCGGACATTCTAAAACCGTTTATTATGTGTCACTCAAACCTTGAAACAGTACAAGGTTATTATGATTATGACATTGTAACATAATAAGTAGCATATATCTAGCATACCAAACATGCATTGCATACCTTCTTCGCGTATTTAAATGAAGTTACCGAGTAACATTAAAAGAATAGATATCTCACAGCTAACGACGCGCAACAGGATAAAATGCAGCAAATTGTAAATATCACCAGTCCAGCGGAAAATAATATACTCGTAAGTTCATTTATTAACTATTTTGACCATTCATATAAAGGTCTAGTCGTATAGTATGCTGATCATACTCCACATTGCATGCCTCACTATGCAGGAGTGAAGCAAATTTTAACTCCTTTTCTTTTTTTCTATACTAAAGTTTTGGTACACTATTATACTGGTGCGAATTTCGTAACAAAGAATCATGTTATTTTTCATAGGAATTTAATGAACTATCCCTAACTACCATCGTCATAGTTGTACGAATAGTTGCATATTCCTGTTTAACTGCGAGACGGATCCAAAAGACCAACACTCAATCGTCTTGCATCATTTACATGTATGCAATTTATTAAATGTTGCGTAGTAGGTACCTATGTACATATATATTATTTTTCCTACTCCTCTACTGTTATCTGTCATTTATGCATTCATTAACACGAATATAAGAACATACATAAAAGGTTTCAAGAAAAGTCTATATTGTCTATTCCTCATAAAAAGCTCTTGTGCTTTTAATCGCTATAACGTTACTGCGATTAATGGCTACCAACCTAACAAAACCAAAACGAATACAGTTTTAAACTAAGTGCATTGCTGCCAACTTACAAAATATTCATTTGGTTGCACAGTAAAAATAATTACTTCATAAGTCAGAAACACGCATGTGACACCCGTAATATAGCAACACCCATAGACTACGAAGACCGCTTAGCGTTGTTTGCTAGTCTCCGTAGGCTACGGTGGCCAAAATCGAGAAAAAACTGTCCAACAATTTAATTTAGCAAGTACCAGGACCTCATGAGTTACGAGAAGGTGTCGCCGACCGGCCGGGCCGCGGCGGGCCGGGCGCGTAACAAGGTATGCTCGCGCGTCTTGGCCATATACTTTTGCTTTGTTTACCTAAATTAAGATTTATTTTTGTTGACTCGTAGGAAAAGTATTGTATGCAACGTTGTATAAGTAGGTCAAAAAATGCTCGTGGCGTATTCCTTTACAATGTTCGCCTACGCCTTCGGCTCCGGCTCACATTGTAACTCACGCCACTCGCCTTTTTTGACCCTTCTTATACAACTGTTGCATAAAATACTATAATATTACTGTCAGTTAGTGTTTGTAATAGCAATAGCACAGTTCTTTTCTACCTCGCCTATTTAATACTTAGTTTCCTATCTAACATATATCATAGGTACATGCTTTAGTACGTGGGCACTATGTATTATATCAAAAGTGAATTCCCACAATAATCATATCTTTGAAGCTTTATATATTCCAAAATTAATATTAACTACTACTTTCGCTCCGAACTGAGAACTCGTGGTTCGCCAAAAAGATAAGATCAATCGAACAATACACATTACAACGGCCCACCCCCACCCTGAGGGCCTAAAGCGAAAAACGAAAATCGAAATTTAGTTATCTTTATCGCTCGAATGTCCAAGAGTGATAGAGAGGCAGATAACGAAATTCCGATTTTCGTGTTTCGTGGTTGGCCCTCTATTCCATCGTGCCAAAAACGATAAAAATGTTTGCTGCACGGGCAATACAAATAATTAAATATGCTGCACTAAATAGTTGTCAGAACGGGGATTGCTGCTCCAGTCGTCAGTAATTGGGATTAGATCTAGTTCTAGTCAACTGTAGCCCTATAAGAATGCTACTCCTTTACAAATGTTCGATAGCAGCTGGTATCGAAAGCATTCTTATCAGAAGTGCAGTGCCCGCCCACGCAACGTGTGCGGCACGTGCTGAGACGCACGTGAAAAAGTTTCACTTCTTACAAGGGTTATTTATAGGTTTCTGCCGGTACCAGACAAGGTTAAAAGGCTATTGGGATAAGTATGGGCTTTAACAATTGTGATCTTAAGGAATTGACAGTTACACCGTGGGTTTTTGTACCCATAAGATGTGTATTTTAGATATAAGTTTTAAGCTAAACCGCAGCCAAATAACACTAGACCCTACTCATAGTGTTGTGTTCCTGCCAGTAAGGTTGCCAGAGCTCAACGAGGGTGCGCAGTGCTAGGGTACGCGCATTTGACTCCTCTGGAGTTGCAGGCGTACATATACGAGTAGGCTATGGAGACTGCTTAACATCAGATGGGCCGTATGCATGTTTGCCATCGACGTAGTATAAAAAAAGCTTTATTTAATAATTAATATATATGCTTGTTTTAAGCTATAGGTCATATCATTATTTCCTTCTGTAAAATTTTAGGTAACAGGTATTATGTAGTTTGAACATTTGAACACAACATTTCAATTACTTACTGTTTCCTCAATTAGAAACGTTACACATACACATCAATCTTCTGTCACAGACATCCTAAACACTATATAACTGGAGTCCTGTGAGACATTTCGCAGCTGTTTTACATTTTCTAACTGTTTAATGCAGTTATCTTTTATCTAAGTGTCCACATTGTAATGTTTAATAAAGCACCGAATTAACACATTCATTATTGCTTAATACTGTATTATACATATACACCGTGTTTTTTTTTTTCCGTTAATTTCGAGGGTGCATCCCTGAGCTTAAATTAAGTAACTTTCTCAAAGACACCGGTATTCTAATTAACTCCATTTCGGAGATAATCAATCATTCATTTTTATCTTACATGGCCCTTACGAGCGTGTGCACTTGCCTTAGTGCCTGTTTACATATTGATTAGTGTTTAGTGCGAGTTCATACATTTGCTACTAAACGTAAGTACTATCTCGGACGATCGATGTTCGAAAAGACATTGATATGTCACAGTTTTCAATTGTTTGGTTGAGTTAAATGTAATGCCCGTGTTACAACAACGCTATATGCAACCTTTAATTACTTTTTATAAAAATAAAAATATATTTTTTTTAAATTAACTATGCCATTTAGTTTCCTTAAACGTACTTACCGATACCCCGAAGTTAACGGAATTCAATAAAAACACGGTGTATATATGTATAAATGTTAGTTAGTTTGAGGAGTACAGCCTACATTTAAATTTTTTGCTCGTGTTATAGGCCACACCCGGTATACAGGGTGACCTTAGCCATTGGACAAACCCTGAAATCCCACTGACGTTAATATTTTTTTAATTAGAACAAAAGATTTAAAAAAAAAAATTCGAACAAAAGTTATTTGCAATAATCGACAACAAAAAGAAACACACTGTGTTAATCTTTGGCAATATTTTTGACAATTTGTTTGAAATATTTGATAATGATGACATTTTTCAAAAGTCAGAAGCTTATTAGTGTCATAAATAAAAAAGATAATCAAAAAGGTTGAAGAAGGTTCCATACTATTCTTTGAGGATATTACCTTAGGAGCTACTAACACATACAGGCTGATCCAAAGTAAAAATTGGTTATTTGTTAATTTCTTGGAAACCGCTACACCGGCTGTTATGATACTTTGTACACTGGTTCTAAATACCCTAATGCATATGCACCTTTAGGCTTTGTCCAATGGCTAGGGACACACTGTATACTAACGTGGGGACTATAGTCCAAGCCCTCTTGCGCATGAGAGGAAGCCTGGGGGCCTACCGCGAAAACCGAAATTCGCAAATTGCGGGGATCTTTCTCTTTGACTCTTACTAAGCTTAGTTATAGTGACAGAGAAAAATGCCCGCAATTGACAAACTTCGATTTTCGCGGTTATAGCCCTTTGCCCTGAAGTGGGACGTATGTAATAAATAATAAGGCTGAATTATTATATTAATATTATGTTATATAATATCCACTTACTGAAAAGTCAGTATTTTCTATTAGAAACCGCGGTATTTATGGACTGAAAGGTGTTTATATTATAGTAGTTTTGGAAGCAATGACCGGAAACTAGAAACAATTACGATAACGGCACGAAATCAAGATACGGCCGAGAACAATGCGCGTTACTGAACTGCAAATATTAATTTCGTGACTCATTCATAATATCGAAAGGTAAGAAATATTACGAAACTGTAAAGATGACATTACGTAGTACTACAGAGGCATAACTTTGCTTTAATAAAAGTTCCTGGTATGCCGATCATAATGCCCCCGGCCGGATAAAACGCCCTGGGAGAATATAGCTTGACCAGCCTCTAACCTACCAACGGCAAAACAATTGTACGACGAATTTCGCTTGGAGGAAGTTTTTCCAAATGCACAATGTTAATTTTGCCATAATGAAAATCTCAACGGCTACCTACGTAAAACATTTTTTCATCACACTAGCTGGTAAAGGCGCTCTTGATTGTTCAAAAACAGATGAGAAAATTATGACGCCATACATCCCATGACTTGAGCAAATAACCATAGTTTTAATTGGTTCATAATATTGAAACTAATTACAGTAGCTTTAATTAAATACATAGAAAACATAGAGGGTGAATTAGACATTAAACTTATAAAACAAAAAGTGGTAGAAATTTTACAGTTGTCGGTGAAATATCAAAAATATTCCAATTTTTCTCTTAAATGTCCCATGATTGGTGCCGTTAACATACAATGAACACGTTTTGTGACATTATTATTATTAATAGCTTTATTACTAATGCCAAAAACATAATTTATGTAAGGTTGCAGTATAATAAATACATGTACAGTCAAGTGTAAAAATATGGGTGTACACATCTTACTCAAAAATATGTCCCATAGCATCTTATTCCAGTGTAATAAGAGCGTAGTACCATATTTATGAGCCGATTCTCTCGATACATATTTTTGCAGCTGACTGTACTATATCATTTCTCATACAGAATTGAGTTTATACTAAAACTTGACCGTCGTGCTTGAGTACTGGATTTAGGAAATAGGCCACTCGTATTTATATCGTACAGATAGTTGCACTGTAGAAATAGCGCCGAAGTTAGTGCATCCGCACTGAAGCCGGCCATTAAAAGTTTAAACGCAAATCAAGTGGCCGACATGTCGGTGTTCCGACTTACGGTAACAATCGTTAGTTGCTTTTTGATTTGATGTGTTCGTAAAATGATATATTGTGTATACGTGTTTATTGTGCTCAAAATGTGCGCGTGATAAAAAAGTCAGTCTCCCTCCCATTTTTAAGACGAAAGTGATCGCCTTTTCATACAAACGTAGGCCTAATTTTCCTCTTTGGATATTAACATTATTGAAAATATTTTGACACAGTTGGTTGTATATCAACCACAGCTATGCCTCTACGTTTGATTTTTTTTGAATACTCACGAATACGAGTTAGGCTAATTTAACAATTTGTATGAAATTCTCCTAATTTTTACAATTACCAAAAAATTGAAAAAAGTCTAACGTTGGGGCATAGCTATATGGTTAATATAATTTATGCAAAAATACTCACGCCCGTGGCTGTCGTGAATTAACACCCTCGTTTCCAATATTTCACTTACCCCCCTCGTTGCACAATGTACGAGTACTATAAGTTGTATGGGTGTTAAGTGTTACAAAATAACAAATTAGAACAAACAATTATTGTGACAATTACAAATTAAGACGGGGGTTAGTACAAATGACAATTATGAGAAATAGTGTTAGGGAACGCAAAGACAGGATAATACACTTCAGGGTTTATCTCATTAATGCGAGTAAAATAAAATTAAAAACAATATTTTTTGTTAAGTTTTTTTGTTTCTATGGTAAGTTTTACGGATATTTATATGACGGATATCTATATAAGATGACAGCAGCCGGCGCCATACAAGTATTTAACTTTATCCGGTTTGGTAATTGGCACTACTTATATTAGTTAAGCGCCCGACGGTGGCGCCGTCTGGCCCTTTCAGATTTAGTTTGTTATTTGACAGTTGACATTGGACAGGTGACCAGTTAGGTATGGAAATTCTGGATCAGTGTGCAAGATGAACTACTTGGCTCCCACGCAAAGCAATTGCACATAGCTGACATAGCATAGAAACATTAGAAACTACCGGTTAAAAGTTTAAGTTCGATCAATAATTTTGGTACAATAATAATAATAAATTTTTATTGGCATTAATTTTGGTACAATGAAGCATCCTTGCAGTGTTGTTGTTAATTTCCATTTGTTAATCTTTCTAGAAGAAGGTCAAAATGACGGGAATTAATTTTCACTGCTTTGTCCCGAATTGCTTCGAAATGGGAATTCGCCATGTTTTAAAAACCCTGTTGTACTAATTTTGTTTTGGATTAAAGTTGTGGTGAAGACTTTTGCTTAAGTAATGGTTTTCGCACATATATTTTAAGGATCATGTTCTGTCTTTATTTTTTGTATCTATTTCTCTTTCAGCAAATGGAATCAGAAGAACTTTTTTTGAAGTGAAAACTTCTTTAGCGGCGCTGTGCACTTTTTGTGATGGGCAAAAAATTTACCTGAATGAATATAGAATTGAAATGAATATTGTATTTTACCACATAAATGATAGTACTTTTATACTGATAATTAAAGCAATTCGTGCAAAATTATTCCCTAACCATTCAAAATATCAAAAATGCACAACATTAATATTCAAGTTTTCACTTCTGCCGGCACTCCCGGAGTGCAACCCGTTTTTATACTACGTCGGTGACAAACAAGCACGGCCCGCCTGTTGGTAAGCAATTTCCGTAGCTATGTAAGCCTGCAACTCTAGAGAAGTTACATGCGCATTCCCGACCCTAACACTCCGCACCCTCTTTGAGCTCCTTTTACTAAGCATAATATTTCCCAATATTATTATCATAGAATATAACCGGAATTTAATTTCAGTATCATGTTTATTAATAGGTATATATTTTGCGTTTTACTTAGATCATACTGAAAGTTTCTGGAATATAAATTTTTTTAATCTTTAAATTTCCCTGACATATAATTTTCTAACAGCATTCCTAAAATACAATTCATCACCGAACAAATTGTATCTAAAAAAAATAGACAATTAGTTCTATTTTCTTCAAATAAACATTTTCATTGCGTGACCTCTAAATGGCTCATTCCAGAAACTTTCAGTATTATTCACGTAATTAGTATCTGATAAGTGATAATTGTAATAGGTACATAAATGTTTAAAAAATGAATGTGAAAAACTTAAAAAGTAATTGTGCTATGCTTTGAATTTAACCCGGTATACATCATATGTATACGCACATAAATAAATATAAAATGAAATCGCAGTAAATAAATTGACCTAAGGCATAATATGTGTTTAGTTACTAAACCCTGAAAGAAACATCTTTAACTGAACTTAATAGAATTAAATAGACAGAGTAAAATAAGTTGAATTGCTGTTGGTGCCGTCGCACGTCGTCGCGTTCATCCATTAAGATTGTAGAACACGTCGCCAAACTCGTGCGGCCAGAAACAATTAGAGCTCGCTTCACAACTCCACCTAGGTACCTGATTCACGAAACATTTTGTAAGAATAAAATGTCAAGTATTTTTAAAATTATCTAAATTTAACTATTTCATACATTCCGTTTTTTCTTCTTCTTTTGTTTCGTATGTAGCAAAATATAAGTAATATAAATATATCTTTTTTTTTTTACACAAAGTTAAATAAGAGATAACTGTAGAAATTCCTAGTAATGGTTCATCCTCTACCGCAAATTTATCTTCCTAGCATTGTAGACGAATTATAAAACTTCCGTGAAATGTTAAATAAATTAAACCGGCCAAGAGCATGTCGGGCCACGCTCAGTGTAGGGTTCCGTAGTTACTCTTCCGTCACAATAAGCTAAACTGGAGCTTAAAGTATAGTAAATAGTTAACCAAGGGATAAATCGGTACCTTTCACCCGAGTTAAACAAATAGGCAAGTTTGCGTAATCAGTACCTAATTAAAGTCTTTTTACTATGAAGGGAAAACTTTTTGCGATAACTCAAAAACAGCTAAACTGATCATGTCCGCTATAGTTTTCATTTAATGTCTTTCTTAAGCTCTATTTCCACGATTTTTTTCATATTTTTTGGACCTATGGTTCAAAAGTTAAAGGGGGGGACACATTTCTTTTTTCTTTCGGAGCGATTATCTCCGAATATATTCACTTTATCAAAAAATGTTTCTTGAAAACCCCTATTTGTTTTGAAAGACCTTTCCAACGATACCCCACACTCTAGGGTTGAAGCGAAAAAAAATTTCACCCCCACTTTACGTGTAGAGGAGGTACCCTAAAAAAAATTAAATTTTTAGATTTTAGTGTACGACTTTGTCAGCTTTATTGATTTATATATCCATTCAAAATTTCAGCTTTCTAGCACTAACGACCACGGAGCAAAGCCTCGGACAGATAGACAGACAGACAGACAGACGGACATGGCGAAACTATAAGGGTTCCTAGTTGACTACGGAACCCTAATTAAAACGGGTCACTCACGTATATTATGTTGAAAATCGCTCGACATATTTCACTCCGTACCGAGTGGATCATCGGGAGCTCGCGTTGGCGAACCGGCGCAGACTACAGACTGTAGCTCTCCGCGCCGTCGACGTCGGCGGCAGGGGAGGCGAGAGACTACCCTCGTTTTCAGCCTTTTTGTCAAATGATGGGTTGCACACGACACTCACTACGTCATTCGCTAAAGGTTCGTGCACACTGACCACTGACGTCTACCCATTTTTCTTGCTAAGTTTTTGTTGCTAAAGATTAGATATTAATACCTACAAATAAAATAGAGTGTGTAGAAGTTTTGTACAAGTATGTAAAACGTTTACTCGCTATTTTCTTTGTATTAAATTTCTAGCAATGAAAACTAGTACCCATACATCCAGTAACAATGCAGATATGTATACATATATGTTACTTGAATCTTCATGCCAAGTTTCATGTCATTTCAGCAAGTTGTTTTAAAATGAGAACGTAACTTAGGTTGCGTGGCGGCGGCGGCAAGGCTCTTATGACTCTTAATGATATATTTTATACTGGTCCGTCGAAGGTGATGAGACCAGACACCCTTGTGAATAACACGCCTAAAGATTCGTGGATTCACTCCGAATCCGAACTCGTAATTAAACTCTGATTATGTTACGTTTGCGACAAATTAACGAAATTCACTAATTTATCTGGGTTAGAAAGAAAAAGAGAAATCGTTAAATTAACTTTTGCACTTTCAGTGCGTCTATAACCAAAATGTAAACGCTTATTGGATTTGACTTCAAATATAATAAAATAAGAGCTCTGTCTGTGATATTTAGGGGTTCATTTAAACATCAATAGATTAATTTTAGGATACGCCTTATACTGTTTTAGTTTGACGAATGATGATTTGTGTGCTCAGACTAATATTAGAACGATAACATGTTATCTAGCGATATGACAGTGGCAGTAGAGTAGCTTTCATGAAAATTGCTGTTTGCTAATAACATCGCTGTTGTTTTAATTTTCGTTAAAACAGACAATTCATCGGGTAAAGTAGTTCTGGTTATTTTTGGGTGTGTCTAAATGTCGTGGGTGGTGTGTTTGTGGGACCGTGCGAAGTGCATGGTGGGGGTAAGTAAAGCGATCCCAGCGCATAAGGTGGTAAAAATTTGAACTAACTGCGGATAGCGTCTTTAACATTTCGTACAATTATATGGCTCGAAATGAAACTTTGATTTAAGATTACTCCTGAAATATTCATTTAAATTGTATGGTGTAAGGGACCATTGTAAGCTGTATGAAATGCTTAATATAACTAACGTATTTATTTTGATAATTGTTAATAATGTATCCATGTAAATAGCTTTGCAAATGCCACATATTACGTGATCTTTTTCTAGAAGTTAAAAAAAAAAAAAGTTACGAATATAAGTTATCCTTAAAAGATAGACATTTAATATCGCGGACTTTTTTGTAGACCTATGAATGAGAAACAACCTCACTATACATTGTGTTGTTATAGCTCAAACGGATTAGGCAGCGTTTTCGATTGAAGCTCCTAGCCAGCGTGATTTTTTCCGACAACATCGTTATATTTCAAACAATTTACACAATACCTTAACAAGTTATATACTTAAGCCTTCCTCAAGAATCACTCTATTGATAGATGAAAGTTGTATGAAAATCCGTTCAGTAGTTTTTAGTTTTGGAGTCGTTTTATAAGATGTAGTGAATTGACGTTTTCCTCTAGACTTGCGGACACTAGGTTGCGTGACAGTCGTGCACGCTCCCAATAGCAACTATACATTAGAAGTATTAGAACAAATTAAATTATTTTTAGATTTTTTTTTAATTTGTTTTTATTTCAAGTAGAAAAACTACTATATAAATTATAAACGAAATGAATATACTTGGAAAAATTCGACCAATGCTGCCGTGACCCCTGTGGCCGAGTGGCTCAGGCACCTGCCGCGATAGCAGAGGACGCTGCTGGTTCGATTCCAGTCTGGGGCACTGGAGGCCTTCGTCACTTTTTCTTTGTATATGATATTTATTTCAGTTAATAGCAACTATATACTTTGGAGGAGGATTTCATGTTTAAATAAATAATTATATATAAGAAATAGCGTGCTTAAAAAGCTCTATGAAACAACCCGGGACCAAACCAACTTTGGACCCGGGTATGTCCTTAAACTACGTCCAAAAGAGAGGTATGGGCAATGTGAATGTTATCTCGCCTTGTGTTGTAGGGCACAGCACAGCAGATGTCATTCCAGATATAGAGCAGAGCCCAACTGGGGAAGTACCTCCACCTTACAGAAAACCGCAGCCAAATAACACTTGATCCTACTCATAGTGTTGTGTTCCTGCCGGTGAGTAAGGTTGCCAGAGCTCAACGAGGGGGGTGGGGTTAGGGTCGGCAACGCGCATGTAACTCCTCTGGAGTTGCAGGTGTACATAGGCTACGGAGACTGCTTACCATCAGGCAGGCCGTATGCTTGTTTGCCACCGACGTAGTATAAAAAAAAAAAAAAACCCAGCGGAAAGTATGTTCGGTAATGTGTCAAATTAGACAGAAAGTTAATATATAACTTTTTACCTGAACATATTGTGTGAACTTATATGGGTAGCATTCTTGCGGCGTACCTACGAGTAGGTATGACAACTATACAAAATCAGATTGTAAGATCTTTGAGTCCAAAAGCCGAATGTACCCGTAGGTTATGAATGTATAACGCGGTCATCAGTTCGTTTCCGTGTTAGTCAACTAGTAATCCCTCAGCTACAGAATCTATTAGTTACAAGTATTGATTCAACGTATAGAACATGCGGCAGACAGGTTCTGAGCTAGAAGATAACAGAATTGAAGCGTTTTAGATTACGGTGTCCTAGCAACTTGGTAATGATTTTTAAATGACATAGGCATGTTGTGTTTAGTTTTAGGAAGTGGTGAGTCACTCTCATAAGTCACAGGTTGATAACTTTGTTATAGGAACAGATAGCGTAATATTAAGATGTATCATTCAATGTTTTTAATTTACACTTATATTATTATATTGGTTTTACAGAGTAATGGGGTTCGAGTCCTGATCTAACTGATTGTGTACAATAGCCCATATTATTCAATTGTGTAGTCTGAGTTTGCCCTTTCAGTGCGTGAGCTTAGAGAATTGCGGCCAGATGCGAATATAATGCTTATAAGAAGTCACAGCGGTAAGATACCGATATGTCAGTGTCAAACGTGACGTTTTTACAATCTTTATTTAACTTGCCCTGTTAGTGTGGGTCAAATCTTGGAAGCCAAGTTTGACCCATTTTCTGATTTCCGAATGAGTTGAAATCTTGTGTACAAATGTAAATCGGATGACAATGCAATAAGCGCAAACTTATTCTGCTTGGGGTTGTTAGAATTGTCTCGATGAGTGTTAGTTGCTTGTAGAAAGAAAAGCACAGTCAACGAAAAAAGCTTGAAGCAGTCATCGATGAAAAATTATTTGGTTGAAGAAATGAGACACTTTTCAGCCTAACAGATCGGTATCGTACCGCTGTGACTTCTTATATTATAAGCATTGTTCGAATCGGGCCGTTGGAAGATTTCGAATAAGAAAGCGGAAGGATCCGGTGGATGTGTGTCGTGCTTAAGTCCATTCAAGTCTAAGTGTGAGCAAAGTTAGTAAGGCGTTTGTGGTTAATCTTGCTCTCATTTATCTGTGACGGATAGGTCTTAAGGAAAAGGAATCTTTTTTTTATCTTCCAGTGAATCACGATCCTAACCGCAAATTAATATAAGACTCGTTTCACTCGGGTATTTATTGAAACTACCATGATAGTGGCACATTCTGACTCATGCTATGAGTCGATACAACCATGGCTAGTATTAAAAAATGTAAAATATGATATAAAATCAAGCTGTTTAGGTCTACCTACTATCTGATAAAAGTCTACTCACTATGTATGTTATCATTGTTTTCAAAGGCTTTCTAAATAAAAACTCATTTTAGAAAATATTGCATTCTTGACACAGTGGCAGTAGCAGTAGCATAATACATTTCGTCTGTTCTCAATTCTATATTTCTGCTATACATTACTGCGAGCCCGCTGTCAATCGTTTAATCTCTGCCACACTAGCTTGTGCTAAGACACTAAAGAGACATTGGAACAAGTTAGGCTACGTATATAGTTATAACTCAACGATAAATGAAATGGATGAGCTAAGTAGAAACTTTTGTTGAATCGTTGTAAAAACTTTTTTTAACTTGGCCTAAGAGTCAAGCATCGGTAACGAAACGTGGCGACCTGGCGGCCCATGATGCATGGATTTAGATTCGTAAAAGTATTTGCATGTTGTATATCTGTAGACTTCGTGGCTTTAGACTCTGGAAAAGGTATGTACATTTACGTCACTGGGATTCCTAATTAGATTGCATTTGCAATTAAACTTGTGCGTGGCGCTCGTGCATATTTTGTTTAGTTTTAGGCAGTATTTGTACATACAATTTAATACGATTTTGACTTAATTTCTAAATATTATAAGTAGTCATCGGTCGCATGCATTGCGAGAGAAATAGTGCACAAATAATGAATGAATGTGGATGAAAGGCACATGTTCACTGTGTTCACATTTTGTCAGAAAGGGGACTAGGTGTATAATCCGAATTGGAACGGGCTGCGGGAACGTTTGGAGCGGGAGGTAAATGGAACTGCTTTGTAATTCAGGCTTCCTAACCAATCTGGTTATACGCTAAGGCATCCTGTAATACTCCTAGCTGCATACGGAGATGTTAGTTTTAACTACACAGTCAACATAGATGGAATGGAATTTAGGTTTTTTTCTCAATCAAAATAGTGTAAAAATAACATCCAAACTAAAAGTACAGAAATGATAAATATTTATACAGTTCTTACACGCTTGAAAGATTGAAATGTAAGTACGTACAAAGAACTAGGTTTTAAATCAGTTTTTTTTTAATAATTACTTTTGTAAGCAGAAACGTTTGCAAACTGTCCAGGTAATGATTATTTCCACTTTTCCTTTATTTCGTAGAGGTAGACCAAGATAAGTTGGCAGCGATATAGCCCAGAGGGTGCAAGTGTTAAGTAAATATCATAATTTCACAAAAGTTTCACGTTTAGAATACTACGTGGTGCCCCGCCTGGACTCTAGCAGTGTTGTGTATTTGTATGACACATTTTTTTTGGGAATTTCTGTATTTTACATACATTGTGTACAAGTGTGTGGAAAATAGAGGAAACAATTTTCACGTGCTCACTTGAAATGAAATCACGAAAGTTCGAATAAATTTATTATATTTGTTGCGCATTTGTATACCTATACTTGAAATACTTCGTCCACTTAGCTATTTCTGCAATTGACTGTACTTGTGACGTTTTGTAACGTAAGAAAAGGTTCGTGAAAATCATGAATATTCCTGTCAATAAGGACTATGTCCCATGAATACGTAGCTTTGATGTAACTACTTACATATGCTACAATTGGCACGTGGTTGCTTCAGTTTGCGATCTAAGCCTGTGAGGTCCCAGCTTCCGCTCCTCCTGCTTCCGGCCACAAGCCTGAGGTCTCAATTATCCCAATATAAACCAATCTAGTGAGGTGTGTGAGAGAATATAGTTATATACACACTTTTCAAACAGATACATTTTCGTTTGCAAACGTGTGTGCATGTTTCGTAAGTCTACAATTTTCAATCATTCTTGTTCCTAATGTGGTCTCGAGCTGATCAACCGCGCTTGTGAAGAAGAAGTATGCTATTGACTAGCCTGGTTGAAGTAGGTACGATTTATGCAATCACAACGATGCTTTCATCTATCAATCTAAAGTGCTAGTATTAATCAAAAGATGCCAGTGTCACATTAACGGTTGTTGAAAAGAGCAATTTCTTATGTGACGTAAAGGGATTAGATGATTGTTTTATTAAGTAATAAAGTAACTTATTGTCGGTTGCCAACAAGGTGATATGAGGATGATAGCATCCTTATAGTAGGTAGTGGAGTTGTCATAAAATTTGCATATTGCTAGTTTCATGAATACGTAAGTACATCAACACAAAAAAATAAGTTTTGATGTAAGTAAATTAATAATGATTTTGAAACAATAGGTATCAGGGGCTAAGTAAGTCCTTATCAAAGAGAGTATAGAATAGAGGCGTATTGTAAAAGTAAATTTGGTAGCCAACTAAATTTATTGGCTTATTGCCATCGTTTGACAGAGAACTAAAACTCTTAGAATGACATAGGCTACTTGACCCGTGTTCTTTCAATGATATGTGTTAAATATTCCACGGTACCGAGACATCTACTTGAGTATAGGCCAAAGGTATATCGCCATCTATTCAAGCATATTTTTTTCTTGATTTTTTTCTTAGACTCTATTTATCTTGTACGGAGTTATATATATCTTTGTCCTTATTAACACACGGAATAGTAAGGAATATTAAGTAAAAAGCCCCATTTACTGGGGTAATACCTACGTACGCCGCAAAGCTGCCTCATTATTAATTAAACTGACAAACTCCTGTTTCGTAATCTCGGCATTTGACTCTTTTGACTCGGGTAACATTAAACTCTTTTAAATTTCAAATGTTATCTAACAAAGTCACTTTAAATGAAACGATGTAATTTATTTTGCAACTGATAAGTAATACTTTTTTTGGGAGGTCAGACTTAAAAACCATGGATAATATTTTTATTTTTACGAAACAAAAAGGGGAAAACGAAATCGAGGAGTGCCAAGAAAGTGAATCCATTGTTTTGCTTTTTGCGTCCTTTCGAGAAATATATCGGCTGTGGTTCAGATAAGGAGTTTTTTTATTATTTTTTGTTTGACATTTTGATATATATGCGACAAGAGTAACGCGGTTGACTTTTATTTAAATCTGTGTTCGCATTTGAACATTATTTTTGCTCAATTTTATGTGGTTTATCATCTTGAACTGAATATACATTTCGAAGAGCGGTATTAAAATTGCTGTTTCACTTTTCTATAACATTTTACATTTTGGACTGTACTGTGTTCCAAAAATATTTAACCCGTTGAGCGCCTTAGTATCACGTGTGATACTAACTCAATTTGGGTCGGAGCGACTCAGTATCCGACGTGTGCTAACTGTTACCACCGATCAATATGGGTCAAATTGCTTTGGAAAACCAGCGCTGTAGCATATATATGTTAGAGCATATGCTGAGTGGTGTAATTTGTTGCCTCTATTGCTGCATCATCTGTATCAGCACTGTAACTATTGCATGTTTGTATAGGTTACAAGTAGTTATAACTATTTAGTGTATAAGATCTTCTTTCTTTCTTTTTTAGGGTTTCGTACCAAAAAGGTACAAACGGAACCCTTATGTTGCAACTCTGTCCGTCCGTCCGTCTGTCACAACGCTATATCTCTCGTATATCTCGAGAACCACTTAAGCTATCGATTTGAAATTTGGAATAGTTATGTATAACGCTAACCCAGACACATTGAAAGTATTATTTTGTTATTTAATTTTTAATAACTATGGGAAATGCCAAATATGAAGAGGGGGCAAAATTTGTCAAGATCAAGTGGGGTATCATTTGAAAGTGCTCAAATTGACTGTTCCAAAATTTTTTTTTATTATTTTTTAGTAGTGGGAAAAATTGATTTATGGACGAAAATGTGAAAAAAAAAGTTTACCGATGAAAAATTATGAATTTTTTTCATAATACTATTAACATTACTATAAATTTTACATGAAAAATATAATCAGACCTCTATCTTGGTAACTTTTTTTTTAAACATTTCCGAAATCAGTTTGCAATTTAACCAACTATAAGTATGTTTATTACACTGATTTATACGCATATTTTATTTTATTTTATACAGTTAAGCCTTATTTTGATAATTACTTCCAGATAGTATTGTTCCCAGTAACTTTGGAAAAATAATCGGTAGTATTGGGAATATTACCGTATATATGTATATTATTTTTAACCTTATTGGAATGGATTATGGTGAAGAAATGTATAGGTATACATCAGTAGCGGCGCGTCACAAATATTCGTAGGGAACCCGGAGCTAATTTTGATTTCCTTTTCTCTATGAACCGATCATGAAAGTACTCAACAGGCTGAAATTAGACAAGCCGGTGGGAATCGAGTTCTTTGAACGATCCGCCACTGGTATACATATAATAAATAAATAAATATTATAGGACATTCTTACGCCTTAAGTGGTATGGCCACGTAATGAGGAGGCTTGAGGATCGTATGACCAGAAAGGTCCGCAGTATAAACACCGGTCCGAGGAAGCATGGGAGACCCCCTTCAAACTTGGATGTCCGCCATCAACAATTACCTAAAGAAATCCCAAATCAATGATACAACGACCCAGAACAGTTCTCTATCGGTACACTTCAGTTACTGAAGTGTACCTATGGCGAGATTGACGAGGAGAGCCGACCCCAAATGAAATGGGCTGTGGCCAGGCAGAGAGACATTATCACACAAATTAACTGTCGGCCCAATTTGAACTTTAAGGTAGGTCTAATATTAGGTCTAGATAAGATGTGCATCGGATATGTTAGTGTCAAAAGTGACGTTTCTTCAAATAAAAAAGAACGGTAAGCTCAATAAGGCTTGTGTTGTGGGTACTTAGACAACGATATAATATATTAACCACGAGAATCGGCACCGCGACGCCGGCAGGGTTGCGTATACCTACTTGTTAACATGTTGAACGATGGATTAGATATCTATATTAATTCATCTTTCTAATTATTCACTATTGTAGGCTTAATGGTGCTTAAATGAGGACACGTCTTCAGAGAGAACGTCGAGTTTTATCTTAAAGCCATGCGAACCTACCCAACGGGCCTGTCCTAATACCAGTTTAGGACTGGCGCCAAAAAGACGACATGCATCGCATACCAGACCACTGCCGCACAATTCTGTAAAGTGTAATGTACCATAGACATCCGTAGGGTCAAGTGACCTTTTAAATCTATTGCAAAACGTGGAAATTTTTCTGTTTTGACGCCTGTGTACATACTTATATTTCTAACTGATTTGAAAGCTTTGGCTCCAGTTGATATGAATACATTAGAACATAATTAATTTCAAAGACAAATATTAATGTTGTATGCATTTCCTCAGTAGTGCATTTATTACTCTAGGCCCGTTTTCCTACATTTAAGATACTAATGCTGAACATAATATCATCCGCAAGGATATTAATAAATAAAATAAATAAATATTATAGGACTTTATTACATAAATTGAAAATCTTACCACAATGCACATCATCCTATGAGATGAGCTCACGATACAAGATGTTTTGTAAATAAGACAAGCAAAGCCAGTACACAATCCCTTTTCAAATTCGTTGTAGCATTTATTGCATAATTCACACCTTTAAGTGTTATATCAGCTTCTGAGTCGCGTGTTTCGAGATCTACTTTCCATATGAAATCGTCTGAATCCGGAGTTGCGACTCGCACAGGAAACTCGTGATCTACAGATTCGGCATTATGATAATCCTACACCTCGACAACACGGTGGAACTTCCGACCATTAGCGAAGTACTATACAGAGGCACGCGAAACTTGACTTACGTTATTTGAGAGATACCATGTTGTATAAATAATTTGGATAAGATCAGTCGAAAAAACGCGCTCCTATATTCTTTCCTAAAATGGCAAATGGCATTTAGAGCAATATTTTTATTTATAAGTTTTTAATTTAAGTGTTTTGTATTATGTTTTATATGATTGTTTTTCGTTGTATCGATAAAATATTTCCTAAAATTCATACAAGTTAAACTACAAATCAAATTGGTAGGGTGATGGTAGCGCAAGGAAAAACCAAGACAAACCTCCGCCGCCATGCTGTAATTAATATTATTTAATATTTGCTTTTATAATATTTTAGTCTTCTTTTAATGCTTAGTAAGTGATTGCTTAATAGTGATAGAGCAATAATAACGTTTCTAGAATTTACCGAAATTATGAACAAAGACATTTACATTATTCTTATTTTTCAATTAAACTTAAGTGCCTTAAGTACAGGCTGGGCAAATAAGAGTGATACATCCGATACGTGCAAAATTTACTAAATATTTTTTTATAAATATATTATTCAGGGTTGGAAATTGTATAAGTACGGAAGATAATTTGTGCCTAATGTCTACCTCTAGCAGCCAGCAATTCTTTCTCAAATGTTTGTGTTGTTTAAAACACGTTGTTTGCTCGATTAATTTCGAGAAAGAAACAGGGATTGGCATCCAAATTCCCTAAATTTTGCAGCTCATGACTTATTTCTGTGGGGCTACATAAAATTACTTGTTTATGCTAACAAGCTGATGAAATTTAAACAGTTAAAACCGACCATCCGACACATATTTACTATGATAACGCCGAAAATGTGCTGAAAATTGCGATGATAAGGGCTCACATTTGCCTGTTGTAAGAGGTGGGCAAATGTCAGACATTATGTTCCGTATGTAATTGCCAACCCTGAATAATATATTTTTAAAACAATACTTAATAATCTTTGAACTTAATATAGTTAAAATTTAAAAACAAGATGTATACCTACTTCTTATTTGCCCACCCTGTATGTCTACTAGTTGCTACGTGCTGGGTGCTACAAACCGCGGAGTAAGTAAAGAAAAGATGACAAACAATGATTCACCGTCTGGCTGGCCCTATTACGAAGGATCAAATAAGATTATGGTGTTACTAAAACAACCAGTAAAAGGACGAGTCGTGTCAACTTTGTGCATAGCATTCTCAGCCTAAATAACAAGTCGATATAATATATTGTTAAATCGTTTTGCCTTGTATATTCTGCGACTATTTTTTAAGAGAGAAATAATTATAACATTTTATAAATAAAATAAAGACAGGTAAAGTTATTTTGAAATTATCCTTTTTAAAGTTTAAAGACATTAGTCTTTCTTAAATGTAGGAACATCACAATCCATACCTATTGCATATTATTTGTCATCATATATTCGAATGCAAACCTGTTTGTCAATGTTACTTGTTTTCGGGCACACTATTGAACTCCGAGCTGGAAAACTGTGTTGGGTACTACGTCGGTGGACAGTGTGGACGAACCATTAGCGGATGACGTAGTGAGTGTTGTTTGCAACCCATTATTTGACAATAATCACGGCATTATTACTACCCTCGTTTACGGAAACGCCCGCGCCGAGTCAACTTAAAATACGTGAGTAACCCGTTGTAACATATTTAATAAAATACTCAACTGATTTTAATAAAAAAAAACCGTTTATAAATGTGGTCGCACAAGGCTACATACCTATATGTCTGGAACGCCATGTTCCGTGGAGAAATAACAAAGAGTCCCATGCGTTCAGAGCCGCGGGTACAGGCGGCACAGCTAGTCGAATTATTAATTGAAAATGGATATAATTTACTCTACATCCATTGATATTTATTTTATAGGTACCTATAGACAAGGAATTTCTCCAAAATAATTGAATGAAAGCGATGCATTAGTAAGTAGGAAGTTCTGTTATCGAGTAAAGATCTAGGGCAAATGGAGATGGGCCGTATATAATCGATGTGTAAGGTTGGCACAGGGCTGTCGGACTCTACACGGGAGTCTAGGGGTTATATCTAAACCTGAATTGAAATAGCAAGATTATGACAAGAAAGTAAAAAAGTAATTAATTTTGTAACTTCAGTTTTCACAGTTAAATATATTTTAATTTTAAATCATCAGAAAATTACGTGCAGTTTTGCGTGTTTTGTGTCAAAACATTAAGAACCTATAGTATATTGATTTAGTTAAGTGTTTTTTTTATTAATGTTTTACGTTAAATAAATTTAGTTTTATTAACTAAGTACTTTTAATAAACTCGAGGGATTAAGAAGGCCTTTGCCAGCATCACTTTGTAATAAAAATACGACTGCCCTAGCCTTCTTGTTAGTGAAGTTAACCTACTATCAGCGGTACAATAAGTATAACTAAAGTGCATGGTGCAGGTCAATAGAAATGGCAAATAATGTAACTAGGTTTAAATACCTAGGATTTGTCATCTCATCCGATGCCAGTATAGATGCAGACGTCTCCCACAGGACACAAGCGGTATGGCTCAAATGGCGAAGCTTATCAGGGGTTCTATGTGACAGCAGTATGCCCATTAAAGCGAAAGGAAAGGTGTATAAAACTGCCGCGAGACCTGCCATGCTACACTGCTCTGAGTGCTGGGCCATAAAGAAATACCACGAGCAAACCCTTCACGTAAATGAGATGAAGATGCTACGCTGGGCTGGTGGTATCACAAGACTAGACTGGATAAGAAACGAGTACGTTCGCGGAAGTTTCAAAGTGGCTCCATTTCAAGACAAACTCCTTGAATCTCGTCTACGATGGTACGGCTACACTCGAAGAAGAGGAAATGACCATATTGTAAACATTGCGCTAAGCCTTCCTGAACGTCCTAGAGGAAGTGGCAGGCCAAAATCCACGTGGTGGTCCAATATTAGAAACGACCTGAAGAACTTGAACATCGAAGAACAGACAACCCAGAACCGACCACTCTGGCGCAAATTGACAAGGGGACCCGACCACACATAGGTGGGATAAGGGAAGGAAGAAGAAGAAGATTTTACAGTAGGTATATTGCTGAAAGCGAGACTAGATCCCCATCTTTTCTAACCTGATTCTATGTATAAATAGTACGAGTTGAAACCTTAAAAATATAATGACTATGTATTTTAAATTTTTATTGATACCGGTTTACCAAAGGTTTTTTAACATTTAAAGTGATTAATAAAAAGGCAATACTGATTAGTTAGTAATGCGATGTGTCAACCCTAGTGGAGCCGCCTTCCTGGCGGTGAGGTTAGTTTACATTTTGCAAGCTGCTTATTCCGGCCTATAATGACGTTAGTGTCTCACTGAAAGCTTCATGTGAGGTGAGCTTACGCCGCTGTGCAGCTTTGTATGAGTAATGAGTATAGTCAGCATGTAAAGTAGCGTATCAGATACGCGTCACAAGTATCAGTACCGACGACCGGTCTGGTCTAGTGGGTAGTTAAACTAGTTACCCTGCCTATGAAGCCGATGGTCCCGGGTTCAACTGCTGCTGGTAAGGGCATTTATTTGTGTGTTTTGTTTTAGAGTCACGAGTGAGTTTCTATGTATATTAGTATGTATTTATCTATAGGTATGTACAGTCAGCATCAAAAGTAACGGATGAAACAACGCACCAAAAGTATCTGATATTCCGGATAACTTTTCCAAATATAGATAAATTTCTAAAATTCACGCTCAAAAGTATATCTTTTACAGTCTTTGTTGCTCTATATTAAAGACATCACTTTTTTTTAAGCTGTTACAGAATGGTATATACTTATGAAACCTTATTTGATCCGCTACTTTTGATGCTGACTGTACTCATAGTACAAGCTTTGCTTAGTTTAGGGCTAGGTTGATCTGTTGAAAATTGTCCCCAAATTTTTATTATTATTCATTTATTATTAGATGGCGATGTTAAATTTAGTGGTATTGACATCACAGATTACCATAATGCCCGCTTGAGTCATCTTTTTATAACATTACGCAACGAATTGCCCATATTCGACAGTTTGTACTTATTTAGGTCCTGTGACATTATTTTGTCATGTGCAAGTTGAATATTGTTATTTTTTGGGTGTAATAACATAAATAGCTCTCATATTTTATATAAGAAGAAGAAATAAGGTCACTACAGGGATCTCTCTGCACTGCACTGACCAAATGGTTATTGGACAAATGTTATTATAGTGTTAAGGAATTTATTGAATGTAATGGGATTATTTTCTAATTTGTATTGTTTAATGTTAATTTTTTATTATTTGACATTACCTATTCTTATTTAATGTATTTTGATTAAATTTATTGCCTGTATGTGGGCCGAATACACTGTTCACAAAAAAACTGTATTACCTACTAATCAAAAACGGTATTCTGGCAAATAAATTATTTGATTGATTTGATTGATTGAAGTTAGGTAGTGTGCATGGATTTCTAAACAACATCCTGCTATTTACCAAAAATACTTCTACCTAGTAACCACACGTCAAAACATAAATGGTGATTCAGATTAAAGTAACGAAATTAAAGTTATTTAAGTATTATTCAAATTATAGCTTTTCTCAGAAACAATAAGCCTCAACAAGGTGTCAACTCTGAGTCACCGCCGAACAGAGCTGAGATTTGGGGCTATAATTCCCATCGGTATACCGACCGCAGATGAGGAATGAAATGAAATCTCTATACATTATGGCTTCGATATCATGTTGCCACCCATGGCCATGGAATCGTATATATATATAATATACACGATGTATTTATAAATACTTAAATACGTATGTATTAACAGTTGTAATAATATGCGCAATTGTAATCGGCTCCCTTTAAATGGTAATTGCCGCGACAGAGCCAAGACATATCAGAATCCACATGCTGATAAACTGGCAAACACTATATAGAAAACAAATAAAACTTAAAACTTGCTTTTATACTGGTGTTACAAAAGTGCTGTTTACATTGCATTTTATGAGTACGATTTTGCTGTTTAAAAGAATAATTTAAGTCTTTTTTTCTCAAATATTAATTCAACAACCGAGGAAAGCGATTTATGTACCTCCCTAGGTTACGGATGTCGCGGTTATGTTGGTTCTCAGGTGCCGTATGTTCGCCTGCGCTTAATAGGCGTTGGTATTATGTACCTACAGCTCTTGATCTTAACCATTGAGAAACCGTGAATCACGCGGAGGTATTTCAAATAAGTTACAAGAGAAGAAGTTTAAAAAAAAACATAACACACCGTGTGGCTTCAAACTATCTCAGGTTCATTGGGGAAACACGAGTTTCTTATGAACTAAAAACTCTTTAACCCCCTGCTTACTCGTATTAAGCTTATATATAATACCGCCACCACTTGTGCTTCTAGAACGTTTATTATTTATTAGTTAGGTAATCTGTTGTCAGTGTACCAATATAGCTTAAACATTTTTTAAATTTTGGGATTAAACAGTTTACCAAAATAAAGAACCATAGCATTGACATGGTCAGCTACAAATCGATGTTTTCGAGCTTTAATAATAACAGAACCTGAGAGCCATGACGGACAATGAGTGATTCGAATATTATGCCGACTCAAGATTCTGTTAACGGGACTGCACGGCGCAACGATCTCGTAACTTATTACAATTTATGAGCAACGCATATTTACATATGTATTTAGCTTGTAATTGCGGAGAACAATTGCGTGGGTTAATTGCAAAAAAGTACTGGGGTGTTGAAAGGTTTTTTTAATTTCTAAATAACAAAACCAACTTGCTGTGATACTAGCTCTATTGTACCATGTTTAAGCATTTTTTAGTATTCCATTTGTAGTTAGGGTTTTAGCTGATGAGCAATACCTAATCTCATGTGTTATTAGACATTGCTGTAACGCTGTTTAGCAAAATTTACATACTGATCACATGAATACCATTTGAAACGAATCACATAATGCAGACTGATATGAGCAATTGAAAATTGCTTGCTATAATGTGTCTATTTAGTTACTGAAAAATAGCCATTCTCTCTCTATGTAAATCTAAACAAGTCTTTAAAGATCTAGGCAATAATTAATCTGTTATTCTAGCCAACGTAAGAATTTGCTGTAACGTGTACGGAAATACCTTCAATGTTTAATATTTAGTAAGTATAACCATAATATTTTACAGCTTTCTGGTAGGTACAAAGACTTTCAGACAAATAGACATGGCAAAATTCTATGCGTTTCTCCATAATACTTAATCGTGAATCTATTTCGTCTTCTAAAATTAGGGAGCATATTTAGTAAATAACCTAAAATATGATACCGATTTGATTTTACTAAAAAAACGTCGAGATGATAGCGCATGTGTTTGTTACGCATTGATTTTAACATTATTTTGTTTGTACGTTGAAAGTCATTGTTTTAGGCGGCGTAGATGCAATGTAATTATTAAAAGAAAACAAACTTACTCATTATGTCAAAAACTATTGTCATGAAAATATATCTAATTAGGTTGTCTGTTTATCGCACTGCGTGTGTAAAGTGGCACCTTCGGGCGATATTTCGAGCGGAAGCGTGGTCATTAGCGAAAGTGTTGCATGACGTGCTTTGCCTGACGTAGGCGTTCGCATGACGCTTTCTGACTACTTTTTACAAACAAAAAATTGTATCCTGAACGACAGACATTTAACTGTCCTTCTATTTTCGCCAGCTGTGTTGTTGTTTTGACGCGCGGTGTTATTATGTAAACTATCAGCAATTGCTCTCTAGGGGCATAGTAAATATAAAATCAGGCTTTCTAGATGAGTTCTAAGAGTCTCTGAGCAAACCTGCGTGTAGATGAACATAAACGGATTCACTGACATAAAAAAATACTGACTGACAAAGACTGACTCACAACTAAAACGAAACTAAATTTGTGTAAAATAATATACATGCATACTAATATATAATCACATGCATACTCGTGTGTTACATATATATTAAAACATGACGATTTTGAAAAACGAAACTAAGATTGATCGCAGTGTTCGCAGTATTTTATGAGAGACGCACTTATAACTTGTACAGGCAAATCTTTCCTACAATTTGTAATATTCTAGTCGCATTTTCCTGCGTAGTACAATAAAAAATGCACAGCTGTATTCGTGATAATACGGGCTTACATTAGCCATTACGGAAAATCGGAAGGGAAAATTTAAAAAAACTTGTATCTCTCAGTATGAACTCTAAAATAACACTGCGAAAATTGCTGACTTGTACCTACGAGTAAATACCTAAGTATACTAGTATTATTCTTCACAAAGGTCTACCTTAAAAGTGCCTATTCCGATGTATCTCACAGCAGAAAATTGTTTGAACTTTAAGCGAGAAGTTACACACCTCAGCACGAAGTAGGCGAGTCGGCGCCACGATATTAGGCGAAAGATTGGTGTCTGCTGGAATGCATCAAAGGTTTTAAATATCGTTCTCTCAATTTAATATTCCTAGTAGACGAGTATCTCAATAACCTAAAAAGTACCTTACCATAGTAGGCGTCAGTAAGTAGTAAGTAACGTATCAGTCTGTTACATTACGCGGGTGGATTTTCATTTATTTAGGATTGACTTACCTACTCGCTATCGCTTGAATGTTTGTAACCGCGAATAGTTAGAAAATATATATTTGTTTTAAATCTGTATTCGTCACAAATCTTGAACGTGACATTTCGTATTGAACTACATAAATTGATACCCATTTATAATGTGTTGGTTAACTTGATTTTGTGAGACTTAATTTAGAAGACTAGCACCGTAACCGGACCTCATCGGAGCTCCTTAGAAATGCTTTAGCAGAAATAATATATACGAGCAAATTAAAATATGCGCATCATGGCATTCGTACTCTATGATATACATAGTATACGAATGCATAAGAATGAAGCTTGCGACAGAATAAACAGTTGATTCAAGTTACACTGTACTTTTAGCCAAACGTAAATTTCACATGTGCAAATATGCGGTTTTCCTGCTCATTTCGGTAGCTAGCTGCTAATACCGAACCTAATTTCGACCGAATATTTGCTCAATGTGCACTAATTATAGTTTGTTTTGCATGCGAGTTCACTTTGAAGCACTAATGAGCATACTCTGTGTTTACATTGGCACTAGCAGTAATGCAGGACAGTTAATTTGAGCTTTTAGACCGAATTCCCTACATAGCTTATTGCCCACTACGCCATGCTTAACAACAGTGACATTTGAAAATCGGTTTAAATTTGACTTTATTGCGCGAGAACACGGTAAACAATTGAATGGATTTTCGAATGTCGCTTATTATGGTTGTTTAGCGGAGTGGGAAAAATAGATACTGCGTAGTTATAATCGTACTTAATATTATAATTATGAAAATTTGTACATTATATTATATTGTATTGTAGACCGGGTAATTTTCTGCAACTAGTGCCTATTTTGCGTGACGTATATAATATGGATATTAGATACTTAAATATAGATATATGTGGATATTAGTTGCCCTTTTAAGTAAAAGCGGCTATACGGACGTGAGGTGACCTATTTAATTTTAAAAGCTATAACGTTTTAGTTAGGTACATAATATGTATATATTAGTCTTCGTTTTAAATGAAAAAAGTATAAGATAAGATAAGATAAGATAAGATAATTCTTTATTGTACAACCGTGTTACAGAGGTGTTATTTAATTACATGTGTATGTTTCAACGGTAACCCAATTCGGGTATACAATATACACTTAAAACTAACTTAAAAATAAGAAACACATTTCCGTTAAAAACATCATATCAATCTATACAGAGTATACACTGAAAGAAATGTTTGCATAACTGTAACAAAATTTTGGTTACTGTTTACACAAAAATTGGGACTTGCGAACTATGTGTTATATGTTACAAAACCGTGTTTGGCTATCAGTGTTCAGGTACTGGGTATACACTACAAAATAAGTTTGTAAATTTATGCAAAGTTTATTTTCTTATAACCGTAGTTTAGTTATTTAGTAAAGTTACAAAACCAGTTCGGCTATCTATTTTTTTCAGTGTACGGTATCATGACGAATATAATTCAAAGAAATCCTTTAGAGAGTAGAATTCATTCTTAATAAGCCATTTTTTTAAACTACGTATAAATTCCATGTCATCTAACATTTTTAATTCATCTGGAAGCTGATTAAAGACTCGAATCGCAGTAATATATGTGCTTTTATCGTAAGTTTTATTTCTGACTAGAGGCAGTTTTAAATTGTACTTATATTGAGAGCGAAGGTTATCGCGGAGGGAAGCTAATGTTGTAAAGTAATTCTTGTTACTCTTAAGAAATTTACAGAGTTCGTATATATATATGCCAGTTAAAGTTAGAAAACCTTTGTTCTTGAAAACATTTCTCAGTGATTGTCCGTGGTTAATACGATAGATAATTCTTAAGCACCTCTTTTGCAAAATGAATGTGGACTGCACGTCTACGGAATTGCCCCAGTATATGACACCATAAGTCAATAGAGAATATATGTTGGCGTAGTACGCACTAATGACAACATCTTCAGAACACGTTTCTGATAATATAGATAATGCGTAACATTGACTGGAAATTTTGTTATTAATCTTCTCTATATGATGTTTCCAGGTCAATTGAGCATCTATTGTTAAGCCTAGGAAACTTATGTTGTCTACTTCTTCTAGTAAAATGCCCGACTCCATCACATTCAAATTTATCGAAGTTTGTTTATAGTTCCTGAACTGCATAAGTTTAGTTTTTGTTAAATTTACGTTTAGGTTTATTGATTTTAACCAACTGACGACAGTCTTTACAGTTTTATTGATATTTGTGCAAAAAGCATCGTCTATTGTTTCACCAGAAAATAAAATTGTTGCATCGTCGGCAAACATTACACATAATTCCTCGATAATATTTGGTAACTCATTGACATAGATAAGGAATAAAAGAGGCCCTAAAATACTGCCTTGAGGAACGCCCAAATTTACAGCTTTGTATTCTGATTGTACTTTTTCAACACTTTTTGTATCTTTATTGTAACTATCGATAACAGTCGCTTGTTTCCTGTCGGTAAAGTAGCTTTCAAATAATTTTAAGGCATTTCCACGGATACCTAAGTGTTCTAGCTGTGATAGTAGGATGGATGGTACCACGCAGTCGAACGCCCTGCTCATATCGAGGAAGAGGCTGACACAAGGTTTTTTGTCATTAACTGCATCCCAAATATACTTGAATGTTTTAAATATTGCCAGTGAAGTGGATTTACCTTGCTGAAATCCAAATTGGTTGCTGTTTATTAGGTTGTTCGCGGTGACAAAATGTACAACTCGGCTATAGATAACTTTTTCAACAATTTTTGAAAAGGAAGGTAATAACGCAATGGGTCTGTAATTACTAATTATATTTTTATTTCCTGTTTTATGCAATGGTAAAATTAAAGATTTTTTCAAATCATCCGGGAAGATTCCCGATTCGAGAATTAAGTTTATTATATGAACAAGAGGTTCCGCGATATATTCAAAACAAGCTTTTATGACTGGTAGCGGTATGTTATCGTGGCCTGAGCTTAATTTGTTTTTTAATGAGTTTATAATCTTTTTTAACTCGGGTATACTAACTGGGGAAAGAAATATGCTGTGAGAAAGTGATGAGCTTATTGGTTTCCAATTTAATGATGTTGTGTCGCTGATGTTTTGGTCTATCAAAAAAGTATTAAATGCTCTCACTATTTCCAATGGATCTCGAGTAACTTGCCCATTCAGATCAATGCTATCAATTATAGGTTTTATGGTATTTGTATTGGATGTGTACTGTTTAATTAACGCCCAAGTAGCCTTTGTTTTGTTTGAGCTGCTATTGATAAATTTATTGCTAGCCAAAATTTTCGAATTACGAATGACTTTTTTTAATATTTTTGCATAGTTTTGGTACTGGATTTGATATATGTTAACATTTTTTCTTTGGAGATATTTGATATGCATGTACCGTTTTTTTTGGCACGATTTTTTTATACCTTTTGTTTTCCAATTCTGTTTACGCTTATAGGTAACTTTTTTTCGCTCCAACGGAATACAAAGGTTGAAAAGTAGGGAAAACTTCTCTAAAAATATATTGTATGCATATTGCATAGAGCTGGTAAATATCCCTTTGATGAACGTGGCATCAATAATGAAACGTCATCCACATATCCACAAATCCTGGGATAAATGTATTTAATATCAGTTTTTAAACACTGACAAGCAAGAGTCACATGACAGAGCTGATTAAGTTTGACGTTCATTAATTTCGGTCTCTTCTTAAAAAAATGGCGCCTTGTTGTCCATTATAAGAGAAAAAAAAAACATATTTTTATGAATTAATTAATTTGAAACCATTAGCATCAACTTTCATTAAACACGTCTAAAACATAAAAGACGAATAGTACATTCAACTTATAACGTGCAAAGTGTTAAAAAAATTACAGGTATCTGTAAAATATCAAAAATATTCCAAATTTTCTCTTAGTGCTACAAGATTGGTGATCTACTGTTAAAAAGGAAAACACCTTCATAATTAACGTTTTAACCAAGTTCTAAAAAAGCGAATATTTTAAAATCGACTACTATTTTTGGACCCGGGTATGTCCTTAAACTACGTCCAAAAGAGAGGTATAGGCAATGTGAATGTCATCTCGCCTTGTGTGGTAGGGCACAGCACAGCAGATGTCATTCCAGATCTAGAGCAGAGCCCAACTGGGGAAGTACCTTCACCTTACAGAAAACCGCAGCCAAATAACACTTGACCCTACTCATAGTGTTGTGTTCCTGCCGGTGAGTAAGGTTGCCAGAGCTCAACGAGGGGGTGGGGTTAGGGTCGGCAACGCGTATGTAACTCCTCTGGAGTTGCAGGTGTACATAGGCTACGGAGACTGCTTACCATCAGGCAGGCCGTATGCTTGTTTGCCACCGACGTAGTATAAAAAAAAATTCTAACGTTGTAGTAGTATACCTCAGAGCTATGTCATTTATTTATTTACGATATTTTTTTGTTGCAAATATTTAACTCTCAGAATTTTCTGTAAGCTTTTGTAGCAGAAATAAAGAATACGGATACGTATATATATCGGTTTATCCTACATTTTATTTTGCAGTTTCAATGTAAACTGTTAGAGACTACGTATGGAAATGTCATAGTTAATGTACAAGTATGACGTTTATAATAATGACACTCGCTCACTTTATTCTTTCAACATGATGATGCAAAGTTAACTTAGACGGATTTTATCTATGTTTTTACAATTTTATGTTATTCCTTAAAACGTAACATCATCGGCCTTGGCATAAACTATTTATAGGTACATATGGATACAATTAAGATTATTTTATGAGGTTTCTTTGCTAATCACCAAGACAGATTGGTAAAGCGGTCTTTAGAACAGTAATACAGGTAAATGAATATGTAAATAATTACACATTTGCCTTTCGTTGGTAGCCTTGGTTGAATGTAGGCTTTAATTTAAATCTGCATAAACAAAAGCAATAAATGTATAAAATAAGAATGAATAATGTTCGCTTTATAAGAGCAAATGTCAAGTGAGTGCAAACGGAGGTGTAGTTCATAGCGCTTACGAAGTCGTCGCACTCTAACTGAAATGAGTGTGATCTCCGATCACGCAGAACTTGCCTAACATCGGAATTTTGGGAGCAAAGTTTAATGACAGGTAGGGAGTCCTGATATCGATAAACTCAAACGTCGAGGCTTCTCTCATATTATACTAGACGTATGGCTCAAGTTTTGTCTATAAAAATAAAATTTTATGAAAAGTTAACATGAAACAAAATAGTAAGTTCCCTTCTTCTTTATTTTTAAGGGATTTTTGAAACTACTCATCTTTTTTTTCTAAGCTTTGTGTTAACTACTTAATATAATTGACCCCGTAACGATACCTACCTACTATAAATAATAGTTTAAATTTAGAAAGAGAGCTACGGCGATCCTTACCAAGTCATTACATTTTGCTCCTTAAATTCCATCCATCTCGCTAATGGAAGCAGTGCGATATGGACAACGCCAGGTTAGGCGAAAATTCCTGCGTAAAAAACTCAACTCAGAAAACGATGTTTTGGATCTCGACTGTTTCCTCCTCCAAAATTTAACCAAATGTAACGAAATTTTGAGATCTAATGGTAATTCAATTATCTGTGTCAGACTGTTTTACTTTTTAGGCTATTTGATGTCAGTTTTGAATACCATGCTTCTCTTTGCGGCCTAGTAAATTAGGCCATTTTTGAATATCTGAAGTGCGCGAGGGCCTTAAGAAACAAAAATATCAAAACACATATTAATAATGATAAATTGATAATCTATGTTGAAAAAATAATTGCTCTAGCATCAAAAACCACGGAGGAAACAGTCGAGTACGTTTGTATGGAGAACTAACCACTCCTGTTGCCTCTTAATTATTGATTAATTGCAATGATAAATCCCCGCAGCGTTTCATTAGTTGCTTTAACTAATGGTTTGATTGCATTTGGATTACGTTTATTAGCACTATCAATATCACAGGCACACGGCAAAGCAGAACCCTTAGTGATTCATTAAGCTACATTCAGTTGTGTGTGTTTGGTGCATGTTAAGTGGATGTTATATGTTTTGCTTACATTACACATGTAATATGTATATAATTATAAGAAAATTCAGTAGCCTGAAATGTAAAAAAACACTAATTTCAGGCTACAATTTTCAATCTCACTTATTATTGGTCCATATATTTTTAAACATCTAGTTTTATGATTTTTCTGGAGTTGAGTTAATTCGCAAGCAATTTGTGACATTTGTGTAATGCGAGCGGTGTGCGATGCCGCAGATTTTTATTATCTTGCAGCGTTTAAGCTTTTGTGTTGCTTGCTATCAAAAACTGCATCTGCTTTGTTTAGCATTGCTAGTCGACTGATTATTAAATTAAAAACGAATGAAAGAAGAAACATATGTGTACTTGTAGGAGTTGTAGGTAATATGGGCGGTCTTTAGTCATATCACAGTTGAGTTAGGTTAACCGTTTGGCTGCAATCTATCCGAAACAATGTCGAATTGCACTCCCTAACAGAAGCTATCTTTGCTTAGCAAATATTCTACAACGTGTCTACTCCCTGGATATTGACCGAGATTCGAAGTAGAGTTCCTTCTCAGGAATGTTCTTATATGGTAAATTATTTGATTAGATAAATATAAAAAAATGTTTTTAAATGTTCATTCATTCATTTATTGATAAAATGGTGCAATACATTTTACATGTCAATGCTTACAATTATATTTATAATATAACATTTTAATACTTCAACATATACTCAAAAAATATTTAACATTATTTAAAATTATGAAATTATTTGTCAGGTATTTAGTTGGTTATCACTTGAGATATTTTAAAATTTATTTGTTTTCAGTCAGCAACGCTATCGACGAAAACACGCTAGGTCTGTTAGCAACGTTTTAAGTTTATTTGCAAATAATCTGTCACTCTGTACCTCAGATATTTGTAGTGGGAGTGAATTGTATAATTTGGCCCCTATGACACCGAGAGACTGGGCAAGTCTACGTTTCGGAATTAACAGCAGATTACGCCTACGAGTGCTCCTGCTGTGTGCATGGGAGGACGTGTCGTAGCTGAGTAAGTTGACTCGAATATACTTACATGCAGTTAAGATGTAGACTCCTGGCAGCATAAGAATTTTGGATTACTTGAACAGGTCTTTCGCGGGGTGGTCGTAAGGTATGCATGTTATGATTCTTATGGCGCGTTTCTGTATTTTGAATGCTTTCTCACGATTAGCCGCTGTGCCCCACAGATCTACCGCTTGGGTTAGTAAAGAATGAAAATACCCGTAAATCCCGTAATAGCCTTTTTTATGTTTTTGAATGATAGGTTTTTGGCAAGTCTAGAAAGTGCAAAACACGCTGATGCTAGCTTGTCGCACAGTGACTGAATATAAGGGGACCACGTGAGGCTGAGTCAATGGTGCAGCCTAGGTATTGGACATGATCGACTTGCGTAACGCTGATTCCGTCAAGTGATATGTTTTTATTCATTTTTTATTTGAAGTGCATAATGTACATAACATTATTTACGGATTTGCCTCGTTGCTCTGCAGAGTGCGGGCCAGCTCCAATCCCATCCTGGCTACTGTAGCGGGCCGATACGACTCACCTGTTGTGCGACATTTTGAGTGTATCATAACCGCTACCAGTACCCCTAGTGTAAATTTATTCGATAAGGAAACTGCCACAGAACTTCAGGAAATGCTCCAAGATCTGAGCAACGCAAGCCTTCAAGTTGGACTTCAAATGAATCGTGCAGACTCAGGTGATGGCTAATAGCACGAAACGTATTAGGGTTGAGGTTTGCCCTTGGGTTTTTACCGTTCCGATTGCATGTGATGCGGGAAAATTCATTGAATGGGTCAAACATACAAGAAGGTAAACCGGAATTTATCCTGCTCATCTTTTCCTTCGATAGGTTTGTATCTTTACAATTGTGAAATGAGTTTTTAAGTTATAAGGGAGCCTCGTCACTGGTCGGTAACCAACTTTGAAATTCGTACCCATTTTTTTTACTATATTCATATCCAAAATTATAGGTACCTAACTACCTTACTATCATAATTTAAGGGCGATGCAAATTCACTCTAGACCGCGCTTCGACAAACTGATATTGTTATGGTGTGTGATTTAACTCGTACTACCCAAAGGTTTAGTACTGGGCTGCCACATCAACAATGATCCCATCAATCCATCCGAATGTGTGGCGATGGTGCAACGCGGCGAATCGGCATTCCGGGTGCACCGTTACGATACCCGGACACGCCGCTTGCGCAACATTCGCTTGTTGTGGTTATGTAACGCGGTGCGCGTTCACACCACGCCGAATTATCGGGATAGGCTGGTGCAGTGCTTAGAGTCAAAACCTTCTCGTGCAATGGTTTCATTTAGTTTGGTTGGAACTTATTTCACTAATGAGATAAAATAACAATATGAACTGAAATTGCTTATACTTAAAAATTTAATAATGTCGTGAATTACAAGCGAATAAAAGTAAATTCATTAATAGCATTATAAAATAAAGCAGACTAGTTCAAATCAAATTAAAAAATAATATAATTATGATAAAATATTACAGTACCCACCTAATTACCTATGAAAATAATACACTATAACAATCCAATTAAGGTTTGTAAGTCGCACTTATTTGCTTTCACTGGCTCGAAATGGCATCCAAATGTAACAAAAGAAAATCGTGTAGTGTGTAATGGTTGTAGATGCGTTCGCGGCCTCCAACGGCCTTGACAATGTCATCGCCGTCGGCGCCCGAGCAAGCATTCCAAACGCTTTCTGAACATGAGCGAGCGAAGGCTTAGGCGAAATAGTTGTTTATGAAGACTCACACAGTATTAGGTTTGTGGTAATAAACTCTGTTAAACCACGATCATAAAATGACAGTTTGATTGCCCAAGCAATGTCTGATTACTAAGAGAATCTAATTTCTGTGGACTACATGTACATTATCTGTACATTAAAGCAGTACGAAAGTCGCAAATAAGTCGTAGGTCATCTAAAAGCACTCGATTTTTTTTTAAATAAAATGGTGGCCAACCTATGGAAAACATGTAAATTGCAAGCGCATCAAAGAACATAGTTTTTGCTTGTGCTGACAGGTTATTTTTGGTTGATATGTATGAAAACGAGATACATTTTCTGTTCATGTCGTCATAACAATAAAAATATATAGTTTAGACTTATCAAGTTTTGTATATTAGCTCACTTCAATATTTTCTTTTAGTTACATTTTGTAACAGGGTTGGCCGAGTGGATCTATCGTCCGACTTTTAATCCAGAGGTCGCAGGTTTAAATCCTGGTTCGTACCAATTAGTTTTTCGGAACTTATGAACGGAATATCATTTGATATTTACTACTAGCTTTTCGGTGAAGGAAAACATCGTGAGGAAATTCAAAGGTGTCTGTGAAGTCCCAAAACCGCATTGGACATGCGTGGGGACTATAGCCCAAACCCTCTCGTGCATGAGAGGAGGTCTGTGCCCAACAGTGGGACGTATATAGGCTGAATTATTATTACATTCATTACATTTTAATAGTGAAGCATCAATCATCATCTTTATTATGATATCCAGTAAAATGCTACAATATTCAATACGTGGCATCATCCATGTTGTTACAGACTCGAGATCTAGCTACACTGGTTCATCAAAAAACTCGGATCCCTCGCGCTCACGTATCGATGGGAACACTCCGCCAGCCTTCGCGCCTTTCTTTCGCTTCATTTTTTACTGCCAGTAAGTATGATTTGTATCTGGACAAAAAATATGTAAGTGCGAGAGATTCCATGCCGATGATGGATTCTGAAGAGCGATGAGTGAATGATGTATTGGGTTTTGTGGGAATTCATGTGATGTGATTTGTTTTTATGATTTCGGTAGGAGAATTGTGTAGTACAATAATTATAACATACTCTCTGAAATAGATTTGTTTTTTAGAGATGAGATGAGACCATAGTTTGTTTGCCTCTAAATGTCTACTTGTTTATAATTTTGCATTTAGATTTATAATGATGTCAATATTGTCAATATTAGTAAAACTATTATGCGCTAGCTCTTGTATGTGAATCTTACAGGTTTCTTTATGTTTTCTTTGAGCGTGATAAAAATGGAAACCAGCAAAAGGTCACCTGTTGTACCAATCGTCCTATGCACCATTTATAGGTAAAATGAAATTATATTACCCGAGTGTAAAATATGCATATAACCACCAGCAGCGGTATTTTTTTATTTTATGATATAGGAGGCAAACGAGCAGACGGATCACCTGATGGAAAGTGATTACCGCCGCTTATGGACACCTGCAACACCAGAGGGGTTGCAAGTGCGTTGCCGGCCTTTAAGATGGGAGTACGCTCTTTTCTTGAAGGTTTGAAGATCGTATCGGTCCGGAAATACCGCAGGCGACAGTTCATTCCACAGTTTAGCTGTGCGAGGCAGGAAGTTTCTGGAGAAACGCACAGTTGAGGACTGCCAACCATCTAAGTGGTGAGGATGGAAATGTTCATCATGTATCAAGGTCGCATTTTCATCACCCGTTATGTCATACGTCACTTTCGCACTTACATACTTTTTAGAACGTGACGGCATGGTGACAAATGATATGATAAAGAGCCGACCATCGTAGCCCTACTGAGTTCCAGAAGCAATTGTTTCGTTTTAGAATTTAGAATCTTCTAATAGTTCTAATATTCCGTAATACTTTAAAATAAAATTATAATAATTATGTACAATACCTTGTCATGTACACTGAGCATCGCGAGGATTAAACGACCTACTTATGAAGAAGTTATGGGTATTCCATGTGTATGTATGTGCATTTGTGAATTTCACGTTTAATTCAATATTATGAACCAAGTAGGTCGTCGTGGCAAGTTCAAAGCTCAGACAAGTTGGAACTTTTGAAGTGACCCGTGAATGGATAAACACGAATGTCACGTGCACGGATAAATGAATAAACTTGGACGTCTAGTGCACGTGCCAATTTCCTTACGGCTAGCTTTTACCTAATTGGTCTCCCAGCTATACCATACAAGCAAAAACATTATTAGTAACTATAACATGAGCCCTTAGGTAGTTAGTGACGCGACTGCAATTATTAATAGGGTATTCCTAACAACACAATAAATTTTGTTGGTTTAGGCGTGTCAATAAAGTAGTTAATTTAAGGTTCCGTAGGTTCAGAGAGCGGACTTTATGAAAATCGCACCGCTTTTCTAGATAATACGGTTGTCAATAACTTAATTAGTAATTTTGAGGTTTTTCTTTATGGACTTCATCCTGATTTTTTGACTTTCGCTCGATAGAAAAAAAATTACTAAAACGCATATTTTTTGTTACTATTTATGCATAAAAGATAAAAATAAGAAAATTGCTACTAAAAATACACAATTTTATTTTTTGAGGGAACTCAACGATGCCTTTTTTCTCGTTCTAAACTTACAACAAATTAAAATTCAAAAACATGATATCCGCGGTCCCGAGCACACACATCCATCTCGCTTACGCTCAGTGAGAGTGAGAGAAGAACATGAACCTACGGGACCTTCATTGCGGAAAGGATCGGAATGAAGGAGGAGAATTCTCGAATTACAGGCGTTCGGGTGCTGGTGTGTCCGCTCACTATTCACAAGGGTCCCATAAGCAGTTTAGTCACTTTTAACAAAATTTATAATCTTTTTAGTTATATAAACAAAGATTTTTTACGAAGTGAAAACTGTAAGTTGTTATGAAATATGACAGAACCAGACAGTATTGTTTAGTTACGGATCAGGCATGTTTGGTAATATGTCAAGGTGAGCAGCACGTTCGCGAAAAATATTTTTTACTCTGAATGTTTTTTGTAATATTATGCTCGTAAATTATAAAGAAATACTATATTAGGTAGCGCAATTCCTCATTGTCTTAGCAAGATGTGATATTGAAAATTCTGAGGTCACAATCATAAAGATTGTCTGAATTTAACTTCCTGTGACTCAACGCTTAATGAAGAGCAAAACTAAAAGATTACCATGATTCTTGTGAACAGTCATGTTGCGAGCTGTAATAATAGGTTAAGTTAGGCATGTATCTAGACATTTTACTACAAGGATGACTCCTTGCAAGCTTGAAGGGTCGGCAACGAACTTGAAACTACACTGGAGTAGCAAGCGCCCACAGGTTGCTTAACATCAGGCAGGTCCGGGATATAACCGCGAAAATCGGAATTTGTCATTTGTGGGCAGTTTTCCCTGTCACTCTAATTACGCCTTAGTGAGAGTAAAAGAGAAAGATCCCCGCAATTCGCGAATTTCTGTTTTCGCGGTAGGCCCCCTGATCACTAGTTTGGCACCGCCGTGGTATGAAAAACATGCTGTGAATAAGTACCTATAGACAATATGTATATATTAACAACAGCAACCTCAAGTAGCACGCAAACTGTTTATAAAAATACTAGAAGAAAAGCTCGGCGAAGAGTAGGTACTGTCAGCTGTAGTGAAAAGTGACCCTCCTGCATTGAACTTTGTATGCAAAGGTGCTAAGCGAATAGTGTTGCTGACTACATCTGGATAGATATTTTCGGTAAGTATTCCGTATAATGACACTATCAAAGCCTAGTTTCAATAACATTTTCATTCCTCATGCTCTTAAAGAGGGTCATTGTTGTTCTAAAAATTATGCAGAAACTGATACGTTTCTGCACTAGAGCATTTTACATTCTATGTACGACTTATTCATTTTTTTGATAGGCAATTGAAATTTGGTTTTAAATAGATTTCGTATACAATTTCCATTCTGATATTTACGAGTAACTTCCCTTCCATAAATAACGATACTTTTACCTAAATGTTTAATTGAAAGTACCCTCAAGAAATATGCTATAAAAATTATTCTTAGTCATGTTTTGGAAACATGTTTTTATTTTGAAGACTCGTATTCGAAATGAAAAGTAGAGTACACTCTACTCGGGTAAAAGGCATCATTTCATTGGTTAACACGCTACTATTAATATATATATATATATATATATATATATATATATATATGTTTGAAAAAGTTCATAAAATTTCAAATATAATAATTAAATGGATTAAATTTAAATCTGCTCCAGGCATAACCAAAAGTTAACCTGAAATATTGAATTTTGCTCCTATCAAAAGCTGTAATTATCTTATTGAAGTTATAATAGGATTTCCTTTGGCTAAGTCGATTTAAAATGACTACCTATTCTTAGCGTTTCCTATCGTCAAATTGCCGATGATGAAGATTTATGAAATTGACTTAATTAATTATTATTGGTATAACAAAGAGATAATCAATTGACTGTTTGGGTTACTGATATACTTAGTCTCAACTTGGTTAGGTAATAAGTTGATGTATTTTTTATATATTTGATACAAGTTATTCCTGTACTGTACGTTTCTTTCAACAGGCAGCTTATACTCATCGAGACAATTCTAATAAACCCGAACCCAAGTAGATTGCGTTCTTTTATCTCAGAGTTCCTATGGCCACCTCCTGTGTCTATTATCAGATCAGCTCGATGATTTATGTGAAGTTCCAGCGCAAGCGAATAATGGAAAGTAGGTCTAATTTCGCTTGACAGATTTGACCCGAATAAACAGAATATAAACATTGCAAGTTCAATAAAAACTTGTAAAATGAGTTGAGTGTAGGTTCAGGCTGGTTTGAAAATTGTTCGATTAGAATTTCTATCAGGCGCACGGAAGGTATGTGTTTTATACGTATATTAACAAAAATAACAAATTTATTTTGTTAGAATTTTTAACCGAATACAAATTTTTATTTAAACTTTTAGCTAATTGAAATGATATTGTTGTGTATTGTTGCCGGGTAAAACATAATACAATTTTTGATAGGTTGTCTCGGGTGCATATCATATGTTTGGGTATTTTGGCACTGGTATCTGGAAAACTTACTTACTTTGTACGTTCAACATAAACAAAATGGAAAACGATACCGAGTACAATTAGCGCGAATTATATGTACCTACATTTTATATGCATTTTTCACTCCGTAGCTGAAAAAATAGTTATTTGTTTTACAAGGGGGCAAAGTTGTTGTTTAACCGCTCGTGCTAATATTGATACCCGAGCAAGCGAAAGATTTCAAAATTGAACCACGAGCGTAGTGAGTGGAATCTTGAGCGATGCGAGGGTGAAACTTTGCGTCCGAGAACACAATTTTTTTCACCACACCAACGCGACGAAAATACTAACTATGAAGTACCAAAAACATCAAACCAAATCAAATCCAAATCAACGTAATAAAAAACAGCATTCAAAATCATAATTTAAAAGTCAATTCTACTAACCTACATAAGGGAATAACTCAAAAACTGCACTTTCTCTTTCTTTTTTGAACAATCAAAAGCGCCTTTACCAGTTGATGTGGTAAAAAAGAATTATTTGAGCCTAAATCATAAAATAGTACTATTCAATCTGAGAGGGTAAACCTGTAGGGCTAAGATGGCCGGCTCTTTATCATTTGTCACCATGCCTGTCACGTTCTAATGTCAAGTGCGAATGTGACGGACATAGTGACAAGCGATAAAAATGGAACCATGCTGCCACTGCTGTTGACAGGTATTGTTTGCTTTAATCACCGAAGTGTAGTTATATCGCACTGACATCTATTGTCGCCACACATTAGAGTCACAGTTGCCTCGCTACCGCAATAAGGAAACCTGACTCGACCCTTTCAACATGAGTGCAATCGAAACACCAACGAACCTGAACTGAACCGAAATGGCCCCTACAATGAAAGATCAAACGTAAAAAAGCAAGTCCATAAATCAATATGTGTTTGTATGTGTCTGATTGTTTTGTTGGAGATGAGCCAAAGCGATACGTTACGGCGTGTGTTAGGTTATGTGCAGATAACTGTTGATTCTGACGCGGTATCCTGTTGAACCGATAAATTAACACCGAAATGAGAATATGTGCCATCGGTTAAGTTGGTCTTATGGTAAAAGTAACACTTGCTGTAGTCATTTGTTTCTCTAGAAATCTGAAAGTCTGAGACTTTGTTTAATCCACAGTTAATTCCTAATTGTTCATTTCCTTCTCTCTACTACTCGATTCAATTATCACTGCCTTATTTTCTTGTAACTTTAAGAGGAAAGGGGACGGCCGCTTCTCCGTACAAACGTAGACCCCATTTAACTTTCTGGATATTGACATTATGGAAAATATTTTTACATAATTTTATGTATATCAACAAAAAAATTGCGAATAAGAAATTAATGGTGTATATTATCGAAAAACAGATTTCATAAAATTTTTTTAACGCAAAAAACTAACTAACTCTTATAATAATTCAAAATACGAAAAAAATCAAACGTGTGGTTTATATACAACAAATTGTGTCAATTTTCGATAATGTTAATATCCAGAGAGGAAAATGGGGATTGCGTTTGAAAATGCGAGCCTCTACTTTCGTCTTAATACTTGTAAATAGTAAAGTGAACAATAATTTGCTTTCAGCAGAAGAAAACGGCGCAATTCATGTCCCGTACTAACAGATAGCGACCACATTAATATCCAATAACGTTATAAAAAATAACAATCAATTATTTCAATTGATAACATAATCCGGGAACGTGACTGAAGATAAAAACCGCCGCGAAAACTTCCATTGATTTCCATTTGTTTACCAGCTCCGAATATTCGATGAACCGATATACCCTTGGGTTTACAATTACGATTAGTCAGTCATGTTTTCAGTACACTCGAAACTAAGACTGGGTTCTTGGAATCAACGAGTGGCTTTGATGGCAAATGGAACGAAGGTCGCTGCTCGGGAAATCTTTTTCCACATTAAATCTGCACTATAATCGATGTTGTCTTCCTTTACTCTCGTTACTGATTTAAACGAGACAGGTATATGGTTGCGAGAAGTTTCGGTTGATGTTAAATCGGGATGTCTGGCCTGGACAGCGTGTCGGCGCAGACGCAGCGCTCCGGGAAAGTTTGTTTTTCTTGGAGCGATGCCGTTTGCGAGCAAACAACCTTGCTTGTACGTTGTCATTCTTACGTTACGCGTACTAAAAGTAATCTAAATTTCGTACACATGAGTTAGAGTTAACACTTAGGTATCTTAATAATAAACACACTTAATGGCAAACTAACCTAAATCGCGAGTGGGCATAATCGTGGGATTTATAATGGCGGGAAAATTAGGCTCTAAAATTACGCCTGGCTCCAGAATAATGGGTTCGGACCTCCCTAGACGAGGCTGGTGTAAACTTAATAGACTTCGTACTAGTCACGGTCGATGCGCCTACTACAAATACAAAAACCGCTGTGGGTGGGTGGATTTCCCGGCCTGCAGCTGCGGTGCGGAAGCACAAACCATCCAGCACATAATTCTAGACCTCCCGAAGACCTGATCACCCTGAGCGACGAAGCTATAAAGTGGCTGACTGGTCTATTTGTAGAAATTTAATTACTTAAATAGTTTCTATTTTTACAATATGTTTGCCATACGATTAAATAAATGGCAAACTGAAGGAGGGATAAATAAATCGTCAGGTCACAACGCACCTATTGCAAAAAATAATTAAACATAAATCAACCTTTGTTTCATTACATTACAAATACAGTTCACTATGGCTCTGAACTTGTACCAGTAATTATAGTCACTAGACAAAATATGCTTTGAAAGATAAACAAAAAAATGGAAGATACCTATATATTATATATAAATAGAATATGTAAAAGGAAAAAATAAACACAAATCGTAATAAGGCAGACTTCCTCCTAGTACTCGTCACTGTCCCAAGTATATATCTTTGAGGGGTCAACGACTACCTAATCTCGGCTTTGCGGTTTAGCAACCAACTTTGTTTTTGGTATAGGTACCTATAAAGTAAATGAAAGGAATCCTAGATATCGATCACGTGCCGCCGCTATTGTTGCTCTCACGTGCTCGCAGTATTGTGCGAACCTACACACACTATGTGACAGTTACATAGATTACCTCCCTTAGAATACGCATTACTGGTTGAGTGTGATATCACTGATATCTGGGTTACGTACGTGGAAAAAGCTATGATGATACCTTCGAAGTAAAAATGTAAAAATAGACACCCCACACGTAATGGGTTTGATGAAAAAAGATTTTTTGAGTTTCAGTTCTAAGTATGGGGAACCCCCAAAATTTATTGTTTTTTTTTCTATTTTTGTGTAAAAATCTTAATGCGGTTCATAGAATACATCTACTTACCAAGTTTGAACAGTATAGCTCTTATAGTTTCGGAAAAAAGTGGCTGTGACATACACGGACAGACAGACGGACATGACGAATCTATAAGGGTTCCGTTTTTTGCCATTTGGCTACGGAACCCTAAAAACGCAATCATGTTGATAACAGCGCGGCGTACGTGGGCGATGACTCGCGAATGCGACGCGGCGCGGCGCGGCGGCCCAACGGCATTCGGAGATCGCCCACGTAGGACACTTTCATAGGTATCAAAGGATTGACTTCACCCGCGCCGCGCCGCGCCGCTTCGCGTTCGCGAGTTATTCGCTCAGGTAAGACACCGCCTAACTGGCGCGGATGCGTGCGATGGACGGACACCCGCGCAAGCTAGCGGACGGCCTAAGCCGTGCGGTTGTTGTGTGTGAATGATCTGTGAACAGCTCCTAAGCTAGCGGAGAATGGAAATACTTGATGTAGAACAAAGACAGACTTAGTTCGGAGGCAAACCTGTTCATATTTCTTCCTATTCATTAATATTTAGCCAACACTTTGGTCTCTTTGGTCGGCCCACCTCCGTAGCTACTGCTTTATCGCCAGGCCGATCGGTCCTAGGTCGTCTTTGGTTTTTATATTCATTCTTCATTTCTTTTTTCTCAACCGCCATCCATACCTACTTTATATCCTAAAAAGTTTTGACGAAGGAAATAATAAAATATTTATTTATATATTTATTTAAACTTTATTGCACACATAAAGAAAAATGTACAAATGGCGAACTTAATGCCAAAAGGCATTCTCTACCAGTCAACCATTGGGTCGAAAAGAGACATTTGTGCATGCAGGAAAAAATAATAACAAATAATAAGGAAAAAATTAAACGTGAAGTCAAATAATATTAAAATTATATAAATAGTTAAATACTACTACTTATATAATGTATAAAAGATAGACTTATACATATAATTATGTACATATACATGATGGTGAACCTTATTTAAGTTCTTCTGACAGAAGATGCTTGCGAAGTAGTCGTTTGAAAACGGGTTTGCTTGGGGCTTGTCGAATAAAGAGAGGGAGGGAATTCCAGAGACGGATTGCCTCAACGGCGAAAGAGTTAGATATAAAACCAGTACGGTGAGAAGGAATCGAGAGTTTGAGAGAACGGGAGGAATGGAGTTCACATCCTGGACGGGGGGTGATGAAAGTGAATTTACGTTTAAGATAACCAGGAGAGGAAGGCTCGAACAAAATGGAGAATAAAATACTCAGGATTCTAAGGGACCTACGACGACGGATGGAGAGCCAATGTAGCTGACGGCGATAAAAAGAAACATGGTCGTATTTGCGAAGTCCGAAAATGAAACGTATGACATTATTCATAAGACGGAAATAGAAAATATGTTTTAGCTCAGGCCGATGTATTATATCGTGTGAACTTGCAGAACTGGACCCAAATAATGTCGATGTCCGATGATGACCTATACATACATAAAACACAGTAAACTATAAAATTGTAAACATGTTTTGAACTCGTTTGTACATACGCCCTTGAAAATTAGCACAACAGTACATAGGCGCGAGTACACACTGTTTGTTTTGAAATGTCGCTTCCATATGAATCCTCAGTATCCTCGCATCGAAACTACTTTTAAGATTTCGTATCCCTGTACCATTTCATGGAAATTTGAACTCTATTTCTTGGCAACAAGGCTTTAATTTATGGATAACTGCAGTGATATACGTGTTAGTGGAAGTTATCCCTGGACTTGCTTGTGCGTCAGACAATATGGCTCGTGGCCGTGCGAAAACTTCCACTCTCAGTGTGTTATTCTCATCGACTCATGAGCACCTCAAATAAACCAGTTTAAGGGGCTTCCCGCGGTTTTCATCGATTTTTGTCATTTTTTTGTCGTTGCCTCTACATTTGCAGTACAGATAGAGTTATAAGACAAATGGCTATCGGTTCTTCAATCTTTTATCTATGGATTTTGAATGGTCAGGCCGCGTAGCCAACGTTACAATCGTTCACGCTCCGTAGCGTATCGTAGCTATCTCTCTCTATCACACTTCCATTTTAGTGCGACTGTGACAGTTGCGTTTCGTTCGCCACGGAGCGTGAACGATATGCACGTTGGCTACGCGGCCTGGTCTCCCGGATTTTGATAGAAATAAATAGTTATTATTTATGCCTTTATTAAGATTTTTTTTTTCTTAAAATAACCATTGATTTCCTATTATAATATATTCAAATACTATAAAATTTAATCATTAATGAAAATACATACTAAAATATATCTAAACATACAACTAATTAAAAACTAAACCTACATCTATCAGAACTTAAAAATAAATATAAACGAAATATGTATAAAATAACTACCTACCTACTGGCTACCGGGCCGCCCCCAATACAAAGGTGCCCATCACGCTCACTGCGTTGCCGCGTTGGATTGCGATGGATAGCCTTTGCATCAGGAAAAACCCGGAGGACAAGGTCAAGGTTGTCTAAAAAAATACTTTTTTAGTTACTCGATTGCTGTAAAGGATGTTAAATATATGAAATCTACATATTTGGGGTTGTCTTTGAAATCAGGTTTTTGGCCTAAAATTGTTTAACTTTTATGCCAAATATCTCGATGACAATGAACTTTGAAGTAAATATGGGATAATATATTACTTAAAACAGTTGGTGTTAATATGATAAGCTACAAAAAAAAACATTAGAAAACTAAGGGATTCAGAACAAAGGTCATTGGTGCCAGGGAGCCTCTTAAATGTGACTTTGATATGCGACACAACTCTTTTTTATATAATTGCGTACTACTACCATTACATGTAGTTATGTTATCTCACTCACTCACTCATTCACAGATGATCATCAAAACTCTTAGGGTAGTTCCTGAAGTCCTAGAAAGCTGAAATTGGGTAGGTAAGCTAGTATTAGTACTGTAGAGAACAGCATATATATATATATTTTCTCTACTTGCATGTACACTGAGACGCCCAACTAGATGACGTACTCCTTCAGCTACTCAGCAGGTTGCGGCAACAGATATGAACCCCATCAGGCTCATGTTCATCTCGGAAGGCGCGGCGGGAAGATTGGCGGTCATATGCAACCCCCGCTTCCACGTCGCTGCCAATGAGCTGAATCAGCTGCGAGCCGATTTCTGGCTTGACTTCTTCACGGAAGGTGCAGAGGGAAGGCAGGCGGTCATATGCAGCCCTCGCTTCCACGCCACCACCGATGAAGAAAATCAGCTCCTACAAATATTATTTATAAAATTAATTAAATTATTTAAATAAAATTCGCATTGTTTTTTTGAAGTTAGGCGAAATTGCTAACAGTTGTCAAAGTCAATGTCAGTTAGTTATGGCCAATGACAATTAGCTGTCAGGAAGTTCAAAAATAAAAAGGGTTTAGCCGAGGAGTCAGGGGTAAGGTTGTTTTCTCATGTTTTTTCATTACCATAAGCCGTATCCAACCATTTTGAGGATCGTAGTCATAGGCACGACCTGCGCGGATGGTTTGGACACGGGCTATCTTGAATAAAGCTGACTCATAGCGAAGGGGTGCTAGGTGCTGACAACGATTATGTATTTGCATTCAGAACTATCGCCCTGCTAGATGATAAAATATTTGCAGGCGGGGATTCCGAGGGTGGCAACCATTAAAAGTAGTCGATGTTTGTAATCTTGCCGATTGATGAAAATAATTATATACAATCAGAAATCTACGTCTGCATTTGTTCTCCACCACAATCTAGGCGACATCCTTGTACAATACACAAACAACAAAAAAAAATTAATACTTGGAACTTTTAAATCCCCCCCCCCCCCCCCTGTGTTTTGGTCACAAATCGTTTAAAGCTCGGTTGTGCTGTATAGAGCACTAAAAGTGGTTATCTTACAGAGATGACACAGAGACAACACAGCTTTATCATACACAGACATGAGACAAGAGGCCAATGTCGCCGCGTGGATGGATTCCATGTGACGCTGCGCAAGCGCTGCGCCGCGACTCTCCTCCGGGTGCGCGACAGGCCGACAGCCGCCACATTTTCCTGGCCGTCGTAGCTGATAGGTGGGACAGTGGCTTGATAAAGCACTGATCTCATCTGCATTTCAATTAGGTGCTAAGATAGGTTTAAGTTAACCTTAGTTGTAAGTAAAAAAAAATAAGTGTAAAAAAACTTAAAAATATGGACCCAAACTATAGTCTGAAATAAATGCATTTTTTTGTTAATAGCTTAACAGGCTAGATTGGACGTCATATATAAACTGGTTCGCTTTAGCTACTACGCTCAGTAATTGATAGTAATAACTACCAGCCATTGTGCGAATTTGTTATGTTTTATTACCCAACAGAAATCTTTGGCAATCTGCCGGCCGCTAGACAGGTACTTGGACAGATTTACTACATATCAAATGTGTCTGATGTACTCGTAAATTCCTTTCTAACTCACAAAGTTTATGTTTGACTTGAAAGCTGGTCCAGATAATTTTGGCTTTCAGAGCCGTATCAACTATACGTAATCGGAGATCTCACTTATGCAGGTTCTATTCAGGTGACACGCTTGGTAAGCGTCATAATAATAAACCATAATAACTTCTATTTGATTTGCCTACCCGTAAGGCCCCGTACCTTAGTGTTCTTCTCTCACACTCACTGAGCGTAAGAACTAGCGAGATGGAATATGCGACCGCGGTCATCATCATGGTTTTGAATTTTAATTTATTGTAATTAATAAATAACAAAAAAAGAGTAATCGATGAGTTTACTTAAAAAAAAGCGCATTTTTAGAAGCAATCTCCATATTTTTCGCTTTTGTGGGCATTTTTAAAGTGCGTTTTAGATCTGTTTGTGATTTTTTTTCTATCGAGCGACAGTCTAAAAATGAGTATCCGAATCGATGAATAACTTCATCTAGACTTCAACTTCATAGAGAAAATCCTCAATATTGCCAATAAATATATTTGGCAACCGTATTGTGATCTAAAAAAGCTTCGATCTAAAAAGGTGCGATTTTTGAAAAACTCCGCGCCTTGAACCTTCGGCATCTTAAGAGGAATTCCTAGTTGCGATTTTTCCTTACAAACGCTCTCGGCTGTTTCCTCCCTGGATTTTTAACCTAGAACAATTATTTTTTCAAATAAGATCAATATCAGTAATATCTGTGCCGCTATGTTTTGCTTTTTTATATTACTTTATTTTGAAGAAACTTACAACGCCTGGAAAATCGTAAAACTCGGTTCAATTGAATTGGCTGCAAAAAAAGGCGCAGTGTACAAATATGACAACAAATATCCAAAAAATCAAAACATAGCGGCATAGATTATTTCTTCCTCTTGCAGTTTCCAAAATACCATAATAATTGGTTGCGTTTTGGAGGAGGAAACAGTCGAGAGCGAAACCTCGATTTTTGAGTTTTTTGCTTGGGAATTTTAGTCCAAGCTGCAGTTGTCCTTATCGCACGCACGCACTCCCGCCCACTGCAGCGCGACAGAAACATAGCTTCAAAAATTCGAGGTTTGAAAAGTTGCTCAGCTAGGAATTGCTCTTAAATAGGTATGTTAACGGCACCAATCATGGGACATTTAAGAGAAAATTTGGAGTATTTTTGATATTTCATCGACATCTGTAAAATTTCTTTCTACCGCTTTATGCTTTAAAACTTGAATGTCCAATTCGTTCTTTATGTTTTCTATGTATTTAATGAAAGCTAATTCAATTGATTTCAATATTGATAACCAATTATAACTAAGGTTTTTTGCTTCAGTCATGGGATGTATGGCGCAATTAATTTTCAAAGTAACAAATATCAATGAATAATTAAACTTAAGCAGCTCTTTGGCTCTTGTTTATGGTAAAATATTGGCAGCGATTAAAAACTGATGGTAAGTAAATACTTGTTTTACAGGATTTTTCTATACCATCCCATAACTGTGGTGCCTGTTCCATTATAGGGGTGTTTACTATACAGTGTTAAGTGCGAAATTATAATTGTCATTTGCTAAAAATCATATGTTTCGCCAGGTGAACAAATAGCCCATTGCGATATTCTAGCTCTCTTTTATGAGATTTATGATTTTATACAATTTTCTTTAAGTTATTTTCTCTGTAACAAAAATAGCTGAGTTAACCAGAGAACTGAACAGTTTACGTTTTATGTTACGAAAATAATTGTTGCTCTTAGATACTGGTATGTTTGACAGCTAACAGTTTTTTCCCCTGCAAGTGTCCGAAACAATATATTGTTTGTGCTTTCTCTTTTAGCACATGTCTCCGAAATGAATATTATTTGCCCACTCAAAATCTGTTCATTACAAGTGCTAAAGCAAATAGCGTCAAGTGCTAAAACAAATTAATGTTATTGTTGCATCAAGTCTGCCATCTTTAATAAGGTAACTTTTGACAAAAAAACGCAACCAAATCGAGTCTGCACACACAAGAAAGGAGTGTTGAAGCCGTGCGAAAGACATGAGGTACAGTCAGCAAATTGTTTTTATTCATTACATCTTAACGATTCCTAGTGCATTTAACCGGTTTCAGTGTAATAATATCGTCAAAGAATGCTTACCGTGAGCTCTGATTATTGCGAAGAAGAGGAGCAAGTAAACAAGGCTTGTAGTTACAGATGGTGACCTATGAATAGTAAAACGGATACTAATTTCAATTTGACCTTTAACTGCGCATAACTAACACGCCTCCGAGATTTGTGCTAATTGCAATGCTTGTTTCACAGCGCCATCTTCCGATAGTACTATCAGGAGATAATCACGTTAGAACACTAATGTACAGAAAATTAAAAGATCTAGATCTATAAATTAAATTAAAAATCCCACTTTTGTTAATAGTTCTAATGTCTCATTAACACATAAATAGATCATGCCTATTTCCCGGAGGACATCACGGATTTCCACTTGCTACGATCCTGACATATATAGCTCTATCGCTTCCTTCACTTTCATAATATTCGTCATACACGTTCGCTTGTTTAGGGTGCTCTTGACCTGGCCTTTCTTTGGATTGGTCTCGTTAACAGTTACAAATTAACACTTTTCAATGCCATTTTTCTTCATCTTAGCGCTTTTCCGGTTACATTCTAAAAGAACCCCCATGGGCTTGCCAATCTAAAGCCAAGTTATATAGAATATTGGCACAGAATCATGTAGTTTTCACGAGAATGACTGCCATCTGACCTTTTAAACCAGAGAGCAAATGAGAGCTTGACATAATTTATGTACAGGTCCGCATTATCTATGATTGTTTGGTTGATTAACGGGGGCAGAGGTATGTAAAGTGAGATAGTTTACCGCTTCACACGTACCGTCACCTCGGCTGGGGGCGGGGCCCGTCGACCATCCTTCGCAGGAAATATGCGTGTGTACAAGTCACGAGAGGTATATACACTGGACCAGCGGACTGTTATGCCATATACCGCTGCTCGCCACGTTCATGCTGCTTTACTCCAAGCTTAAAGCCTGCCTGACTTGACCGTAAGGAATGGGCACATCATTAAGACAGGTAGATTATGGCGCCTTCACACAAATAAAGAAGAAATACTGCATACGAACTTACAAGTCAAGAAGGACTTTAGGTATAGTGTTCACAGCTAGGAGGCGTTATGCATGTCAACACTGTCTATGACGGTGGCGAGGGGCATTCTTATTGCTTGGGACATCGATGTACATGGAACAAGATCAACATTCAATTCTGCTTCCGTTGTTTCGGGGTTCTTGTAGTAAGCTTACAAATGTACGAGTACGCTCCAGACACTTCACATCTCATGACTTGCACCGCACTCGTCTAAGCATATCGACAATACCGAGCAAGGTGAAGCAACTTGCCAAAAGGGCAAATCCAGCCGATATAAAATGTCGAACATCCCCAGAGATTGTATTCCGAGTCGGAACACAATAGCATCACGTACCCCGCAACATGAAACTGGTAAGACCCACCAATTTACTTATTAGGTATCATCAAACGAGGTACTTACCTTAGTTAAAGTTAAAATAAAAGCGGCTAAAAGCAAAAGGCATTATATAACGGGTTTAACTCGTGCATATACTTTAAAATGAGAGAAGAAAACATTGGTCAAAAATATGAAAAAGAGTATAAATAAAATTGGCACATATTATATGCTGTCTTATAGGTAAATGAACCATTTTTAACTTTTGACTGCCGTGCCGTTATTTTACCTAAGGGGGCGTCCATTAATCGCGTCATACGTTTTTGGCTTGTTTTAGACCCCCCCCTCCTCCATGGTGATCTTTGGTGATATTTTCAGGACCCCCCCCCATCCAATATGACGTGTATTTTTTTCGATAACTAAAGAACAGTTTTCTAACAAATGAACCTAAGTACACGTGAAGGATAATAAGGGCGGAAAACTATTATTTTTATTTTATTGACTATATTACAGTATAGCACAGATGAAAAAAAAAATACACGTGATACGTGTCCATACCCCCCCGTCCCCTGTGGTGATCATTGGTGATTTTTTGCTGACCCCCTCCCCCCCCTATACAATATGACGCGATTAATGGACGCCCCCTAAATGTAAGTTTTTTAATTAAACTTTTTTTTGTGAATATTTGTTCAGGTACTCATATTAGCTGCCGTGGCGTCTGCATCAGCGGCGCGTCTCGACCACCTAACGGGCGGCGCCAGTATCGGCGAAGCCACGCGCTTCGAGAACGTCAACGATGGCGCCGGCAACTATCACTTCAGGTATCTAAAGAAATACTACAGAGTAAAATAGAGTAGCGTCTCCCGAGCATCAGCGTCTAGTCAGTCTAGTAGATGCAGCTGCTCGATGCAACGTTGGCGCAACTGCACAGCGACACAACTTTCCATAGCGCTGATAAAAACGCTAGTTAGTGGGAGGTCCCTTATGCTGTTATCCGTGCGCTGCTTTCGTGAATGACCTTGGTAGCGCTATGCACGTATATAGCAATGTCCTACTCGCACACCATATGGGCATGTGGATCCGTATCATAGGATACACATAGGAGAAGACCGCCTTATTTTAGCTCTCCTAACGATGTTTTCGAGTGAGGCCACACTGGTGGGTTGCGATGCGTCGCGTTGTTTTGTCGCAAGCGTCGTCTCAGCGTCAACTCTGCGTTGTTTTACATATTTATTTTTTATGACATGCCACATTGATGTATTGCGACGACGCGACACAAACGCAACGTAACGCACCAGAGTGGCCTCACTCTTTTTTCCATGCCATTGTACACATCGACTGGTAAAGTATGCAAGAAGAATTTAATACATTGAACCGCCATTTCCAATCTCTATCGCACGCGCATTATTATATTCCTGTCCCGCTCGCACAGTGACATGGACCGCGAGCATAATGGGCGGGACAGCAATATAATTACGTAAATGTGATAGAGATAGGAAATGGTGGTTCAATATATGAATTTCTTAACGGTTAGCGTCCTTACTTTAACTGAATATCAAATGATAATATCGCAAGTAAACATAAATTAAAAAAAAAATATTATGACTGCTGATTTGTAATTTTCGATATTGTGGTTGATGATGGGTTGGTGCCAAAAACTTATCGTGCATGGCTTTAAAAACCAAATATCTATTCACTGTTGCATTTAAAGAAAATAACAATAACAGGTCCTGACATTCTACCTTGATACCATTTCGTTCTACGCGATAGCCTTATAACCCTTTAGTAAAGGTGAGCTTAATTCCAGCTACGAGACCCCAAATGGCATAAGCGCGCGCGAAAGCGGGGCGCCGCGCGCGGCGGGGCCTGAGGGCCCGGCGGTGACGGCGGAGGGCGCCTTCTCGTTCCGCACTCCCGATGGCCAGCAGGTGTCGCTGTCGTACACGGCTGATGAGAACGGCTTCCACCCTGTCGGCTCTCATCTGCCCACCCCACCGCCTATTCCGGAGGCGATTCTTAAAGCGCTGGAGTTCAACAGGCAGAATCCTTCTTCGTAAGTATTCAGGCTGAGTTCGAATTCACCATGAACTATGTACCGTGTTCCCCTGGATGCATTTTGGTGTATTTGAATAGGTTAGGACTTAGGTCATAAACGAACATACACATAATCTAATAAGTTACTGTGCGGTATATGACATATAGACAACTATCCATATTTGATATATGAAATTTTTTAACTATGGTTTCTTACTAAGAAGTCTAGATGCTCACATGATAGAGAACTATCCTAGAAAAACCAACATACGTGCGTTACATCGCGCGAATTACTTATACAGTTTACCGATAGATGGTGATGTACACAAATATATTTAGTATAGGTACTTCCGATTAAGTGGTTCGCCTTTTTAGCTACATGAGATAATTCAAAGTTTGTACGGAAGCCTCGGTGCAGGAGTCCTTTTACTCTCAGTTGAACGGTTTTTTAAAGCTACATAAACTAATTACAGTAATTACAGGCATAGATACACACGTACCTTATTCTATTGTCAGTACAAAGGTTCAGAGCACTCTAGCTAGTCGTTTTAAAATGAAGGCGTAATTACGTTTGTATGGAGAACCGAGCTTGCTGCGGACTCTTAAGTATGTAAACTGTTGGTAATATATCATGGGTGTTCATAAAAAGTAAAGAAAAATTGGTTTGTTTATATTATTTGCCATTAATAATGAACTCCACTTTACATGTCATCTTGGCTTGACACTCAGCTCTCTCACTTTATATCTTATAGGTAATACCGTTGTTAATTTGCCATAAGATGACAAAAATTCTGATATTTTTTTATTACGTCGCAGGCCACCTTCAGTCTATAGGGCGCAGATCAAAGTAATTGTTCTTACAATGGTAACCACACAGACTGTGTTTTGCTGGGGATGAACTGGATTATATTAGCCTGACCCAACATTGAAACTGAATACAGTGCTTTGTTTTTTTACGATGGAGAAGATGAAGATTTATAGTTGGGGCATTCCAGAGTGTCGCTTACGAACGCTTTAGTTCTTTTAATAGGTACTGAGAAGTCGTTTCTTGGTATGATTATATTCCATGGTCAGGCTTTAAAAAAATACATACTGAGACCGAAAATCTGCATTAGAAAAAAAAGTACCGTTTATAAATAAGTTTTTGGAACAAAATCATTTTCATTACAAGCTTTTATCGCTGACTGTACTTTTATTTCCACAGGCAACTGATACTTATTGAGACAATTCTAAAAACCCCAAACACAATCAGGGTTGCGTTGTTTTATCACAGAGTATGGCCACCTCCTGACTCCATCATCTGATCAGTTCGATGGTACCATAATATTGCATTGTCACCCGGCTTAGTCGGGAAGTCGGTCAAATTTACCATGCATGATTTGACCCGACCAACTACAAACATACATACAGTTATATTGCAAGTAAAAAAAAAGCTTGTAATAAAAAACCGGCCAAGAGCATGTCGGGCCACGCTCAGTGTAGGGTTCCGTAGTTACTCTTCCGTCACAATAAGCTAAACTGGAGCTTAAAGTATAGTAAATTGTTAACCAAGGGATGAAACGGTACCTTTCACCCGAGTTAAACAAATAGGCAAATTGCATAATCAGTACCTAATTAAAGTAAGTAAGTCTTTTTACTATGAAGGGGAAACTTTTTTCTTTCGGAGCAATTATCTCCGAATATATTCACTTTATCAAGAAATGTTTGTTGAAGATCCCTATTAGTTTTGAAAGACCTTTCCAACGATATCCCACACTGTAGGGTTGAAGCAAAAAAAAATTTCACCCCCACTTTACGTGTAGGGGAGGTACCCTAAAAAAAAAATTGTAGATTTTATTGTACGACTTTGTCGGCTTTATTGATTTATATATCCATGCCAAATTTCAGCTTTCTAGCACTAACAACCACGGAACAAAGCCTCGGACAGACAGACAGACAGACATGGCGAAACTATAAGGGTTCCTAGTTGACTACGGAACCCTAAAAAGGGTAAAACTGTGACAACGACACTGGTGGACTAGTCCCGTTGAGGTGTTCAATTGTTTATTCATAATTTTTTTGTTGTTTCCAGAGATGACGGTTCTTACAACGGGGGTCGGAACGCGTTTCGTTTTTAAACCCTAACACTGGATCATAAAGCTATTAATGCGTGCAGCGTGTGACCTCATTATATGCATGGACTGTGATAACGAAATATTTATATTATAGTTTTGTAAGTAACTTAACGCAATTTGAACAAATAAAGAGCAGTTTTACGTAATTTACTGTCTTTTAAAATTAGAAATTAAATGTTAAATATAGTATTCAAAAAAGTTAAAAGAGAATTTATAGCAAGAGAAAAAATATGAAACTGCATATTTTTCACGACTACCCAAAAAAGGAGTTTATTGTTTTCAGCGTTCATGTTTGTGTGTGAGAGTTTCTTTATTCCACCATAATTGTATGTTTTATTAATATGCGATATAATATAATATCGATATATTTTGAAATTGTAAAGAGATATAAAAAAAAAAAATCATTAATCTAAAAAAAAAACTTTGTGGGACATTTACATTTTTTAAGGTAATTGTTTTCAACTAGGTATTTCTGTTTTATTTCGACAAGGTTGTTGTTTACAATCATATTTATTCCCTAGGGAATCCCTATATCCCCTATATCTAGATCTAGCATAATAAATTTAAAACAATTTCCCAAGAAGGAAGGTACAATGACGTGTATATGTAATATGAGGGATACAAATGCTATTCAGCGAGTGTAACAACAATGAGAGATAGTGCTCATTCAAATGTCTCGATGCCTCTGGAGACGTTGCCAACAGAACTTCCAAATAGGCAACTTAGTTACTGAGCTGGAACATTTAAATTTGATGTTATCAGAAGGGAAATAACAGATAAACTAAGTTTATTTGGTTTTGCCAAATAATCCAAAGGAAATTATTTACATATAGAGTTACTATAGCTGTTACAGTTAGGTATTTACGAATTAACTTTTTCACCTCAGCGTTATTTGACGCCATTCCGGGCGGAAATTTGTCAGATTTGTCTGACAGATTTCCGTCACGATTAAAAGTTTGGCTTTAATTGTGTCGGTAAGCCGAGAGGTTGGTGGTAGGTGGATTAACTTTTTAGTGACACTCGTTGCCATAGTACGCTTTTTGTCCCTTGGACAACCACTCTGAAATCCTGATATATGGTATTTTAATGTATCAAATATTTTTTGGTAGTATTATATCATTTCTACGAGTATAACGGGCCATCCTCTGAGCATGTTAGTAAATCGTCGTACAACATCTCTTCGAACAAACTGGCAGTATTGTCTCTTGGAGAACGGGACACAATAACAACACAAAAAGTTGATTCACTCTGGTGCGCTTTCGTTGATGTTAGGTAGGTAGGTACATCAATTAATCTGGGGGCACGGTAGTGCCCCCGCCAAGACGAGCAAAGCGAAGCCCTTTCTTGAAGCGCTTCGTCGTTTTTTTGAACCCTCATAACTTGGGATTGGATGACACTAAAGAAACAAAATTCTCGGAATATAATGTCAATAGTGGACTTATTAAGCATAAAACATTTATTCATATTAAAGAAACTCCGATTTCTTCACTGAGTCACTCACTCACTGATCATCATCAAACCCCTTAGGGTAATTTCTGAAGTCCTAGGAAGCTGAAATTTGGTATGTAGGATAGTATTAGTACACAAACAACAAAAAAAAACAAAAACTTGAATTATCTCACACACTAGGTACATAAATTATTATTATATATATGTATGTATATTTATATATATACATATATTGAATATTTATATATGTAGGTATATTTAAAATATATATTTGCGTACGAATAAATTATCATAGTTACCTCGACTTCTGTCTATTCTCATATCCACTTTATGCAATCCTGCACCAAACTAACTGTCTCTGTTTAGCCCAATGGTTGACTGGTAGAGAATGCCTTAAGGCGTTAAGTCCGCCATTTGTGCAATAAACTTAAAATAAATAAATAAATCACCCGTAAGGGTGAAAAGGGAGAGGAAAAGGGCGTTAGGGGGAAAAAGGGGTTGAAGTTTGTGCGGGGAATCAGTAAAAAAAAGGAGATTGTATGAATGATGGCCCCAGGTACGTATTTCAGGATTTTTATTAATAAATCACCCCCAACCCTTTAAATTAGGGAATGGAAAATTTTCATGAGGAACTTACAAAAAGAAGTGAAGTCCCAACAAAAACATTTTAACGTAAAATGTTGCCAAGACGAAACCATAAGGCTCGCACTGTAAAAAAGTTATCAGATCTCTTGTAGAGCCAAGCTTCTAACTCTACAAGCCCTAACTTCACAAACTCTACATCTTAGTCAAAATATGTGGCTTGACCGTTTCGTTACTACAAGAATTATTGTATAATAATAAAAAAAATAATGAATAAATTTTTCACCTTACGCCCGTGTGACGGTAGCGAAACGGCCAAGCCATATATTTTGACTAACGTGTAGAGTTTGTGAAGTTAGGACTTGTAGAGTTAGAAGCTTGGCTCTGCAAGAAATCTGATAACTTTTTTACAGTGCGAGCGTTATTTTTTCGTCTTGGCAACATTTTACATGAAAATGTTTTTATTAGGATAAAAAGTTCCGTGTCATGTAAACCTTGATTGGTGACATTTGTACCAAAAACTTAAGTCGGCTACTTTACACTAATACTAGTGGCACAACAATGAACAATCATACTCCTTCGAGTTCATCGTCGGATAGACCTTTCTTCAATTACCTACACTATTTCATGCATAAACTAACGAGGTAACTTGTAAAATATAGGTACTTATTTTATGCTATTGCTGTTAAAAGATTTAAAAAAATGTGAAGATTTTCAAGTTAGACAAGTGTGATTAATTCTAGGAAACAAATAAAATAATTTTATGGAAATATTTTGATTCATTTTATTTGAAGTAAAAGCACTCCTGTTTAAATTATAAACTGAAATAAAGTCATATATCTACTACCATCTTCAGCATTTGCGGCAGAGAACGCTGCTGCCACCACCAAAAGGGTCACACTAGCGTCTCTAACTGTATGGCTGCTGCTCGACGCAACGTTGGCGCAACCGGGCAGCGACGTCATTTTCTATAGCGCTGACTAGACGCCAACGCTCAAAAAACGCCAATACTCAATGTGTTTTTGTTTGGTATGCAAATGATTAACATTTTTTATGGATACTTCCAGATTGAAGAGCGTTGGTAGGCTAACGGCAAAGCCTGCGAATTTCAAATCGAAGGTCGGTTCAAGTTCAAATCCCGGCTCGTACTTACTCTGAGTGTATGCACGAAATATCATTTTAGGCGAAGAAAAACTTGGCGAGGCAACCGAACTAGAGTCAGGCCAGGATAAGTTGGCAGTGATTTTGATAGCCCAGTCTGTGCAAATGTTAAGTAAACGTCGTGATTTCATTATATAAGTTTGACGTTTAAAATAACACTTGCACTCTCTAGGCTGCCAAAATCGCTGCCAACTTATCTTGGTATGAATCTAATCCCAAAAAGGCCTAGTTTGAGTTGAATGATCATTTGGCATTAATATAGCGCCTTATACTTTTGTACTGCAAACCCGCAGTTCTTAAACTGTTTGTGGTGTATTTTGCGCCGGCACTCAAATTACCACGTTACTTGTCAAGTATGATTGTGACAAGTGAAGGTTATTGGATAGTCAAGAAAAACAAAATGTTATTGTGAAAATTTAAATTTTGATGAATTTATCGTCGACAATAATTTTTGCTTCCAACAGTCACCTAACTGTTTATCAATCCTGGTCATTGTTACCAGCCCAAGTTGAATGAGATGGGATCATATTTATTTTAATATTGTGTTTTCACCGTCTTACATAATTTTGTTAAATTTCAGTCCAATCAATGTTTCCAAGGTTTGATACATACTTAAAAATCGTCACTTCTGTATTCTGGTATTTTAAAATAAGAGCACTCAATTTTGCTAAGTATAGGAGTTTTTTCTGTCACACTGAATGCGAAAAATGCTTAATAAATAATCATCGATTTGTAACGTTAGAAAAATTAAGGTAATGCCAATGCCTATATGAATTAAATGCGTTGGAACAGCTCATGGAATTATAGCTGTAGGTACATTAATTCTTTAGACCTGCTGCAACTCACACCCGATGCAGCAGCGTGGCTCAACTGCTTAAATGTTGACCTATAACTTTTTTGATTTGTATTCCTTTGGACCCGTTTTATTATTTCGCGATAGAACTGTAAAATTGTATCTACCTATGTAATTGCCTATTTTGTAAAATATGGAATACAACAAAATAAATTAAGTCTCTGAAAATACGGTCCGAGTTTAGAAAATAGCACAGAACTAGTAATAAGGGTTTAATGTATTCTGTGGAAAATAGGTACACAGGGATTAGAACAGTCAAAACATTGACATATGATATGATAAAGAAATAAGGATACAAGCTTTTGCATTATTCGGGCTATATTAAGTGCCTAACAGATAAAAATGCGAGAAATATTGCATACAAGAAGTCTATGCAACTTTGCCTTTTAACCTTTACTATTCTCATTGTTCTTATTAGAATCTGCTCTTATTAGAAAAGTTCTTTTTAAACTAGCGCCTTGACTTATCCGACCGTTAGAACACTTATTAAAAAAGTACTTTTTATACAACGGAGATTCATTTAGAGCTGACACTTTGTCCTAGCGCAATATATTTTGTTATTTGATGACATTCGGTATGTACCGCAAAAACTTGATGTAAGTAGTCGTACTTAAGGTACTTTCAAAGTAAATAACATTGCTAGTGTAGTTATTGTCACATTAATAGTTAATCTATATAAAAACTATATTCACGTTCATTACTTTGAAGTCACAATGTCGTTCTTATAAGAGAGTTGAACTCAATGGTATCATGAAACCAGACATAGGACTAATACCCTATAATTATAATTTAGTATGTACCGATGTAATTATTCAGTACATTATGTAAACTGCATGATACGTAACTGGGTGGGTACATAACAAGTTTCCCAATCGGTTTCCATGGGTAATTATTGCTTACAGGGAATTCCAAGAAGGAATACCGGAGTAAGGCTCAACATGAAAGTTGCAGCAAACTATTACAGAAGTTGAGCCCTATCGTGCTGTGCGCTAGCCCCTGCCGGGTGCATTGAATTATAACTTAGTTCCAGCTAGGTACCTCGGCTTCTCTTGCAGCTGTTCGGATAGGTGACTTCATAAACCTCACTTGATAATCCATAGATTCATCTATATTTTACCAATACAAAACATGCAGGTTACTGCAATCGTATCGTAAACTGACAACTGTCGGGCGTGTATTTCATAACATTACCGCGTTATCTTTTTTAGGGTTCCGTAGCCAAATGGCATAAAACGGAACCCTTATAGTTTCGCCATGTCCGTCTGTCTGTCTGTCTGTCTGTCTGTCTGTCTGTCTGTCTGTCTGTCTGTCTGTCCGAGGCTTTGCTCCGTGGTCGTTAGTGCTAGAAAGCTGAAATTTGGCATGGATATATAAATCAATAAAGCCGAAAAAGTCGTACAATAAAATCTAAAAATTTAATTTTTTTTAGGGTACCTCCCCTACACGTAAAGTGGGGGTGAAATTTTTTTTCGCTTTAACCCTAGAGTGTGGGGTATCGTTGGAAAGGTCTTTCAAAACTAATAGGGGTTTTCAAGAAACATTTTTTGATAAAGTGAATATATTCGGAGATAATCGCTCCGAAAGAAAAAAAAAATTGTGTCCCCCCCCTCTAACTTTTGAACCATAGGTCCAAAAAATATGAAAAAAATCGTGGAAGTAGAGCTTAAGAAACACATTAAATGAAAACTATAGCGGACATGATCAGTTTAGCTGTTTTTGAGTTATCGCAAAAAGTTTTCCTTTCATAGTAAAAAGACTTACTTTAATTAGGTACTGATTATGCAAATTTGCCTATTTGTTTAACTCGGGTGAAAGGTACCGTTTCATCCCTTGGTTAACAATTTACTATACTTTAAGCTCCAGTTTAGCTTATTGTGACGTAAGAGTAACTACGGAACCCTACACTGAGCGTGGCCCGACATGCTCTTGGCCGGTTATTTGATACTTGTGTTATTTATACGAGTCTGAACAAACATCATGTGAAGTATAAATTAAAGTTCGAGTTTGTCATTGATGAGGTACTTATTGTAGGTAAAACATAAATAATATGCGTTATTATGCAGAAAGTAATCAATAACTTGTATTACAAAAAAAACAGGATTTGAGGATATAAATTAAAATTTGCATAGCATTGTAGTCACTTGTTTGTATATAAATAAATATCGTAGATATTCATTTAGTAGTGATAACCATTGTTATATCTTCCACTGTTGTAGGATCCCTCCCTGAAAAAAAGAGAGATACTTTTAAGTACTAATGTAGGTATGTAAATGTGAAAATTACTGAGACTGGTACATATAAAGGCTATGGAGAATTGGACACCTGGTCTGAGTCCTTAAGTAGACTGCTCAAGTACTCACGATGAAGGATTCTGCCTGTTGAACTGCAGGGATTTTAGGATGGCTTCCGGGATGGGCGGCGGGGTAGGTATGTGTGAGCCCACGGGGTGGAAGCCGTTCTCGTCGGCCGTGTAAGTCAGTGACACCTGCTGGCCGTCGGGGGCGGTGTAGGAGAAGGCACCATCCGCCGTCACCGCTGGGCCCTCGGGCCCCTGGGCGCGGGGGGATCCATTTTCGTGGGCCCTGATGCCATTGCCGGTCTCATAGCTGGAAATAGCAAAGCGTGTAAGAACTTGCTGGACGATTCAAAGATCTTAACCTCTATCAGGTGCATCATACATAGGCTGCCCGTAAACTTAAAAAAAAAAACGAACTAAGCGTGATGTTTGAAAACTGTAAAACTTGGTTACTTTATTAGGTCGTAGAAAAATTTGATATTTTCAAAGGAATCTTGTCGGACTATATTCCTTGTAAGTATCTAATACTTTTATTAATATTGTATTTGATGACCTGTCTATTCTAGTGGGTTACTGAAGCCGATGGTCCCGGGTTCAAATTCTGGTAAGGGCATTTATTTGTGTGAGTAGCACGAATATTTGTTCCTGAGTCATGGGTGGGTGTGTGAGGTGGGTGAGATTATCCTTTTTATCCGAGATAGCATAAGAGCCTACTTTTACGGATTAAACATTTTAAATTGAAATGAAAAGTTTATTTTTAAAGCAGATAGCAATAGTAGATTGTTAACCAAGGGATGAAAGGCACTCATTTCTGACGAGGTAATTTATATAGTCCGACACTGAAATGGTGTCTTTCACCAGAGATAAACACTCTACTTTTCACTTCGAATACGAGAAAAGTAAAATAAATGTGTATTAAAAAAGCATGACTAAGTATAATCTGTTATAGTAGTATTTCTTGAGGGTTCTTTCGTATTGAAAGTATCGTTATTTAAAGAATGGGGGATTAAATATCAGAATGGAAACTCTACAAAGAATCCATTTAAAACCAAATTTTAATTACTTATCGTAAAAAAAACTACTTAGAAAGTAAAATACCCTAGAGCAAAAACGTATAAATTTCTGCACACTTCATAGAACACCAAAGACCCAGTTTCAGAGCATGAAAAATGAAAATGATATTGGTAGTTCACCTGTATCTGTAGTTTCCGTCTCCGTTGTTCACGTTCTCGTAGCTCAGAATGGGTATGTGCGCGCCGCGGCTGAAGCCCCCGCTGTAGCCGCCGTTGAAGCCTCCGTTGAAGCCGGCGAACTGCTGGGACCGGAAGTGCTCTGCCGAAGCCACCGCCAGGACAACGAGAGTTATTACTATCTGTAAGAAGAAAGTAATTTTTTAAAACTCATATAATTATATTGGTTAAATTATTATTTTACAATTCTTTTAGGGCCACTTGTACCAATCACTAACCCAAGGTTAACCGGTTACACCCGGAGTTACCATGGTTCCCAGTACAATTTCACACTGGGTTAACTGTTTAACCGGTTAACCCCGGGTTAGTGGGATGGTGCAAGTGCTGCTTAGCAGGTGAAAAACCATTGTTTTTTTAGCGTGCACAAGGTTGATTTTACAGTCCGCGTAGCCAACGTGCCAATCGTTATCGCTCCGTAGCGTGGCGTCTTCATCTCTCTCTATCACTCTTCCATGGCACCTTCGGTATGTTGGCTATACGGGCTAAACACTATGATCCTGCTCAATATTCCTGAATCACACTGTATACTTTATATTCAAAGAAGAGTTCGCAACTGATTGCTAAGTATTATTTTGTAGGAGCTATTTTTTTCAGCAAATGCTGAAATTCAGACTATTCATAATCAAAATACGAATATTAAAATCAAGCTGAAAACATCCTAATATCTATTAATATTATAAAACACAAACCTTTAGAGAGCACATTTTTGCAGATTATTAAACAATTTCCTAATAAACTTCAGAATGTGATATCAGTCAGAAATGTGATGATAGAATGATGATTCCGAAGCTGTGCGAGTTTTTATATGGATGTTCCCCCTATTTTCGAAAGAATCACCTTGTACTTCTGAGTTGTGAACAGCACCGGCGCCGCCTAGGCCCCCCGCTGACTGTTGTGCCGATTGTTCTGCTATGATAAGGTGTTCACGAATTGTACGATTAGCGAAACCCTGAACTTATTTTACACCTAGTCTCCCTGCCAGACTAGGTGCGTGTCGTCATGCTTGTCCCGTGGTACTAACATTAATTTTATAATAATCTATTAAAAAAAAATACAGTCAAAATTTTAATTTATTGGGTTATCCAGTCGAAGTATCTCACTAAATAATAGGGTCGGCATGTGTAAAATGGCTTAGTAGATTGCGCCAGCATAGGTTTTACCTGATTTTAGCGAAGCCGCCCAGTTTTATTCTGGAGGGTTAATGTCGCCATTCATAAAATCATTTTTCACGGGACTGGGTATTTACATTGTCTATATAGAGTACGCTCGTGTCTTTGTTCGAATTCCGATGACTGCATTGAGTAGTAATTTAGTGAGTAAGGGCTGAAACAGACGAATCACAGATTCGCAGCCGACGTTCAGTTTCCATTTAAGTTTATACTATCTATAGGAACTTAGAGTCACAATCTGTAACTTAGAATTACATACTGGGTGGGGCTTGTAACAGGAGAAAAAAAAATAACTGTAGGCTGTACTCCTCAACCTAACCAATATTGGCAGGGATCGGAACCGGTTTTTTGCAAAAACATCGAATTAACCATATATTTCGGTTTATTTTATACTCTAAATGTAGGACTCAGTTGTGTTTTCAGATAACGACTTCGTATTATTAGATTGCCTAATTAGAAATGAAGTAATTAACAAAGAACGAAAAAATACCGTTTTCGTTCCCATACAAAAAATACCGGTTTCCGATCCCTGAATATTGGTTCATTGACTTTGGGAAATTTGTTATGTTTAAAGCGTGAAAAGCACTGTCAATTACAGTGATGATAGCGTGCATTGAAGATAATATTTAATTTGTATAAAAAATAGTATGTATAAAGATAATAAGATAAGAGAAATAAGATAGACATGTCCTTATGTTATTTCAACAGCAATTCTTGTAATTATATATTTCGGGGATCTCGGAAATAGCTCTAACGATTTCGATTTGCTAAATAGGGGGTTTTCGGGGGCGAAAAATCAATCTAGATAGGTCTCGGAGAAAACGCACATTTTTGAGTTATTATATGTTTTCCGAGCAGAGCTCGGTCTTTCAGATATTAATTTTTAAAAGTTATTGAATAAAAGTATCATCGTTTGAGGAGTACAATCTATAAGTATTTTAATTATTTCGTCGTGTTACAGGCTACCCGACCCGGTACCGTATGTACGAGTAGGTAAGTTATTTTATGGTAAACGAAACTGTGTAGCTAAATCTGCTTCATAAAATATCATTGAACAACTTATGTATATAACCGCTACAGAGAACCAGTATTTTGCGCCACGAGTTGTTGTTGTTTTGACAACAGACCATAGAAGCGGAGCGTGAATCTAGCGACCTTACCTAACCTTAATAATACTTTATTTAGTAAACCAAAGATTCATTGTGAAAAAAAGGTAAACTCATAAGACAAATCCGTGCTTCGAATTTGACAAATAATGGAGATGAAACTGTACAGCTCCGTGCATTATGCGGCCACTCTGGTTGTGAAACGTTAACGTTTGAAAATTCAATTGGATCCCAAAACATGTGGTTAAATAAAGCGTCATCTTCTTCAGCCGTCAAACTCAGGGAACGATTTGTACTTAAATTATTGGGACCGTGCAAAGTGCACGGTGGGGGTAAGTAAAGCGATCCCAGCGCATAAGGTGGTAAAAATTAGAACTAACTGCGGATAGCGTCTTTAACATTTCGTACAAGTTATATGGCTCGAAATGAAACTTTATTTTACGATTACTACTGAAATATTCATTTAAATTTTATGTTGTAAGCGAGCGATTGTATTCTGTATAAAATGCTTAATATAACTAACGTATTTAATTTGTTAATTATTAATACTGTATCCGTATAAATAGCTTTGCAGATACCACTTACTATGTGATCTTTTTCTAGAAGTTAAGAATGGGTATAGTAAGTTATCCTTAAAAGATAGACATTCAACATAGCGGACTTTTTTGTAGACCCATGAAAAAGAGACATTGTGTTGTTATAGCTCAAACGGATTAGGCAGCATTTTCGATTAAAGCTCCTAGCCAGCATGATTTTTTCCATCAACATCGTTATATTTCAACCAATTTACACAAAACCTTAACAAGTTATATACCTAAGCCTTCTTCGAGAATCACTCTATTGATAGATCAAAGTCGTATGAAAATCTGTTCAGTAGTTTTGAGTTTTGGAGTACTTTTATAAGATGTAGTGCATTGACGTTTTCCCCTTGACTTGGGGACGCTAGGCGCGACTAGAGGCGACCTCCGTATTGCAAGTCGCACGCTTTTACCGCCAGAGCGCTTTTTTCCCTTATTCATAAAACTAATTTAGTTAAATTATGTTTTATTCCTTTCTTACAAATACATAATTCAAAATGACAGACAAACGATTCATAGCTAATTCAGGCGCGTAACGCGTTTATGAAACCACAGCCGCCACCTAACCAGCATTTCGGTTACAAACCATTATTTTTTTAGAAGATAGTTGAAACATTGTACCTATACCTATTCTTAAATAATAAATTATTGAGAGGAAATTAAAACATAGTACTTTTCAGTTGACAAATACGTATGTAATTTCAGTTTCATTTTATTTATTCATTAGCAAAATAAGACGCAGTTTCATTTTGCAGTCCAATGGGATACTATTATGAAGATGCAAGTTGTCGCACTTACTGACAAAACTATCTGCTTCTTCTATATTTATGGTTGAGGTAGAATATTTTGCCTGAAAACGTTATTCAGTAAATGAAACAACGCGCAGTTTACTTTGTATGGTGCCTGCAATTCTGCCACTTGGGCACCAACATTTTTAAAGGATATCTTTATTATTTTTAATTTGAGATGTGGCCGTATTGCAGGCAGCATATTACTTATTGTTTAAGCATAATAATTACGTCGCCTGCGGTGGCAGCATGGTTCCATTTTTATCACCTACCCGTGTCACTATACCCGTCACTGTCGCACTTACATACTTGTTAAAACGTGACAGGCATGGTGACGCGATAAAAATGCGACCGTGCTACTGCCGCAAATAAGCCCCTGTGACGTAATTGGTATGCGTTACAAGTTTAACGCAAACTTAGCAGCTGTGATTTAGTTTCCATAATTTCTGACTTTGTTATTATTGTTTCGAGCTTACACAATGGAACATGAAATCTGTGAAGATGAAATGGAAAATTGTGACTTGTAAAATATATCATACTTTTTTGAGTGTTAATTCTATACCTATGAGTAACTAGGCAACAGGCGGACCAAAAAAAAACTCTTTCTTTTTTTAAGAGTCTGCTTTCTTAACTATAAATAAATGCAAGTAATAAATGAGAGTTCCATACTATTTCCTATGAGCAGTACTTCATAGTTACTAAACCAAGGCCAAGATCATGTCGGTCCATTCGCAGTGTAGAGTTCCGTAGTTACCTGTCCATCATAATAATATGGGTGTGTAATGCTTATTATAATTATAAAAAATATCATACGTTTGTTATAATGGCATTTGATATAATATTATATGTTATAATGTAATTTTCATTATTCGTTTCTTTTGTTATATTGTGATTTCATCTTAACTGTCATTGATATAATGCCTATTGTAATAAATAAATAAATAGCCATACATAACCTTCTTAAGTGCGGAATTATACTTAAACTTTTAATTATTAATAAAATAGTTGTTTACGATACAAGTACTAGTACATGGGTTTCTTTAAAAAAAGAGTTTTTAAAGGGTCGGTAACATGTAATACCTTTGGTGTTGCAGGCGTCCATAGACTGCGGTGACTACTTACCATCGTGGTATAAAAAAGAAGTCCGGAAAGTAGGAAATAGGCAATGAGTGCTGAAACATTAATACGAGTTGTGAATTACCTATTCACACGTGTATCGTACAACGTTTCACAGTATGCTCCTTTAAATTTTCGACATAATATTAAACTTTTTTAGGGTACAAGGAAGTGTAAGTACTTACGTACTCCATGTTGTCTGTTTATATAATTATATATTATGCACCTACGTAAAAATATATTTTAATCCCAAAATTTCTTAACAAACTTCAAACAAATAAAAAATATTTTATACTCAAACATAATTTATTCCTCATGCATATTTACATCATAAAGCTAACTAAATAAACTAACGAATTAGTGCTAGGTCGTGGTATCACAGTCCTTGGTGAGGTTAGTGTCGAGGGGTGAGATCAGTAGTGGTAGCCGCCTGAACCGCCGTGGCCGCCATTGCCGCTGGGGTTGTACTGGCCCTCTCTGGAAAATATATTTAGTGTGGCTCAAAGAAAATGTAAAGTGTTACAGTTGTTAAGAAATGCGTCCAGAAAGTTATTGTCGACATAATCGAGAAGAAAGTTCTTTGGGTTACAAATTCTAATAGGTATCTAATCTAGTTTTCTCAGTCTTGAACTAAGAGAAAGTCAAGGAAGCATTGTGCTGTATGATTCAAGCATTTACCACAGGAGAGCACTGCAAAAGGCCCATGCGTTTCTATGCGTGTTTTTGTAATATGGTCCCATGACCGTATTAGTTCAATCTTGTGATAATTATATTTATTCTCGGACCAAATTCTTTATGGTTATTTTACTTTGTTTATTTTTATCACACTTGCTCGAAAAAGATCTTAATCCATGCAGGTCTACTGAAGGAAAAAGGCCTATATTCTTCCCGCGGAAGTTTTAATTTGATTATTTAATAGCTGTTTGAAATATTTTAACACAATTTTCAATTGAGGCTGAACGTCAGATAGGTCTTTGCCTTCGATGCCTAACTTGTCAAAAAATTATAACATGTGGCGGACGAATGTTTGAAATGTACTATTTTATTTCCCTTTAGGCAGTAAATATTTTTGGTCCCTACTTAAATCCAATAGCTATGCAGAATTATTGCGAGATTTTATATACCTATTTATGACTAAATACTTAGCATAAACTTACGAAGAAGGATTGCGCCTGTTGAATTCGATGGACTTGAGGATCGCCTCCGGGATGGGGGGCGGGGTGGGGATGTGGGAGCCTACGGGATGGAAGCCATTCTGGTCGGCGGTGTAGGAGATGGAGATCTGCTGGCCATCAGGGGCGGTGTAGGAGAAGCCGCCGTCCGCCGTGACGGCGGGGCCTTCGGGGCCCGGGGCGCGGGGGGCTCCGCTCTCGTGCGCTTTGATGCCGTTACCGGTCTCGTAGCTGTTGAAAAATGTATAAAATAGTAAATTACGATACAAGTGCGAAAAGTAGAATATTAGTAGGACGCACGTATAGTCCTTTCACCGCACTAGTGCGATAATTAGCACATTATGTAACTATGTGGAACATTTAAAGGGTCATATGTTTTGTAATAGTACATTACGATACAAGTGCGAAAAATAGGAAATTCAAAACGAGTGGCGATAAATTAAAACACGACCGAAGGGAGCGTTTTAAATCGACACGAGTTGCGAATTATCTATTCGCACATGTATCGTACAACGTTTTACAGTACATATGCCTCTTTAAATGCACACGATTACAGGCATAACTACGGTAGAAATACATTCTGAGCCAGCACCAAAAGAAGACGTTCACTTCAATTCAAGCAAGGTTAATGAAAAAACGGAAAATGATTCAGAACAAGACATTGACACAAATATCCAAAGAATACTAAGTCCATGTACACCAGCTGTACTAGAAGATAAAAACCACAAGCATGATATCAAAACTACTACTGCGGATATATGTGTCCAGACAACACCATTGAAACATGTTTTCAACGAGATGTCAGACCAAAATCAGATTTTAAAAACAGACAAGATTCAAAGTAAACCATCAAACTTTCCGAATGCTGCAGAAAAAAACAAGGACACCTAGCAAAAAAATCTGGATTTTTGGTACACAACAGTGCACAGGTTTAGCTCTGGCACTAATTAAATCGAGAAGAAATACGAAGTATGAATATTATTCGGCACAAGCTATAATAAAGCCGGATGCTACCACGGAAGAGATTATAAACAGTAGTGCTAACGAAAAATTCTTGGTAGGGGATAAGATTGTATTAAGTGTAGGTGAAAATGACTTAAATCCATTTAAAGTCACGAGTGAGCTTAGCTACTTTGTTAAACATAACAAAAATATTCCTATCATTATAGTAAATGTTATTAAAAATGATCATGTAAACCGTAATCTGCTAAACAAAAATATGAATCTATTATGTAATAACTATAGCAACTGTCATTTTATAAACACCATTTCACACAATAGTGATGAGTTCTTGGAAAAGTTGTGTTATAAGATAAACATCACAGTTGACTTCCTGGACTATAAACAGACATATCTTTGCCCTCAGATGATAAAAAACCGTTTGAGTTACCGGTATCCTAAATCCAAGTCGTGTCCCGTAGCTGCAAACTATACAGAGCTAAAAATGACAAGCCAAAGGCTGAAACAAAAAAGTATATTAAATTATTTCCATCAAAAAGCCTCTGATAGGGTCATATGTAAGTCAAATGAACCAGTAAATGTTGTCAATACCTACAATGATGAGGTCAAAGTTACCAATCCTGATTTTTTTCGTGACAAACACTAGTATGTTAAATATCATGCATCAGAATATAGCAGGTTTCCTAAGTAAGAAAGATACTCTACAAATAACGCTCAATGAACTATCGAGACGTAACACAAATATTGATATACTTTGTCTTAGTGAGACCTTTATTAAATTAGATGACGAACGAAATATACAACTTAAGAACTTTAAACTAGCCAGTTCATTTTCTAGGTCAAAAATGAGGCGTGGAGGTGTCTGCATCCTCTGTAGAGAATGTTTAGATTTTAAGAACCTTCCTATTTTAGAGACTTTATGTCAAGAATTTATCTTTGAGGCTTGTGCCATTGAAATGTCATCACTCAAATGTATTATTATATGCATCTACAGAACACCAAGCTCAAACTCTTCCGAGTTCTTAAAATTACTCGAAGAGGCTCTAACAATACTTCGTAAGAAAACAAATAAGCAAATTATATTAGTTGGTGATTTTAATATAGACCTACTGAAAGAATCGAATGCTGCTATAGAGCTTAAGCGAATAATACAAAATTTTGGCTACGTTCTGCACAAACGAGAATCCACAAGACAAGGGGCCTGCCTAGACTTACTTATCAGCAACGTTCCCCAAGCCCTTGGTCAAAACTTACCACTTTGTTTATCGGATCATGATACGGCACAGTTATTGTCCATTCCAGTAGCAAATAAAACCCTACCCCCAAAGCACTGTTTTATAAGTAAACGGGAGTACAGTCCAGAGAATGTTGATAAATTCCTTAAATATTTGAATAGCTTGTCATGGGCTGAAGCATTTAATGAGCAGGATGTTAATGCTGCATTTAACAACTTTCACGAAATGTACACCCTTCTTCATGACTTATGCTTCCCTATTGTACGAGTAAGAATAACAAACACAAAGAAACAGAGTGCTTGGATCACAAAAGGCATAAAAAAATCCACAGCCGCTAAAAGAAAACTACGTTTCAGTTATTATTCCTCTCCTAATGACTGCTCTAGGCTGAAATACTTGAAATATAGTAAGTTACTCAAAAAATGCATTTTAACAGCCCAAAAAATTCAGAATACAAAAGTAATCAACCAAAGTAGAAATAAATGTAAATCAACTTGGACTCTAATAAAAAAAGACACCGGTCATAATATTAAATCAATTTTGGATAAGACTTTTGATAATATTAAACATGACGAATCAATTATCACGGACCCTAATACCATTGCGAATGTATTTAATGATAACTTTGTTGATTCAACAAATTGCAATAAGGGAACAAATTGTTCTTATCCATACCTTATAGAATCCGTAATCTCTAGCATCTTTTTGAACCCGGTGAGCCATGATGAAGTCTATAAGTATGTTATGTCCTTACGTAATACTAGTTCTGTGGGCTTTGACCAAATACCCACTACTATTTTAAAGTACTCAGCTCAGGTAATAACACCTGTGCTGACTCATCTTATTAACATATCTTTGGAAAGGGGTATATTTCCGGAGAAATTAAAAATATCTGTCATTAAACCCTTATACAAGAAAGGAGACAAGCATAATATTGAGAACTACAGACCCATAGCCCTACTTTCCGTCATATCGAAAGTCTTCGAAAAAGCCATGCACTCCCGTATTTTAAGCTTTATAAATAAATTCAATGTCCTAAAACCAGAGCAATACGGGTTTCAAAAGGGAAAATCCACTACATTAGCGATTTTCAACTTAGTCCATAAGATATTACAACACGTGGATAGAAAAGTGCCATGCACATGTGTTTTCTTTGACATGAGTAAGGCCTTTGATTACGTGGAGCATAAATTACTTCTTTTTAAATGTCACCGATATGGTCTTCGTGGTAAAACCAATGAATGGCTGAAAAGTTATCTTTGCGATAGAATTCAACATGTTGAAATAACCACTTTGTCCGATAAAAACGAACTATGTTTGGTAAGATCCAAAAATAAACATAATAGAGTAGGTGTCCCCCAGGGTAGCATCTTAGGCCCATTACTATTCCTCATTTATATAAACGACTTACCTGATGTATCAAATCACGATTGCACTTTATTTGCAGATGACATTTCTTTGATAGTACCCCTTAATGATAATTATAACAATGAAAAATATAATAATGACATAAATAATACTGTTTATACAATAATTAAATGGCTTAAATGTAATAATTTGAATGTAAATATTAATAAAACTACTTATGTGCAATTTCACAACATATATGGCAAAAAACAGGACCTAAAAGTTGAATATGACGGTAAAACTTTAGTAGAGAGCAACCAAGTATCATTTCTTGGAATACTTTTAGACGATAAGTGCTCTTGGAAATCGCACATCGACAAAGTATGTGGGAAAACAAACAGCTTTGCCTTTGCTCTTTGGCGTTTGACAAAAGTAACGGATAGACAAACTGCTATTCAAGCTTATCATGGCTACGTTTGCTCGATACTTAGATACGGGATTTTGATATGGGGTAACTCGGTGCATATAAATAGACTTTTTATCGCACAAAAACAATGCATACGCAGTATCTGTGACGTACGACAACATGTATCTTGTAAACCATTATTCAAAGAGCTTAAACTATTAACAGTGCCATCACTGTATATATTCGAAATGTGTGTTTTAGTAAAGACAAATCCAAACCTATTTAAGAAAGTGAGTGATGTGTGGAGTTTCAACACCCGTTACCCAAATAACTTGTACTTGCCTAAAATAAAAACAAAATTATTTAAAAACAGTTGCTATCCGATGGCCGTCAGATTATTTAATGCTCTTCCGAGTAGTTTCAAAAACTTGTCCTTAGGGGAACTGAAAAGGAAACTTTCACAATGGTTGCTAGAGGAATGTTTTTACTCTGTTAACGAATTCTTGAAGAGAAATGAAATTGCCCGTAGCTATTAAGTACCTATGTTAATTAATAAATTGATTATGGTTTGGTAATAATAGTTTAGAATAAGTTTATATATTTGCATGTCTTTACTGACAAAACATGTGAAACTTAATACCTCTGTTATAATACCTTTGTACTGACCATGTTTTAAGCAAATAAAATTTCTGATTTCTGATTTCTGATTTCTGACACCGTAACGTAATATACCAATTTGCGCACTAGTGCGGTAAAGTAGCACCATATGTGCTGTAAAACGTTGTACGATAATTCAAATTCAAAATTCAAAATTCAAATTTTGTATAGGTTGAATAGGTAATTCGCAACTCGTGTCGATTTAAAACACTTGTATTGTAATTATTAATGGTAAGTTTGTTCAATTACACGCAAGTTATAACTGTTATAACCGTTATACTTAAGCAAAAGCTGAAAACGATACCTCAATCCTGAGAAATAAAGGAAATGTGGAAAGTTTCACCGTCTCAGCCTCTCGGCCACGTACCGTATTTGGGCCACCAGCTTTCTGAGTGGCCTAATGAAGGTATGAAATTGTAGCGCTTTATTATATCACTCTAGTAAACAATACTTATTCTACGAGTTATCTAAAAAAAAAACTTTTTCTACTATAAAAGTATCTAAATATCTCAGCATTACAAAATAATCAATGCGTGTTTAATATATGAATATTATAGTTGAGTTGTGAGCCCATACATGAAAAGTACCTACGCAGTAACAGTTTGATATACGAAATCATAATTCAACCATTACAGTCGACGAGTAGAAAAAAATAAATTCAGTACCTAGGCATTTTTTTTATAACTATGTTCCTTTAGAAAATAGTAAAAAATCATTTAGACTTCTTAATTCTTCGAAGGCGCGGGTCAAACTGGTGCTTTGTCTAGTCCACAGTTACCTATTTTTAAGTATTTAGTTTAGAGCTATCCTGATTATGTATAATTTGTTAAATTTGATACCTTTTAAAACTAATAGGCCAATTCGAACGTACACTGACATCAGAATAATATTTGAATCATGTTATTTAGTTATCGTGCATCTCGCCCGCGCTAATACATGATTCAGATTTAATTATGTCAGGTACGGAACTGACAACTACGAGCGAAATGCACGATAGCTAAATGACTTCAGTTAGATTGGCCTGCAAGAAATTACGTTACGCAAAAAACTTAGGTTAAGCCTTACCTATAATGATAGCTGCCATCCCCATTGTTCACATTTTCGAATTTGGTAATAGGAATGTTAGCTCCTCCGTGAGATCCGCCGAACGACCCGCCACTCGATCCCCCGAATGATCCTCCACTCGATCCCCCAAATGATCCTCCTCCGAAAGACCCGCCAGAACCTCCATTGGAACCGCCGAAGTGCGGGGGGAGGTATTGCTGCTCCAAACGCCCGCAGCAGGCCACGGCCAGCAACGCCGCGAAAGATAATTTAAACTGAAAAAGAAAAGCAAATAAAATGCTGAAGAGTCTATAAAGTCTAGGAAAAAATAATGATCTTCCTTGTTTTCCAAAAATGTTTTGGAATAGATAGAATGCGATGCTACATTACAAAGAGTACCAACGTTGTTTTTCAATATGATCTATCGAACACACATTTTTATTTTCATTAAGATTAAACTGCTTCATATAATATCAACAAATGTTTGAAAAACAGTAAAATACAAAACAGTAACGTTAGCTGTTTGAACACTTCTAAGTATTGAAGAAACGATAAAAATATACGAACAGTCACTACATTTTAGCTACTCAAAACAGTAAAATTTACTGTCTTTTCGAAACGTTTGTTTTAAATGTTTTTTCTCAGTAGTTAAGTTAAGATTGATTACGTATCAGAGTATTATGAGTATAGTTTCTAAAATTCTGGACTGCTTATATTAAAATCATCAGGGACCCGTAAATGTATAGTTATATGCAAGTTCAAAACAAAATAGTAATTTGCTACTGAAATACGTATTTAGAGGCTCTCCATATAATTAAAATAAATCCAACACTTTTTTGTTCTTTAACCCTAGATGTGTGACCTATTTTCGATGTGCTATTCAGGGATAACAAAGGAACTCACCAGAGCAGTGGTCATAATTAGAGCAGTGCAATTAGGTGTTAACCTATTTCTCCGATGTTCAGCTGTTTACTGAATACTACTGCAGAGATGTACCTCGTTTTATATTGTTCGCTTTTGCCCTTTCTCGGTTGCTTCACCTTGGTGCGTGCTCTGCCGCTATCGCTGCATCCAAACGCCCCAAGCTTTTCTGCCTTTAGACTGAAGTTACTGGAATCCCGTTAAGGATATAGAAATCCCTTTTCGGCGAACAAACGCTTTGGGTGTGCGAATAGATTACGATTTGATACAACACGTTATAATTTAGGGATACCTATATAAGCACGTAGATTTTAAAAGTATCTAACAAGAACGCCATAATATAGTGTGTCTGCTAATTAGAGGCTTTTTATCATTTAAAAACAGGTATAATGTTTGCGTTAAACTAAATCTAATAATGAGTTTAGAAAACGCAGTCCTAAATGTTGGCAACCTGGAAGTAAATAAATAGTATGGGTCAACTGTACGTGCGGCTATTGCCACGCAAACGTACCTACATCAAAATAATTTACGTACTTTTGTTACTTTAACTTATTTCAATTACTGTTAGCTTGGGAAATTATTGAAATGACAGGTGTCAGGGGACCTCATTAAGTACTAAACAAACTTATACGGACATTTATAGCAACAAAACATTTTATTGCTTGGCGTATACTTAGCCTATTGCAGTTTTGTCAATAAAGACAAACTTCTTAGATACTTTACTCATTTACCAGAGTTTAAACCATGTTTAGTTATTAGGTTACGTTAGGTACTAACTAATTAGTTATAATGGATACCTATGTAATAACGTCGGATGCGGCGACACATAAACCAGTTAATTAAACATAGAATCTGGCTTATCATGTGTGATGTGACACAGACGGTTAGGATTAGTATGGCTTATGGGTTTGATAAATATGTAACTACTCGCCCTTCAGTTTTGAAGCACTTAACCATTCAAAGGTTATTTATACACATAAATTTGTATTTAGTGTTATTGTACAGTAGCATTTTAGTCAAATTGGCGGCCAACTACCGTATTGCCGTTTAATGTTTAACGGTGGAAGTTCATCTTGCATCCGTAATCGCCACATTCGAATTACGTCAGTACCCATTCCGCGTTTTCACGCTCCTCTCGCTACTAGTATTATAAGACTTGCTTGTTTTTTTTATTTTTTATTTATTAGACAAAGAAGCCTACGTTAAGGCCTGGTATTGTTCTATCAAACGGGTTTGTCCTAAAATCCTAGGGACATAATGTATTGTAATTAAATTAATGCATGTCGGGATCTACGCGGTGATTTGGACTGCTAGCCCGGAACTGGTAGACAGGCTAGCGAGGTGAGACTGTTGTGCCTGATACGGATCCAGCCGCCCGTAAACCCCGCGGGGACTAAAAAGCATTAAACATTAACATCTGTAGCAAAACAGTCCGATAAAATATTAAAATTAGAATTTGCTTCACTTGTCTATTTATTTTTTTGCCACATAGATACCAACCGCTGTCACTTCGACTAACAGCTTTTCTTACGATTCAGTGCAAGCTTGGTTAGTAAGTCATGTGTTGCTTGCTTTTATGAATAGATAATCTTATTTATTAAATCCTATGCTTAAATTAGTACGGTACATAGAAGTTATTCAAGGTCACAGTCGTATCTTTACCTGCATATTTAATGCCTACGGCTTTTTTAAAGGGATTCAGTTTTATTTACTACATAGATTTTTAAGTGTTAGTAGCTTAACATAGTAGGTAATGGGATTACGTAAACCTTACCTAGTCTCCTAAAAGCTTCGGTCAGACAGTCTTAACTCTTAAGTGGATGATTTACTTCAACGGCAAACTTTAGAAAACTTTTGAAAGCTTGAAAACTTTGAAACGTGTGGCATGTCTTTTGACGTTTAATACACTGGTTCTTTTTATACTAATTTTCACAGCTAGGGACAAGGTTAGTATATATACTATTTAGGTAGTAATAAATACCTAGGTATTGTCCGTATCATAAGAACTACCTATACCTACCTATTTGTACCTATGTTAGGTTAGGTTAGGTTTTGTAAATAAAGTGCCTTAAATAACACTGTAAGATTCCGTTATACGAATAGCTACATGCTACAGACTTTTGAATTATTCCAATCAAATTTATGCACGAATCAATGCAAGAGGAGCCACAGACAAAAGTAGTGTTATTTCATTTCAATGATAGGCTGTTCCGAATGTTCGCACTCGAGCCGCTTGCAAAATACTTTTATTGTTTACAAAATTGATTCTTATTATCAAGGCCGCCCATTTACGGAGAGATTCACTTTAGTTCGATAACATATTGGACTATAGAGCATTGATGAGCCATATCTCGTTACCAGAAACTGCCAAAATTCCGTAGCTGTTGCGTGAACAATTTTCGATTTGAGTTAAACCTAAATGGGGGTACAGTCAGCATCAAACGTATTGGATCAGACTAAAATTTAAAAATATGTATTCTCTAATAGCTTAACTAAAAGATATATTCGTTTGTGGAACAATTCGATTGTTAAAAAAAAATTGAACGTGAGCTGTTAAGATATGTCTATATGTAGGAAAGTATCTCAGGGTGCAGATACTTTTGATGCGTTGTTTGATATGTTGCTAGCAATATTGATGTCAACTGCATTAGATTCTGGTAGGTAAATACACCATAATATTTTTTTTGAGGCAATCTAGACAGCTACTTAGAACTTAGCTGTCCTTCAAGACAACTTTATGTTTTTGGTAAAGGAAAACACCATGAAAAAATATGTATACTTATAATCCGTACACATAACGACGAAGATCATAATATGAATAATATACGCGGGTGCCGTCCGCGGAAGATGATTGCAACGCCTCGTACAAAATGTAGGTATTAGGATATCGTGACATTTGACCTCACAGTTAAATACTTGACCCAACGGTTAAATGATAGAGAATGCCCTTTGGCATTAAGTCCGCCATTTTGTACGTTTTACTTTGTTTGTGCAAAAAAGTTTAAATAAATAAATATTAGGTTGCACTCAGGTTGCACAGTGCACTACACTCTATGCTGGTCGCCATCCACAGTCTTGGTCCGCCACAAGTGGAAGTCGCGTGTGGCGGGTGGCGGGTGAGCCACGATTTCGGTCGCTGTCGGTCGCGTACGTCTGTTCAGGCAGACCGGAGTCTAAAGTGTTTGAAGACCCCATACAGAACTATTATATAATCTATGCCCATCACACTAAGCCGAGATAGCCAGAATACCTAATCATTGTTCTCTCATTCACTGAAAGCTGTCCTCTGTCCAGTAATTAAATGTTTAAGTTCCTTTGACGTTAAGCTTTTATAAGGCAGAGGGAATATATTTCCCACCTGATTTTGAACTTTATTTCATAGTGATTGGGTCAATTTTGCATAATTCCTGACCCTTATGACTTAAGAACTTTAAAATTGTTCATTATAATGCACTATTTTTCCTTCAAACCTTTATCATAACCAATCCAAATGACCCTCTTTGAATTGAACGAGTCAGAAAGTAAAGAAAACAAAGCTGTAATTTTATAAATTTAGCGAAAAACGAAGTATAATGTGATCAGTTTCAGAAATAGGCACTAATGACTTCTTGTAGTTGGAGATGGACACAGGTGTTGATTTTTTGCGCACGCCATTCTCACTGCCGTTCGCCTGACACCGTAATGCGATTGACCTCGATCCCTTGAACTCACTGATACATATTTTACAAGTATTACGATCACATAACTGTGCTACAATCACATCCTTACTTTTCCAATCTTGCCTAGCCAAAAAAACATAAACTATCAAATAATTAAATTAATTTTTAACAAGCAGAAACGTCTGCGAATGATGCTATTAAGCTTAGAATAAATTTAAAAGTGGAAAATTACTGTCTTGGGTGAGACTTGAACTCAACCAACCAGACCAGAGGCCGTGAGTTCAAGTCTCACCCAAGACAATAATTTTTCCACTTTTAAATTTATCAAACAATTGTTAATATTTATAGATTATAAGGTATTTATTTTTACTTAATTTTAATCAGTGTAAACTTAATAATTCAGGGATATCGAGTCGATCAAGCTCTGAGGCTAACTTTGTACCTCCCGAACTCGCCTCCGGTCCGGACCAAGCTAACTCTCCAAGACATTTACAGTGGCAAAATGTGACAGTGTCATCGTTAATGTCAATTTTCTATTAAATTAAGACGTTTATAATTTAAGACCTTTCCTCACTTTGTTCAAGTCGTACGCTTAATATACGGACTCTAGATTTTTACTTATCAATGTTAATGAGAATAAACACACTAGCCTACCTATGTATCAGTTAAGTGTTAATAACTTGTTATTAAGCAACATACCTGTGAATTACGATCACGAATAAATATTGAGTGTTACTAAAAGCTTTCATTGCGAATACATACATTAGTGCATTACCCAAAAACATCTGACAATTGGCTCTTCCTATCCAGATTGAAGTAGGTACGTATAGTTCGTTTGAAATGATTGCTTGAGATTCAATTCCAAGACTCCGCGATGATTGAATTGTGAGTACAATGAGAAGCTATGGTATTAAATTGTCTTTCCATTTCTATTACGGATAAGTTCTTATTTTCCGTAAGGTGGAATATGTTTTGATTCTAAGTATACATACTAGATATATTAAATCTACAAACCTGAAGTAGAAACCTATGATATTATCTAGGGATAGTGTCATTCGTCTACAACTATATTTAAAAAATTCATCTTGCATTATTCCTAATTTTTTAAGAGATATTCTCCAAGGAATTTAAATAAACCATGGAATAGATTTTCTTTAGCGAATCTTTTAAAATTTGTGGGAAAATTTGATTGTCTCGGATGTCCCTTGCTTCGCTATGGGAAACCCAGGGGAATAGGTAACCGTCCTTTCCAGTTTTACTGATTTGCATGACAACTTCCACTCCCGAGGGTGTGTATTTTTTAGCTGGAATTGAGTTACAGCTTTATCGAGTAAAATTGTTGTGACTGACATGAGCGCTGTTAAAGATAACCGTCTATTTTATTGTCCTAATAAAAAGACAAATTACCTACGTTTTTTACAAGCATTTTGAAATATTAGGTGTGAGTAGCTCTGAGTGTAAGTAGGTATGATTATGTCATGGTACAATATCTGGGAGACCGAGCTTCGCTCGGAAAACATATAAAACCTCAACAATGCGCGTTTTCCCAGAGACAAGACCTAGCTAGATCGATTTTTCACGATCGATCATATTTACTGTAAATAGTGTAAACGTATTTATTGGTGCGCTTTAAATCCTAGCTATACAGTAAAACGAATTTTATAGATCTGCCACTTTAGAATAGGTGGGTATAATTTACTCTATGGGTATAATAAGGAATTACTAAATGCTTAACTATGACAGACATTCAGACGTACTCTCAGAGTAAACAACAATTGCTGAAGGGATATACAATGATGTCAGATTTGAAGGGATGGACTGGTTGACGACTCGGATGCGTGTGCCTGATTTATCATAATAAGTTCATCTAATGACTAACCGAAATAGGATAGCAGCAAAACTTCGTGAAATGAGCCTTTTTTGGTCTCACTTTTTTTTCATTTTATCCTTGCAAATAAATTTAATTTTGTCCCTCATCTGAAGTAAATTCTGTAAAAAAAATGGTAAAACGTCATTCCATCAACAAATTTCATTGTCGCGCAATCCTCATTGGTGTCGTTGCCTAAAACGAATCTGTGGGCTGAACGAAAAATTAAAAATGTAATATCTCATCTCGGTGACTTCAGTTGGATTTGTTTAAAAAAGAATCTTTTGTTCCCAGTATTCATTTTAAAAAAAACGGCTAAGTGCGAGTCAGACTCGCCCACGATGGGTTCCGTACCATTTATGACGTATTAAAAAAAAACTATTTGATCTGCTGAAAGGCGACCTTCAATTTCTGAACCCTTGAACGAGCAAATCGTTCAATTACAGACGATCGATTGAGATGTTGCTCAACCAAATCTATTGAAAAAGAAATAAGACCAGCATCCTTATTCACTGCACGCCTTGAACTTTCGTGTATCTTGGAATTTCCGAGCAGTTTTAGGTCGATGGCTCTCACTTAATAATAGCAATCCGTGCCCTGCCCTAACTCGACTACTACCTACTCAACGATGGTTAAATGCCTTCATAACTCAGAAACAGGCACAACATGGAATTAGGTCCTAAAATTGTAAAGATATCTCATGTCCACCCTCGTGCCGGTAAAGGGTTAATGTAACTTGTATGATTATGGATTGTATTCTAAAGCTGACGGAAGTCATATTAAATGATTATCATTAAAAAACCTTAATTTAACCTCCAAGTACACTTACTTTTGGAATAGGGTTGTTTTCATCTACAAATCTTAGGGCATAATTGTATAGGGCAGGATTATGAGAATATGTTAATAAACTACCTTTAGTGGACGTCTAATGAGCATATTTTTGTAAATATTGATTTTAAAATATCTTTTAACACACGTCACGTGACCCAAGTCGAAACGACATTGCAGATTCTGATGACATTACAACTCTCGATCGGTTTGACAGTTCGATCAACCAAGGCCCCCCCGTTGTCTGTTCTCAGTACAAAATTTAATACTCAAGCCGTAGCAATTTTGTTAGTGGGCAAGCTGTGTATGTGTGCGTATAAATGTGTGTGAACAGACCTTGGTGTTACGTGTGTATGTACATTACATAGTTGTGTCAAACCGTAAACTGTGACGTCACAACAATTTTCAAAGAGCGTTTTGGGCGCGAAAGCATCTGTAAAAAGATATTTGGTTAATTTAACATATTTAAAGCCGTTTTAGGGTAAAAGTTGAATTTTAGGACAAAGTTTGGTTAATATAGAACGTATTACAAGCGTTTCAAAAAATTGGAAACAACCCTGATTCCTTCATCGCGAATCGCGAGCAAAAGCGATTAGTAAATATGCAGTGGTATTTCATACATAATGTAAGATGTTCCAAGAAATTTATTGTTACGAGCAGGGGTTCTAACCCAACCAACCGCAACCATGGATTTGAAAGTTGTCTAAATTGTATGTATTATCGCTAGGTCACTAACGCTTTTTAACACGTTTACTGTGGGATGGGGTCGAAAGACTCCATGCATAGTATGCTTAATAACTTATTAATTACATTATTACTTATTAACAGCTAAGGTGTGAAAGGGACTCGTTATTTCAACGAATGTAGAAGAGAGCATTCTTCTTATACAGACCTCCGTAGTGCTTATGTTATGTGTATTCTATGGTATTCACTTTATGATGAGTCTGTCTTGTGTCCCATTTGTCTATCATTTGTCACTTCTGTAAAATGACATGTTTGGATTTTATGTAAATTTATCAATGATATTTGTAAATAATTTACAAGTAATAGTTACCTAAACTTGCCTACTCGTTCAGTTTACATTCAAAACTTCACAATGTTTATGCCCAGTTTTTGCATCAAATTAATAGAACTTGTAAGTATATATCGTAATATTATGCTTCACATAGTAGAATCTAATATAATAAAATAAACATTATATTACATATTTTTATGGCTTTTGTATACTTTTTAAATTATTGTGGATAATTACGTTGGCTAATAATAAAAATATCAAATAAATACTGGAAGAATGTGAGTTTTTTTTACATACCCAGAAACTACGTTCATATTAGATCGATAATTACAAATTTTCTTCAGCCAAAAATCTTCAAAAAACTCTAAAAGACTTTCAGGCATTCATGCCGATGTGAAAAGTTTCGCTTAGATGGAGAAAATTCAGCATCCGTGTCCCAATTCCTATTTTATTTTTTAACAGGCCATAGCAACAGCCTGCCTCGTGCTACAACAGTACAGTTATGACCTCACAGACGTGTCCACACTAATCCTTTGTTCTGGCACATACCTGGGCTTCATATTGGTACTTACAGGAGAACTTATTGGTGAGATAATTATCTGGTATGTCATTAGTTCAAAAAAACTCGAAACCGAACTCAGTAGCGTGCCATCGGAGAGGCCTATGTGCAGCAGTGAACGGAAGTGGGCTCTCGATGATGATGATTTCATTAGTAGTGTTAGGTAAAGTCGAAGAAAGATTTCTACGTTCGGCTCTCCTTCAATGCCCTGAGAGTTCAAAATATTACGTTCTGCTAACAATCGCATTAGTCATAATCGCTCAATAGTAAAAATTAAGAATTGAACATTTAGGTTTACTTACATAGACCTAAAAAGAGGATAAAGTCGCATTTATGCAATCAGATAAAAATAATATGCAATAAACAACGTCACATGCAAGGTCATAGACACCAAGATGCAAACACTCGAATTTATTGTAATACTTACCTGTCCTTAGCGGGGCTCAAACACGCAACCCTAGACTAGACTTACTTTGTCAAAGCACTAATTACCTACATATATATACTGGGTCGTTACCTTCCCTCTGTTGCTTATGGATGGATAGTTATCGTGCAAATAAGCGTTAGCAACATGGTCGTCTAACTCCAGAAAGACAGCTTAATGAGCGTAAAAAGACGAGAATTAAAATATATACATAAACATACTTATACGAAAGCTTTTCACACGATTCAGATAGAGAAAACCGAAATATACAGTAATAACTAACGCCTTATCTAAACGTGGCGCAATGTCGCTAGTAGTAACAAAACGTTAATGTTTTAGGGGAGATGGTATTTGCACCGCTGGACGTCATCCAGGACGTGTACTTTAGCGTGCTGGGGATGGCTATGTTCGCCACGTGCGGCTGGGTCCTGTACACGGCGCGCACAGATCCCGAGCGCAACCCGCGCGCGGACGACACGTTCGTGTCGTATGCGGTGGTCCTCAATGCCGTCAACGTCGTCATCATGTTCTGCGACACGAGGGTGTCCACCGTGGCGGCGGAAGGGCCTTGCCAAGGGTGCCAGTAAGCAGGCGATGATTCTTATCAAAATTGAATGCTGCAAAAACGCGCCTAGTGGTAAAGAAGCGCAACAAAGAAACGCCACGCTCTATGAGAGGAATATAGTGAATTAAGACACAGGGTTTGAAAACTTATTTCGAAGTTCGAAGCTATCTCAACCTGAACTATGATAAATTCAGAAGTATGCATATTATGCATGAGGCAAATGCAGGTATCGCTTCAGATACGTTTCAGTTGACTTATTGATGTGAAAATCATTCTAGTCATGAATGTCTACACTGTTTGTATAAATGCGACTTGGTAAATTTTGAATAGACAAGAGATTTTATGAGCAATACGCGTTGTAATGTGATATTTATTTTTGAGTTGAAACTTGAAGCATACTAGGAAGTTATTTGTAGTGAATATTTCCTACACTTGCACTTCTGTTGAACCCCTGATTAAACTATTTTATTTTTTGACGTTGTGTTCTTTAATTGTAATCTAAGCTATACCTAGTTTGCGTATGATTTTATTAAATATTTTGAAAGTTCAAAGACATTCAAAACATATAAGCAAATTCAGACTAAAAATATTCTTAATCTGCAAAGATTATATTCGTATACATATATACGAATCTTCCCTGCGCTTATATATTACTCTAGTGTGATATGCATAATATACAGGCTGCATAAGGAGACGTGATCAGGAACAATAATACCTAAGCGATTGAAAATTTAATTATAAGGTAATAAAATATTCATTATAAGTTTCTATTCTCGTTACCGAATCATAGAAAAGTTACAAAACATACACTGAAAAATATTACATAATTAGTCCACCATAGAATGATCCGCCTTTTGTCAATTTGTGACCATTCTCCAAGAAAGTTAACAAAAATTTAATTTGCTAGAATTAACAAAAAATCATTCCTGCTAAATTACCTAATTTCTCATTAATGCATAATATGTATATATTGAAAATAAATAAAATATATTGAAAGTTACTTAGATGATTTTTTCGGCTCAAATCCTAAGTTGTTTCTTTTGTGCACCGTGGTAGGTACCGAATTTTTACACAACAGAGAAGAATCAGCAGGGCCGTCTTAAACTATTCTGGGGCCCTTGGGTACCCAAGAATTTGGGGCCCTTTTGGAAAGTAAAAAGTAAAACAAATTAAACTAACATTTTCCTACTATGATCTTCTATTTATTATTAATCAAATATAATGTTAATGTCTGTCCTCCGGGGTCCCCTGAGGATGGGGGCGCTGGGCCCCGGGTGCCCTTATAAAGACGGTATTGAGGATCTGCCCATTTAAAAGGCAATTTCAGCGTTATACTTATATGGTTCAAATTCATGTAACAGCATTTGAAGATAACACGTTTGGATAGTGTAGAAGATCGACCGCCTAAATTCACATTTAGGTAAAAATATTCGGAGATAACATACAGCTGTTACATGAAACTGAAGTATATATAAGAACGCTAAAATAGCCTTTTAAACAGGTTTGATCCTTCTCTATATATTTCTGACCACGCTTCTGTGCACATGTCCGTCCTGCCACAAGTAAATTGTATTGGTTGTTCAGGTGAGATTGTCTCAGGCAAGCAGGATCCGTTCATCGAGGCATGGTGGTCGGGTGCCGGCGCCGCGCTGTTCGGCGCGTGCGGTGCGCGCACGCTGCAGGGCTGGCGCCACGTGCCCGACTCTCCGCGCCGCGACCGCGCGCGCGCCGCCGCCATGTGCGCGCTCGCCGCCACCGCCGTACTCATCGTTGACGCCATCCGCGTGCTGTGCGCTGAAGACACTGCCTCAATCGCTAGCTCCCACAGAAAACCAACCAAATCCCGAGCTCCCCAACTAGGCTTAAACCTAACAAACTACAACAAATTACCTGTATGCATGACTAACTGGGCTCCTGCTAGACTCACTCCCGCCAAAGTACCCATGAATGAACATATGAATGTGGGTCCTATTACCAGCCTAGATATGAGTACACCCAAATTATCCCCTCCGAAATTTACCCTTAAAAAATTCCCTGAGACTTGTCGTCCTCTAAAGATGGGACCAAAAATGGTCCGATCTTTCTGGTAATTTACCATGACTTAATTAAGATTGAACTATGTACACTAACTATAATTGACTCATTATGTGAAAGTGACGTTACTCGTAGTGCGTTTGTCAAGTATTGTAAGGTTTATTTTGTTAGTCGTCTGCTAGATAAATCTCCTAGTAAGTACCTAGATTGAATGCCAGTGGAATAAAGTACTTTTGTATTACTTTTTATTGTATTTTATACTGATTAAGTTATAAATTTTATTAGAAAATAACATAACATTACTTTTTTTTTATTAACTATGATCTGCGTTAGAAAATTGATAAACGCAAAAAAAGAGAAAAATATTCGTATTAAGATTTTATAACACGACGAGCGTCTTAAATCATCAGGAAAAAGTGAGAGTCAGAATCGCGGGTGTACCTAAATAAAATTAAATGAAAACCATACCATATTTTTGTACCTAAATTGTACTATTTAGTACCTCGTTTAAAAAAAATTGTACCTCACGGTACGTAAAGTTATCATCAAAAAACAGGTCACCCGCCATCCTGACAGTCAGAATGGCGGGTGTACTTTATTACGCTATGTTCCCGTGGTTATTGATAAATTCTATAAAAGCCAAATTTTTGTACCTTTTTTGTACCTTCATATTCAATTATAATATGAGTCATTTTATTTGTGCTTTCCCAGTTTTACTCATTTTATATTTTGCTTGCTATTACAATTTTGCAGGCGTTATAATTTTTCAAGTTATCGATTTAATTTTTAAGAAAAAACGCTAAGGTACAATTATTCTTATTACACCAGGATTTAGTACCTTTAATGTTTAATCTGTTAAGTTCAAATAACTCAGTAAATCATGTCTTAAAAAAGGCTAGGCGCCAATTCAAAGAAAACTTCCTAAGAAAAATCATTTTTAAGACATGATTTTCTGAGCTATTAGAACTTAACAGATTAATCATTAAAGGTACTAAATCCTGGCGTAATAAAAATAATTGTACCTTAGCGTTAAAAAAGGCTAGGCGCCAATTCAAAGATATCTTCCTCAGAAAAATCATTTTTAAGACATGATTTTCTGAGTTATTTGAACTTAACAGATTAAACATTAAAGGTACTAAATCCTGGCGTAATAAAAATAATTGTACCTTAGCGTTTTTTCTTAAAAATTAAATCAATAACTTGAAAAATTATAACGCCTGCAAAATTGTAATAGCAAGCAAAATATAAAATGAGTAAAACTTGGAAACCACAAATAAAATGACTCATATTATAATTGAATGTGAAGGTACAAAAAAAGGTACAAAAATTTGGCTTTTATAGAATTTATCAATAACCACGGGAACATAGCGTAATAAAGTACACCCGCCATTCTGACTGTCAGGATGGCGGGTGACCTGTTTTTAGGGTTCCGTAGCCAAATGGCAAAAAACGGAACCCTTATAGATTCGTCATGTCCGTCTGTCTGTCCGATTCTGTCACAGCCACTTTTTTCCGAAACTATAAGAGCTGTACTGTTCAAACTTAGTAAGTGGATGTATTCTATGAACCGCATTAAGATTTTCACACAAAAATAGAAAAAAAACAATAAATTTTGGGGGTTCCCCATACTTAGAACTGAAACTCAAAAAATCTTTTTTCATCAAACCCATACGTGTGGGGTATCTATGGATAGGTCTTCAAAAATGATATTGAGGTTTCTAATATCATTTTTTTCTAAAATGAATAGTTTGCGCGAGAGACACTTCCAAAGTGAAAAAAAGTGTGTCCCCCCCCCCGTAACTTCTAAAATAACAGAATGAAAAATCTAAAAAAAATATATGATATACATTGCTATGTAAACTTCCACCGAAAATTGGTTTGAACGAGATCTAGTAAGTAGTTTTTTTTTAATACGTCATGAAATTAAAAAAAAAAAAAAAAATTTCATCATAATCATACGTGTGGGGTATCTATGGATAGGTCTTCAAAAATGATATTAAGGTTTCTAATATCATTTTTTTCTAAACTGAATAGTTTGCGCGAGAGAACCTTCCAAAGTGAAAAAAAGTGTGTCCCCCCCCCTGTAACTTCTAAAATAACAGAATGAAAAATCTAAAAAAAATATATGATATACATTACCATGCAAACTTCCACCGAAAATTAGTTTGAACGAGATCTAGTGAGTAGTTTTTTTTTAATATGTCATAAAATTTAAAAAAAATTTTTTTCATCAAACATATGCGTGTGGGGTATCTATGGATAGGTCTTCAAAAATGATATTTAGGTTCCTAATATCATTTTTTTCTAAACTGAATAGTTTGCGCGAGAGACACTTCCAAAGTGGTAAAATGTGTGTCCAAAGTGGTAAAATGTTGAACAACATCTAGTAAGAAGATTTTTTTTTAATACGTCTTAAATTGTACGGAACCCTTCATGCGCGAGTCTGACTCGCACTTGGCCGCTTTTTTTATGATAACTTTACGTACCGTGAGGTACAAATTTTTTTAAACGAGGTACTAAATAGTACAAATTAGGTACAAAAATATGGTATGCTTTTCATTTGATTTTATTTAGGTACACCCGCCATTCTGACTCTCACAGGAAAAAGAGTCTTTCTTTTTAGGGTTCCGTAGTCAACTAGGAACATAATTTGGTATGGATACATAAATCATGCATGGCGACAGAACGGTAAAAAATAAACAGTACAAAAACATTTTTTTTAGGGCACAGTTTTTTTATAATTTTATTCGGTATAATAAGCCAGTGGTGTGGGATATCGTTGAATAATAAGGGTCTTTAATAACCATTATTCGATAAAGTGAATATTTTCAGAATAGGTCCATATAAAAAAAATCTGAAATAAAAGCTTAATAAATTTGCTAGCTTAAAACTTTCAATGAAAACTATAGAGATGATCGGTCTAGCCCGTTTTTGAGTTATTGTAAAGAGTCTTCTCTTCTTATATACTTGCCGCAAAACTAACTGACGACTGAGATCATAATGCTATCTTCTTTACCCTTGGTAAGATCAACCAAGAGTGAAAGAGATTGCATCATGACCTGACTCGCCACTTAGTTTTGCGGTAGGTATAGTAAAAAGACGTACAAAGCGCTGCGAAGGTACTCCCTTATGCTTGTAATGTACATGATACTTAACTAAATAATAACCTCCTTTAGCCCTTTTCCAGGCTGCACCATTCTACAAGGTTTTCCCAAAAAAATCAAATATATTCAAATAAATCCCGCTTTGATGATTCATTTGAAGAAAAGTCACATTTTCCAAAAGTGCAATCTAATTTGAACTTTAAATCGGACGGCTAAGCTTGAAATTCTATTGGCGCGTAATATGTGGTCGATAAAACCTACTATCCCTGGAAAAGGGTTAGCCTATTCTGATAGAATGGTAAGTACGGAACCCTACACTGAGCATGGCCCGACATGCTCTTGGCCGATTCTTACGGTTCCGTATCAAAAAGTTATAAAAGGAACCTTTATGGTACTCTGTTTTAAATGAATATTACTGGTCGGATGCGGTGCACGGACATGCAACCGTATAATGCACTGTAGTACATATTTTGAAGCTGCTGAGCCCAGATTAACGTTTGGCTTTGTTGAATGAGTAAATATGCCCGTGACTGCTGTTATTTACAGTTAACTCAGATTTATATAACTTCGTATTCTCTTTGCAGTTAGTTAACCTGAGGTTTTTTACCTTTATACTACGAAAGTCAGTAATATATGATGTTTGCTCTGTCGTCGTATCCCGAATGAAATATAAGAAACTGGATTAAGTACAATATTTTCAATTATAGACTTTTATGATATAAAAACAAAACTCTTCAAACAAACACAAGCCGAACGAGGTCACACTTACGCACACACATTGGATAGGGGTAGTTAAAAACTACAATATAAAGGCTTTGGCCGCGAAAATGTATAATGTAAAACGATCAAGAAAAATCATAGCAAAAATGCTAGTCAAATTACCTTTTTTATGCAATTTCCATATGGGCACCTAATATTTACGCGGCCAGATAGTATAAATTACATTCTATTTTTACAACGCTTTTATTTAGCCCTGCTCTTAGAACTGAGGTCATCCTTGTCGACGGCACAGAGTGCCAGCAGCGCGTCAACGATGAGCAGCACGGTTGCGGCGATGGAGCACATGGCGGCCGCACGCGCTTGCGTCCGGCGCGGGCAGTCGGGCACGTCGCGCCAGCCGAGCAGCGTGAGCGCGCCGCACGCGCCGAACAGCACGGCACCGGCACACGACCACCACGCGTCGACGAACGCGTCTGACGTCGCCGACACCGCCTCCCCTGTTAAAGTCACCGAAATCACACTCCTATTCAAACTTTCAGCAATTTCCTTCTTCGCGGGGACTGGACCCAAAATTTTACATACATACATATAATCACGCCTATTTCCCGAAGGGGTAGGCAGAGACCACGGATTTCCACTTGCTACGATCCTGACATACCTCTTTCGCTTCCTTCACTTTCATGACATTCCTCATACACGCTCGTCGGTTTAGGGTGCTCTTGACCTGGCCTTTCTTCAGGATTTCCCCGATTTGATCAGAGAAAGTCCGCCGAGGTCTACCCCTTCCAGCTCCCTCTTCTACTTCTCCCTTATACACTCTCTTTGTTAACCTTCTTTCACTCATTCTTTCCACGTGTCCAAACCATCTCAACATACCTTTCTCAATTTTTGTCACTACATCTTCGTTCAGTCCACACTTTTCCCTTATCACACTGTTCCTAATTCTATCTTGTAATTTTACACCACACACACTTCTCAGCGCTCTCATTTCGACTGCATTCACTTGACTCTGATGTTTCTTCTGCCATACCCAACTTTCGCTACCATACATAAGTGTAGGCACCAACACCCCTCTATGCACAGCCAACCGTGCTTTTTGCGACACCTTCTGGCTGCTCATAAAAGCGTTGAGTGCCCCATTCACACGATTTCCAGCATTCACTCTCCTTTCAATGTCTTCATCATGTTTACCGTCCCTAGTGAACAAGGTTCCCAGATAAACAAACTCTTTCACTTGTTCAACTCTTTCTTGACCAATCAAAACTTCACAGTTTGTCATACTTTCTCCCTTTTCAAATACCATTACTTTCGTCTTGCTCACATTTATTTTCATTCCTTTCCTTTCAAAAGATCTATGCATTCTAGTTACCATCTCCTGCAATTCTTCACCCGATGACGCCAGCAATACCAGGTCATCAGCGTAAAGAAGACATTTGACGAGTAAACCTTTCATTTTCAGCCCACATTCATCATTTCTCAAATCATGCATACTACTGTCCATGAATAGATTAAACAGCCACGGTGACGCTACACATCCTTGCCTAACACCCTTTTCGATGCTAAACCACTCAGTGTACGATCCGTTTACTCTCACACAAGCACTGGAATCCTCATAGAGCGATTTCAGTGCCTGAATGAGACGACCGCTCAATCCATACACCGACAGTACCGACCAAAGTTGTTAGTGCTAGAAAGCTGAAATTTGGCATTGATTGAATAAAGCCGACAAAGTCGTACAATAAAACCTAAAAAAATATTTTTTAATATAACCCCCCTTTACGTAAAGTGGGGGTGAATTTTTTTTTGCTTCATCACTTCATTGTGGGGTATCGTTGGAAAGGTCTTTCAAAACTGATAGGGGTCTTCAACAATCATTTTTTATACAATTAATATGTTCGGAGATAATCGCTCCCAGTGTCCCCCCCCCCCCTCTAACTTTTGAACCATAGGTCCAAAAAATATAAAAAAATCGTGGAAGTAGAGCTTAAGAAAAACATTATATGAAAACTATAACGGACATGATCTGTTTAGCTGTTTTTGAGTTATTACAAAAAGTTTACCCTTCATAGTAAAAAGACGTACATTCACAGTTCATCCCTTGGTTAACAATCTTATACTCACATTGAGGGCTGGGAACTCCATTTTAGCTTATTGTGACGGCCTCGGCGCGCGCACCCACCAGAGGTGAGTAATCAGCTAGAGGTGCAGATCACCGCAACACCGCTAGAGGTGAGTAATCAGCTGCACGCACCTCTACTGGCGATCCGCTGATTCGACGCTTTCGCCGCTCAGTATTAAATCTAGTTGCCTATTACTACAATTCGGGATCTTATTGTTTTGAGTGAATTTAAAGTAACTGTTGATTGGATAAAGTAATAAAAGTTGTTCCAGGTATCGCACCCTATAAAATTATGTTTTAATTCCATAAAAGCACGGACTTAAAATAATAAGGAATCAAAATTTTAATTTGGAGGTTTTAATTTACATAAAAGTCGCATTTATACAAACAATTGAGTTTATCATAAAACACTGCAATGATAATATATGACATGGTAAACTACGAGCTACAAGGCGAGAAGTGCACTTGTGTTGTGAATAATCTAGGACAGGAAAAGCTGCCGGATATCGATTGTCAGTCCTATAATCCGGAGTATATCGAATCGTTCGAACGGATTTCAATATTTATTCGTTTTGCATTTGCATTTTTGATCAGCACGGACTTACTAAAAAGTTCACTTCTCAACGTTTAAGCTTACTATCACACGCTGGTTTCCTCGTTAAATTCCTCAGAGTCCAAATACCCCATGCTCAGATCCAGAAACATGAGTAAAGCGTTGAGAAGGGCCAAACTTGCTGCTATGGTGCCGGCTGTAGGGTCTCCGGTGCGAGGGACGATCGAGGGCTTCAGCCGCGCGGAGAGCACCAGGCCGCCGCAGACGGAAAACATGATCATGCCCACAATGCCAAAATACATGTCTTGGAGGAGGTCCAGCGGCGCGAATATCATCTCCCCTAGAACGTTCAGCTTTGTTACTTACCTAGGTATTGAACAGCAGTGGCGTGACGTCCGGCTGTCGCCGTTGATAATCGTAAATTTGATTTTAAAGGGAGCAAATAAGACAACAAAATGTGTACTTAAACAGGAAAGTGGGCGTATGAATTTTTTTGGACGCCTCGCCACTGGATTAGGTACAGGGTGCAAACTTCGATGGATTTATTGGTGATCGCATATCGCGTTGAATAAAACTATACTAATAGTAAAGCGATCGAAAACTATTTCGATATGGTAATATATAGAGGTACGACCATTACATACTTGCAGTAGAGTTATTAAGACGGGTAAACTAGCAAAAAAGAACTCAGTGTTGCAGGTATGAATTTGTATAAATGCGACTTCTTTATTAACCTCTAATATCTATATCTACTGACCCTAAATATTGAAACACCAGGAACCTTATAAAGTATTATAATAACTATAGAGGTTAGCCAACAAAAAAGTTAAGTATAAATATATGTAGTGGATAATATTTAGTTCTCAATTCTTACCGACAATTTCCCCCGAAAGCACCACTATGAAGCCGACATACGTCCCGGAGCATAGGATCAGAGTAGACACATCTGTTAGGTCGTAACTGTAGTGGTGAAGCACTAGGCACGCTATTGTTAAAAGCTGTAACAATATAATGAATGTGTTCAGTATTCATGTATTCAGGAATTCGAATGATGACGCGGGTCTTATCATTCAGATTGCATTATGATCCTAATAACATATGCTGCTTAATTACGTTTTAATTTAATGATTTAATTACCAAATATACCTACCTGGTTTTCTCCCATTCCATGTCATAAAAATAAAGAGACTAAACTTGACGGAGATATGTTATTTACACTGGAGACTTTATCTATGTATATTATTTATACAATTAACAATTTGATTTTAAAACTCTGATCGGTGTCTGATGCGATTTTATTGCATCTAAGTAACAATTTTTTTATGGTAAAAATATTATCACATTAATAGTAAACAACCCAACTATTCAATTTATGTCTCAGATATTTAAGACATCACAAGAAATACTTACAAGTTCGGTGAGTTTGATTAGACAAGTAGGTATTAACATTGTTTGAATTTATATTAAAACTAATTTATAAATATTTAATGCAAGTAAATTTATTAAATGCCGTTTATTAATTTAAGTACATGACAACCAAATTTGACAGTGGAACATGTCTGTTATAGACACGTTTTTATCACTTCTGATGAATGATCATTTGGAAAATAGGTACAATATTGACAAATGCGTCTATGCCTCAAATAAATCTGAAATTAAATATAGTTGAATTAACATATAATTAAAAATAAACGCTTTCAGTTTTAACACTTTCATAATTATTTACATTTTTTTTTAAACCCAACCGTCCCAACCGCACCCCACATCGTAGTGTCCATGAGAGTCCCCGGCCAGCTTGGCCGAATTTCACCTTCCCATACAAACGGAGTTTTGTTCTTTAATTTTAAAACTATGCGTTGCATTGTAATGAAACTAATGAAACTTTGCACATATGTATAATGACATGAGGTATATCTAGTCCCGTAATTAGTTTATATAGCTCCAGTTTATAAAACAAACAAAATAGAGCAAAAACAAATTTTGTATGAAAAACTTAAAGTCCGTGTATTTTTTAAATAAGTAATACCTTAACCTATTGTAAGTATAAGGTTTCAGAGCAATTTAGCGAGTCGTTTTAAAACGAGAGTGTTACTACGTTTGTATGGAGAACCGGGCTTGCTGGCGACCCATAAGTTTGGGATCAAAAAACCAACCCGTTTACTACATGGCGAAACTATAAAGTTCCATACTTAGTAAGATAAACTAAAAGAGTTCACAAGGTTGAACTATGGAGTTTTTTTGTTAACTTCGGAACCCTAAAAATCTTAGTAGAAAAGCAAAATTAATATTTCTTTGATGACTCCAAATTTAAACTGCCATCTATTGAGATTAGCTCAAAGTTTATACTACTGTCATCGTCAGTGTACAAAAGCAAAGCCAACTAAATACCTACCTGACTTGAACTTCTTGTTCAAAAGTTCTAAAGAGTGTTCATAGATGGCGTGAATCATAAAATACCGTAAAGTCTATGGCGCGTCGGTGCGTGTTCATCATTTTTATCGAACAATGAGAAAGTGTGATTTTTGTTGTACAATTGCATATCACAGAAGTGTTGGATGTTGTCACATTGAGTGCCGGCAACCCGCTCGGCGGGCGCTCTGTTCGTAGTCGCTTTCCTTTACAAAGCGGGATAACGCTACAATCGGCTACGCGTGTAGCGCTTAGAAAACGTTGGCAGTGAATGTGTTAATTAGTAGTACTTACTTACCTATCTTAATATTTATGAGTTGCTTTGTAGCTTATTTTTTGCTTCTTTTGCCATCAGGAATGCACCGTTAAAATTTCTCGCAATGCTCACGGGCACCTTGTAATATTGTTTTAACTTCAATTCTATACCTCCACGCATTTTTGTGATAAAGGGTCTTGACAAACAGACAGACAGATGGGGGAACGGACGGACAACAACATGATCCTATAAGGGTTCCGTTTATGTCCGTTGTGGTACGGAACCCTAAAAGTATAGATTTTAGTGTTGACTCAGGACTATTGTTTAACTGATACGCTTTAATTAGACAACTAACATCATAAGCTAGCTTCGAAGGTCGAATTGTTTAGATATGGTGTAAACATTGAGGCAATTTGTTGTGATTGAATCACAAGTCAAGGATCGTGCGTGGGAATATAAGGTGATAATGTCTCCATACTAAAGAAACCGTTAATTTATTTTGTACAATAGAAAAAAATTATAATTAGAATAACTCATCGTCATTCTAGCGCATTGTTGTGGCTATTTGCTAAGGCTCGAAAAGGAAAAAGAGAAAAGATGAGTATACAGAATGTTTTTTTTTTTATCACCTGCAATAATTTGCGGGGTGAATATATAGGTCATACTGAGCTACTTTATTATGGGACCAACCCCGAAATCACGAAAATAAAATTATCTGTTTCATACATTTTGACTGGTCTGATGCAGAGATTTTGTATGGGAGAGTCAGAGAGTTGCTCAGTATGACCTATACATTAAACCCGTAAATTATTGCAGGTGACTAAATAAACACCGTGTATTATGCCTAAGTCATCGATCGCTCATCACTGCAATTAAGACAAATCTAACGATCCGAAGATAATAACGATTTTACATTATGAGACTAGTACGGTCACGTCTGAAAATATCCATACGAAAAAAGTGCCAAAAATATGTATACACGACTTTATTGCCCATATATTAAGGTAGTGTAAACATATTTTAAGCACATTTTTCGGACCGATATTTTCAGACGTGACTGTACCTAAAACACTTGGCATAAGTATGCAAAAGGTAGACACCTGGCGCCCATTTCTCGAACAGTATTAGTATAATATTATTTGTGTGTTGCCATGGTAACTAAGACTTGACAGTTTGTGGACTAATACTATTAGTCTAAAACCGTTAGAGAAATGGGCCCCTGAAAGAAATATCTCATTTCTTCGTGGCCCTGTCCTATAGCAATTAATATATGTAGACATTGTATTTACATATTGTAACCAGGAGCTAAGCGTTATTTTATAAAAATACTTACTCGTACTAAAAATTTCAAAGTTTATTTGGTAAATATTTCGGCATATCTACTTGATGCTCACAAATATCTTAACACGCTTCTATAGTCAAGACGTTAAAGTGCGTGTTCAGATATTATTGAGCACCTCGGCAGCTCTGATATATCTGATGGAGACTGTACCAACCCGCTTATCGGTAAACTGTTTAAATTTAACTTATGATTAGGTATTTAGATCAATTGCTTTGAATCAAACTTACTAATAAGTCCCACTACGGACGTACGAATTGTTCCATTGATTGCTATAATATTCCTATCTTTTATCCTTAATTGATTAATTTATCGGTTTAAATCTTCAGAAGTTTAGCAGGCACCTTGCCTTGCTTTGACTTAATGTTTTGTTTCGTCGTTCACTGTAAATATAAATCTTGAAAAGAGTGTATAATCACATCATATCTACTTTGTATGTAAAATACATTATCAGTTTTAAGTAATTAAAATTTTTGTTATACCAGTGATCAATGGTAGGCTAGGCTAACCTTTGGCTTAATTTTGCGCATGATGTCATATTTTGTACATAATTGTCATACTTATTCTCGTATTCGTGATAAGCTGTTACTGAGAACAAGCAAAATAATGAGGTAAATATTGGAACTGATCATTATGCCCAGCTTGGGACTTCCTATTTAAAACAAATTCTTAGTTTGTTAGTAAAATAACTTTATTGAATAAATAAAAATAGCTCCAGATCAACTGGGGTGTTTCAAATCTCAAAAAAAAAAGTATTCTGCAAGTAGGCCTGAACATCATATGGTGACATGAAAATAGTTATTTGTTTTACAAGGGGGCAAAGTTGTTGTTTAACCGGTCGTGCGAATATTGATACCCGAGCAAGCGAAAGATCTTGAGCGTTGTGAGGGTTTCAAGGCACGAGGGTTAAACAAACTTTGCCTCCGAGTGAAACACAACATTTTTCACCTCAGCAACGCGAGGAAAATACTAACTATGAAATACAAAAAAAAAAAATCCAAATCAAATCCAAATGAACTTAATTAAAAATGCATCATCCAAAATCATCATTTAAAAGTCAATTCTACCAGCTAACATAAGGAAATGACTTAAAATTTGCATCTGATTACTTTGCCCACATGTGGTTAAAATGCAACTTTCTCATTCGTTTATGAAGAATCTTGGGGGCCTTTACCAGTTGGTGTGGTGAAAATACATATATTTATATACCGGGTGTTTCCTGTAGCAAATAATTAAACTATATATTGCACTCCTAAAACGATATAACTTTTGATTAACAACTTTTAAAAATTATGAAATCTTTACATTTTAACTTTTTCATACAAATTTAATATTATTTTCAACAGTACACTGACATCAGTATGTTTGACGTTGCTAGTCACGCTTTAAACATAACAAAATTCGCAATACATTGCGTCTTAGAATTAACTTTAATGTGTAATAAAAATCAAAACAAGTTATTTTTCAAAGTTGTTGAACAAATGTGGTCAGTTTGGGGAGTACAGCCTACAGTTAGTTAATTTATTGCTCCTTTTACAGGAAACACCCGGTATAATAAAATAATAATAATAATTCAGCCTATATACGTCCCACTGCTGGGCACAGGCCTCCTCTCATGTGCGAGAGGGCTCGGGCTATAGTCCCCACGCTAGCCCAATGCGGCCCCAATCCGCATTCTTCACATACACCTTTGAATTTCTTCGCAGATGTATGCAGGTTTCCTCACGATGTTTTCCTTCACCGAAAAGCTAGTGGTAAATATCAAATGACATTTCGTACATAAGTTCCGAAAAACTCATTGGTACGAGCCAGTATAATAAAAATAAAATAAATAAATAATACTTGCAATGTGCCTGGGTTAGCATTTTTCATAACGATTTCAAATCGATAGCTTAAGTGGTTTTCGAGATATTTAGCGATGTGACAGACAGACAGACGGACGGACGGACAGGTTCGCACCATAAATTCCTTTTGTACCTTTTTGGTACTTTTCTCACTGAGTGAGACGGAATACCATTCAAGTAACCTTTATATTCGAATGTCATTTCAACGCGCGGAACCTAATACTAGTTCGAAATATTTGGATTATATTTTATTTGTCCCTTTCACTTCATTAGCGAAAAGAAAGCGACAATAAAAGTGCATACGTAATTCAACGGTATATAATAGACCCCCGAAATAAGTCAGACCGCATCGTTCCAAAACACCCTACGAGTCTCCATTCGTAATAATTAATTAATGAAATAAAAGTTTAAAGTTTAATAAAAACACCATATTTTACGTATTTTATAATACAATAAAAATTAAAGAAACTAATAAAATACGCAATTGTTACGCAAGTAAATAATTCTACTTTTGACGATCTCAACTATAGTTGACCAATTATTGTAAGTATCCGCAATTAGGACCGTATCTTACAAAGTTTTTTTTTACAAAAAAAGTTATCGATTGAACTGTCAATTGATGTTCGTTACTTCATTATTTCCGTATTATTTTATTGAAATTTATTTCGTTTTGTTTTATTGCGGTAATTAAACTTAATTGTTAGAATACCTTAAGAAAACTTGAGTGAAATAGTGATGAATGTCCCCTTTCCTCTTAAGTTTCATCACTTTCAGAAGTTAATTATCGCTAAACCTCTCGAATGATGATTGATGGTCCCCTACAACAGTTCGATGAACTCTCTTTTGGTTGGGCTTATTAAAAAATATATATAAGAAAAATACCGTATTTTTAATTACTTACTTAAATGTTGCATTTCTAAATAAATGAATGTGCTTAACATTTAAAAAATATTCACAAATAATTTACGTGACAGTTACTCCATACAAAAACCAGCCCACAGCAAGTCGAGCCACGCTCAGTGTAGGGTTGCATAGTTACCCTGTTGTCACAATAGGCTGCGTTGAAAACGGGGGCTATTAGTAAGTATCAAGTATGACACATTACACAAAACATTACGTAGTGGTTATATGCTCTTTCAAAACATTTTGTCTTTACTACTTTTAGCGTTCACCTCTACTATTATTTTACCTTGATTAAAGTAGAAAGGAACTGTTGTTAATCGAAGATCTCACCTAAAAAATCTCTGGCTTAAAAGTAAAATCACAGAACTGCTCATTTGTAGCCTTCAACGGACGAAAATGGCCAAACTACCTCATCGATTGAGTCGTTCATGACGTCACCATAATGCAAGAAGGTCCTCAGTCTATGTGGAGTCACCACAATATCCTGGGTTTTACGGATATTCCCGTAACTAGAGCCAACAGCCAACGCCCACATTTTACGAGACGGCAGCTAAGTCACAAAGATATTCTAAATTCTAACACCAATATAAACGAAAAGAGTTAATTATAGAAGCAAGCTGCATATAAAAATATTAGACCCGCGTCGAATGCTTTGATGCTAACGTCTGACTCAGAATCAGAATAACTATTATAAGATAGGGACGTGTTTTTATGAGTTTCCGGAATAGTAAAGCCATGGACATGGACACACGAACGATGATCTCATCCCCCCGGAGGCGTCACGCCACGCCGCGCTGTAGTAGAAACTCGCGCCGCGCCAGTTCTTCCAGAGCCCTCACAACAAGTACCCGCGCCGTGCGCTCGCCGAGTGTAAACAAACAGTGTTGTCAGACTTTAAATCTTCAAAATGGCCATCAGCAGACTGTCCATCCTTAAGTTCTTGGAGCTGGTGAGTTTATATTCAATTAAACGTTATATTATTAATTATGCCACTGGCTTTGTGGGTTCCGGATGTCACACCCATTCTAAATTTGGAGTGATAATACTTTCGTAAATGCATGGACATGGACTATGAATGTTTTTATTACTGCTGCGTAATACCTGTAGGTAAACACAGTAGCTTCAAATTAAAAAGACTAGTATAGTTTAAACACAACTTTATTATTAGACTATTAGGATTGAATTTTCCACTTCAGTTTTCAGTGAGCAATGAGAGGTTTGTTGTTGTTGTGCCGGGCGTCAATGACTGTACATAATGTTTAAACCAAAGTGTTATGCACACAGTGTGCAGGCTATATTCACTCTTTATTTGAGATTAGTGCCGCTGACACCGCTGACCTGAACTTTGTAGAGATGAATGCATTAGGCATGGGTAGTTTGTAACATTGTCTTGTTTGTCTTCTTTACAATTTTTACCTTGCGTGGATTAGCTACTAACCTTGATAACAGGAAATTGAGGATGGTCTTATCAATCGTTATTGATATTTGTTGAGAATTACGAAATAGCTTCAAGATAACTAACATGTTGGGTATGCGACGTATACCTACTTAAGTTTACTTTAGAATTTACATTGTTTTTCTTATTTTTTATAAGTACTTTCCTAATACGGGCTCATTGCTTTTTTGAAAAGTTATATAGCTATTTTTTATGACAATTTTATGCTATTATTTTGTGCAACGCCTAAATTTTAACCACCAGCCATCCTCTGCGTAGTGACTTCATAGGTCATACTGAATAACTATTAGTATGGGAACAATGCCGAAACCGCGAAAAAAAATTGGCGGTTTCATACATTCCGGCTGATATGATGCCACTGATTTCTATGGGACAGCCAAACTTTTTTCGCGATTACGGTAACGGTCCCATAATAAAAGTTGTTCAGTATTATCAGATAATACTACAAGAGTATGGCTGGTGGTAAAAAAAAATACCATGTAATTACCTGTAGGTAACTTGTTGCATTATCTTTAACAGATTTTGCAAAATTTAAACCATGAAATTACCAGTTTTCACCGTTCGAGTAGATTGCCATGATCGTGGCCTGTAAATTAATCAAACAAAATTTGCCGTCTATAAATAACAATAGTATTGCAATACAACGAGGAAATGCCGCCAGCATCCTTGGTACAATGCCTTAAGGACCTATTTTAGATATAAGCTAGTCATAGTAATCATCTGTATATATCCATTATGTATATTGTTATTGTAAATAACAATAATATTTGTTTTGTTATTTAAGCTCTATAAATAATATTTTACTCGTAGTATACATATGTATAGTACGTAGGTAATCATATTGTTGTCATATCACCAATTCTATACAGTCGTATCTCCATCATTAAGAATCTAGGGCACAGTAATTTTCAATCTACTTTTCCCTGGAAGTCAACCAAATCATGTGAAACACACATCACTTTCAAGCGTAGGTACCTACGACTCCAGTAGGATTCAAGCGTATACTTAAGGTTGATAAGCCATTATGAATACGAATGAGTCTAACTTTCACCTTCACTGAATCTATAGGCACGTCCACTTTCCCTTCAAAAGGGCCCTTCATAACGATTACCAACAATTCCGTCACAGCCGAACATTGCGAGTATGGCCTCCGATTACGATTAGTTACAACGTATTTCGGGGTCAAGTTTCATTGGACCTTAGTTGTTAGATGAAATGAAGCCGGTTTGTGAAGCGCATAACAGGTTTTAGGGCCTTATTTGCCGTACATTTTTAATTTTGGTACAAGTTATTTTATTCCTTCGTAGACCGCCCACAGTTGTTTACTTTGTGGTGATGTTGAAAGAGAAATGTTTGGGCGATAGAACCGAACAGACTTTATGGCACATCTAACAATTTTATAGATTTCTAGCTATTTCAGGTAACTATTTTACGCGTTCGAATATGGACATTATCATAGTTTAAATACTTTTAAATACAATTTACCTTGTAATAAAAATCAAATAGTAGTTTTTTTAAATACTTTCAAGTTTATAAACTTATACCTACCTACTCCCTTTAGGTTTTCCTGGGTGTCCTGTTCAATGATGAAATCACTGTCGTGTCATACTTGGTCATAAATAGCTGTCTATAACACTACTTATACTGAGCGGTTGGCTATATATTATTAATTAAATAATTTGTAATGCTTCACACCAAATAAATATATTTTATATATTTTGTAAGTTGTATCTTTGGTTATTAATCTGGGTATTTTTGAAGAATTTGAGTGGTAAAAAACTTCATTATAAATTTTACTTAAATGTGCCCTTAGATTGTGCCACGCAATTAATACAATAAAAATAAGCATGTGTCGTGCTAAATGTACCTATTTCCTTTGAAATAGCAAAACGGTGAGTCATGCTACATCGGTTGCAAGTAGCCACATTTTTAAATTCCATTTCTCAATATAATATGTATATGTCTAGATATTTATTTCGATACATTAGACTGGTAGTTGCCGAAAAAAAGGACTACCTTAAAAAGGGTAAAAAAAGCTTGCTCGATACGCGGTCACCTGCCTGGTACGTGGACCTAAATCATTTTTGTCAGCCCATGATATTGCCCCAGATTATCGAAAAAAATAAATTACACCAGTTAGAACATGCGTTTGCATCACGCATTTCTATTAGGTACCTTCTAAAGGTATCTCTGGTGTTTTCCACGGGAGAATATTGTGCAGCGGAATGGCTTGACAGTGCTCATGCCACCAAAGTGGATGTCGAGCTGAACAAATATAAGATAAAATAAGACCCTCGTCTCCCTATTTATGCAGATTTTATAGCACCCGCTTACCACCGCCTAAAATCAAGGAAGCCCCCGTACAACATCGCCAAGGAACTAGTAGATGGACAATTCGACTTGCAACGTGAATGGTCCAGGACGTGGTACTCCTTAATGGCGGAAAAACTAGGCTCCGGAATTACACCTGGCTCCAAAATAAAAGGATTGGACCTTCCGAGGCGACACTGGTGCAAACTCAACAGGCTTCGTACCGGCCACGGACGTTGCGCTCAATATAAACACCGCTGTGGATGGGTGGACTCTCCTGCTTGCGCTTGCGGTGCTGAAACCCAGACTATCCAGCACATAATTGAAGACTGCCCCATATTACGCTATACTGCCGGTCCTCCAGAAGATCTGATCTCCCTGTGCGACGAAGCCATCAAATGGCTGAATGGTCTTTGTGTTGACATTTAATAATTATTGGATATTATATGCTTCTGTATTATGTTATGCCATACGATTAAATAAAATAAACCTTCTACATAAATTCGTCGAAGCAAAATAACATCATCATTTTCTCAGGATTAGCACGTTAGTGATAAAGAAATTAATTGATTGTACCAATATAGCACTAGTACTAAACCATGACCGCACTTATCTAATCCTACAGTCTGATGCCAAAATATCGTAGCTTGGTATAAAATGTGTGTACAGATACGACCTTCTAATTATAACTCGTAAATGCCGTCGATTGTTTCTCTGACACTGCCCGTATTCTTGGTTATGATGACACGCAGCGAGTCACGCTAGAAATATGTACACACACTTTTGAACGTAAGTCTGGGGAATAGGGTTCATAATGTGTAGCTACTTACATATTGATTGTACAAAATAACCGGCGCCCACTCAAAAAGGTCACGGAAACTAGATCCTCTGAGTTAACCAATGATACATTGCTGGTTCCGTCTTGACAATTTACAAGTATCTAGTCAAGGACCAGTTAGACTACCTGCAGTTATATCCTGTGCTTAAAAATCTTTTGCATGAGAAAATGTAGAGCATTTGAAGTGCCACAGAAGACACAATCAAGTCTCCAACAAGATTACCAGAACTCAAGTTTCGACATCTTGACTTTGTCTACAAAATTAATTTTGTCTAAAATTACTTACATTGAATTGTCGACTTTCTTTAAACGGTCATCCACTAAGTATCGAGGAGATTCCAATGAGATCAAACTGAATAGGTACGTTTGGGTTGTATTATCATAGATAGTCTAGGAATAGACCACCTTCATCTGTCAAATTAATAAAGGGGTGCCGCAGGGTTCTATTCTGGGACCTATTCTGTTTGTAATATTTGTCAATGATTTGGTTGATTGCATTAGTAAACATTTTAGCGATGTTGGAGTGGTCGTTTTTGCAGATGACACAAACGCAATAGTTGCCTCAACTAATACAGAAGAACTGAACAATAAAGTAAATGCACTCCTTAGAAAGTTTCAAACGTGGTTCAATAGCAATAACCTAACCTGAACATGAATAAAACAAAAGCCATGCTATTTAGAACAACGTCTAGGAATAGAGAGTCCCTACACGTTAACTTGGAAGGTTCTGATGTGGCCACTGAAGATTGTGTTAAATTCCTTGGTATACATTTAGATAGAGATCTTAACTGGAGAGAAGAACTTAAGTCGCTGGAAAATAACATCAGCTCCGCTTGCTATGCACTGAGAAGCTTACGCGATGAAGTTACTTTAAAGCAACTAACGTCAGTATATTATGCATTGGTAGAGTCTCGATTGCGATACAGCATTAAGTTTTGGGGTCAAAGCTACAAATACAATATAAATAAAGCATTTGTTGCCCAAAAACGTGCTATCAAAATCATGGTCCGTATCCCGTGGTGGCAGTCGTGTAGGGAACACTTTGTCCGGCTCAAAATTCTAACAGTACCCTGTCTGTATATTCTAGTCTTACTAACTGGAGTCGTGAAACATTTAGAGAGATACGAGACCGAGGAAGAAAGAATCTCTAGAATGAACACATGCAGGAAGGACTTGGACATCTTGATAGCGCCTAAATTGAAAGTTGTTCACCATTGTGTGCGATATCAAGCAATAAAATTGTATAAAATTTATAGCCTCCTTCCTAAAGGGCCGGAAACAATTAACATCCGTTCGTGGTGTACGATCTGATCTCCTGGAATTGGGGGATACTGCTGTTCCTCAAGGGTCTGTGATCGGAAATAACCTTTTTTCAATATTAATGAACGATTTCACAACCGCCACCGACGATGCGGAAATTGTGATGTTTGCTGATGACTGTTGTGTAATCGTCGCGGCAGAAAATCACATCCTACTCAAATACAAATTGGCTAAAGTAATGGACGAGGTAGCGAAGTGGTTTTCAGCCAACGGAATGATATTGAACGTTGGCTAATATAATACGCTTCTGCTTGCGAGGTAAAAGAGTGCACGATTTACACATAAGTTGCAATGGCCAGCGTGTCCCTCAGGTGGATCAAGTGAAATACCTAGGTCTGATAATTGACTCTGGGCTTACGTGGAGTCCGCATATTGATCAGTTATGTGACCGCCTGTCATCCGCTTGCTTCGCCCTGGGCAGACTTCGCCCCAGTCTAAATATAAATAATGTTAAGAAAGCTTATTACGGCTACTTTCATTCAATACTAACATACGGTATTGACCTATGGGGCGACGCTGCGGACCGACTGAGGCCATTCAAACTCCAAAAACGAGCGATTCGGTGCATATCTGGGGTCCCATGGGACCATCCAGCACAGGAACTGTTTAAACAAACAGGAATTCTCACCCTACCGTGTTTATATATCTTCGAAGTGGCAAAATACGTAAGACGTAACCTAACGCAATTTCCGACTCGCGGCAACGCACGCGGTGCGAGTTCCAGAAGGCAAAATGAACTTTATCCCCCTAAAACGCGACTTGCCAAGTCTAGAAAGTGTATGCACACGGTAGGGCCTAAAGTATATAATAAAATACTACTTGAGTTAAAACAAACTGCGAGCGACGACAATTTCAATAAAAAACTTAAATCTAAACTGGTGTCTGATGCATACTATTCTGTCGATGCCTTTTTCGAGACCTAGCACTGTATCTGGTGAGTAAAACTATGTACATTATATATACATACAAAACAACTGGTTCGTTAACTCAGCCTTGCCTCTCAACTATGAGCAATATTAAATAATAAGACTTAGCTATAAGCACAATGGTACCTGACATGTAAAATTTTATTTTATCAATAAAGTATTGAATTGAATTGAATTGAATAACTGCCTCCCCACAGAACTAAAATTAATGAATAATATAGATAAATTTAAATGCAGGCTAAGGGACCATTTAATTAGTAAATGTTATTACGATGTTAACGACTATATTTGTAATCTTTAATTTATTTTTCAAAGTGTTCACATTTTATTATGACATTTATACGACTGCAATTTTTAATATTTTATATTTTGTATATTTTAGTTTAAGTTATGCATGTTATTTATAGAATCGTGATTCATTTTAGTACTTATAGGTTAAATATATTTCCGACATGATTGTAAAATTGTTATGGAATAAATTATCTTATCTTATCTTATCTATCTTATCTGTCTCCATCATCAGATCAGCTCTATGACATCATATGCATAGGTATAGCATTTTCAACTGACTTACATTGATAATAACAATACTGGCAATTTTGGCGAAATCGGATACGAAACATTGTGCCGAATTCACCTCCAAACATTGCAAGTTTACTAAAAGCTTATAAAAAACGGAATCGAATCCTCCAATGACCAGAGTCTCAACTGACACGTGTGCGTTGGCGCCCACCTTGGTTCTCACGAGTACCTTAATGCCTTTATGAGGTCATGACTCGAAATAAATGGCACAAACACCCATTAAATATCCTACGTTCATTCAATTGATACCTACGCATTGGTATAGTATATACATTAACCGTCTGAAACGTCCAGTGAACCAGCTGTCCATAATACCTATTTATAGCAATTAGACTGAATTAAATTTCCATAATTAACCACATTTAGAATAATATTATCGTAAATATTCTATTGATTAACATTAACAGCCCAGCCACGGTATCACGATATTACCTAACTAACCGTATGTTATATTTAATAAGTTTTCGGATGCGGGCTAAATTCAATGAACTGATAAAGTACCCAATGTTCAAGTCTTATCGGAGCTTTACACTTGTGTTACCTATTCATTTTGATAACGCGTACCCTTCACAATTGAATTAAGTACATCCGTAGTAATAACAATTGGCGTAAAGCTAAGAATTTTTATACGAGTTATACTATACAACCTTGCTTCTGGAGACATTTATTGCAGTAGTTACCTCGTACTGACCTTTAGATTTTTGTTAAGGATTGCAGACTATCAGTACATACTGACAAAACAGACCATTCTCATTGACTATTTAACTGATTTTACTTTAAAAAAACAATACCAACAACAATATCTTTATATACAATACCGGTATTGATTCCAAAATGCCTGTATTCGGATTTAAATACCGGTATCGAATCGTCCGATACCGGATACGCTAGTCGGAGTTTAGCTGTCAAAAACATTATGTAGCTACGATCCACCCACTTAAGAGCCTAAACAGCTTTGGAAATCAATTAATCCTCATCAGGAAAGCTATCCTCGCGAGGCCCATTGATAGCCGACCTCGATGCTTGACTTGAATGTATTATCGCGGCATAATTGTGGCACTATATGACATCATATTTGACTGTTTACTACTCGTAATGTGAACAAGTCTGTCGTCAATGAGGCATTTGTAATACACCTAAATAATTCTATAGATATAATTAGTATACTGAGCACCTAATCTACTATGTAGGTGCGAGGTGTGTAAATAGTGTCTCAGACTAATTAGAGAGCTAACTACATTTCAGGTGTGTTATTATTATATCGAATTCGTAGTTAAATAAGTACGACACCTAAAAGACAATTAGTAACAATGTAAATAATCAAATGTAAATTTAATGAGAAAGGCAGCTTAAATGAGTAGTCATATCACGTTTTGTCAACATATGGCACAAGTAGATAAAATCAATATAATATAGGCAATCAATAAAATTTAAAAATTACAGCAACATAACTACTTACCTATAAGTGATATCTATAACGTTTGCATACTTAGGTAATATAATGTATTTAGGTTAGGTTTACAGATCATTTAATCCCATTAAGAATTTTACAATTCACTTATTATGAGAACTTAAATTAATTAATTACTTAATAATAAGCGTTAAGAAAATAACAAGAAGGTAGTTTACACAATACTCGGACAATAAGTTACCAATACACATTCCCGACTCATGCGCTGCACAAACTTAACAACACAACAACATGATTTATAACAACATTAACAACATAGTCAGAATAAGCATGTCGTGTTAGAAAAAATCTGAATCTTAGCCTTTTTTATGAACTTATAGTTTCTTAATTTGTGAGATAAAGGCGTGCATTCATCTTGAATTCTTGACCGCAATTCGTAACGTAACATGTTCACTATAATTAGTTTCTAAATTAGTGCTAATTGTCTTTACTGCTGACTAATTGTTAGGAGCATTCGAGTTCAACATTTCATTATACTGGGTGTAAGCTTATGGTAGAAATTAAATATTGTTCACCTTACGATATTTGTATTGCCAGAATAAGTTTTTGTCAAAATAGCCAATAATATTATAGTTACCTATACAAAAATGGCCAGTTGTTTATAAAAAGTAATGACTTCACTAGTGTTCAATAAATCATCCCTATAAACTATTTATTAAATTGTTTCGTATAATCACCGTGACTCACGCAAGTTGAGGTCTCAGACCAGTTCATTGTAAACAAGTTATCGTACGCGTAACCTATTTACTCACAACGGCGGTTCGCGTGATACAAGCAATGAGATCATTTGCCATTTATTTTTGTGAATGACGTGTGGCCGGAAAAGGAACTTCTGTCAACTACGACCTTCTTGGAGACCTACAAGCACGTCCTCTTCTATTGTTATATTTGACACCATTTGTTATGCTTTTGTCATTTTCCTTCCCTTCTTAACATTTTGTGTTCCATATTAATCTCCCGCCTTGACTGGCAACAGTCAATATAACATTTCGCTATAGATTCGTCGATTAACAGACAATGTAGCCTAAAGTGAGGTTCAATAGTAATTGCAAATAATGTAAACAAACCAATTTACCTTCATTTCTTCTGAATCTCGCATCTTTTTGTGGACAAGCATAATAATTAATATACCTAATATATTAGGTATAATTATTATACCTTTTATTTATATCAATTACTCGTTAAAATATACGTTAATTATTTTTATAATAAATATATGTTCAATGCAAAAAAAATATTTCACTTATGTATAATGTCGTATAAATATAATTTCTATTGAACTTCACTTTAGGAAGAATAGTGAAAACGTGATACATAACTGTATCTAACCTTTGTCGTCCGTCACGTTCGCGATATGGAGGTCAGATTGTATTTGGCCTTACGTAGTGACCATAATCTTGCCATAAGGTCTAAGAAAAAAATATAAATAACTAAATTACAAATAGGTATGTTGATATTGTTGACGCTGACGCATAAATGCTTTTAACACAGGGCGTGTCAGGGTAAAGTTAATTAGCATGATGTTTACAAGGTGTGTAAGTACCTTAATAGGTTGGTATTTCTCTTGACATTTTGTACCACGGACGTACATACATAATTACCTACTTATTATGGTTGATCTGCATTATAAATATGAAAACATTCTACCTATCTGACGAATGGATTTTCTAAAGATATGAAGTTTTTACACATTAAGTATGGCTAATCTAATCGCATACTCCATAGGTATAAATAGAATAAAGAACAAGAATAAGGTCAACAATATTTAATATATTATAACTATTTCTTGTATCTCAAACGTCTATTCATTGATTCCAGGCTCTGACATGCTCCTGCGTGGGAATACACGCAGTGAGCTTCAACGCCGACGTGGAAACAGGCATGTTGGTGACCGGCACCTTCGTCGGGTACCTCATCGTCATCGCCGGCGCAGCCGCTGGTAAGCACTTACTTACTTACCCAGAGCTATGGCAGTCGTTTTCAGGTCTCCGTGATCTTTAATAGTGATGTGGAGCTGGGCATGTTGGTCTAACCTCCCGGCCTAGAGAATTACAATCGTAAAAGACGATTAAGGGTCAGCCGTAAAATGTGATTAAAGGGAGCCATCCTGGATCCGTCTTGCTTGCAAAAACTTAATGGTAAGAAAAATTAATCCGTCAGAACGGCCAGAATAAAAGATATTTCTTGTCATGAGCAAGACGAAGAAAGTTTACTGAAGCTTTCACAGGGTAGGGTCTACTTCAGAGACTTAATTTAAAATTGGGACCACATAATCACATCACATCGATTTTCTACCTAAAGCAAGCTGGTAAGTATTCGTTCCGTAGATATCTAATAATCATGAATTTTTCAAAACAGTGATTGCAGTTAGCCTATAAACTGAGCTTCCACTATTTTTATAACCATAAAATATAAAGTGGTAAATGTATTGGTTGTTGGTTTCAGGTTACATTCTTCAAACCCCGTCCCACAAGCGCGTAGACATCTTCTACACACTGATTGGAGTAGGCCTCTTCATTGCCAGCGGCGCGATCCTCATTGACAGGTGAGTCCACTTATTAATTATTATTTTAATTAGCTATATTTGATCAGAGAACTTGGTAGCAAATGGTCCCAAAACTTAAGTACATTTTTTACATAAATTATCTTTTATTTACTCGTAACTCTCGGAAGTACCAAAAGCGCGTATTGTGCAAAGAAGTCAAGACACGTACCTAAGAAACAAAAACTCTACCAAAAAGAACATTTCACGGTCATTGATTTTTATAATGCCTCATTTATATAGTCATAACTAGTTCTCTATTTCATAACAAGTAACCGTCAAAAATATTTTTAATACACACTTTTATTGCCGACTGCACTTTCTCTATCTTGTATGTCTATCAAGTACTTCTGGAGACCTTTCAAATGAGCCTAAATTCAATGTGTTTATGTTTTCCCATCGAAGAGTTCCTTTGGCTACCTTCCGACTGCATCATCAGATCAGCTCCATGTTAGCATACTATTGCATTGTCATCGGAAATACGGAAATATACCAAATTTCAGCTCAAACAGACACCAGGAAGTGGTTCAAATATAAGTTGCAAGATTTGAAGCACATGTAGATTTATACAAAGAAGATACGCGGTGAAGCTAAATAAAAGTATGTAAAAAGGCCGAAGCGCGTGGGTAATATTTTAACTAAAGTCTATGGAAATTTCAATAGTACATTGTGTAACGAGGAGGTAAGTGAAATTTTGCAAACGAGGTCTTTAGATTGCACGACAGCCGCAGGCTGGAGTGCATTAAAGACTCGAGTTTGCAATTTTCTTACCCCTGGAGATACACAATGTTTTTCATCACACTTGCGAAAAAAAAATTAAGCGAAATAATTCTTAAATCTTTTTGAATGACGCAAGTCGAGTTTTCAGTAAGTGTAGGTATTCCTAATATTTACTACAATTAAACAAAATAATAACAGAGCAAACTTTGAATTTCAGATTCCACAATGCCTCCAAGACCGAATTCGTAAACAAGAATCTGGCGAAAGCTTCTCTGTCCATCATCAACGGCGCTGTCCTGCTCTTGGATGCCGTCCTCACTCAACGAGGCGGTTAAGTTGACACTTCCCGCCCTAAGCCAGCAAGGACTACTTTAATACTTAGCACATTAACAATACTTCAAGACAAATACAATCCAAAGACTTTAAAGATCTGAAATGATCAGATTTTAAATTACAATAGCAAGTACAAAACGTACCTACAGTGAAGAAGAGGTCAGCGGTGGCAGCATGGTTCCATTTTTATCACTTGTCACTATGCCTGTTACTTTCACGCTTACATATTTTTTAGAACGTGACAGGCATGGTGACAAATGATAAAGAGCCGACCATCTTAGCCCTCCTGCTAGCAATTGTCATATACACACTGTAGAATAAAACAACGAGGACTAACAGCCAGTCAAGACACCATATTGAGGTTATTTAACCCACCTGCAAAGGTATTCATTTTATAGATAAATTATCTTTATCTACTTATATTTAAGACATTTAAGGAATGCACATTAATAGAAGCTTTAATATTATTATTATTTGGTAAAAACGTACCGTAATATACTATTTTATACCAAAAGGTAAAAAACAATTCGTAAAGGCCTATATTTATGTAGGCATATCCACACAATAATTATCATGTACTAAGTACAGGAGAAACAAAGTATGAAGTTATCTAATGTATTCACAAAACCTCGTTACTCCGTCTCTTCCAAGGTTATAAGTAATTTTAAGGTAGACTATAATAACTTATTTTCGACAATTTTAATATTAATCTAAGACTTCACATATTGGTCCATTTACAGTCATAACGGCATTTAAAGTGTTATTATACACTCATAAATTGTTATGTATACATTCGAGCCTTTCGAGCTTATAAATTGCAACTTGTAAAATGTGTATCAATTTTATACTGCAAATCTGTGTATGTTCGTAAAATGTTTAAACTTGAACTTTTTTTTATTAAATGCCTATTACTTTGTTGATTCTTTTTTCCTTTTTTATCACTGGTTTCTACAACTAGTCATTAGTCCTGTTTCCTCAAGGTGTTTTTATTTACCGAAGTGCAGTCGGTAAATATCAAATTAATAATATTTCGTACAAAAGCCATGAAACTTATCGAATAGACAACCGTTTCAAGAATAACATACTTTATCACTAACTCACAATATTTTACCGTACCTGACGGTAAACTGAAAATGGTGCTCCTTGCAGATAGTGAATGGCTAAGATACCTACTACCGTCAACCTTCTCAACATTGCTTGCTATGCCCAACATTGCCTGGCTTAAAAAAACGGTTGTCATTACCCAACAGTTGGTTTTGTCTAATTTCTAAAGCGAGGTTTAGACTAGCAAGAACTTCCATGCAATTTTCAGTACATTACGGTATCTGATATCATTTTTTAATGCAGTTTACCTTAGTAGTCGGCAATATAACTTGCTCGTAAATTGCATGCAAGGTCTTGCTAATCTAAGTCTCGGGCGTATGGGCGCGACTATTAAAAAGTAATTAGATATTTATTATATTATACAGTTGGTTTTTTAAGAATCACCGTTTTTTAAGCCAATAGTAGACAATATTGAGAAATTTGACGGTACCGATTGTTTTTATTAACTCATATTGTACAAATTGCGATAACGTGAGTCCAAATGTTTTTACTATGGAGTGTAGAAAAAGGAGCAAAATCTCTAAGTGTCCACCAAAAACATTTAATAGGTGGCACCACAATATTCATAACATCACACCGGAATGAAATGTCATAGACCTAGTATTTTATATACTTAGATGTGATGTGCTATAACGCGTGCGCCTGTGCGGGATAGAACATACGCAATGCGACAAAGTTAAAAACACGTTTTAACATTCCTGACAACATACCAAAAGCAACCTACGTAATTTGGTCGGGTTATTTGTTAAACCTCCCCCCCATTTCATGTCTATGTTATTATACCTCTATGATGAAATTGATGAAAGTTCATGTAAGTTCATGAGTATAGGTATTCATGAGCCTACCTTGCGCCACCGGAGAGAATAAGAATTATTATTTAAAGCTGAAAGATGGTCACTTTGGCATTTCCGTTCACTGCTTTGGCAACAGTTCTGCCATAAGAGATTGGCGTCCTTTCTCTACCGTCCATAGTTTTTAGGCGTTTTACTACGAGTAATGGCTAAGCTAATGGCGACAGCGTGCGGCGGCATCTCGTATGGCCCTCTAGGATTTAAACTATGAACGAGAAAATATACAAGGACGTTAACTTCCATAGCGCACTGAGTGTCGCACAATGGTTGTAATAGATGGCGCTCAGTTTAAAATATGTATTTTATTTTAGGTTTTTTTTAGTGGTGAAATATAATCTTTATTTACATAATAGATATATACAGAGGTATTACTAATTCAGTATAGCTAGTTTAAATCTAAAATAGGCCCTTGAGGCATTGTACCAAGAATGCTGGCGGCATTTCCTCGTTGTATCGCAAAATGCTGATACTTTGTGCGAGGACGAGGGATCCATCAGCTCTTTGGTCACCAGTTACGTCAACCAGACGCTTCGCAAAATTTATAATTAATTTTATACAAACGAATTCAAAGTTAAACTTAACGTCAAATTTTTATTTACGTATGTTTTTAGGGTTCCGTAGCCAAATGGCAAAAAACGGAACCCTTATAGATTCGTCATGTCCGTCTGTCTGTCCGATTCTGTCACAGCCACTTTTTTCCGAAACTATAAGAGCTGTACTGTTCAAACTTAGTAAGTGGATGTATTCTATGAACCGCATTAAGATTTTCACACAAAAATAGAAAAAAAAGCGGCCAAGTGCGAGTCAGACTCGCGCATGAAGGGTTCCGTACAATTTAAGACGTATTAAAAAAAAATCTTCTTACTAGATGTTGTTCAACATTTTACCACTTTGGACACACATTTTACCACTTTGGAAGTGTCTCTCGCGCAAACTATTCAGTTTAGAAAAAAATGATATTAGGAACCTAAATATCATTTTTGAAGACCTATCCATAGATACCCCACACGCATATGTTTGATGAAAAAATTTTTTTTTAAATTTTATGACATATTAAAAAAAAACTACTCACTAGATCTCGTTCAAACTAATTTTCGGTGGAAGTTTGCATGGTAATGTATATCATATATTTTTTTTAGATTTTTCATTCTGTTATTTTAGAAGTTACAGGGGGGGGGACACACTTTTTTTCACTTTGGAAGGTTCTCTCGCGCAAACTATTCAGTTTAGAAAAAAATGATATTAGAAACCTTAATATCATTTTTGAAGACCTATCCATAGATACCCCACACGTATGGGTATGATGAAAAAAAATTTTTTTTTTTAATTTCATGACGTATTAAAAAAAAACTACTTACTAGATCTCGTTCAAACCAATTTTCGGTGGAAGTTTACATAGCAATGTATATCATATATTTTTTTTAGATTTTTCAGTCTGTTATTTTAGAAGTTACGGGGGGGGGGGGACACACTTTTTTTCACTTTGGAAGGTTCTCTCGCGCAAACTATTCAGTTTAGAAAAAAATGATATTAGAAACCTTAATATCATTTTTGAAGACCTATCCATAGATACCCCACACGTATGATTATGATGAAATTTTTTTTTTTTTTTTAATTTCATGACGTATTAAAAAAAAACAACTTACTAGATCTCGTTCAAACCAATTTTCGGTGGAAGTTTACATAGCAATGTATATCATATATTTTTTTTAAATTTTTCATTCTGTTATTTTAGAAGTTACGGGGGGGGGGGACACACTTTTTTTCACTTTGGAAGTGTCTCTCGCGCAAACTATTCATTTTAGAAAAAAATGATATTAGAAACCTCAATATCATTTTTGAAGACCTATCCATAGATACCCCACACGTATGGGTTTGATGAAAAAAGATTTTTTGAGTTTCAGTTCTAAGTATGGGGAACCCCCAAAATTTATTGTTTTTTTTCTATTTTTGTGTGAAAATCTTAATGCGGTTCATAGAATACATCCACTTACTAAGTTTGAACAGTACAGCTCTTATAGTTTCGGAAAAAAGTGGCTGTGACAGAATCGGACAGACAGACGGACATGACGAATCTATAAGGGTTCCGTTTTTTGCCATTTGGCTACGGAACCCTAAAAACAATACATTTTGGGGGTTCCCCATACTTAGAACCAAGGCCTGTCGACTTCCTTAGAAAGACGTGCCGCTTCATAATTGCGCATGTGTGGTCTGACATTCTGGAAATAGATACCAGTTATTAATATAAAAATATTTTGTTACAGCAACATTGCTCCTATCTGACTTTGTCTATTCAACTTTGGCAACAAATAAAATCATTTTTATCAAATATTTTGATTTATGTCACACTACCATATGTAAATTATTATTATTTTATATAAATTATTACCTATTTCAGTTTGTCTTTGTCTATGTTCATAAAATCTATAGAGGTCAGAAGCACATATACCCTCCATAAAGCCTTGCACTTGGGTCTGGCCGGTTAGAACATAGACAAAAGTCTGCAATGTCAATGCTGTCAAAGTCATTGACGCAAAACTATTTTCATTTTCAAAACTATCAGTTTTCATATAAAATGATTAAATAACGATTTATGTTCTTGAAATAGATTTATTGATTAATTTAAATTAAAAATCCACCGCACAGTATCTCCGCTCAGACTTGGTTAAAGTTTAATCCATTGTACTAAACTAAGAAACAACAATTATTTCAAGGTAAGAAATATTTTAGTCTATAAATAAAATAAGTGTACTATTGCCAAATACATAAATTTAATCTTACCACCCTCTTAAGTCCCTCGGTCGCCCTATCGCATCCAAAATTACAATCAAAATTCATCATAGATGTAAAACTGGCAATTTAGAACTCTGGTAGCTATTAGCAAGGTTAGTAATTAGGGACATAAGTTATAGTATTGTTTAAAATGTGACTGTTTTGTTTTAGAGGGTGAACGTGAGAAAATAATCCTTGGCCGTCATATCATTTCCTTGGAAAGGCTCAAAATCAAAAGGCACGGATCCGCCACATAATTCCGACTAGTTGTAGTTTCCCGGTGACCATCAACAAGACCGCTGCACTGAGCTGTGGAGCAGAAAGTGTCCGACAATCGGATAGATGTAATAACAACTTTGTCTGTCATATATTCATGTATTTTTAGTTTTCTGGGCTGATATATATATGTGCTATGATTACAATTTACACTAAATGCAATTGTGGAGTAAAATCAGATGTGCCAAAGATCATGTTTTAGATATATAAAAAGCTATATCAAATGCAATAAATAGTATATCTATATATATAAAATTGTTTTTATCATGAAAATTTTAATGACTTCTATTTATTGTTACGAAGGTAATCTGGGAATTAAAACATGCGCTAAAAATAGGCGACCTAAACATAAATAACGACTTAAAAAAATCAAAAGATAATAATCACACGCACAGGATAGGTTAACTATTTGGTACCCACATCAATAATGAACCGAAATTACCGACCTGTGGTCTCATTGAATAAAATTCATATACGTATGTAGATATTATATGGAGTGTCACAGTTAGTTCAACAAGCCCCGTCCGATACATAAATTTGTATAGAAAATGACTTGTTTCCTGTCTATTGTATGTTTTTCGAACGAATTAAGCTCTTTTGATCCTAATATATAGGAATAAAAATATTTATAACTTGATAATAAACTGTATTGTTACCTTTTATATTGATAAAACTTCAAAATATAGATATCATTATCTCTTAGGACAAAGGAAGCCTGTGATTTTGATTAATATGTATCATAATATTTTTTAATTTGGTAAATAGTAAATACTAATTTAAAAACCTCACCCCAACAAAAACAAAAATGAAAAAATACAAAAAGAAATTCCGTCGCCGGGATTCGAACCCAGAACCACTAGCTAGCTAGCTAGAACTGGATCACTACCTACCAAAACCCGCCAGGCTAAACCGGTTGTCAATTTTAGTACTGAGATACAAAGAGAGCGCCACTAGTATAAACGAACTTTTGAAAGGGACATTTTTTTGTATGGAGTTAGCGTTCTTCTCCTAGTGAGTATTATATTCTTTGCTTAGAACTGAAACTCAAAAAATCTTTTTTCATCAAACCCATACGTGTGGGGTATCTATGGATAGGTCTTCAAAAATGATATTGAGGTTTCTTATATCATTTTTAGGGTTCCGTAGCCAAATGGCAAAAAACGGAACCCTTATAGATTCGTCATGTCCGTCTGTCTGTCCGATTCTGTCACAGCCACTTTTTTCCGAAACTATAAGAGCTGTACTGTTCAAACTTAGTAAGTGGATGTATTCTATGAACCGCATTAAGATTTTCACACAAAAATAGAAAAAAAACAATAAATTTTGGGGGTTCCCCATACTTAGAACTGAAACTCAAAAAATCTTTTTTCATCAAACCCATACGTGTGGGGTATCTATGGATAGGTCTTCAAAAATGATATTGAGGTTTCTAATATCATTTTTTTCTAAAATGAATAGTTTGCGCGAGAGACACTTCCAAAGTGAAAAAAAGTGTGTCCCCCCCCCCCGTAACTTCTAAAATAACAGAATGAAAAATCTAAAAAAAATATATGATATACATTGCTATGTAAACTACCACCGAAAATTGGTTTGAACGAGATCTAGTAAGTAGTTTTTTTTTAATACGTCATGAAATTATAAAAAAAAAAAAATTTCATCATAATCATACGTGTGGGGTATCTATGGATAGGTCTTCAAAAATGATATTAAGGTTTCTAATATCATTTTTTTCTAAACTGAATAGTTTGCGCGAGAGAACCTTCCAAAGTGAAAAAAAGTGTGTCCCCCCCCCCGTAACTTCTAAATTAACAGACTGAAAAATCTAAAAAAAATATATGATATACATTGCTATGTAAACTTCCACCGAAAATTGGTTTGAACGAGATCTAGTAAGTAGTTTTTTTTTAATACGTCATGAAATTAAAAAAAAAAAAATTTTTTTCATCATACCCATACGTGTGGGGTATCTATGGATAGGTCTTCAAAAATGATATTAAGGTTTCTAATATCATTTTTTTCTAAACTGAATAGTTTGCGCGAGAGAACCTTCCAAAGTGAAAAAAAGTGTGTCCCCCCCCCCTGTAACTTCTAAAATAACAGATTGAAAAATCTAAAAAAAATATATGATATACATTACGATGCAAACTTCTAACGAAAATTGGTTTGAACGAGATCTGGTGAGTAGTTTTTTTTAATACGTCATAAAATTAAAAAAAAAAATTTTTTCGTCATACCCATTCGTGTGGGGTATCTATGGATAGGTCTTCAAAAATGATATTTAGGTTCCTAATATAATTTTTTTCTAAAGTGAATAGTTTGCGCGAGAGACACTACCAAAGTGGTAAAATGTTGAACGAGATCTAGTAGTTTAAGTAGTTTTTTTTAATACGTCATAAAGGAACCCTTCTTGGGCGAGTCCGACTCGCACTTGGCCGCTTTTTTTAAATATTTTTTACGACACGTAATTAAAATTTGTATAATTTCCATTATGTTATTTAACTCCCCACTCCATAAATAACGATACTTTTACCAAAATTATTAATTGTAAGGTCCCTCGAGCAATACAGCCCCTAAAAGTTTAGTTCTTTTTTAGGGTTCCGTACCCAAAGGGTCAAACGGGACCCTATTACTGAGACTTTGCTGTCCGTCCGTCCGTCTGTCACCAGGCTGTATCTCATGAACCGTGATAGCTAGACAGCTGAAATTTTGACAGATGATGTATTTCTGTTGCCGCTTTAACAACAAATACTAAAAACAGAATAAAATAAATATTTAAGGGGAACTCCCATACAACAAACGTATTTTTTTGCCGTTTTTATAAAGAATGGTACGGAACCCTTCGTGCGCGAGTCTGACTGGCACTTTCCCGGTTTTTTTTTTAATTCAGAGACAAACTAGTTTATAAAATCGATTTGGTTGGAATGATGAAGCAGTAATAACATTTTCACAGATAAGATTTTTTTGTAACATTACAGTTTATTTTTATGCTGATTGTTAAGTATTCGCGGCTTTTGAACTTATCATAGAGGGTTTATAATATGTGTGTATATAAAAAAAATATAGTCTGAAGTATAGTCCCATAGAAAATTTGATTTCGCGCATATTTCTACTGACAAAGTTGTTTGATAGACTATAACTGTACAATTGTCCAAAAAAAACACTTCTAACGCAATGAAATCGTCATTGGTTAAAAAAAATACTGGTTGGTTTTGTCACGGACCTCCATACTCCTGTCTATATGTAGAATTCCAGTGACAAATATCTTGACTAAATCGTGCGACTCGTGCGAATGAAATATACAATAATTACATGCGGATCATAATACAACACTAAGTAAGTGCCTTCGTAGAAGCGGTAAAACTACAGAGCTTGTATATGAGTATCATATCCAGTCTCTCTCCAAATATACCGAACACGTCAGCGGTAAGTGGCGTTTTTAATTTGTAATGTAAAACAAATTGTGTGTGAAAAGTCCATTTTCGACTAGTTTGGAAATAGCTTAAATATAAATGTACTTGTCCGCATCTCTAAACAATTCTCCTTAAATCTTTATCCAACATTAATAATGTGCACGGGGCTTAGCGGATGCGCTTCTATTTCGTATGTCCCTGAATAATGGATCGGTCGCCATCATTGCCGTGGCTACAGGTCGCGTAATTGCCGATGTTGGTCCGTCTGTCTCTGCACTAAACAAGCTATTTTAGAAACCGATACATTACTATTCCATGCATGAAATAATTAAGTCCATTCCATATTGGTTCACCGAAAATTCGCTGAGTATCCACAAATCTAAAATTGAGATGATAATTCAGCTGTTGATCAAGATGTAATTTGAAATGATGCTTCAATTAATAGTTAAAACTCCAGCCCTGGATCCGGCTGACTTTCATTAAAATACGTCAGCCGCAGTAGAAATCTGTAAAATGCCTCTATTTCTGAAATTTCTAAGAGCTACAAATATGGCTCATCAAACATAAAGTTTGATGTTTAGAAGATCTCTCGCACAAGTCGCACAGGTCTCTGACAAGCAAGTACCCCAACTGAAGTCAGCGAATATAAAATAGGTTCTTGTCTCGCAGTTGTCTCGCAACAAATTTTGCTCATATATAGCTGGGTCATATAGATATTCAGACAACAGGTTCGACATTAACTGTCATGTGTGGGAATATCAAAAGAACGCTATTATAGCGTTTTGCCAGACTTTTTACACGTACAGCCTGTGGAAAGTTAGACTCGCCTGCTTGCCCGTTCTGGAAACACTGGGATGATGTAATATGGCATCCAGAGACTTAGTATGTAATTTATTATAATGAAGTAAAGGTTTAACTAACATAGGATTAAGTAAAAGGAAAGTATACTAACACTGTGGACATGGACTGAAAAAAAAACAATTGGAAAATGAATTGAATTAATATTTGGGAAATTTGAGCGAAGTGTGTTCTGCTTTACATTGCTTTTTAGGGTTCCGTAGCCAAATGGCAAAAAACGGAACCCTTATAGATTCGTCATGTCCGTCTGTCTGTCCGATTCTGTCACAGCCACTTTTTTCCGAAACTATAAGAGCTGTACTGTTCAAACTTAGTAAGTGGATGTATTCTATGAACCGCATTAAGATTTTCACACAAAAATAGAAAAAAAAAACAAAAAAAATTGGGGGTTCCCCATACTTAGAACTGAAACTCAAAATATCTTTTTTCATCAAACCCATACGTGTGGGGTATCTATGGATAGGTCTTTAAAAATGATATTGAGGTTTCTAATATCATTTTTTTCTAAAATGAATAGTTTGCGCGAGAGACACTTCCAAAGTGGTAAAATGTGTGTCCCCCCCCCCCCGTAACTTCTAAAATAACAGAATGAAAAATCTAAAAAAAAATATATGATATACATTGCCATGTAAACTTCCACCGAAAATTGGTTTGAACGAGATCTAGTAAGTAGTTTTTTTTAATACGTCATGAAATTAAAAAAAAAATTTTTTTTTCAACATACCCATACATGTGGTGTATCTATGGATAGGTCTTCAAAAATGATATTTAGGTTTCTAATATCACTTTTTTCTAAACTGAATAGTTTGCGCGAGAGAACCTCCCAAAGTAAAAAAAAGTGTGTCCCCCCCCTGTAACTTCTAAAATAACAGAATGAAAAATCTAAAAAAAATATATGATATACATTACGATGCAAACTTCTAACGAAAATTGGTTTGAACGAGATCTAGTGAGTAGTTTTTTTTAATACGTCATAAAATTACAAAAAAAAATTTTATTCGTCAAACCCATACGTGTGGGGTTTCTATGGATAGTTCTTCAAAAATGATATTTAGGTTCCTAATATAATTTTTTTCTAAAGTGAATAGTTTGCGCGAGAGACACTACCAAAGTGGTAAAATGTGTGTCCAAAGTGGTAAAATGTTGAACGAGATCTAGTAGTTTAAGTAGTTTTTTTTAATACGTCATAAAGGAACCCTTCATGGGCGAGTCCGACTCGCACTTGGCCGCTTTTTTGTTTTGTGGTGATGAAGAAATTTACCTCTAAGACTGTAGACACCAAATTCTCGTCAAAGTTATCACGAAAGAGAAAGGTTTATTTTACGATCCCCAAAACCTTAGAAAACACTTCCCCAGGATAGCAGCGACAAGCTTTCTCTGAAAATACGTACCCTCGTAACTTTTCTTTACAACCTGAGTTTAATTTAGCAACCGGATACAAACGCTGAGTGCCAATCGTCTGTTAGAAATAGCTGGGTCAAAATTCTATTCGTTGTCTTATTTTTGACCACTCTGTCATGCTTGTATGTATGTCTTCTATTAAAAACTAAAAGAAGAAGAGAAAAATTAAATACAAAATTTCATCTCATAAAAAAAGCTCCACTCCGGCACATTTTTTGGAGATAAAAAACAAGACAACGAAAAGAATTTTGAACCAGGTACTATTAATTAACAGCGGTTTAGGCTTTTTAGCATCACGGTAGATACTTACGATCTTATACACTTAAACCAAGTACTAGATTACAACTAATTAAAAAAAAAAGTAGGTAAATCCATCATTTTAAAATTACCACGCGGCTTCTTGTTTACAGTTAAATTTTGGTTAAAAAAAGTTCATTGCTTAAACGCTTTAACTTTTTTTTAAACTGTTAAAAGTTGTAACGTATTTACTTATTAGTAAAAATCTAATTTACCTATAAATACGTTGCGCATAAGGTTTTACAGTCATAATATTCAATAATATATGACCCTCATCGCGAACGCACTTTGTGGTAGCTTTTCATTCAAAATGTCGTATATAACCAATATTTAGTCATATGATAACCAAACCAATCTCCAAATTAATATGGAAACCAAATTTGCCCGCAAGCCAGGCATCGAACACAATCAGGTAAATTGTCAGTTCTCCAGCTGGCAAACGGAACTCCATTTACCAATGAAAAGCAAACAGGTGAGGTAGCCGTGAAAGGGGGAGTGTTCGGTGCATAATTAAGATAGCTCCGATCGTCTTCGCCCAAGCTGCAGTTCCCACGTGTAATATATTCAATCGGTTTCTACAAGTTTGCTTTACTGTGGCCAGTGATATTCCAATCGTCGGCAGAGAGCTGGAGAGATGGTTGCTCAAACTAGCAGAAAGCTTCCTGATTACTAATAGTTGTATTGTAAACTGGCTCGACACAGTAGCGAGAGTGTACCTGCATGCCCGTTATACTGTCTAAATCCTGGGTCTACCATGTTTGGAGTCTTCTTATATGCTGCTACTGATATTTCTGATTTTTTGTGCACCGGCAACGGATAGGGTAAAAGCTACGCCGTAGAATCGTCGTAGCATCGCCGCGTATGTATGTACATATACGAGTATATATGTAATAATGGAACTGAAACCAACTTCGGAACTCTCCCATCAAACTGACAAACTGGTCAGAAGAAGCAGCCAAAGACAACTCTTTTATTTGTGAAAATTATTGCACGTGCCGTTAAACAGCAATGTGTATTTCGAAGATTTTAATATAAATGGTGTAAAAAAAATGTGTTTTTACTTAATTCTGTATTTTGAACATCGCTTATCACGTTGCCGATTTAATCTTGGCACATATAATGGCACACATACAATGCTTATTTTTATGAACCAACAATGTCATATAACATCTAAAAGGAAAATCTAGCATCACAAATCAGCATACAAAATCGTTTTTTAAAAAAGCTATTTGGACGATGGAGTTAGCGGGAAACAAAGTAACCGTCTGCCGCCACCCATATGGCGGCCTGCATATTTCACTGGCCTGAGAACCTTGGAAACAATCTGCTCTATCTACTGTTTTTAGAAAATGTGACTCGCATATGATTATGCCCGTGTACGAACAGATGAATCTGGGGCGCAATTCCACTCGATAGATAAGGGGTGGGGGAGGGGTGGTATTTTTTTCACATTTTCCTTCATAAGTCCATTTTTTTACTATGAAAAAAAATGAGCACCTTTCAAATGATACCCCACTTGACCTAGTAACTAGACTTTGAAATTTTGCCCCCTCTTTATATTAGGCATTTTCCATAATTAATATATAATATATAATTAATATAAATAAAACATTACACTTCCAATATGGGTTAGCGTTGTTCATTACTATTCCAAATTTCAAATCGATAGCTTAAGTACTTCTCGAGATATTTAGCAATGTGACAGACGGACGGACGGACTTTTTGGTACGGAACCCTAAAAAAGATCTACAAAATTGATAAACATTGAAATAAAAAGTCCTAGGTAAGTATGCTTCTGACTTTGGGCAAACAGGTATATTTTTCGTACCAGACATCGAGCAGGTTGGTTCAAATGCATAAGTACGGGATCGCCGACAATAACCGTAAATCCTCACACCGTGGGACTTAAGTCGGCTCCAAGAGAAATTTCACTAGACTTTTTGTCATATTGTAGAAGTTTACTTATAAAATAAATAAACAAATAATAAGTGTAAATTTTACACAAATCGACGTTACGTTGTTGGACCTAAACGACGATTTTAATGAAAACGCGTTTTCCATAGTTAAAACTAGCGGGCCAATTCGAGCGTTCACCTGACATCAAACCAATATTAGAATAATATTGGAATCATATCACGGCCCGATTCGAACTTTAAGATACATCAAAAATTTCCTGAAAATACGATATGGTTTGGATATGTCAATGGCAAAAGTGACACTTTTGTTTGAAAAAACGTCACTTTTGATACGTGCAGGGTATCTAAAGCATTCTCCTGTGGATGTGAGCATCGTTCATCCCCCGAGCAAGGCAGGGCGAAAACTGAGCGGCGGTTTTCAGTTGGAGCAGGCCATGAAGGAAGAATGGGTGGAGGCGGCGACTGGTCACCACAAAGGTACTCAAAAGCCGATGGGCTTCTCGCTGCAGAGGAAATACTGGTGCCGCCTCAACAGAATCCGCACAGGTCATGGCAGGTGCAATTATATGCGTCACAAATGGGGATAGAACGAGGGTCCGTTGTGTGACTGCGGCCTTGAAGAACAACATTTCCAAGGCAGCCCGGCGGACCTCCATACCAATTTGACACCGGACGCGATCGGTTGGCTGCGTGGCCTGAATGTCGACTTATAATAAATAGTCTATTAGTATAATATATTGCCTACAATGCTACGTCATACGCGCTAAATAAATACTAGTTAAAACTACTTTTCCGGAAGGCCTCGATGAAAACTACTTTAACTGGGTTTTCACATGAAGTCTTGCTGAAAACTAGTTTTGACTAATTGATCAAAATGTATTTCAGTAAAAACTGATTTTTACTAGACGATGCACGTAGATAAAATAATAAATTGTTAACCAAGGGGTGAAAGGCACTCATATTAGCCGAGGTGGTTTGGCCAATAGTCTTAGTCTGAATGATGCCTTTCACCCGAGTTAAACTCTCTACTTTTCAATTCGAATAAGAGGAAACTAAAATACATGTGTTTTAAAAAACATGACTAAGTATAACTTTTCTTTTATAGTATGTGTGTATGTATGAATAAACTCTTTATTATACAAAACACAAAACATAAATATGGCAAAGGATAGGCAGTACAAAGGCGAACTTATCCCTTTAAGGGATTTCTTCCAGTTAACCTTTGAGTACATGAAGAACGGTAGACAAATATAGCACTGAGTATAATATACTAGAGGAAATACAATAAAATTATAAAAGAGGGCGAAAATAAATAAAATTAAATAAAAAATAGAAGTAATAGTATAACAAATATACAGTATTTATTAAGGGTAGTTTCAATTAGCAATTTAGGAAATAGTTTCGATATTTATGGAATGGAGAGTTAAACATCAGAAAGGAAATTGTACAACAAATCCATTTATAACCAAATTTCAACTTCTCATTATAAAAAATATATAAAGAACGTAATTGGAAAGTAAAATGCTCTAGAGCACAAACGTATCACTTTCTGCACACTTTATAGAATAACAATGGCCCACTTTCAGAGCAAGAGGAATGAAAAGCTTTTTTCTAAATTAACAGTATAAAATACATAAAGTTGTTTCTGTCGTTCTATAGCAATAAGGGACTTTGGGAAATCTAATTTTGAGTTATAACTAGTTTTCACCGAGATCTAAGGGAAAACTAGTTTAAACTAGTGAAAACGCGTTTCACTGAGGTGAAACGGATAAACCGTTTAAGCTATATAGTATCATCTAGACGTTTTTGCAGAATACATTTTGGGAATACTCGTTATAAAAACTACACAACTATGACTTACGGCCGTAAATTGTGGCCGGAATTGGGCCGTATGAGTGTATGGTTGTCGTTAAATGGCAGGACACATCATAAGGGTGTACATTTCGATGCAAATGACTCGCGTGGTGCGTGGCTGTTCATATCTCAGCAGCCATCTTTAATAACCATAAATCTGCAAATCGCTCCGATCTATTATTTATGGCCTAGAAAAAATTAGGCAACCGTCCCAATTGACTATGAAAATTATTCAATATTCGGTTATACCCATAACCAATTTGATATATTCGCGATTGGCATGATACGTGTGATTTGTTTTTATTCTATCATCGTTGAATGTGGTATCTGTATGAATTATCTTATATTTTTAAAATATTCTCAAAAACTAGAATTCTCATTTGTAAAATCCAATTTATAGTCGGCATTATTTTGCTTATTCATTAAGTATATATATTTTGGTCCTGTGCCATGGTAAATAGTTTTTTTAATGATATCTATAATATACATATATATATATACATAGATCGTTCATTCACAAAGATGCGTGCCTTGACTCGTAATGTCTTTTTTATTAAAGGTTAGATTTTACAAATCTGTGCATCATCGTGAATGATACGAAATATAGGAGATAATCGCGCAGACGAATCGCCTGATGGTAAGCGATAACCGTTGCCCTTGGACTCCCGCAACATCAGAGGGATTGTAAGTGGTTTTGTGGATAGTTGCCATAGTAATGAAAAATTGTACTGAGCCAATAACTCCGTTTCGAAAAAGCGTCAAAATCGTTACTATCAACATAATCATCATGTCATTGCTTTCTAGGCACTATGGAAGGTGTAGGTAAGGAATGAAATCTCCATGTACCAAAAAGTATCGTCAAAAAAACTTAAATAGTAGGCGATACAATACCTAGAATACTTGAAAAAAAAATCATAGACAGCGCACTTCACTCTGTCAATAACGCCTAGGTTCTTAGCTACTCTAGTGCTACTCTGGAGAGATCTGGAACTATTATTTATAGCTGACAGCTGGACACTTTTGCATCAGTTCTACCATAAGAGATTTCACTCCTTTTAATTCCACACTCCATACTAGGCAGATTATCTGTAATTGAAAAAAGGGTTGTAAAACTAGATTTCTTTCTCTTAATTAAAGTTACCTTGCGAAAACGTAAGCGCCTATATAAATAGAGGGAAATAAAATAAAACGACACACATTAGTCTACAAAAGCGCATACACTAACTACCGAGTGTCCCGTTTATTGCCACTGATGCTTTGAACCAATTTCTAATACAACAGATTTGAAGAAAAAATAAAAGAACAATGTAAGAACAACAACGACAAATTGTTGTGATCGAAGGAGCGAGCAAAGAGAAGCTAGGTTCTTACTCGTACATTTAACTTGGAACACACGGCTGGCTAGGGCCACGTCCCGGCATTTCGATGTTTTTAAACTGAACTATCAGAGGATAGTTTGATGGACAATAACTTAAGTAAATTGGTTCTAATTTAAATGAAATTGGGTAAAACCTGTAGTTGAGGGCATTATATTTTACTCATAAAATTATGAGCAGGCTCGATCAAGGAATTATGGAGCTAAAAAAGCCTAGAAGGCAAAAAAGCTATTTGTGAGGGGACTTGCTATTTTGGTCATCTTATTCGTAAGAAAGTATAGTCGAGGTAAGTTAAGGGTTCGAAAGATCTTGCAATACATTGCACGCGGTTTTCGAGCCTTTGCCGCCGAGGTAGGTGTCAAAGGATCGAAAAGGTCACCTTTTTGGTGAACTGCGAGTTCTCAATTCGGGGCGAACTACTAATAGTTATACCTATAGTAAAATTATTGTACGTGAACATTTGTAAAGCTGAGTTTGGTTAACCGGTCCATCGATTGTGGTTGGTGCGACACTAGACTTCTTATAACCTTATACCTTATGTAAACTGCTTAACCCTTAATGATTCAACTTTTAAACGCAAGTAGTCTTCCTTAGAATAAAGTTTCGCCCGTATAAAACGTGCCTTTCCCGGTCTGTCCCACGATAGATCGACAATTACGCTGCGCGGCCCCGCGAGACGGGGCGGTCCTGTAGCGATATCGTTACACATTATCTGGGTCTAATTGCACACATTAATTGTTTAAATGACTAATTGGTCTGCGCGGAGGGATAACTTTGTGAAATATGATAATAATTGTCGGCGTAAACGGAGTTTTCGCGCAGTCTTGTGTAAATTAAGTTTTAGATGTTTTAAATGGAATTATTTTATATGAATTACTCGCGAGATATGTTTTTATAATTAGTGATTAAAAAACGCACTTGTACATACGTCTGATGCCCGAACAACATAATGTAATACATTTTTAGATTTAAACCAATATGTAAATCATTAATTTATATGTAAATTCTTTTGATATTTGTCGATATAATGTTTGGTCAAATCAAATGATTATTGTTTGGTTATTTGAGTCAATATTAACAGTTTTTATTGCCTAACATATTTAATTAAACATTTGAATGGTGCTAGTTGTACTTCGCACCCTTACAAACTTATTGTGGGTAGAATTCTAAGTATAGGTACAACTATAGATTTTTCTGGATTTTCATCATATGGTCTTAATTTGTTATATGAATTATTTATTGAAGTTTTCATTTTTCTTTCTATGACATTATTTAGTTACCGCTTATACAACTTATGCAATAAAGTAATTAAGAGTCGATTTTTCCCCTCGCCGTCATATAATGGTGATATACGGCCGACTATACAAAGTCATTTCCAGGGCATACCTCATTTGTTATCCGCGTGGTATAAAGCATAAGCAGACAATGCCGCATCACACGGTTAGTCGGAAAATACAGTAGGCACAATCACTCAGTTTTTCCCGTTGAATTGGTTTCATGCCCTGCTATGTCCTGCAAGTATGATCAAATATAATTACAAATATTCAAATTGCAAACGATTCACGAAAGTTGGAAAAGTTTCTGGAATCTTCGGCATTTTTTTACAGAAATTCAATATAGGGTAAAGGCACCTATTACCGTGGTAGTTAAGGAACTTTTCAAAAGAGATCCAAAAATTAAGGGTATCAATGCTGTCTAACAGCCACGAATATTTTTTTTTCATCAGAGCATTTAATGAACTTTCCGTTTCACACGTTTTTGGATTCATTTTGGGTTATTATATGTATTAAAATATTTTTTGAAGCCAAAATGACCAAATCTTCTATTACCGTGGCAAGGGACAGGCTGTGATTCTATTATCGCGAATTGAGCTTTCATTACCGAGGGTACAATTGGCATGATTTTTCTGCACTCGTTAACAGAAACCAAACTCAAAATTCGAAACCTAATACCGAGGGTTAAAACAATAATAACGACGTGGGTTCTGTATATTATTTTTGTGTCATTAAGTTTAATAATGACACAAAAATAAAAAATAAAACTATAGGAGTATGTTTAAAAATAAGAGATATATTCGAAGAGATTATAATTACACTTTGGCACAATCAAATACTATTAAATAGTTAACTTACCAAGTACCCACGAGTACCTGTATAACAAGTTATAAGTTGAATGTTTTACATGTAAAACAACAAAAATTATTGTTAGTAAAGTTTTACTAAGGACGTATATGACAAATAGGCCTGCCTGTTATTAAATAAAGTAATTTTTAAATGCTATAAAGATTGATAAGAGTTTGTCTTACTGACATAATTAGCTGCACAAAAAAAACAAGTAAGTAACATTTATTTTTCTCATAAGGCACAGCGTAAATTATAGTCGAAATTTTATAAGCTGGACATTTACCACCTGAGTGAAAGTTTACCACAGTGAAATGGTAAACATCCACCTAATAAAATTTCGACTATATATAAAAACATGAAAATTTTTAATTCTAATATTTTTGATAAGGTAATTAAGTTAAATAAAGTCTCTCACATATTATGTGTTATAATTTACCCGTTTATAACTAACAAATCACAGTACTTTTCTTATTGCTGATTCTTATAGCTAAAAAAAATCATGTCTGAGATTTTGGACTACTGTATAAGTAAAATTATATTAAAAAAAAAACAAATCGGAATTGTCCGGCAGTTGGGTTACCCTTCCTTGTCTGTCAGAGTAATGACTGAATCAGAAAACAGAAGAATTTAAATCTGATAATGATAACTGAAGTCTAAATTTTATCAACGAAATCTGTACTTGCGGTACCCTAAATGCGATATTTCAATACAATACCAAATAGTCACTCGGTAATAGATAACTCTTTAAGAGCCTATTACCGACCCATTCGATATTTCTCTGGGTCGGTAATAGATTTCTATACATTCTATTACCGAGGGTAATATGATCATACCATCGGTAATAGGCTTAATTTGGAGTTTAATTAAACCTAATTCCGACCCATAAAAAGAATAAAACACAGATGTTTTTTTCAAATCAAATCAAACACGTATATTACAAGCTTCTTGTAAAGACAAAATCACATAACTGGCAAGTAAATTTTAGGTTTTAACTCAAAATAAAAAAAAGTTGACAGATTAAGGGTTCCCATAGAAACAAGGAAATCGGTGCTGAAGTTTTTGTTAAAAATTAAGGGTTAGTTGAATACTTTCCATACCACGAAAATAGCTCTTTAATAGCGTGAATAAATCAAGATTGGAATAAATAAAAGAAATTATAAAATTGATAATTTGTACCAAAACTAAAGAGTAAATAACAAAACTACCACTTTTTCTATTACCGTGGCATACCACGGAATTACTTACCACAGAATTAATTGGCGCCTATCACCGCTGTATTTTATTTTCAATTTTAAACGTATTTTCCGGTCAAAAACTAAGTTAAAAGTAATTCAAAATCGTGTAGAAACCAATACACAACCTCTTAAAAGGCATTGCACTAGTTTATTTGCCATAACTATTACGTAAAACACTAAGTAAGATTGGAGTGCACTTACCTGTGGTGTCACGCGTCTGTATGGAACAACCGGTTCTTGCGCTGCCGTCGCACAAACTGACGAATCGCGAGTTTTTTGTTACACTCACACAAATGCACACTAATGGGCACGATAGACCAATGAATGAGCTTGTTTTGTGTATGCCCTATTTCTTAGAGAATAGATCTGTTTGCTTGCAAAATGCGTATTTGTAAACACCGCGGTGTTAGACGTCGATTTTGATACCCGCGTTAATAGCCGCCGTTACCCTACTCATAGTTTCCAGGAATTTTTCGGCAGGAATTGATCTTGCCGTGGAGTGGAAAGTTACACATCTTTGGAAGCTCGATGGTACATCAATACATAACATCAAGCATTTAAAAAGTTGTTCATGTGTGTACAACTCGCTCAGAAGGTCTTAAGAATTTGTAACTGAGGAAGTGAGAGGGTGGGCTAAGATGCGCCGTGCTATCAGAGATACGTGCAGCTTGGTTGGACCAGTTTAATATTTCGCTTCTGTATCTGACTCTACTGTGGAACGCCATCAATGGGCGCTGTGTCCAAGTGAATTGTTGTGCCTACGACTCCAATGCCGTCGTAGGTGATAAATCGCACTAAACAATAGCGCAGCAGGTTCGACGCTAACGCGAGATCGGACGCGCATAAATCAGAGATAGACACGATACGTAGTTTTACTGCATTCATTGTTGGTAACCTGGCGCGACATGCATTGCTTTTATTTGCTATTTTCATGCACTACTTTTTACTTGACATCATACAGTGATATGAAAAATACACAGCAATATTTATAAATATAGTCTGTCGGGCCATTTTCTTCAGTAGAAAAATGTAAAAAATGTATGCGCGAAGGATTATCATCCCATAGACAATTTTAATTTCGCACCTTTTTCTACTGACAAAGTTGGTTGACCGGCTATACAATAGCCAATACCTAATAAAATAAACACTAAATTATAATAATCTTAAAATAAATATTGTATTACTACAATATAACAGAGATGAATACCTAGTCTCCATGGCTAATGAAGCATTAAATTTGGAGATATAAAATGCCGCCAATTTCAGTACGTAAAAAAACTAATACGAATAATATTTCTAGGTGCTCTTCAAGTGTCAAAATGAAATTATTATATTCCTCTAAATACCTACCAACTACAATTAGTACAGACTAACTAATAGTTCCCGAGTTGCATCCTGCGAACGAACTACATAGCAAGCGCTAGGAGCATGTGTTCATGAACTATTTGATAGTTGCACGAGCCTGCGGGGCCGTCTGTTAACTATCGACAACTTCTAAAGAGTTCTTATCAGGGAAATGCATGTTAACATTTACGAAGTTAATTTAATTATGCTAGATGGTTTCAAGGGTTTCACTTACCACCGAAACATTCCACTCTTCGGAGGATGCACTATCATACAAATAGGTCAATATAGGTAATATGGAAAATACGTTAAGCACTGTTCTTAGGCCATATTTACTAATAATCATACTTTAATTAATTTGTATAACTATGTTCCTGTATAGACCCGTTTTTAGCGAAAACTGGTATTCACATGTTAAAACTAGTTTGCAGAAAAGTCTCGGTGAAAACTAGTTTTAACAGTTTGTCAAAACTAGTTTTTGAAAAGTGCCTTGGCGAAAACTAGTTTTGACTAGATACGATGCACCAAACACAATAAAAGCTTTTTTTTTCAAAGTCAACATTATAAAATATATAAAGTCGGTTTTGGTGCTCGCCGGCCTAAACACTAATCAATTAGTAAACAGGCGCCTAAGGCAAGTGTACACCATCGTAGGGGCCTTATCAGATAAAAATGAATCATTGATTATCTACAAAATGGAGTTAATTAGAAGTGGAAAAACCGGTTTTCTATTCTTTGAGAAAGTTACTTGATTGAAGCTCAGGAATGCTTCCTTGAAATTAACATACTTTAAAAAAAACATCGTGTATAATTAATTAATATTATGGGTAAATCGCCTCCAACTCGCCACCTTCTAATAACTAGTCTTATACTAAAATGGCTAAAATAAGAATAAACCAAATAACATTAGTTTCAAAAAAATACTTTGATTGCATTGAGTTACTTCATATAGAGATGCCATACCAAACAATGAAATTGACGCAATCGGGGCGTCAACCACCCGACCAAAAAGTCGGAAGCATCATGAAAATCATGGCGCTTACGCGTTTAGGTCGCGAGATTCACGCTTTGCTTCCATAGTTTATTGCCTGGCAACGGCAACTCATGACGCAAAATACTGCATAGTTCTCTGTGCCGGTTTTATACGTAGTAATTTTACCGCAACTCGGCCTGAAGAGCAAGTTCGGCCTGGTCAGCCACATTAGGCCTCATGCTAGACAACGTCCATAATGTTTATTTAGGGTCGCCGTCATTGAAAACGATGAGGAGGACTATAGTAATTTTAATAGTTCTATGTTGGATTGTGTGTGGATTGTGTGAATATTAAACACTTCTGAGGCCAAAAGAAGGAAAAAAATTTACAATGTGTTTATATAATGTTTCGCCAAACAATTATTTTTTTGTTTTTTTTTTTCGAATTTCTGAATGTATAATGTACATAAAAAGTTAATGTTATGATAAAACTGGCGGTATCCTGCCTTTTCGCCGAAAATTGTAATGCGGAATTTCACTTGCCAAACAAATTTTTCGCAGACGTTTTAGTTGGCATAATAACTTTTACCAAATAATTATTTCGCAGCCATTTCATTTCCCAACCCCATAGTTGGGAAATGAAAATTGCGTACTAGGTTGGGTTAGGTTGGATTATGTACTGCAGCCGGAGCGCTTGGGCGGATCCTCCCAAATCTAGGCGGTCCAGGAGGAGCCTGCAGGAGGCTATATCTGGGTGTGGTGCGCTCAATGGCGCTCTACGGGGCGCCAATATGGGCGGATACCCTGAGTCCTCGGAGTGCGGCCCTATTGCGCCGGCCGCAGCGGGCCATAGCTCTCAGGGTGGCTCGAGCGTACCGCGACAACTCGTACGCACCAGCCGGCCTGCTAGCTGGGAGCCCGCCATGGGGTCTTGAAGCCAAGGTTCAGTCCGCGGTCTATTGGCGGGTGCTAGCAGCAAGGAGGGAGGAGAACTGGCCTGCCCCTCGTGAGGTCCGCCAGTGGCGTGAAGAGGCGCGAGACGTCCTCTACCTCTAGCAGTGGTCAGAGCGTCTGGAAATCCCGGGAGCTAGCCGGGACCTGGTGGCCGCTGTTCGGCCCGTTTTGAAAGAATGGGTCGAACGAAAGCATGGCGCACCCTCCTTCCATCTCACGCAGCTCCTGACGGGGCACGGCTGCTTCGGCTGGTACCTGTGTGAGAGGTTGGGAAGGGAGCCGACAACAGCGTGCCATCATTGCGATGGAGGAGCCGTGGACACGGCGCAACACACGCGCGAAGAGTGCCCTGCTTGGACGGAGCCTCGCGCTATCCTGTCCACGGCCATAGGAGGAGACCTCTCACTGCCGGCGCTAATACGCCGCATGCTCAGCAGTGAAGAGGCATGGGCGGCAGTGGCCTCCTTTAGCGTCACCGTCCTGTTGCAAAAGGAGGCTGCAGAGAGAATGCGCGAGGACGATGCGAATTCGCTCCCTCAGCGCCGTAGAAGGCCAGGTTGGCGTCAAAGGGCGTACGCAGCCCGAATGATGCCGCCTTAACGGGAACCTGCGGGTGATGGGCCGGGAGTTCCATCACCCGCCTAAAGAGGTTCCGAGCTGGAAGGCCCTCAAGTGTTCCGAGGCGCCTTCAGCGGAGCAGGCTGCTACAGCAGCCACAGAAGATGAGCCCGCAAGGGCAACGCCGGCGGGGTATCGGAAGTCTACAATCGCGTTCCTGAAACCCCGCCTACAAAGCGCGCGGCGGAACACCCCAGGGGGTTTAGTCCGTGGGAGTCGGACATACCCACTTGGCTTCTCCCGGGCCAATGGGATCCATAACGGATTCCCCCTGGGTCAACAAGAAAAAAAAGGTTGGATTATGTAAAGTTGGGAAATGAAATTCGCCCAAATGAAATTTCGACGAAAAGTTGGTTGGCAAGTGAAATTCGGCAATATAATTTTCGGCGAAAAGGCAGAGAACCAAAACTGGCACTTAAAACAAGTTTTTAAGATATTTTTTTGTAAAACGTAATGTTTGTAAAGGTTACTTGTCACTTTTTAACATCTATCAATAAGGATATTTAGACTACGCCCCATAATAGTATGATACTAAGCCATTAAAAAGGCGTTTTTCCCTAAGTTGTTGTTTTTTTAAATTGATAATAACTCTGAAATTAGACAAAATCCAGAAAAGTGTATATGACATTTTAGTCTCTAAATGTGACCAGGAATACACTGTTAAAATCTTTCGGTTTCCTCATGTGTATAAGGTTACCTAGTTATTAGAAGGCGGTCAATAATAGACGGTTTACCCTATATCACCTTGTCATTAATTAATTTCTGTGACTTGCCAATGGAATTGATTAAAACCGAATCCTTAAGATAGGCGCCGTTAGAAGTTTTAATCAGCAAAAGAGTCAAAGTTCCCGATTGTAAGTGAATTGTCCCTAAATGTTAGATCTGTCAAGTTCCACGAAAATTCTCCCTTCTCCCCTGACGCCGTAATTATCGAAATATTCCTTTTAATTTAGCTCTTTCGTCCTTAATTTCTTAAGTAATGTTTGTTATTTGAAATCTGATTTGTTTTCCAAGGAGAGTTTATCAAAAGCCAACGGACCGTTTAAATTAAGGTGCTTAAGTGCTTAGCCACCATTATTTCTCATTAAACATAAAGTGTTCTCGTGGGTTTGAAAGTAGGTGAGATAATCTGAAACATACACGTGCTACGTGGCGTAGCCTGACTTTCGTAGCGCTCTCTGTTTTAATATAACATAATATAGAAGAGAGTGCTACAGCATTTATACTATAATTATTTTATATCCTTTCCTCTACTTCAGGCTAGATATTAGTTTGTTCGTATATTGCTTGATCACGGCTATAAAAAAATCAATTGCAATGGTTATAAAAATCAGATTCTCAAAGCTTGATTCCCATTATTTCAATTAGGTCTACGGATAGCACAGGGCAAAACAAAATGGGACATCAAATATAATAGCTAAATAATAGGATTGACATGAAATACAATTTTAATAAAAGATAGATCTACGTTGTCATGCCATCTCATAATAAAGTTGTATTCCCGTTAAATAACATCAGTAATTAGATTCAAAAGCAGCACTTACGTTCAACATTTTGTTATTCCCCGCGAGTGGAAAGCGGCCGGAAACTCTTCATGTGAATATACAATTTGGAAGATTGCGGCGGGCGGGCCGGGAATGACAATATCCGCCGTAGGAACTATATCACGTCCTGTGCTCGGCTTGCTAACTCTGTGCCTATATAGTACAGCATCTCGGAGTTTACTTCCTTATTTTAACGTGTTCGTGTAAATGTAGGTACTCGTATATAAAAATGTGCAGTAAAGTTTGTCTTGTACGAATTTGTGAAAACCGAATGGGCAGTTATTAGGTACCCATTATTAAAAACAGGTACATACTATAGGAAGTTTGGATGTTTAGATGTCTGGATCCTCAATCACAAAACAACGGCTGAACAGATTTGGCTGAAATCTGGCACACTGATAATAATGACTTGGAATCAGTCAAATAACATGAAAATTTCCTTTTTTACCCATAAAATTTCTCCGAAGGAGGTACAGTCAGTACGTTGGCTACTAGAAACTACTAAAATTTAACATAACACATTCACTGTCTGTACCTCTAGTGTAAATTTATTCGATAGAGTGACGTGACGTACGCGTTTGCGTTAAGTCTCATTTTCTCGTTCGTCTCATTTACATCCCATACAAAATGAGGCTATCGACTAAATTTACACTAGGGGCTCTGTTCGCACAGGCACTTTTCACTACTAACGACTTTTCCCGTAGCTCCTAGCGCGTATGTCGTGCCAATGTGTTAATAATTAAAATAAGTAGATACATATTCTACCCCACATATTCTACTTACGATTCATTAGACATATCGAATCCAGAATTAATTTTAGCTCTTTTTTAATAGTGATACTTAGTAAAGATTCTTGGCACACGTAGTACAAACTAAACCTAACTTTACGGCACTCTGAAATGTTTAATAAACAACAAAACAGACTTGAAGCCATAAAATGTTATAGCAAATAGGTATCCTAATATTCCCGTACTATTCATATTCCTGTTTTATGGGGGACCGCCATATCTTTGTGTTCCCGGTTTATGTGACCTTTACGGGACCGTCAAGTACACTGACCCGCGAAATTCGTTTAGGCTCCGGTTTTATGTCTCTCTTTTTGTTTATTACAAATGCACGGGATGATACTATCAGATATACATTTCGTGTTGTTTTCCTGAAGAAAGGCCAGGTCAAGAGCACCCTAAACCGACGAGCGTGTATGAGGAATGTCATGAAAGTGAAGGAAGCGAAAGAGGTATGTCAGGATCGTAGCAAGTGGAAATCCGTGGTCTCTGCCTACCCCTCCGGGAAATAGGCTTGATTATATGTATGTATGTACATTTTGTAATAAGCTTTTAATTCCATCCATGCAGAGGCAAGTATTTAGCGCAATTCCTTGAACGTTTTTGAAGCATAACAATATGCCTGATAATTTATTAATAATATTTCAAGCTTTAGTGACTTTTTACCCTTTCACCTTGGGTTCATAATTTATAATAGGTATTTGTTCTTGTTTTGGCTTTTAACTACTAATAGGTAATGGCTTTTGACATTAAGATTATTTTATAAGGTTGAATCGCATGGGTGGCGTGCCCAGTCAGGTCTTTGAAACCATTTTTCGATTCATTGATTCGTTTTAAAATAAAAATATTTTTCGTATTTTTATAAGGTACTTAATTAAATAGGTAAGCACGGAAAAGGGCACGTACCGTTTGTACGAAATAAGTCATCCACTATTATTGTATGACGAAATAAGACGTTAACAAAGCGGCCAAGTGCGAGTCGGACTCGCGCATGAAGGGTTCCGTCCCATTTAAGACGTATTAAAAAAAATCTACTTACTAGATCTTGTTCAACATTTTACCACTTTGGACACACATTTTACCACTTTGGAAGTGTCTCTCGCGCAAACTATTCAGTTTAGAAAAAAATGATATTAGGAACCTAAATATCATTTTTGAAGACCTATCCATAGATACCCCACACGTATGGGTTTGATGAAAAAAGATTTTTTGAGTTTCAGTTCTAAGTATGGGGAACCCCCAAAATTTATTGTTTTTTTTTTTTCTATTTTTGTGTAAACATCATAATGCGGTTCATAGAATATATCTACTTACCAAGTTTGAACAGTATAGCTTTTATAGTTTCGGAAAAAAGTGGCTGTGACAGAATCGGACAGACAGACGGACATGACGAATCTATAAGGGTTCCGTTTTTTGCCATTTGGCTACGGAACCCTAAAAAACGACCGAGTTAAACTTTTATGTTATGCTTATGTTTGTATACCGAACTATAATTGCGTATTTTTAATGTATGGGCTCCCAACTCAACTATAATATTCCTTTTGATACGCTATAGTCAACTATAAAAAATTACCAATCACGTGCCGCCGCGCTCCCAAAGAAAAGACATAAATGGGCAATTATTTCATGAGCATATTCATTCAACGCGCGGTTATGTCCTTTGGTACTACATTTGTGTCTACTGAGATACGTACCAATTTTCATAAATTACTCAGGATTTTCTAGTAAAAAAAGTATTATTTTAGATGACTCGTAGATAGAATAATACTCTTCACGATTGTATAAATTCTTTTATAAATACCTAATGCAAAATTGTTTTATTAGTTACATTTTATATCAACTCTTTTCCTATACGTTATAAAAACTAGCTTTTCGTTATTTATAAAACCCCAAAAATAGGTTTAATTAGTAACAAGGCACTTGATTTTGCAATAGAATCAGTAAATATTCTGCTTCTTCTTTAAGTAAACATTTTGCAATCAGAATACAATATTTTAAATGCCTCAGTAAGTAATTATCTTTATCAATAGCTCTTGAATGTCAATGATGATCAAATACAGAAGAAGATAAAGGAATTATCAGGAAAATACGAAGAGTGAAGTTACCTAATTAATTGTAAAGGGAACCAATATTAAAGGTTTTTTAATATGGTTCCCATTACAATTAATTAGGTAACTTCAAGTACCTACCATTTTATAATGCGAGTATCTATTGTTTTGATTACCTTTGTCCATTCTTGTTACTACAATAGCAATAACAGGCTATCAGAGGCGGTATCGTGGTCGCTGTTTTATCTCTTGTCATGTCATGCGTCACTTTCGCACTTACATACTTGATGGAGAGTGACAGGCATGATGACAGATGATAAAAAGTCGACCATCTTAGCCCTACAGTGATATATAATTAGATATGGATAGGTATATTAATTGCCAATATTTTCGGGAGAGTCAGGATGAATAGGTTGAATTGAAAGGTCCTCTGCGTCTTCATTTTCAATAACAGCATTAGCTTGGGTTGTTATTCCGACGAGTTACAAGCTATTAAACAAACCAGTAAAAGTATAAATCTCCTATATGGTATGGTATGGTATGCTAAGCTTTGTGAATTTCGTTATTGGGTGAAGAAATGTCACTTTTGCCACTGACAGATCATATCCGTGATAAATCCAAATGAAATTCATAGCCATATTACAATCAGACTACGCCTCCCTGGTCAATGTCATTATTCTTAATATTTTGTGAATATGAGAACTCCGAAAAAATATATCTGATATTTTGAATGCCCTTGCCAGGATTCGAACCCAAGAGCTCCTACTTCGCAGACAGGGTCACTATCGATAAGCTAGGAGGCCGTGGTATCGCAGGAGGTAAAATTTTGTCAATTACGAAAGTAAATCAAATTAATACAGTCAGCTGCATAGAAAAGGTACCCCCCCGCATAGATGTTTGTATGAACCATGAATGAAAAAGAACTTTATTTTCAAGTCCATAGATAATCCTTCAGATCCATTGGCCAGTAGATAAATACCTTAAAACTAGCATACATATACAATATATCTTAAAAAAATAAAACACACACTATGGCTGTAATGCATTTCGCAACCCCGCTAGTCAGGGAGCTGTGTGTGTATACAAAGGTGCTAAGCTAATAGTATTCTGACTGTACATACGGTAAATACGATAAAGATTCTCGTGAAATTTTGTCACCAGATTCTATGATTAAATAGATTTTTTTTGTCAATCCAGTTTTTGGATTTTGCAAAATGCGGAAATTTGCATAAAGGACTTAAGCACCAATAAGGTCTATGGCGCTTAAGAGTATTGTGAGTTCACTGTGATAACGATTCAACGAACTAAGTATTTTTCACCACACCAACTGGTAAAGGCTCTCTTTAGTCTTTATTGTTCAAAAACTGATGAGAAAGTTGCATTTTATCCACAAGTGGAGCAAAGTAATCTGATTCAAATATTGAGTTGTTTCCTTATGTTAGCTAGTAGAATTGGCTTTTAACGACGTACGTTTGGATTTGATATAGTTTGATTTTGTTTGATATCTTACAATTAAAGTTTTCCTCGGGTTGGTGTGGTGAAAATTTTTCTTATTCACTCCGGGGCAAAATTTGTTTAACCCTCGTGCCTTCAAACCCTCTCAACGCTCATTGTGGTAGTTGAACCGATTTTGGCCCAGAAGTAGGACAGGCCGCCCGCCGCACCGAGACGTTACGAACATTGGAACTAGAAAGGAAAAATACACGTCGTTGTCGTCGTTGATTTTCGTGTCAGCCGTGTTCACAGTTACGTGACATGTCCAAAACCATCATATCAGTAAAAACAGAAAATATGAATTGCGGTTTTAATAACAAACTGTCAAGCGATTAACCCTAGTCCTAATCTTACCTGATGAAAAGTGAAGACAGAACTAAATCCCTAATCCCTGGACACTGGAACTTAGGGTAAAATTACAATGGTTCAATGTCAGAAAGTGTTGGTTACAAGATTATGAATTTGGTCGTAAAAGATAAGAAGTTATTTAGACATGTGCAACTAAATGTATTGTTTAGATTTAGGTTAAAACATGATCTTACAAGTGACTCAGCAATAAAACTTATTATATGTACGTAGTTCCAAATAACTAGATAAAATAATACCGTGAACATAGCTCAAATCGTAAGGTGATCGTAAATCGTAATCGCTATATATATGTCACCGTATTTAAGAATCGTTTCGCTTAAAATTTAGTTTTTTCTTCGCAAGTTTGATGAAAAACATTGTGTGTAACTCCGAGGGTAAGAATATTGCAACCTCGGGTCTTTAATTACCGCTCTCGTATCCAAAATTTCACTTACCCCCCAAGACTGTTGCCAAGTCTGTAAAAATCCGCCAGGTATGAAAATAAAGTACTTGTCGTTAACTGTCTTTCGCTGATTGGAACGCCCCATCGAACCCGCCATTTACAACGTAAAGTTTTGGGGACCTATAACCAATATCGAATTTGCAACAGTTGTTTAGATTAATTGATACGGTAAAATAATACGATCCAGTTTATCTGTCTTTTTTAATATTTTATTTTATGTAGGCCCCAAATACGGACAGAGGTACAGCCGGTAAGAAATATATTCACCTATTCTACAGAATTTGCACTCGGTAATGTACCCTAAACGTGTCGTGATATGACTTTTCTCATCTGGAATTCTCATAACCTTGCCAAAGCAAAAAAAGGCTTATCGGTTTTAATGATAACTGCAATTAAAAATGAGTAGCTGTTATTGAAGCAGCTAGATCAGCAAAAAAAATTAGTCAAGATTCCATACTTTAATGGAATCAAAACACGCTAAAAATAGAGGACAAACTACCAAGAAAACGGGGGGGGGGGGAATGAAAAACATATAATCTTTGCTTTTAAGAGTTACTTCTTTAATTTGTAATGTCTGTTAATTCTGATCTCATGTGATAATTTACAGGAGTTGTAGTTTACGATTCATTATTGGTGCAACGTTCATTATAGGGGTTTAGATATTTACCGTAATTATGTAATTGTCCCGTATCAGTTCCAAATAATTATGGTGACCCTAATTATATTCCTAATAAAATACTTATCAGCATTCGATCGAGCAGAACGAATTCAGAATTATTACTGGATTTTTTAAATAGTGATACTAAAGATTCTAGGCACACGTAGTACGAACTAAACCTAACTTTACGGCACACTGAAATGTTTAATAAACAACAAAACAGACTTGAAGCCATAAAATGTTATAGCAAATAGGTATCCTAATATTTCCGTACTATTCATATTCCTGTTTTATGGGGGACCGCCATATCTTTGTGTTCCCGGTTTATGTGACCTTTTCGGGACCGTCAAGTACACTGACCCGCGAAATTCGTTTAGGCTCCGGTTTTATGTCTCTCTTTTTGTTTATTACAAATGCAGGGGATGATACTATCAGATATATATTTCATAATAAACTTTAAAAAGAAACGATATCGCAGTTAATCATTAAAAAAATCGTACTTAGTCATTTAACTTAAAAACAACGATTTAAATCTACACGACTACCCTATATACAGCAAAGGCAAGAGAAAGGGCCATGATTTTAGTAGCCTATGTAATATTCGTATATATTTGATTTATGCTGTCTGTTCTTTTAGCATAGATAAGATATGTTATAATGCAAGAGTATATTATGAATATTCAAAACGGATGCTTTGATTTTCGTGATAGACTTATAAAGACAAGGTTCAAAGGTCGTCCTCATGATGTTTGAAAATGGGTATATATTTAAATATGTATGTATGTATGTATATTTATGTATCATATTATTTATGTACGTATAATTTTACATAATTTTGTGATAGTTTTTGTCATTTTTCTCTGTATTCTGACCCTGCACCAATTAGGATCTTTCGGTTTGGCTCATGGTTGACTGGTAGAGAATGCCTTCAGGCATTAAGCCCGCCATTTGTACTCTTCATGTATTGTGCAATAAAGTTTAAATAAATAAATAAATAAAGAGACCGATTTAAAACGAAAATGTGACAGACGATTGTAGCAATATAGGTGGCGATAACAATCAATTAAATTTTGAAACGCGACACACATTCACGAAGAAAAAAATTTGCTAATTAAAATCTTTTTTTTTTTATTCATACGCTTTCATTTATTAATACAGTGACAGAGGAATTCATGGCAGATTTGACCGCTGAACGCATTTGCTAGAATGACCTCCAACCGCGAAAAGTGGCGAGAAATCGTACGGCAAGCAACATTAGCGCCTGATGTCAGCCGTTGACCATGACACTGCAAATAGTACAACGACAAAGTAGAGAGGAATGAAAACAAACATGTCGAATCATTTCATTTTAATTTATAAACGATCAACAGAAACACGCTTCGAAAACAGTAATCATGTTTCCATACCTACTTACATTTTACATCTTAAAACATTGTAGGTACATCTTTGGCAAGTCGACTTCTCTTATATATGACATACATCCATCTTCTTTACAACAATAAGTAGCACTTATACTAACACAGCAGCACGTATGAATTTAATAAATACAAATACATCTTTAACGACTGCTCGCGTTTCACATGTAGATACAGAATAAGCCGGCTAGCATTACGATACCACAATTCATTTTATTAATTTTAAATATATTTTACTAGGACTGTTTCTTCCTTCTTGTCAATCTGTCCTGAATTGGATATTGCTATTTATGAAATTATGCAAACCAAAACAACAAGTGTCAAACGTACGAGTAAGTATACTTATAAACTGAAATAAATGTCATATACTAAGAAAAAGTGACCAACGCCTCCAGTGCTGGAATCGAACCAGCGTCCTCTGCTATCGCGGCAGGTGCCTGAGCCATTCGGCCACCGGGGTCACGGCAGCATTGGTCGAATTTTTCCAATTTTTCCAATGTATATGCATTTCTTACTGAAGGCTTACGGCAACCCCTAGCCTTTCTAAGGTAGAACAGTATGGTTCATACCTTCTAACTGGATCAACTCAGGTGATATCGAGCTAGCGAGAGAGATGGCGCTACCAATGAGTACTATTAGAAGTAGGTATCAGAACAAATTAAATTATTTTCAGTAAATATTTTAATTTGTTTTTATTTCAAAGTATACTTACTTATGTAGTCTGTCGTGATGCCAAATTTCCGGGACACATCTTGTCGAAACTCACGGAAAGTATTCAAATTACGCGTTGCACTTTAAATGAAGCTCATTGTATTGTCTTTTAATGTCCTTAATTCTCTAATAATGGTATTTGAAGTTCTTAAAATAAAAGCTGCCGGTCACAACGAACATAGAACAAAGAACAACACTTTGCATTGGTTTACTCTAAACTATACTTACACATTAGTAGGTACAATGCGGCGAACAGGAGCCTAGTTCAATTTTTTTTGGTCGTTCGTAAAACTTATGAGATATACCACCTATAGCAGTTTTCAGACAAAACTTGGCATATGGTTCAAATGGTTCAATGGTGTTTTAAAATAGCCTGCTCTGTACAAAAGTTGGTATCGTTACTTTTAACTAAGTTGCCTTAAAGAAATCATGTCAGTAATTGTTTTTGAAACAAATGGAATGCCCCTCTATACCGCTTCGAGATCTACACAACTGAATATTATTTCTAATTGCATGGTTTCGATTAGATTATACTTAATTAATAAATTATTAAAGAAGCAGAACTAAATAACAAAAAAGAACAAATCATAAAATGCGTAGAAAGAAACAATAAAAAATAAACAGATAAATAGGGAATATTTTTCAAATTAGCATTTAGCCTCTTAAATACTATTATAGTCAATCTTATCAAAACATTTCAACAAAATCCGCAACTTTATCACACGAAGCTAACTCCGCCACCATGATATGTCCGTCTTCTTGAGCTTATAGCTTTTAAAGATTACGACAGCTAAATATAGCAAAATAATCTATAACGTAAAACTAAACTTAAACTATTGCATTTCACTATTAATATGTACAGCGCAATGTCCCATCCCCATTAAATTAGTGTGGCCCAAGAATCTCCATAGAATTTTACCGAGAATCTTTTATCAATAGCGAGCCATGTCCTAACTACTATCACATCCATAAAATTGTGCCACTCGAGGGTCAAACAATTCCATCTATACATTTCTAGGACCCCTGAACTAACACAATCAAGCCATCAGCAATCCGCATGCCCAACAATAATTTAGTTATATTAAATTATATACAGAAAATTAACTTCCTACAAATCAATACTGATTCCAATTGTAAAACCTATTGGTCATTGCGTAAAAATCGGCGTTTTTGGCTTGTACAATGGCTTCTTACAGAGTCAGTGGAATGACTTCAAACGTTCACCCAATGTCATTTGGATACTCTTTGGCACTAAAATCTTAAGTCTAAGTCCGGGGTAGACTGGTTACCATTCTTAGACCATAGCTTTATCACACTTTTAGTTCCATCACAGGCGTTTTTAGCGGTCATACGAAGTCGTTCACATCGTGGTTGTCGACGGGGGCCTCGGATTTTTGGACGCACTTGCGGATGGCGTCGAGGATGATGGCGGTCCGCCGGTCCAGGGCCGCCAGGTGGGGCTCCCAGAGGACGGGCGAGACGGGATCCACCTTCATGGCGTCGCGAAGGGACGCTGAAAGTGGTTTGCCGTTGTGGAACCTGAGAAAGATAAACATAAAATTTACAAATAATAGGTATTTTGGTTAAATGTAGATGGTGGAGGTGCTGGGATATACTGCTTGAAGATATATTATAATAATTAAATTTTATCACAAAGTGTCAAATTGTCCATGCAGTTTTGCAGCTGGATGTACGGCAAGCTGCAAAATTGCATGAAAATATTGTAAAAAATTAATTCGTAAAGTAATCTGCTGGGCGGCTGGGTGTACGTAAATTGGAAAACAAATTTTTTATACACCTGCTGTTCTCGAAAATTTAATTTTCTCAAAGCTAGAGCTAAATCGATGTGGAAATCAGATTACGCGCGGTACAATCAAACTATTTGGAAAACAAATTCTGGTTAACTCGAGCGAAACATATGCAAATGAAATAACTACTTTACATACATATAAAATGCCAACTTCATACTCTTGTATTTATTCTCCATGATAATTGAATTAGTAATTTACGTAGTTTACGAATATAATATAGCAATTAAGACATAAGCTCATAGTCATAATGGTTTTAAACAGAGCTAAAAGTATATAAATTGCTTCTAAAAATGCACTATTATTTTTGGTCGAACTCATCGATTACTTTTTTTTGTAAAACTTACAAATAATTTAATTTCAAAAACATGATATCCGCTATTCCGGGCACGCACCGCCATCTCGCTCACGCTTACATTCAGTGAGAGTGCGAGAAGAACCTGATCCCACGGAGCCTTAAGAATACGTCGTGGAAGCATTGCCCAACGTTACTGCAGCAGCGACGCAAGAACCCTCAGTTCATCGCGGACGATTTGCCGAAATTTCCCGGACAACGAATATTCTACAGTACACAGTACAGTATGGTCCAGTACTTGAGTAGCGTGGCGAGCGTGGTCTGACGCACGAGGCAGCGGTGTTCTGCCTTTTCACCGATGTTTTGTTGACCGAATTTCACTTGCCAACCAACTTTTCACAGATGATTTACTTTGGCAACCAACATTCGGCAAACTTTCATTATGACAACGTTTTACTTGGTAGTGCTATAGTTTAGTAGATTATTATTATGACATACAACATTTGGAATATTTTTTCTTTCGCCAAGTCAACACTAAATAACAAAAAGGAACAAATCATAAAATGCGTAGAAACAATAAAAAATAAACAGGGAATATTTTTCAATTTGGCTAAAAAAAAAATATGATAACGTCAAGTCATTTGACAGAGACAAGATAGGTGCGACTACGAGCGAAGCGAGGAGGAGTTTGTTAGGTGAACTGCGCCCTAACAGCGCCAGAACCGACTTTTTTTGCATCGAACTATGTTCGATTACAAAAATAAACTTTTTATGTTTCGTATTAGACTTACAAAGTCATTCTGTTACCTAAAACGTTGCGTTTAAAAAAGTCTTAAGTTGTTGTCCAATCATAGGTACAGTTGCTGTTAGGTTGGGAAATAATACGAATTATTAAGTTGAGTTGCTATTTGATCATTGGGCGAAATGAAATGATGCGAAAATTGGTTGGGAAATCACATTCGGCAAAATAATTTTTGGCAATGATTTAGAGAACCCAAGGCAGCAGCGGCCTGATTATCCTAATCAGTCCTTCGTGGAAACCTTGCTAAATATTCCAGAACGGCAAACATTCTAAATTACAGTATAGATAGTTACTTGAGTAGTGTGGCGAGCGTAGTTTGACGCACGAGGCAACACTGCAGCAGCGGCGCCAGGATGCTCAGCTCGTCGTGAAACGCCTTTCCGAAAGCGCGGCCTTGGTCCAAGTGCAGCGGGAAGGTTTCGTTCCCAAACATTCTGTAACATTTTTTTCATTATGTTATATTAGCAGATCACGATCAGAGCATTTAGCATGAATTATTAACAAAATACTTGGGTATTTTGGGTATAGGTACCTATGCCTACGAGTATAACATTTCAACTTTTCTCAGGATTACATTATGATATCTTGACCTGCTGACAACGCCCAACTGTGAAGTATATACCCATTCAAACAAAAAAAAAAACCAATTCAGTCCAGCCATCTTCAAAAACCAGAACCTTCGAAATATTGAAATCGGTTAAAAAAAGTTTACGTAAAGCTACGAACTTGAAAGTTTCATAGTGATGTCGATCCATGTTGCCGGTGAGGAAATCGAAGATGGCCATGTCCATCAAGTCCAGCATCCGCCGCCCCGAGTCGTATGGCGCCGTAGTTTTTACCTAAACAACAACAACACAATTTAGTTAAATAATCAAAAACTAACAGGTTTTCACACAGCACAACTACTACGTCTAGTATTGCGCTGATATGGGAACTGTAAGAATTACTAGTGCCAAGTCAGTGTAAATTAGCGTAGACGGTCTCTCTTTTATTATATATTCAATTACTCTCTTTTAGTATATATTTAATTATAAATCTACATTTATTGTCACGAGCCGAACAAATAAGGAAAATTGGAAAAATCCGATAATCATAAACATAATACAACAGTACAGATTTAGATAGCGAGAATAGCTTTTCTGACGTTGATGTAAGGTTCAGATTCACCTGGCCCTCGCGAAAGTTTAGTTCACTGGACATGATTCGATTACATTTTACCCCAGAGAAACAACATACCTAAGTACTTAGTTTTATTACTAACATTAAGTTTTGGTTTTATTAACATAAATATCAGTCGTTTCGACAGTCTATATAGATATGCATTGCCCTCAAATTGTCCCTATTTCTCAACACACATTCTGTCATTAACATACAATTTCCATACATCAAAACCGATTTGGCACAAATGGAGTAACATTTTCAGATTTACATACCTCTACGTCTAGCGTATCGACTTACTATGCAATTCTACTGAATAACGTAACAATATATCACCTTCGTATTGTCTGGGAATTAACTTGAATTTACTTGCCAAACTTGAACGGAATTTCGCTACAAGTGCGACATAATATGTGAAGTGTTCAGTGCACGGTGACGTAGTCACCATCAGATACTCATATATCGGAGCGGCCATATGGTATTCACAAATATCTGAACAAGTAGGTATTATCAACAAACGTTAAAGTGCATGTTCGAATATTTCTGAGTATAAGTACAAGGGCCGACTTGGCTTACTGTACCATTACCCATATTATAATAATAACCACATCATTAAAACTGTTGGGAGCCACGTTAGTTAGAACTTCATTAATGTGTTTTACCCTTCACCTTCGCCAAAAGTCTTAATAAATATATTCGTAGAGGGTCTAGTTTATGTATCTACAATTATGACAACCTTTACTCCCAACATCGATAAATATAAATATATCCTTTTTTACTTTTTGAAAGTTGAAGGTGAAAGTTAGACGAAAGGCACATTTTATTAGCTAGCAAGTAAAATACGCCCCCATCATATACTTTATAAAATACGCTTTTATTACGCGGCTTCGTTCGCAGCTCTACTTTGTAGTTCATAGTAACTAAATTATTGTATGCAGCGAAAACTAAACGTAAAACTTTGCCGTGATATCACGTCAGGCGCAATTAAAGGGTCAAGTTAAAAAAAGAATAATATTCAAATTGTGTTGTATTGTACCGTTTCACAGTAGTCTGACTGCAACTCCCATTGGGCTTTTCGTCGTTTGTGATATGAACGTCTCCAGGGATGTCGCCACACCTGAAAAAATATGTGTTATAATACTAGATATTTACTCCTACCCGATAAAAAATCGCAACGCAGTAATACAAGTGCAAAATTTTTACACACACCATTTAAATAAACTTTATTGCGAAGTGAATCTTGAATACCGAAATAACCTACGCTCATAGTGCACTATCATGTATAATCCAGTATTGCATATAATTATGGCTCCTCTACACGATGGTCCAGCATAGGCCAGTCCAAGGGACGCACTTATACGTTAGAGGGAGCAAGTGATATTGCTATCTCATTTCACCGCATAGCTGCATCCCTTAGACTGGCCTACGCTGGGCCATTGTGTAGAGGAGCCCATAGAATCGTCGAGACAATTAATTCTAAACAAAGCCGAATATTTATTAATTACACAGCAATGCAATATATTTGTCCTAATTTTGCCGTTTGTCCTTCAGGAAGAAATATAACGGATAAATAAATTAATATAAAACACATTGCTTAGATGAGCTGGGCAATACGTACATGCAACTACTACACTACATGGGTATTGTTGCCAGGGAAATATACTCCTCTGAGTATATAATAACAACTTGGCTAAGTCTAATGAATGACCAATGCTTTAAAACCTACACAACACACACATATGACTGTAGTCTAATCAAAATATTGCTGTAAAAACTGAAGCACGCTACTAACAAAATGTATCTATAATTGGGTTAGTTATAAATATGTCTGCTTCATGTAACAATTTTTACATGGAAATTATAGTCAATAGAGTCAACGAATGTAGTTTCTGAGTATGTTCAAAATATCACTCAGTATAAAGCTACACACTAGGGTATGCCTGCGCAGTTTTGCCTGTACAGTTCAACTGCACAGGCAAAACTGTATAGGAAACTGCACAGTTGATGCCACACATGCTCCGTTTTACCTGTGCAGTTGATAAAACTGCATACCCTAGTGTGTATAGCCAGCTTTAGAGGTATAGTCATGTAAAGAGATTGTTGAGAAGTCGATCCTCTTGCAAAAGTTTTTAATTAAGGCGTGTACATTTTCGCCGTGTCTTCACAAAAAAAAAACACAAAATAAATAAGATGTAACATAAAAATTACCCAAACACCAAATCAAGGCGATTAGAAACAGTTGAATGGAAAATGATTACAGAGCGTGGACCTATTTTTACGGTCAGAATATTATTACGGCGCTAATACGTATCATTAGTTTTGAAATACGACGCGACTTGATTTCTTGTTCTCATTGCGAATAAGTAGAACCATAAATCCATATCTTCTACATATACATATCTGTTTGCAGGAATTATTCTGTTTAATATGTTATTTATGATTCGTCAAGACATAACATAATACATTAAATAATATATGACGTTCTCAAGGAAAAGGTACCTTTTTTTCGCTTACCACAATGAATGAAATGAATGAATGAATGAATGAATGAATGAATGAATGAATGAATGAAAGTTTATTCACAAGAACATATGGTACATTAGATATCATTAACATTGTTGACCCTTGATATGCTCGGCCCTAGGGCATGTGAAAATTATTTGTATTGACACAGTTTATGCATGTCAAAGTAAAATACGTTACATAAATGTCGTGTTTCCTAAAATATTATCAAATACAAACATTAAATTATTAAATACAGACGTCAAGTTTTAAGTCTCAGTCAGTTAGTCATTCAAATTCCGCACATAAATTCATCAAACTGTTAGCTAATAACTAGTTAATCCAATTTACTTTATTACGTCAAAATGAAGTAATAATTAGAATCAATAATGTCAAAATGAACCAGTAATTAGAATCTATAATGTCAAAACTTAAATGAAGTAATAATGAAAATTTATAATGTCAAAAGTTTACATGTCAAAATGAAATAATAATTAGAATTTATGATGTCTAAAGTTTACATGTCAAAATGAAATAATAATTAGAATTTATAATGTCAAAAGTTTACATGTCAAAATGAAATAATAATTAGAATTTATGATGTCAAAAGTTTACATGTCAAAATGAAATAATAATCAGAATTATAATGTCAAAAGTTTACATGCCAAAATGAAATATGGTATAATTAGAATTTATAATGTCAAAAGTTTACATGTCACAATGAAGTTATAGCTAGAAATTATAATTAAAATATTCATCAATGGTATAAAAACTTGCATTACACAATATATTTTTCAATTTAAATTTGAATTCATCATTTGGTAGCGACTTTATGTTTGCAGGAATTTTATTAAATATTTGTATACACATGTGATACGCGCTTTTTTTTCTTATTTTAAGCTTATAGGGCGGTAGTGCCATTTGGTACTGTCGAAGAGGTCTATTATTTATATTATTAAATGGCGGGAAGAGTTCTAGATTCTGCTTCACAAAGACAGCTGCTTCGTAAATGTATAGACTTGTCAGTGTCAATAAGTTAAGCTTTGCAAAATCAAGTCGGCACGAGTCTCTGCGACCTTTACCACAAATAGTTTTAATGCACTTTCTTTGAGCTACAGATGCACGTTCTATTTCAACTGAGTTTCCCCATAAGATGATCCCATATCTAAAAATAGACTCGATATACGCATGATATGTTACGAGAGCTGTTTTTTGCGAAACCGTTTCTTTGAGTCTCCATAATACATATATAAATCTATTAACTTTCTTACATACACTTTCTACATGTTTTTTCCAGTTACAGTGAGTGTCTAAAGTTAAGCCTAAGAATACAGAATCTTCTACTTCTTCTATTTCGATGTTGTCATGTAAAATGTTTATTATCTGTGGCGCTGCTTTATATGATCTAAACTGGATAAATTTTGTTTTGGTAAGATTTACCTTTAAATGATTTTCACTAAGCCAACCGATGACATCGTTCAATGCCATATTTACCTCGCATTCATATGAGTCTACATTGGTACCTTTGATTAATATCGTGGTATCGTCAGCAAATAGGATGCAATCATGTCGGATACATTCAGGTAAATCATTGATATATATCAAAAACAACAACGGGCCTAAAATGCTGCCACTAACCACAAGTGCATAATTTACTTATATATCTTTATACGCATAACCTGACAAAGCGTTCTTATTGCAAGTGACAATGCGGTACCTTTTTCTTGAAAATGACACCTATACTTACCTACACATAGCAATAAAATAATTATAGTTATTAACACCCTTATCCATAAAACTTTACGGGTCTGATTTAGTTAAATTATGTGTTATCCCTTTCTTACAAATACATATGTCAAAATGACGGATAAAGACAAACGATTCATATAAGTAATCGAATAACAGTTCATGCCATGTTTTCTGTCTAAAATACAACAATGCTTTTCACGCATGATCGACTGGGCAATAATTTTTCATCATCCTAACGTAAAAGGAGTGGAGTAAATATACACTAAATAATATTTGTACAATTTCAATTAAAAAACCTATTATCATCAACATCATCTTGATTATGTCAATATTACGTATTAGTTGCACGTTATCGTAAGTTCTATTTGCTCCTCGTTACACGCTTATTACTTATTACGCGGCGTGATGTCGATAACCTAAATTATAAACGATGAAGACTCTAAACAGTTTTTTTCGTAATAATGGCTTTTTTCTACCAATATTACAACTTATAGTAGCTGTAAGGGCTGAACAATATACATAATAATGTATAATACCTACTTATGACATAGTGACATAATATGCAAGTACAAGGGTTGGACCAGAAATCGTTCGATCGCGACCAGCTAAACTTTTAGATAACTCGAGAACTACTGTTCTCGAGTTATCGGTTTAGGGATTCCCACAATATTGCAGCATGAGCATTTTCCAAAGAAGCAGAAGTTGTTCCCACGCAACAGGTGACATATCTTCTGTTCAGCTAATCCGGACAAAGGAAGAAACGCAGCGAAGCTTCCTTCCAAAATGTTGGGGTTCAAATGGCGTGGCCGTGTCGCAGTAGCTATTATGAACAGTTTCTGTAGAAGCACAAGTTTCGCTGGCTATTGATAACATACCTTTCGTTCAGCTAAATCGGATGAAGGAAGGAACGCAGCGAAGCTTCCTTCCAACGTATCGGGGTTCAAATTCAAATGGCGTGTCCGTGCCGCAGTAGGTACTATGAACAGTTTCTGTAGAAGCCCAAGTTTCGCTGGCTACAAATAACATATCTGTCGTTCAGCTAACTCGGACGAAGCAAGGAACGCAGCGAAGCTTCCTTCCAACATGTCGGGATTCAAATGGCGTGTTCAGTGTCGGAGTAGGTACTATGAACAGTTTCTGTAGAAGCACAAGTTTCGCTGGATACAGATAACATACCTTTCGTTCAGCTAACTCGGACGAAGGAAGGAACGCAGCGAAGCTTCCTTCCGACATGTCCGGGTTCAAATGGCGTGTTCCGTGTCGCAGTAGGTACTATGAACAGTTTCTGTAGAAGCAGAAGTTTCGCTGGCTACAGATAACATACCTTTCGTTCAGCTAAATCGGACGAAGGAAGAAACGCAGCGAAGCTTCCCTCCAACATGTCGGGGTTCCCACAAATGGCGTGCCCAGTGTCGCAATAGTACGAGCACTTTCCGTGGAAGCAGAAGTTGTTCGCCGGCGAGACGAAGAATGTCTTCAAAATGTCACCCTCGGTGACATCGTAGATCTCTGTGGTCATGTTTAGAACGCGTCCGACTACTGGCATGGCACGACGAAATCCGAGTATCCTAAGTCAATAAACTTTAATTAATATATATTGGGGCTTAGGGTTCTTAAATGTTCTTAAATATAAATATTAAGGTTTTAAAATATTAGGTAATATAAAATATACTGATAAGAAAACAGAGATATTTTCTATGTATATACATAATACATTTCCTTATTCTTCGGGATGAAAGTTGAACGCCCTTTTACGAACAGGTAACACTGAAAGTTCTTAGAAAGGGTCACCTTGAGATCATATAATAAAAATACTCTTTTTTCCTATGACGCCAGTAAAAAATCTTGCATGAATATTTACGCGTAAAAATAACTTTAATCTCGATAGTTGCCTCACGATTTTCATACAAAAAGGACTGGGAGCCGTGTGCGTTTCAGCGTTATCCTAACGTAATGAAACTTTGAACTCGTGATCCGCCTGTCTAGCAAAGCCTGTCGTCCCTCTTTAATTAACATAGTTATAAACAGACGGGTAGTCTATCTCGCCGCGAGATACTGTCGCGCCAATCATGTGCTAGGCCTAAAGAATCAGTTTAAGTTCGCTTTGAATAAACATTTATGGCCTAATTACCTACTACAGTTTTCTCTTTCTAAAAACTTTCAGTTTGTCTCGTATTTATGTACAACAAAGTTCAGATAATTAGTAATTAATATTAATGAGAACTTAAGGTATTCGTATTTTTTACATTCTCCTACCGCGAGAGAGAGCGTACAAAAGATTTATGAAGGAAAACATATATAAAAATAAAATATACATCGAATATAAACATATACAGGATGTTTATTTAGTCACCTGCACTAATTTACGGGCTGAATATGTAAGTCACACTAGGCAACTTTTACTACGGGAGCAACCCCAAACCTCGGAAAAAAAATTACTCTCCCATAGAAAATGTCAATGTCAGACAGCCAAAATTTATGAAACAGCCAATTTTTTTTTCGTGATATCGGGGATGATTCCATACTAAAAGTTGCTCAGTATGACCTATATATTCACTCCGTAAATTATTGCAGGTCACTGAATAAACAACCTATATACATCAAATATATATAATTTGCTCCTGGCTGTAGGTATGTACCTGATATTTATTATTTATTACCAGCTCTAGGATTAAGATAGCCGGTACTAGATTACTGCCAAGGCTAATAACACTTAGAGGCGTATTCAGAAACCTAAACCCGGATACCAATTTGATTTCAATATCATTGCCACTCATGTAGTGCGACTGGGGTGTACCGATGGTTTCCGTTTCTGAATCGACACGTGTTATCTGTTAAGTTAGTAATCGATTAATCGGTAACGTGATATTTCCACTTCATTAAAGTGGTACTTGATAACGTCATTATAGTCATTATCGGTCAACGTCGCTTTAAATAAATACAGAATTTTTACACGTTTCACTAAATGCAATAAGTACATACAATAGGTACTGAATATAAAGGTACAAAATCATTTCGGTACGTTGACTTAATATATTAGTATGTATAATATAAACAATGAAAAAAAAATTAACCGGTTTGCAAGACCGAAGTAATCTCAAAAACCGGTCAAGAGTCATGTAAGAAAAAGGGCGTATCTTGCAGGCACTTACGTCTTTTTAATAAGAAGAAAAGTTTTTAGGCAAAAACTCAATAAGACCTGAACCGATCATGTTACAAATAATTCTCTTTGAAAGTATTTATAAAGCTTTGTGTTTAGTTTTTTGTAACCCCTGTTCAAAAATTCGACGGGTGAATTAAGTGGGGAGAATTAAGTCAAGGGCTGCAAAATTTGGGGAATTTGGGTGCCAATCGCTGTCACTTTGTCTCGAAATTAATCGAGCAAACATCATGTTTTAAACAACACAAATTATTAAGTATTGATTTAAAAATGTATTATTCAGGGTTGGCAAATACATGTGGAACATAATGTCTGACATATGTCCACCTCTAACAGCAGGCAAATGTAAGCCGTTATCATCACAATTTTCAGCATATTTTCACACATTTTCGGCGTTATCTTAGTAAATTTGTGTCGGATAGTCGGTTTTAACTGTTAAAATTTCATCGGCTTGTTAGCATAGACACGTAATTTTAGATAGCCCCACAGAAATAAGTCAAAGGCTACAAAATTTGGAATATTTGGGTGCCAATCACGGTCACTTTTCTCGAAATTAATGGAGCACTGTCAGAGGTAGACATTGGCAGTAATTATCTTTCGTATACAATTGCCAACCCTGAATAATATATTTATGCATAAATATAAAATTTAATAAATTTTGCACTTAATATAACTAAAATGTGTGTATCACTCTTATTTGCCCACCCGTATAAAAGAATATGAATATTTAAACTATGCAATACTAAACTTTGTTTTTTTGTTAACTTTATTCGAATAATTAACACGTACAACGTAATTAGAATCGATTCAACAAAATTTAATTGAGTTTGAATTATTGTTCGTTCCGCAGTAATCCGTATCCAGCAATAGCCAACTATCTCACCTGTCGAGATGGAATGCGGCGATTTCAGCGTTGTGTCTTTCGTAGTCGGAAAAATAAAAATGATTGGGCAACGTCTGCACATCTCTCGCGAATCTGTGGAACAAAACAAAGTTCAGTATGAACATCATAAAATAACAAAATCATAGTACGAGTAATAGGTAAGGACCTATAGAAAACGGAGTATTTTTTTAAACAATTAAACTAATCTATAAAATTATATTTTCTTTAGGCTTCCACGCCAATTTTAAAATGTAGGTACTTCTTTCCGCACATAAATACATGGTGTTTCTCCATTCACTTTGGGGTATGACTGAATGGCATAGTTACCTAATTTTCTGTTTTTTCGTAAAAAGTAATTTAATGCTGCATATAGCGTTGTTGTAACATGGGCATGCTAGTTAACTTAACCAAACAGATGAAAATTTGACATATCAATATGATTTCGAACATCGATCGTCCGAGATAGGACTTGCGTTTAGTAAGCAAATGCAACACTCATAGTAAACACTAATCAATATGTAATTAAGACCTAAGGCAAGTGTACACGTTCATAGGGGCCATATTAGGTAAAAAACATTTTCTGATTATCTCCAAAATGGAGTTAATTAGAATACAGGTGTCGTTGACAAAGTAATTTAATTGAAGCTCAGGAATGCACCTTTGCAATTAAAGGAGTTTAAAAAAAAAACACCGTGTATGTTGATCTGATCATCTATTATAAGTTGCGTTCTCGCGCACGAGTCCATGCTTGAAGTATGGAGTCGCGCTCGAGAATGCAACTCATTCTAGCAGGGGTGGGTCAGGGTTAGCAATCCAGATCCAAATAGTAAACTATTCGGATTTGGATCCAGATAAGAGGGATTTTCCATACAATTTTAAACCGGATAACAAATCCTGAAGGCACGAGCATTTTAAGAATGGTTTTACTCTATCAGCTAAAACAATAAAACCGGTATTATTGAAATTTACGTGTTTTATCGTTGTATCATACTCGAATTATACTAGATACTAAAGACAAACGGGTCTTCATTCAATTCATATTTAATCTAATGATGTGTAAACGGGTCTTTAATTTCGTGGAAATGAGACCTTTATTATACTTAGTTCGTATCATTCACGAAGACGCGCAGAATTGTCAAATATAACCTTTAATAAAATGACTGAGAGAATGACACGGTGTATACCAACATTCAATACAGTACCTATTTAACAATTTCAATATCGCGGTACACAAAAAGAGGTGGTGAAATTTTATAAATTTAATTTGTTCAATGTACGGGGCGAAGCGAAGTGCAACTCTTCACTAACCAGATAGAAAACATAAAGATTCCTCTCAGAAAGCCACTCCTATTATATTTATATATCGTATTACATTTCTTCATATGTTACTTGAATGTACAGTGGGGGTCAAAAGTGCATGGACGAGTTATGAATGAAATGATTCATAAATTGTCCATGCAAATTTGAACCTGATGGTACAGTCAAAAAAGCTACTAGCATAGCACCTCTGCATACACTGCATACAATGCAGGGATGCTAAGACTGCTAAGCTAATAGTTTTGCTAACTGTAGGTACACGCCAATTTTCATGTCATATACGTGTTGTTTTACCTATAATGTGAGCGAAACTTCGATTATATGGCGGCGCTAGGTTCATGTGACTCTTAAGTTCTCATCTTGCAGATGTTCAAGCACTAGGGTTTGGAGCTGAGAAGGAAATGATAACGCGATGGAGCGATAGCGCACGGATTCAGCTCTTGTCGCGACGAACACGAGTGCAGTAATCGTTGGTTAATTTATCTTAAGCATTATTATCGACATAATCCATCGGATTCTCGAAATCTTGTTGTCGGGAATAACGAAACCAAGATAATAACGGTTCTCGAGTTACCTATTTCCAAGAATTGGCGTTTTACTTTTCTTCAGATTCTTGAAATAAACCTTGATAAATATCTTAATTCGGCTAACAGATTTATTTATACAGCTCTGACTATTCAGTCGAAAATGGTTTGGTCAAATCGGGCATAAAGATTAGCATAATCTTAGAGACACCTAAAAATACCGAACGGAAGGGTTAACTATCGGCTGTCGCGTAATTTATTGTCCCCGAGTGAATTGTAGCACGGCCTCTAAGGCCTCTTGATATGTCGCCGGGGCATCCCCTTGAGTCCATAATTTACCTAGCAAAGCTACGGACCCCTTAGAAAAGTAACCTGAGAGTTATGTGCGGACGTACCTACATAATCTATCGATATCTATATCCTATCTCTCGGCCACTTATTTTTCGGACGTCTCTTTCGATTTCACTCCCTTTCCCAATTTTTGCAAAAAGGAATATAGTAACAAAGTAAAGTGCTGAGACGTCTGACACGCGATATGCACCTCCTACAGGAATTTCACGCAATCCCCCGGAGTGGATTTTTGGATGATCCTTTTGTTTTCTTTGTCGCAGCGAAAATTTAATTCTTTCGCCTTTCTGAACTGTACTATTATTCGTAAAATAATATTGGATTACGTTTACTCACTCAATTTTCGAAATGTAAAAGAAACTATGAGAAAGGAAACTCTCTGAAAGTCTTTTGTAAATCGAACAATATACACAACTGAGCAAACTCGAAGCTTGCCTCAGTTTAATAGTAGTTGTAGTGGAGAAGTTGTAGGACAAGCCGCTAAGCCGTTCGCGTGAAAGAAGTGTCTGAAACTTTTGTGAATGGAACCGACGCACAACACTCGAACACGGTGTGTCACCTTCTCGGATCCGAAAGAACTTTGCTAAGTTTCCGCGAATCGCTCTACTCGCGCGGACCATACACGAGTACTCGAAACTCGAGCTCTCGAAGAAAACTTGTTTACCGAACAACGCGCCTAAAGCCGCTTGGGGTGGCCTGAAACGTTTCTCAACATGATAAGTAGAAATCAATATACCTCACCTCATTGGTTTGAAGAGCGCTTGAATACCGTTGGGGTAGTCAATAATGAGCTTCAATTGGGTCCCTCCTTCTTTTTGCTCTGTCAAAGATAAAATTAATTATTGAAAACGTAGGTAGGTATTTGAACGAAAATAATCTCTCTTTGTAGACGAACATTTAAAGGGTTTTCTACCTGAAGCTGAGAACAAATGGTAAACTATGAAATAAAGTCTCTAACAATGAAATCCAATTAACTGGTTTAAATATTTAAGTCCAATTTGAAGTAAAGGGCGAGATTGTTGTGGTACTATTGTCCGCCGGACCGCTAACCCCACAACTGATTGCAAATCCGACTTCATTTAATATAAATACGGCTCCCTGTTTGGACCCGCCCCTCACAGAAGTTTGCCCATTGTTCTTAAATGTACATACGTACAAATATCAATTATAATGAAGTGTAATCAATCACAAATGTTAAGATCCATTCATCGAAGCAAAATACGCATCAAATATTATAAAGACATCTAGAAAAGGCTTATTTCAATTATGGACCCTTTAAATCAAGACTGAATAGAACCGGATTTAGTAATGAATTATAAAAGAGGCAAACTGAGCAAGCCCGGGCCTTTAAACCTAACAAACGCCGCTAAGGTTGCTGTCCAAAATATTAATATTTAATTAATTCCAATCGCCAAGAGCTTGCATAATTGATACCTTTAATTTTGTCTATTATTGTTAATACAATTACATGTTGCGTAATAGTTATTTACGATACAAGTGCGAAAAATAGGAAATTCGTAACGAGTGGCGATAAATTAAAACACGACCGAAGGGAGTGTTTTAAATCGACACAGGTTGCGAATTACCTATTCGCACATATATCGTACAACGTTTTACAGTAGGTACATATGACCCTTAAAATTTTCGACATAGTTACATAATGGGCTAATTTACGCACTAGTGCTGAAAAGTAGCACCATATGTACTGTAAAATATATTTTAACAAATAGATGGAAGAATTTCTTTTCAATATATAAGTGCCCAGACACCTATACATTCCTACTTACTTGCTAGTCCGTAGGTGCCAGAGTGCCCTGTGTCGTAGATATCACGAATAAGTAGCTAGTGTTTAAAATTAATAGTGTTTAAAAGCCTACTCTAGAGATGAGAAATATCTAAATAATATAGTAGATAATAATATAGTAGATGCGTACCGGCGTGCAGCACAGGTAGCGTGACCATGTCCTTAACAACGGCATCCACGAGTGACTCGCCTTCTTCATAGAGCTCGTGCTGCGCTATCCGTAGCTGGAATTTCTCCAAGTTGGACGCGTTCACGCTGTAACAACAAAAGTGTACATATTCATTTCATTATTTTGATTATATGAACCAATTGAATAGGTTGATATAATCAAACAGACTATTTATATTTACATAATTAGTATCTTTACTTCTTATTGACGACGACGCAAAGTACTTAAGGTATAGTAGTAGGTATTAACCGACGAAAACATGTCCTACTTTATTTAACCTACGTTGTGAATAAAAAATACTCAAGAACAGGTAAATACTCAAGAAATTGTTAACTACTACGTATATTTAATTATCAAAAGATACATAATACTTAGTGTAGTAATTCAAACATGGTGACATTTTGACACTACATGTAAACACAATCAATTCCATGCATAAATGTAAGAAACCACTACGTCGCACTCTCATTGAATATCCAATCTGTCTCGAAAAATGGAGCAAAATGCAAAGCGGATGGTTGAAAAAACATCACGGCTACTTTGCAGTGTTGGCGCATATTAGTAAACCTGGCCGTTAATGTCGAGATTTACATGGAAGATTTTCCGATGGCGGCGTTGGTTTTGGCTGCGTGGAACACATAAGTGGACGTGATTCGCCTGCGAGCGCGAGGTGCGAGACTCCAGGCGACGCGGAGCGCCCGCCGCTGAATACTAAGGAGCCTACGTGTAACGTTCTCGATTTGTGGCATGCTCCGATAACCTGCATTTAGAAATCAAGCCGCCAGCTACTCTAAAATTTATTGACTCTCTTTTTGGTGAGAATTGTACCGGCATCAGGTGGGAATTCTAAAAGCTCGATTGTCCCGCTCGGACAAATCGACGTAAGGAATACTAAATGACCAACACTGCCCGCTCCATTAGAATAACGTTCGAGCTTTCACTGTTGACTTACGGAATAAGGATTCACCTTATAGCTTCAGTGCATTTAACATGTACACAGGATAAGCTAGCAATTTCGTAAAGAGTGTACCAAATTAATCAGTATCAAGCCGACCCTTTCTTATATGAGACATGAAATTTTGGGCATAAGAGGGCCCCTCATATCGCAAGCGTTTCAGCCAGCCATCATGCATTCATTCCATTTAGTTTTATTGCCCGAGACCCGCGCCTATCGCAGCCCGCTCTGTAACAGGATTTTAAATAAGATTTCTTTCAGAGGTTGCAAAATTTGCCTTGTGAGATAAAGAAAGGTCGCGTTGTCTGATCCTTACGGAATCGGCATGTCACCGGAGTACGATATGATTCGAATTTTATAACCACGTGTTTAGGAATACTTGAAAGTCGTTTGTTTCTGGGGCCGACATGTAATATTCCTTTCATCTTTTCACAATGTTCCTATGAGATTTGGTCTAATATTTACTTTGGTGGAATTACTACGTGGGCCGCCAGAGGCCGGCCGCGACCAACTTGTTTGATTTTAATGCATACTTCAGCACTAAGCGCAGGCATTTCCAATGAATAAAGCACTAGTTTTAGAGGAGCTGGAAGCAGAATTTTTGACAGTGTAACATTTATTCACGATTGAGGTTTTTGGCGTGTGATATAAAATACCACGCGATAGTAAAATCACATATCTTAAAATAACTGTGATAAAGTAATCGGTAAGACATAAATCATAGTATAAGCATAGGTGTTGGGCTTGTACACACGCGCAAGTTTACGGCCGCGATAGTTCGAGACACGCAAATGAAGCATCAGCACAGTTTCTGAGGCTGTGTTTACCGACAACCGTCCCCAGCGCGATATTCGTATTATTAAGTTTAATTGCAGCAATAGCGAACTAACTAACAATTTCATTTGGGGACTTGCAGAGCGCTACATAAATTGTACTTGTGGATGTCAGCTGTCGAGAACTTAGAGAAATTTTCCTTGTAATGTCCTTTTAGCGTCGTTTTTACCCGGAGCAATTTTAATTAATATTTCTTAGCGGACAGAATATTAAGCTGAACGTTCCTATTATTACGTATTTACATTGTGCGTTAACATTCTGTGAAATGTACAGGCAACGTTAAGACATTCTTTGGGAGTATCAATTGTGTTGTACCTATTACAGCTAGCTGAGGCTTGATAGTAATTGCCCTTGCAGATATTTCGGTCGCTACGAGTGTTATTTAAAATCACTTGATAATTTTCGTTACCGTCATTAGTAACCTAAATATTTTAAACAAGGAGTTCATCACTTAGATATATATTTCTTTGATTGAATTTAAACTAACATGACTGCACCATAGCATTTAAGAAGGAGGTACCACGTGATCGTCCATACAAAGGGAGAAAACGTTTTTCTACTTAAATATTTTCCATTTTCGATGATTTTCTTAGTATGTTATTGACACGATGAAAAACTAGGTTTATAGGTTTTCCTGTTTTCCATTTTTTTTTTAAAGCGAAACCTAAAATATAATATGTTGAAGCGATTGACATAAAAATCTAAGTGATTTGTTAAGATTTAGTCACTGGAAAACGTTCTCCCGAAATGGAATTACATAAAAAAGTACCGTTATTTCGCTAGGATCGCAAAGCTTTTCTTCTTCTTTTCGTCTTGAATTCTTTTACCAGTTATAATACAAGTTACCCATATCCTTTCTAGTCAGGTATCTTGGCTTTTAAGGTCCATTCCTGCATGAGTGATGACTGATGTTAAATCCGCTAAGCTTATGCTAAGCTAACCTTACAAGCCTAAAATGCAAGGCTCACCTAGGTTCCAAGTCTTCCATCTCCCCTATGGTCGGGTTCTCGGGCCGCACCACATTGAGGTCCTTATGCGGCGGAATGACGACCGCATGATTGTGGGCTCCTAGCCGCTGCGAGTCGACGATGCGCTGCAGATCCTCATATTTGTCGGCGGGTGGCGCCGGCGTCCGCGGCTCGGCGTCGGCGCCGCTGCCGCTTGTCTCGCTCGGCTCGTACTCTCGGGAACCATTACTGCCGTTACTGTGAACAAGTTGTGGATAAGTATAACGCCTACTCATAACTAACTAAAAGTTATCGCATTACACTATGTTACGTTACCTACGATTCAGGATCTAGAGCTATCAGGGATTTGAAATATCAATATGAGTCCTATATTATGGAGATAAAAGTAATTATAGCGGAATTCGAAACACGTTTTGAAAATGTTTATTTATAATTAACTATAAATGTAATTACACATAATATAACCTATAAAACTTAAAATCTAAATCTAAAAGAAATAAATCTAATCTTAAAATAAATAATTAAAAACTATCCCCCTGCGGCATGGTGCCGTAGATGCGAGCAGCATTTCCTCACGTTTTTGATGCATAAGAATCTTTTATTTGCTATAAACATTACCAGGTTCATGCAATAAATGGTATGTAAAATATGTACACAAAAAACTTACTTATAAACTATGATGCGAGACATACAAAATATTGATTGCGTTTATAATATATTAATGTTATACAAGTCTAGATAGTTAAATTTCATGTCCAAAAATTCATTTGTGCTTTAAAAATTGTAGTTATTAAGCCATTGATGCGATTGTTGATGGCTATCACAGGCTATTTAAATAAATCTTTGTGTTTATGAACAAACATGACTTGTCACATATACAGGGTGAAATTTTAAGCACCGTTCATACTCCACGTAGTGACTTTATAGGTCATATTGAACAACTTTTATTAAGGGACAAATGCAGAAATCGCAAAAAAAATTGGCAGTTTCATACATTCCGGCTGATGGATAGGTCACTTCGGGTTTAAATTCTCGAAGCAAATGGTGTTTCATTCAATGTTCAGAAGAATCTAAGATTTTTTTGCATAAATAAAATGAATGTTGCAAAATGGTCTAATGGAAATTATCACCATTGCACACTTGACCATTCTTATTTATTTTAATGAAAATATTAATAAATCTAAAAGTCGCTACTGGTGTTTTGTAACCGAAACTCGATTAAACCGTGGGCGGTTTGGCGAGTTACTTAACCCATTAACACCTGCTAGGATCCGCATTACAACAACAGCGGTCTAGCCCACCGCTGCTGCTTTCTTGCTTAAGGCGATACTGGACCATTGAACTTTTTAGAAAAATAGATAGGTAGATAATATTTCACTAACCTTGTCGAGATTCTATACAGTGTATATTTTTGATATAACCGCAAAATTAAACTAGACGTAGGTTTTAGTCCCATAAAACAATACTAAAAGATTTTTTAAATTTAGTCTTAACTACCAGTACATAATAAATTTTTGTCGAACGGTAATGTATTTCGTACAGCATGGCACTTAACGACAGGTGTGACGTCGCGTCAACGCTTTGATTTAAAACAAAGTAGTGATACATTGCTTGATGAATTATCTTATATGGATAACTAAAAGTCGTCCTTTTTTATAAAACCTAACTACTAACTGTATTTTCCCTTTAAGGGAATATTATAATATGTGGGTACGCTCTTCTTTTTGATCTTTTCTGTTTTGCCCTAAGTGACTAGTAGATAACGACTTTTGGCATTAAGTTTTGTAGGAAATTGCAACAGGAAACGTCCTTTTCGAAGGTATAGCTAACTTTTTTTAGCCGCAACCAATTAGAGTGAGTTTTTAGCTTTAGAAATTCATAATTCAAACGAAATATTTTGCGTAATGTAAACTATTATATATAAGAATTCGTCGTCTACTATCCTCTTAAGCATTGCCTAAAACCATGTACGACGTAATAAAATCTTTTATTTGAACTTAGTTGTTACCAAAGAGAATTTGAAATAGAGGTGTATTTTCAAAGAAAACTTTGTAGAGACATACATTTACTGCCATCTTTCGACACAAAATTAAAAAAATTAGAACTATATTTGACTTTGATGCTTATTGTTTCACTGATATGTGTTCAATTTGTTAAATATCAAAAAGTGGCGTTCTAAAAGTTATAGTTGTGTGTCGAAAGATGGCAGTAAATTTACGTCGCTACAAAGTTTTCTTTGACAATACACCTCGATTAAAAATTATCTTTGGTTGTTACCGAGTTAAATTGATGTGTTATAAAGATGTTTTTTTTTAACTTTTTTGTCGTTACTCGTATTTTATTAAAATTAACTAAGAAACTGACATTGATGAAATTACATAGGTACTTAACTACGTATCACTCAATAAACCGGTGTTTCTTCAAGTGACTTTTCAATGAGAATAAAATATATTGAATTGGCTGGGAAAATATCTTTATCAATACTCTCTTGAAGAATATAAAACAATCATGACCAAACTCGATATCAATACAGAAGAAAATAAAGGATTTTCAGGAAAATACGAAGAGTGAAGTTACCTAATCAATTGTAGAGGGAACCAATATCAATAAACTTACAATACAATTTTATAATGTGAGTATCTATTGTTCTGATTACATTTACCCATTTTCGTTCCTAATAACACAATAACAAGCTATCAGTGATTTTATTAATTGCCGATATTTTCTGGAGAGTCGGGATGAATAGGTTAAAAGGTCCTTTGTGCCTTCATTTTCAATAACAGCATTAGCTTGGGTTATTCCAATCACTTACAAAAACCTTAGCTAAACCAGTAAAAGTTTGATCTCCTAAATATAAGGTTAAGTTATTACAAAACGCTAAGTTACATGCTTTAAGGTGGTTTGTTCGGTAAGCTTTGGGAATAGCCTGGTCCGTGGTGGGTGGAAAAGTGTTTTACAGTACATATGGGGCTACTTTATAGCACTAGTGCGAGAAGTAGCATATTACGTTACTGTGTCGAACATTTAAAGGGCCATATGTACTGTAAAACGTTGTACGATACATGTGCGAATAGGTAATTCGCAACTCGTGTCGATTTAAAACACTCCCTTCGGTCGTGTTTTAATTTATCGCCACTCGTTTCGAATTTCCTATTTTTCGCACTTGTATCGTAATGTACTATATTCGAACCAATTTGAACGTCAACAAGTTGCAGTAGATTGTTCCAAAGTGCGTGGGTAATATTGGCTACAATATTTACGAATCAATAGAAAATTCACCATCTTGCGACACGTAAAATATACAATTACACTTTGGTTTTTCAACTAAAGGAACACCTTTAAACACCTTGAAAACATTCAATGGCTGTATACATTTTATCGGACTTTAACTAAACCTTTTTTTGCACACGTTACTTCATGAAAACACAGCTAGACGGTTTTTGATCATTATCACCTACATACTAATTATGAAATAGAATGAGTATTCGCTGAAATAATTGTTGTGAAACATTGTAACATTTATAGCTTTATAATTTCATGCAAGTATACCTCATTAGGTATACATACGGCGAAAACGGTTTTTGGATTTATGCATTTTTAATTTTCGCAAAAAAAGACGTGATTTCTTAATAAAATGATGTAAGTGCCGTGCAGATATGGCACTCTCTTTATTGTTATCTGTTATGACGGTATCGACATAATTGAGATAAATTGAGAACTGCGCCCGATGTTCTCTAGGCAGGTTATTTAATTAATTATTTGCAAATTTTATTGACGATGCGTCTTGTGGATGATATTTAAGTATGTATCACATAACAAAAGCAATTATTTTGGTGAACGAGTTTTTTGTAAGTTAAGAAACCTGCATTGTGAATTTCTGGACACGGTAGCCAGTAGGTAGGTAGTTATTTAATACATATTTAGTTTATATTTATATTTAAGTTCGGATACATTTAGATTTAGTTTTATGTTTAGATATATTTTAATATGTATTTTCATTAATTAATACACATGTCAAGATTGTTTACCTTTTTTTAATAAATATTTCTGGACAATTTCATTATTATTATTATTTTGTGTATAAATAAATTAATGTAAAATCACATTTTTGGCAGCTTTTTGCAATAAAATAGGTACTTCTTTCATATGACTTTAGTTAGGTAAAATGACAAAATTAGAACTGTGCCATTTTTATACGCCTCTAATTTTTTAAGAATTTTCTTTTATGTAGGAAGTTTTACTTATTTGAAGAGTTTAGTAATACCTATGTAGTTTGTACCGTTTTATACGATTTCAAACTTTTTAATACCCCGTTTTATAGTATTTAAGTATTTCGTTTTGTTAATAGACATTAGGTATTTATACTGAAGTGGAGGTTCATATTATATGTAGGTATAGCTGTTAGATAAATACCTTTGTGTGTGACATGACTAGAAAAAAGCAATTGTTGGAGGTTAGTCATACTTAGTAAGCAACATATCATTTTAAAACATGACACTGTTATCTGCGACAAAACGACTTTATCTAATTACCCGCCTTATGACAAATTAGAGATTCTCAATGTTTTCTGCGGAATCTGACAAAAAATTACATTAGATGAGTCTTTTTATCACTAAAAGTATAGTTAAGCACTCTTAAAATTATAGTGGCCTAGCTCATGTAGTTTATCAGTAAACTAATTAAATAATGAGTAAAATGTTTAGGAATATAATTTACATCATTCTAAGGTTTGTGAGTAATGTGAGTAAACAGATATCAAGATTCTTTCATTCTAGTTCATATTTACATCGTGTAAACAATGTAAATATGAACATGCTGTTTATATGTATATCTTTTAAGAATAAAATGAGATACCAGGGCACATAGCGTTACACTGAAAAACCTATTATTGAAAAGTTTTCCATTTCGCTTAACTTACGTAAGCAAGTATGCATAATACGATCCTAATGAGTAATGAAGATAGAACTTAAAAATACCCATTATAAAACTGTCATCGGCAGCTTTTGTCATGGAACAATGCATTAATTAATTTGTCATTTCGGCTGCGCAAATATTATGTTAAACAAAGAAATATGAGTCCGCCACTCAATGGTGTTTTTACGAACAATGTACACGTAATCAAGACTGCCCGACAATGGGGTAGAAACAAAACCTAAGTTAATGCTTCAATAATCATTGTTTAGCCATGAATGGTGTACAATTACTAGCATTCACTACGTAATATTTTTTGTTCCTAAAATGATTTTAAACTGTCATTATTAAATATTTCACCCCTAATACACTACGTTTATCGCATCGTTTGTTCGTTTTGTGCAAGGCTTACATTTCACGCTCCGAGGCGATAAAACTGATATTCTACAATTTAGTCTTCAGTATAACATGAAACTTACATGGAAATAAAATTGTTGTTGTAGCAATAAATATGTTAACATACATAACATGAAATACGTTTGATATTGGAACGAAGTTCCTTATCGGACTTGGCTAGGCGAAAAAAGTGAAAGATTTTTCCGTCACGGCCCTCTTTTGTTTAAATTCTTTCTGGAGAATAAGTAGCCTAATTTGACCCACATAGGTTTATTCTATAGTGGAGCAGTTGGCCAGCAGCCGCTTAGAAAAAAGGTGGTAGCAGCGATGATCTGGGGTCCATCCCCGGACGTGTATGCAGATATTATTACTTTTTATATTTTTTGCACTTTAATTTCATATTTTTGATTGACTAAGCGAGTGTGTATCAGTTAAAGCTTTTACAAAAATGTTTTCTTATGTTTAGTTGTTCTCCCTGCCTGTAACTCCTGTAAGTCGCATTTCTGAACTGATTTGTAAAAATAGCTATAAAACTTTCATGTATACAATATTTCCTTACTACTAAGTAACAAAACTGTAAGTTATGGAGGAGCGGGGCATCCTGATACAGGTTCATTCACCTAAAAGGAAGTCCCAACCACTTATGCCAATTTGTAAACCTTTACTTCATAAGGAAATAAATATTTTTTCATTTTTTTTCATTTCATTTCAGTTTCGATAAATATTATGTTGTCGTTTTTTTTTTAAATGTTAATCAATAATATACTACGTTAATCAAAACCTATTATTTACTTCAGATAATCTCATAGATATTGGAAAAAATCCTGAATGGTTACCTAATTATTATTATATAGCGTGAATACTTTAATACTTTTAATTTTTTAATTTAACCCCGGGGACTTTAGTTTAGGAATATTTTATACTAGCTAAAAATTCAATGAAATATACGTAATGTAGATACCAAAAGAACAAGTGATATATATTTCAGTTTATATATATATTATAGTAGTGTGAGTATGACTACTTAAAAAGCACACAAATAAAAATATTTAATTCGTTCCCAAAACTTGTAGCCAAAAACTAATTGATAACTGGAAAAAACAAACTTTTTTAACATTTCTTAGTACCTAGATTTAAAGCTTCCTACCTGTTTCTAATTCATAGTTTCGTGACTAATTTATTCCCGCACCCAAACGCCCGGGGTATGCCAAGTCAGTGACAGTGCCAGTAGTAAAAACCCTAATTACCATAGTTCATGTACCGAATTAACAAAATCCACTTCTTTCATTAGTAACGATTACTTCGACGATTTACGTAAATTGGCACCATGACATGGTAAACACATATAAACTTTATGTGGTTCTGGGGGATAGTTGGGCCCCTCCAATTGGTGTGGCTAATAGTTCCCTGAGTATCATATATTAAAATCAAGAGTGAGAATATAAGTAACGTTACAATATTTTTTGCCAGCTTTAAAGCGTCTGGTAAGGCTACCACCGGCGGAACTGGTCTGGCAATGTTGATTACCAATTTTTAACAATATTTTCTAAAACGTACATAAAAATCAGCCATGAGAATTTAAGAAAAGTTAATTTTACCTGCCTTTAGCATCCTGTACCCGACAAATGGCCGTCGGGCCAATATAGCAAGTATGCAGACATTAAACTCCGTTTGGAAGGAGGGATACCTCCTAACACAAGTATTACTATACTTACCAGGATAACTATACTTACCAAATAAACTATTTTGATTTATTTATTTATTAAATGTACATATTATGAAGTATGGCTACAAGTTTTGGGAACGAATTAAATCATTTTATGAAATATTTTTATTTGTGTGTTCTTTAAGCAGTCATACTCACACTACTATTATATATACTTATATATATTTATAAACTGAAATATATGTCACTTGTTCTTTTGGTATCTACATTACGTATATTTTATCAAATTTTTTGGCTAGTGTAAAATATTCCTACACTAAAGTCCCCGGGGTATGCTTATTAGCAGGCTTCGGAGTATTTTTAGCATGGTAAGACTAAAGTGAGCTATGGGGTCGTTGTTAACATTAAAAAGAAAGTCATACTCGTACTCATCCTCATTGATTAACTTCGTTCGGATCGTTTTAAAATATTCTGACTATTTATATATGTAATGTTTTTTTCATATATGTAATTACATTTTACATTAGAAAAATATAATCAATATCCAAGAAAAGAAGCCATTGCAATAGCAAACGCCCAAACCGCATTGCTGGATATGGTCATGCCAAATGAGCTTAGTTTTATTAAAGACAATTATCAAGTTATTCTTGAGTATATTACAAAATTATAGTGTACTAGTATTCTAATAAAGCAAGCGTTTCAAATAATCGCATTACACAATTTTTTAAAATTTTTCGGTCCTGTATATTCTCGCACTATTGACCATTGCTGTAGTTGCAAACAGCTGAGCATTTGAGTCCGGCTTTCCTGCAACCACAGCTGCTGGTATAACTTTTTTGAGTTACAGTTAGTTCAAAATTGTACAAACCTTTGAGAAGCCGTATCTTATGTACTATTTGGCTTACTAAGTCAATTAATTGCAAATTATAGTCAATTAATTGCAAATTTCTTCTTCTTAAAAGTGTGCATAGTGACTTTTGCCGTAACTCCAGATTTTGGTGGAAAAGAAATACAACAACTGGAAAAAGTCCTAACATTTAATTGATTTTCATGTACTTTTATTATTATTATTATTTAAACTTTATTGCACAATATTACAAATAAAGTACAAATGGCGAACTTAATGCCTAAAGGCATTCTCTACCAGTCAACCATCAGGCTAAACAGAAACAGTAGTACGTGCAGGCATTAAACAAAAAAAAAACAGAACAAGTAACTTAAAACAAGCAAAATAGCGATAAATAATATATACTAACGGTAATAAACTTACATAAATATACTATAATTAAATATACATACATATAATATATATTAATTTATGTACCCAGTGCAAAAAATACTATGACTACGAAGGACAATTAACCAGAGATTAACTTTTCAATGATCCCAAGGGCTTTTGAGGTCGAAAACTTGTATTTGTTGATACCATTTCATCACTACCAACATATTAAAAAAAACAGAACTACCTCATTTGATGTTAGGTAAAATGTACCAATTCCATGGGCTATATTGTAGTACCTAAATATCATTCGTTTTGTATAAACTTACATCAACGATAAATAACGTGCCAATGAAATGTAATAAGCACAGCTTACCCCTTTAAGTCATAAAGTCACATCAAAAAGTTGGTATATAATCCAAAAACAGCGATATAAAATGCGTTCTCTCACGCATTTATTCGCTCAACGTGTCTTAATTAAATTGTCAGTTCCCGCATTGCATATTGACATCGCATTTTTTAAGAAACCTTCATGCAATTTTCTATGCACCACAGTAGCATGCGATTTTGAAATATGAGTAGGTAAGTAGTATCAGGTTTCTACAGTGTGAACTAGGTACTTATAACAATACTGTACATTAAGCTATTTATTTGTCAACCAACATAGATATCATTTACTTTGTTATTTTTCTAATATATCTATAGGTATAGCGAACAATCTTAAGTACCCGTACCATGAGTCACTGGCAGTGTCAAAACTGACATATACGCTATCGAGAACGTAATTTACTTTCTATACGTCTCGCTCGCACTTATAGGGAGCGTGCATGAACTGTAGGAGGCAGCACAGGAGCCGTCAGATATTTGGCGCGAGGCGTAAATGTGATGTTTATTGTTCCGATGTAGCCCACAAGATGGCAGAACCTACTATGCACAAGAAAACACGTGACGTGTAAATGTACATGTTTTTGGTTCCGATTCAGGCCACAAGATGGCAGGTCCTCCAACGCGCACGGTCCCTATATGCGAGTACGAGCAAGATGCATAGAAAGTAAGTTACGTTCTCGATAGCGTATATGTTAGTGCCGAACTGTTGGTAGCCACATATATAAAAAATAAGTTTTTCCAAACCTTATTTTGGAAAAACTTATTTTTTTCGATGTCGATTTGTGTTCGTATTTTCTAATAATATCTACCTAAACCATTTAAAGGTAGGACTGACATCTACGACCATTGAAATACCAGAGCTATGGATATTTACCACAAATTGAAGCGAGGACATATGATTTCGAATAATAAAATATACAAATGGCGAAATTAATGCCAAAAGGCATTCTCTACCAGTCAACCATTTGGTCAAACAGAGACATTTGTGTATGTTGGTGCAGGAAAAATTAATAACAAATAATAAGAGAAAACTTAAACGTGAAGTCAAATAATATTAAAAATAGATACATGGTTAAATAATAATATTTATATAATTTATAAAAGATAGACTAATACATATAATTATGTACATATACATGATGGTGAACCTTATTTAAGTGTGAACGCCGATTATGTCTCCGAGCGGACTTTAGGCTTCCATGAGCCGTGGCAAAAACCGCGACAACTCTAGGAAGTTGATGATGATGATCGTTAACCAGAAAACAAACGAGTGGTCCGTGAATCAATATTCGAAACAAAGAATAAAATAAGTGTTTACATTCGAAAAAAACTATGCAATCTGCGTTTCTAACTGTAACTAGGAATAGATTGATATTGGATATGGATATTGGGTGTTTGGCTTGAAATTGCAGGGTCGTGCTCTCATTCCGAATTAAATTGAATTAGTTTTTAGTTTTTGCGCGAATTCCTGGGCACTCTGTGCAGAAATTCCACCGATTTTCAAATTTTACACAGTCTCAAATATTCTTTTAGTGAATCTATAAAACGCGTTTTATCGTTGTTTATGTGTTCATCGCTAGATGGAGAATGTATTTCCAATACTATGTAGGTACAGCGAGCTTCAAAATTGAAAGTAGTTATGGATAAATTTATTCAAACCTAGACGAAAGAATGTAACTAGATATGTGTAGGATAGACCTGAGTTATACACGGTGCCCGCAAGGAAACGGAAAGACTTGAACAGTATATTCCGGATCGTATTTAGAGACAAAAATGCCATATAAAGTTTTTTTTTTATTCGCCTAGTTTCAGAGTAGGTAAATACGAATTTTAAAAATCGTTTTTTATTGAGTTTCAGTGCATAACACATTTTTTATGGCGATGTCGCCCCTATGGAACCAAGTCCAAACGCCCTTATTGACAGATATCAAAGTGACAAGGAACACTTTGAATAGACTAGTTTTTACTAAAAAAAGTACCAATTAATATTTATCCATTAATTTTCCAAGAACATGTACTTATTTTGTATAAAAACATACAAAAAGTAATAAAAAAACACACACAAAAAAAATTAGGTTTAAGATTTTTTTTATAACCTCCGGTATACTTGGTTACATTTTTTCCGTTTCCTCGCGGGCACCTAAATAGACGTTTGGTGGAATGGTTAAAGCCAACAACGGCAGCTGCCATGAACTCAGTCTCCATACAATTTCTTTTTTATTATTTTAGATTCAAGTATTTTAGCAAACACTCTACCTTTGAAAAGGACAGGTATTGATTGTTGTTATCACTGATAAAATATTTTATCAATGCCGATTTTTTTATCTCTGGGCAAATATTTAGATACTTATATCCAATACCTACCAAACAATTAAAATAGACCTGGTATCTAAAATGCTAGATTTTACTGAAGAATTTCTGGTACTTAAAAAATCATAACCACATTCCTATTTTTGGGATTTTAGTATAACGATGACACCTACAACTCAGTATTTTATATCATATTTCGTATTATACCTATACTTTACTTTTACTATTTAGTCAAACTAATGGTAAGTGTTAATTGCCTACCTAAACTACTTTCTGTCAACTTCGAAATAAAATAAGGAACATGAGTTTGTCACCTCTTTATAGAAATCTGTAACAGTACTTAATTATTATTCTCCTCAGGTAGGTATGTTTACGTGTTGTGAGCTAGGCTAGAGTCACGTCAGTGTCTGAAATTTACAACTTATAAAGTATGTGACCTACTTTACTTGCTGATAAGTTCAATGTACACTAGACTCGGACCAAGCTAACTGCATGGCATTCGCAATGAAAAAGTGTGGGAATGTCACTATTAATGTCAAAATTTTCTATGAAAATATGACGTTTATAATGACACATCCTTACTTTGTTTAATTCAAGTCGGTAAAAAGTTAACTTAGACGGACTCTATTTATGCAAATACAGTCGCTGACCAAACGAAGTATAACTTTAAATTGAAATAAACCAATAGCTATAGCGTATAGCGTAGCCAACATGCCAATCGTTTACGCTCCGTAGCGAACGAAACCAACGCACCTGTCTTACGGCCCAATTCATATAGTATCTAGACCTAATATTTGACGTATCTTAAAGTTTGAATTGGGCCGACTGTCGCATTATATGGCAGAGTGATAGAGAGACACAGAGCGTTTGCGATTTTCGTAGCGATAGAGATTGTCACCTTGGCTAGGCACCCAGGATTTAAACGTGCGACATCGACATATTGTTTTATAGAAACTGATACCTTAATTACACCACATCCGCTCCGAAAAGCTGTGTTTATTCTTTGAAATCAGTGTAAAAGGTGAATTTTATCCTCTAGCTAGAGTGCCAAGTAACTTGATGCAGATGTTAGTTATTTCTTTACTTCAGCTGGCAGGATGGACTTTTGAGGGATGATTTTGAGATTATTAATATTATGGAAAATTTAATTTATTCAGATCTCAATTAGTACATCGTGTGAACAGCTACTTTGCTCTATCTCAAATAACTAATCACTCATCTGAGTTCTGTTCTGTTCATACTTTATGCATATTTCTGCATACTCGTATTTCTACATTTCCCTTTATTTATTTATTTAAACTTTATTTCACAAAAGAAAACTTATCGTACAAAAGACGGACTGAATGCCAGGAGACATTCTCTACCAGTCAACCTTAAGGCAAAGCCGAGTAATTGATACTTTGAGGATTGTTTACTTTATATATTTGTACTTACTTTTTTCTAATGATAAAATCGATCATAATAATGTAGTACAATAAGATTTAACTCGTTCCGAGAGGACGTTATCGGGCGAGACGCTGTCAAATTAGTAAACAAGTGATAACAACTTATTACGATAACGGTTTCTGGAGGTACATGGACAAACACTCAACTGTTCAAGGAGCAATATCTAATTAATTTATGTTCTTGTTTACGATTAACTGCCTACCGCGTGTGAACTGTATTTTGGGGAAAGTGGCGGACCAGTTTAAATTTCGTTATTGTTAACTAAGTAATATTGTATGAAAGTAGTTATCCAAATAGTGTTCTAAATATAAGTAAGTAAACGTAAATAAGTAATAAAAATAATAATTAGGTATTAGCAAGATATGTGTACTTAGTCCGGATACGATCGATCATATTAGTTAATTCGGACTTAATCAAATATCATAATGATACCTACTGATAACTTGCATGCGTTTTATAGTATCTAGTTGGTATCCCTGAACCGAAAGGTCATAGTATGAATTTTATGATAAACTTAAGACAAAAAATTAGTGTGAAATTATTTGATATACAGCCGAACAAAAATAACCCTTTATTTTTGCCGGTAATTTGAATTAAACTAGACAAAACTTACCGATTGGACGTTAAAGGGGCACTAAATAATCACATCACTAGCACTTTAAAAATCACAGCACCTCACCTTTTTTGCAAAAACCGTTTCCGAAATTCAATATAGGCCGACTTCCCCTTGTCGGTGTCATCGCCGATCTTGACGCGGCCATGCAGCGGGACCCTCTGCCCGGAGATCCCATAGTCCATCTGAATGTCGACTATCAGCATGAGGGTGAAGAGGACAAGGAAAGCGCTGATGGCGAGCGCGAGGCGCTCCTTGAGCTTCATGTTGAGCATGATGCGCGCGGTCGGGCGGCGCGGCGGGGTCGGACTGCGCACTCGGCGCGCTCGCGCATGGTCGGGCGGAGGCGACCGCTTGCAGTCGCGCGCGCCGACGCGACGCCGCCAGCGGCCGCGCGCCCACCAGGTTACGCTGAAACAGAAACGACCAGTCAGCTTTGCCAATAGGGCGGCGGATTTCATGGGCGCCCGAAAAGCGGGGCGGTATGACCAATGAGCGTATTCAAAAATGTACGATATTACGTATATCAATACATGTTAGTACATCGAGTACAATTACATGTTCGAGCGCTACGCAGGGATATTAACTTTCCAAAAACATACGCACTTTATGCCCAGCCTAGTCGGTAGAGACTCTGCCTACGAAGAGAATTCGAACCTGGGAGGGTTCGAATTCTGGTAAGGGCATTTAAGTGTTTATCACAAATATTTGTTCCTGAGTTTTGGATAGTTTCTATGTATATAAGTATTTATATATATCACTATAAATTATATACAAGTTTAGTACTCACAACATAAGTCTTAATGGGGTTACTGTGGGACTAGGTCGATCTGTGTAAGGCTTAGAACGTGCACTTATGAAGCATGCCATACGTTACACTTTTTGCGGTTCTGAAACCGCAAGATATTAATTGCAGTGCGTTCTAAGCCTAAAACTGTCCTATAGTATTTATTTATTTATTATCTATTTCTGAATGCGCCCACAGTAACCTAACATCTTTATATACGTACGTACCGTTCTTTACGCCTCTTACGTAATTACGAATATAACTTCATATTAAAGTGTCAATAAAATGTAGCTAAAGTCGAATAAATATAGCATCTAGATATCAAGCACTGTAATAAGCAACACGAATGGCCTGCGCAAAAATATTACGTATCACGTGAAACTTTTGACACCCTTGGAGTGGCAGGCCGTCGACTCCCGACCGATTATGTCATTTAAATTTCAAATTTGATTAATTGAAATAACATCAAAATTCCAACAACTCAAAAACGACATATGCCACTTGAAGAGATATTACGAAACTTTAGACTGGTACAGCCTTAAAAGCGCTATCAATTAATCAGATGTGGTGTAGATTTTTTAAGGATAATAAATACTCATATTTCTGCCATTAAATAGATATCTAACCACGTTATTTTGCGCATAAAATTTTAATTCTAAATATTCATAAGTTATTTACGTAGTTAGTCACATCAAAAATTGCCTACGCTCGACAATATAGCATCGAAAACCTATTCAGCTCGCAACGTCCTGCATAAAATCTTAACGACGCCTGTAAAATGTGCTCGCGTTACAATTTTCTGTAACAAAACAATATGCCATTGCACAACTGCAGCGGTGTCATATGGTACGAATGTAAAATGGAATACCTACGAGAAATACGATGCTTGGTCAAAGTTCAATACATTTCTGCACCGGCTGAGCTCAATACGCTGTGCTCTATCGTTAACGGGATCCTTTAGGAAAGCGAAAACAAAAATACGATTTTTCGTTTAAGTTTTTAAAACGTATATAAAGCGTAATATAGATAAAGCGAACACACATAGAGCATTTTGTACAAGTTATGTCAGGTGAGGCCTGTAACAGGAGCAAAAATTTTAACTGAAGGCTGTACTCTTCAAACTGACCAACATTATTTCAGCAACTTTTAAAAATACAAGTAACTTGTATTTTGATTTTCAGTAAACTTTATTCTAAGACGCTATGTATTGCGAATTTCGTTATGTTTAAGGCGTGACAATCAACGTCAATTGCAATGACGATGGCATACATTAAAAATAATATAAAAATGCGTATTAAAGAACAGAAAAGAAAAGATTTCATGGTTTTTAAAAGTTATTGACAAAAACTTTCACCGTTTGAGGAATACAAACTATATTTTAATTACTTGTCAATTCAATTCAATTCAAATATACTTTATTCATGTAGGCCTAGCAACAAGCACTTATGAATAGTAAGACAGTATTACATATAATTATCTTAATCTAATTATCAGAGCAATTTATTGATGTTCTAAATATTATTCCATATAATATAATACTAATGAATATAATTCATAGATCAAATTTAATACTAAAACTTTCACAAAATACAGTCCTACAAAAAATTTTTTTATAAAAAATACTAGTCTAGATTGTTTCTAGAATAAATTCTAAATGTCAAACAAATATAATAAAAACGACAAAGGAAATACATGCATTGGAATATCCATTTCATCATCATTATTCAAATATAATAAATAATTAATCATTTCGAATCACAATTAATCCCACGTTGTTTTATCATTCATGTAGTCTTGTGTGGTATAATAAGCTTTAGAAATAAGTTTACGCTTTACATGATTCTTAAATTTATTAATTGGTAACTCAGTAATATGGTTTGGAAGTTTATTATAAAATCTCACACAATTACCCATGAATGATTTTTTAATTTTATGGAGCCGAGTGAAGGGCACGGCGAGCTTATGTTTATTTCTAGTATTAATATTATGAATGTCACAATTTTTCTTAAAATCAGCAATATTTTTATGCACATACAGAATATTCTCATAAATGTATTGACAGTGCACTGTCATGATGTCAATTTCCTTAAATTTATCTCTCAGTGAGTCTCTATGGTTCATTTTATATATTGCTCGAATAGCCCTCTTCTGCAGAACAAAAATGGTATTTATCTCTGAAGCACCACCCCACAGTAAAATACCATATGACATAATGCTATGGAAGTAACTAAAATATACTAATCGAGCTGTTTTGACATCAGTTAACTGACGGATTTTGCTTACTGCAAAAGCTGCAGAACTCAGTCTATTCGAAAGAGTAGCAATATGGGGACCCCACTGGAGTTTAGAATCTAAAGTTATACCAAGAAAAACTGTACTATCAACTAATTCCAATTCCTCATCCTTCACAATGACACTTGTTTGTACATGCCTTACATTACTAGTGACAAACTTAATACATTTAGTCTTATTCTCATTTAACAATAAATTATTAACATTGAACCAATTTACTACTTTAGAAATAGCATCGTTTACATCATTGTAAGCTTGTTGCTGTCGTTTGACTTTGAAAATAAGTGAAGTGTCGTCTGCAAACAATACTATATCATGGTGGGTCTTTACAAGGAATGGCAAGTCATTTATGTAGATAAGGAACAGGAAAGGTCCCAATATTGACCCCTGTGGTACACCCATAGAGACCAATGACCCCGGTGATCGCTGTCCATTCACATCGACCCTTTGTATTCTACCATTTAAGTAGGACTTAAGTAAATCCAGTGCCGCTCCTCTAACTCCATAATAGTGTAGTTTCCTGATTAATGTTTCATGACAAACGCAGTCGAAGGCCTTAGACAAATCACAGAAGATACCTATAGCATCTCGTGACTCCTCCCAGGCATCGAAGATATGCTTAATTAGCTCAACACCAGCATCGGTTGTCGAGCGACCCCGTGTAAAACCAAACTGCTTATTATGCATTAAATTATTGACGTTAAAATGTCGTACTAATTGAGAAAGAATTAATTTTTCAAAAATCTTACTGAACGTTGGTAGCACAGATATCGGTCTAAAGTTAGTGGGGTCAGAGTTGCTACCCGATTTAAATAAAGGAGTTATTTTACTATGTTTCATTAAATCAGGAAACTCGCCGCAATCAACACTGTTGTTAAATATAATTACTAAGTCAGGCGCTATAATTTCTACTAAGGATTTGACAGCATGGACAGAGACTCCCCAGAGGTCATTCGTTTTTTTGACATTAACCGAATTAAACGCCTTTACTACATCGGAGGTACAAACACGTTCAAAATGAAAAACTCCACAACACTCTGGAGCGTTATCTTTTAATAGAGTAACAGCAGATGAGGGTGATGAATTTAAATCCTTAGTTGTGAAAACTGGTACGTCAGTGAAAAAAATTTCAAATTCTGTAGCTACTTCTAAATTGGAATCTATAATTTTGTTATCAATATTTAGTTTAAAATCATTCACTCTGTGTTTCGAGCGACCAGTCTCCATATTGATTACTTTCCAGGTTGCTTTAATAATGTTGGTACTATTTTTTATTCTTTGACTTAGATAATTTCGCTTAGCTATATGACAATCTATTTTAAACTTTTTCGAATATTGCTTGACATGTTCTTTAAATTCATCACTCGTGTTAAACCGCCGTTCCTCATACAAGGCATACAGTGCACGTCTTCGTTGATGTAAGTCCGCAGTAGCCCACTCACTAAAAACTGATGCACCACTAACTACGACCGATTTTGAAGTAAATATCGCATTATAATGATCCATAAAAGTGTGAAAGAATGAATTATACATACTATTTGGACCGATATCGGAAGACAAAAAGGGTAGCGCCTGAACTAGACTTTGCTTCATTCTTTCTACGCGGTCCGAGGTTACTGGTACAAAAGTTATTTGTTTTCTCAAAGTATTTTTCCTTAATGTCTCAAATACCATTAATTGACCTAAGTGGTCTGATTCTAAATTACTGATAACTTTTTTAGTAATAGGAACAATATCAGTGAAAATATTATCTATACAGGTTGCACTAGTAGCAGTCACTCTAGTAGGCTCCATAAACATGTGGTTGAGATTACCAGATTTGAATAGATTCAACAATCTACAAGACATTGTTGAATTTTCCAAAATATTTACATTAAAGTCGCCGCATATAAATAATTTCTTACTAGAAGATGATATTTTAAGTAGCACAGAATCCATTACACTTTCAAATATTTCAAAATTACTTAATGGCGGCCTATACACACAGACAACAATAAATTGCTCCAATTCTCGTGCTACAGGCCCCACCTGGTATTTTCTTTAGGCCAAGGGTTGGGGTTCGCAGTGAAATCTAAAAAACTTTGATCACAGATCACAGAGCACTTATCGGATCACTTCGTCTGAATGTCACTTGATTATTTGCAAAAGCGAAATAAATAAAAACAAACGAACATTGACATCTGTGTCTAACAAGTCTCTCGCTCGTGGTTTTCTAAAACTCAATCACAAAAAAACTCCATTATGTAATCAATTTTATGAAGTTTTGAAATACAAACTCAAATCAGAAACACTAATATTTTTACAGTACATATGGTGCTACTTTCCTGTACTGATGCGGGAATGAACACTTTCCGAGCCAATGTCGAAAATTTAAAGGGCAATATGTACAGTAAAACGTTGGACGATACCAGTGCCGAAAACAGGCAATTCGCAACGAGTGGCGATAAATTATAACACGACCGATGGGAATGTTTTCAATCGACATGAGTAAATATCTATTTCTTGTGATTTCAGTGTGACTAGTAAAGTAGGTAAAGTGCACTACATTAAGTACCTCAATGTCGATAATATTTCGTTAAAATCTTTATACTGTCCTTAACAATAAATTGAGAAAAAGTTTATAGTATATACATGTGGAGTACATGTATGTATGGAGGTAAGTAGTAGATTATTAACCAAGGGATGAACCCTGCCTTTCATGATGCCTTTCACCCGAGTTAAACACTCTACTTTTCATTTCGAATATGACGAAAGTAAAATACATGTGTTTTTTTTAAAACATGACTATGTATTATTTTTTATAGCATTTCTTGATGGTACTTTCAATTAACCATTTAGGTAAAAGTATCGTTATTTATGGAATGGGGAGTTAAGAGAAGGGAAATTGTATAACAAATCCATTTAAAACCAATATTCAATTACTTATCATAAATTAAATAACAAAAATTGCACTTGCAAAGTAAAATGCTCTAGTGCTGAAACGTATCATTTTCTGCACACTTTTTAGAACAACAATGACCTTCTTTCAGATCATGAGAAAAAAAACATAATTTGAATGAATTGCTTAAGAAATCTGTGTCAAAAACAATTCCAAAGGTTTTCTAACTTATTGTTTTACTACCCGACTTGGGTTACAACAGACAGACTGTATCTTGGCAATCTAGGTACATACATATATGATACTTTTGCAGTAGAAGTGCAGTTTAGTTTCCATAAATATAAGTTGTTGCTGAAATTCAGTTCATGTACGTATCGGCCATTATTTATAGCCTTAGCCGTTCATACGCGTTATAAAGTACCGTATGTGTGGTGATACTGATATTATTATCAATATTAAAATGACAAATGGGAAACACGTGTAAAGAAATAGTATTTTATGCAACAGTTGTATAAGAAGGGTCAAAAAAGGCGAGTGGCGTGAGTTACAATGTGAGCCGGAGCCGAAGGCGTAGGCGAACATTGTAAAGGAATACGCCACGAGCATTTTTTGACCTACTTATACAACGTTGCATACAATATTTTTCCTACGAGTCAACAAAAATAAATCTTAATTTAGGTAAACAAAGCAAAAGTATATAGCCAAGACGCGCGAGCATACCTTGTTACGCGCCCGGCCCGCCCCGGGCCGCGGCCGGCCGGTCGGCGACACCTTCTCGTAACTCATGAGGCCCTGGTACTTGCTACTTGGTAAATTAAATTTTTGGACAGTTTTTTCTCAATTTTGGCCACCGTAGCCTACGGAGACTAACAAGCAACGCTAAGCGGTCTTCGTAGTCTATGGGTGTTGCTATATTACGGGTGTCACATGCGTGTTTCTGACTTATGAAGTGATTATTTTTACTATGCAACCAAATGAATATTTTGTAAGTTGGCAGCAATGCACTTAGTTTAAAACTGTATTCGTTTTGGTTTTGTTAGGTTGGTAGCCATTAATCGCAGTAACGTTATAGCGATTAAAAGCACAAGAGCTTTTATGAGGAATAGACAATATAGACTTTTCTTGAAACCTTTTTTACAGTACATATGGGGCTACTTTATAGCACTAGTGCGAGAAGTAGCATATTATGTTACTGTGTCGAACATTTAAAGGGCCATATGTACTGTAAAACGTTGTACGATACATGTGCGAATAGGTAATTCGCAACTCGTGTCGATTTAAAACACTCCCTTCGGTCGTGTTTTAATTTATCGCCACTCGTTTCGAATTTCCTATTTTTCGCACTTGTATCGTAATGTACTAATGTATGTTCTTATATTCGTGTTAGTGAATGCATAAATGACAGATAACAGTAGAGGAGTAGGAAAAGTATTTAAAAAGATAACCTTTTAAATACTTTTACAGTACATATGGGGCTACTTTATAGCACTAGTGCGAGAAGTAGCATATTACGTTACTGTGTCGAACATTCAAAGGGCCATATGTACTGTAAAACGTTGTACGATACATGCGCGAATAGGTAATTCGCAACTCGTGTCGATTTAAAACACTCCCTTCGGTCGTGTTTTAATTTATCGCCACTCGTTTCGAATTTCCTATTTTTCGCACTTGTATCGTAATGTACTATTCTTTACACGTGTTGACCATTCGACATTTTAATCAAGATGTTTTCCACATACAATGTAATAACGGGGTTGATTACCCGAAGCGATCATCTGACAGTCGACTGCGTATAATTGTTGTGATCGTGGTAATTACTACATTTCACGGTCATACAGGGGACGTTATTAGCTAACCAATAGTAATTAGTTTGAAATCAATACCATGATTAGATGTAATTACTTGGTAGACTGGCAATATACGATTTTAGAATATTAACCCTATGCACTGCAACCATTTATCCTATAATTGTCATTTCATTAGGCCTAACCGCTGTAATTAAATATTAACACTAATTAATATATTACTAAGATATCTACTAATGATATTAATTATAGATTAGACGAATTGCTAGATGGACTACTAATAATGTCAATAATTCAGCCAAATATATTTTTATTCCATTAAAAAAAAGTATTATAAAAAAAAATTGGTAAGTAATACACCAGTTTGATTTGATGAAACCACAAACATATACATATAATCCTTATATTCCAGATATCTATGTCGCTGGTTAAAAACACAATCCCGAAAAAATAACACATTGTTGAACAAGTGCCTGTAACATGACAATTGAAAACTTGACGAACAATATTAATGAACGCCGGCCCAATTAGCGAAGACGTGAAAAGGCTTATTCGAACCTTTGATAATAGACTCAGTGGCTTTCCATTGTGTTATTAAAAGTGGCACTATTATGAATCAGTGGAAGATAAAGATAATGCATTAATTAATGGAAAAAATGAAAAGAATATTCCAAAATCAGTAGTTAAATTAGTGGTAGGAATTTTCCGAGTACAACGGTGATTCTATTGTAATAAGTTTAAAGCCTTTTCATTTCGTGAATAGTGAATGAATACATCATTAAATTCAAGATTGTCGTTATAATATAAAAACCTACCTACATAAAATGTGCCAAAAAACATCAAATGAAATAATTTACTGCTCGACGTGTGTTTGTGACATCTACTCACGCCGTTGCACTTGAATTTTGGAGGTCACGGTCAATGAGCAAAACTCATATCTATTTTTAGCTAAACTTTTAGGCGGCGCTCTCTACAGCTGTAGCCGCCGCAGCCGTGTCAACCACATTTCAATTTGGTTGCACATATCTCGGTTGTATGTTTTTAGGGTTCCGTAGCCAAATGGCAAAAAACGGAACCCTTATAGATTCGTCATGTCCGTCTGTCTGTCCGATTCTGTCACAGCCACTTTTTTCCGAAACTATAAAAGCTATACTGTTCAAACTTGGTAAGTAGATGTATTCTATGAACCGCATTATGATGTTCACACAAAAATAGAAAAAAAACAATAAATTTTGGGGGTTCCCCATACTTAGAACTGAAACTCAAAAAATCTTTTTTCATCAAACTCATACGTGTGGGGTATCTATGGATAGGTCTTTAAAAATGATATTGAGGTTTCTAATATCATTTTTTTCTAAACTGAAAAGTTTGCGCGAGAGACACTTCCAAAGTGGTAAAAAGTGTGTCCCCCCCCCCCGTAACTTCTAAAATAACAGAATGAAAAATCTAAAAAAAATATATGATATACATTGCCATGCAAACTTCCACCGAAAATTGGTTCGAACGAGATCTAGTAAGTAGTTTTTTTTAATACGTCATAAAAATTTAAAAAAAAAAATTTTTTCATCAAACCCATACGTGTGGGGTATCTATGGATAGCTCTTCAAAAATGATATTTAGGTTTCTAATATCATTTTTTTCTAAACTGAATAGTTTGCGCGAGAGACACTTCCAAAGTGAAAAAATGTGTGTCCCCCCCCCCTGTAACTTCTAAAATAACAGAATGAAAAATCTAAAAAAAATATATGATATACATTGCCATGCAAACTTCCACCGAAAATTGGTTCGAACGAGATCTAGTAAGTAGTTTTTTTTAATACGTCATAAAAATTTAAAAAAAAAATTTTTTTCATCAAACCCATACGTGTGGGGTATCTATGGATAGGTCTTCAAAAATGATATTTAGGTTTCTAATATCATTTTTTTCTAAACTGAATAGTTTGCGCGAGAGACACTTCCAAAGTGAAAAAATGTGTGTCCCCCCCCCTTTAACTTCTAAAATAACAGAATGAAAAATCTAAAAAAAATATATGATATACATTACCATGCAAACTTCCACCGAAAATTGGTTTGAACGAGATCTAGTGAATAGTTTTTTTTTAATACGTCAATAAATTAAAAAAAAAATTTTTTCATCAAACCCATACGTGTGGGGTATCTATGGATAGGTCTTCAAAAATGATATTTAGGTTCCTAACATCATTTTTTTTCTAAACTGAATAGTTTGCGCGAGAGACAGTTCCAAAGTGGTAAAATGTGTGTCCAAAGTGGTAAAATGTTGAACAAGATCTAGCAAGTAGATTTTTTTTTAATACGTCTTAAATGGTACGGAACCCTTCATGCGCGAGTCCGACTCGCACTTGGCCGCTTTTTTATCATACTTCATGTAGACAAGTAATTTGAAGGTTTGTTACTTTTCGACTATGTAAGGTACAAAAGTGACATACCGCCAAGTTCCGTGACGTACATAAATTGTTTTTTTTATTTATTGCGAAAAGGGGTAAAAAATAGGAAATAACACTTTTAAATAAAAATGAATCGAAAATAAGAAAGTATAAATAAGGACCCACCAGTACCTCAAAGTCTGTGTGCCACTCGCGTGGCTAGGAATTTCTTATTTCTTTAAGTTATTCTATTCAATGTGGTGATTAAGTAAAATTCTATTCAATTTCTATTTCTAAGCACTATATTTTTCGAAACAGCAGTGAAACACGTTCAGGCTTATTTGATAGGAAAGTGGCTTGAGAAGCGCTTTGCACAACGGAGTGATTACCGCCAGCCAGCATTACCTCTCATTACGCGCCGTGTGCGCACTACCCGTATATTAATACTGTCCCCATTGAATGCAGTCATTTCGACATGCATGCCGATGAACCACTAGCGACTATTATGTTGGGGCATTATGATGAAGGTACTTTACTGTTAGGTACTATCTCTGTGGGACCATGTAGAGCAATCCCAGCCTCTCAAGCAAACAGCAGAGCAGCTGGTTTCAGCAAACTATTGCGAAGATCAGCCAACCGCAGAGGAAATCACTTTTAGGAATCTGAGGCGTCTCAAATGTGGTTTCCCGTAGTTTAGAAACTCCAAATATTAATCTTGACAACCCTATAAGTTATAGGAGGAAGGCAACTGCACAAGTGTACACTCATAAACTGCACCTGGGATACAGTATTTCTGCTTCGACCCTAAGTTTGTTTAAACTTCTTAAACTACCTAACCATTTGTTAAAGGTAACTTTCACGAGTTACTTGGTAATACGCGAAAAAAGAAACAAAAATTAAAGTTTTGGTTACGTAGGAAACTCCAACTCATAACAAATCGAACTCCTTTGTATTTGAATCTGAGCGTACACCGAACGAGAGCAAAAAGAGAGGTAATGCTAGTTATGAAAAATGTACCTATGTTTGATTAATTTATAAATCATTTATGTTGCTTATCCTTGGTTTTACAAGTGAACCAGGAGACCGTAACCATGGCAGCAAGTGACAAGCAAAAGTTGATTTACCCATGAAAATAAGTTTTATATTCTGTTGTCTGTATTTTACCAGTGCAGCGGATTGACCTAACCGCGTAACTGTCGAATTGAGGTCAGTCCTACGTCTAACTAGATTGTCCCTGTGTTCGTCGAGAAAGGAAATCACATTTGTGAAACTGGTGCTGATGCTAACTATACCAACTTAGCGAACTGCAAAACTTTACTAGTAAATTCCTATAGATACTATTTGTGACGTTCTTACTCTATAACTTATAAAATAAAATTGCTTTGATTAAGTTCCTGCCTGTACATTTGTTTTACTAATAAAAATTGTTTGAATGTCGTGGAACACTCGGTTGGAACGATGTATATTATTATGAACCTATTGATAAACGTAGTATATTATTAACGCGTACAAAAAACTTAATCGACAAAATAATAATTATCGAAATTGCTCACAAAATTCCACAAATCAGTTCAGAAATGCGCCTTACAGACAAGAAGAACAACTAAACATAAGAAAACATTTTTATACAAGCTGAAATTGACACGCTTTAGTCGAGCTTCACAATCGCTTAGTTAATCAAAAATATGAAATTCAAGTGCAAAACAAACAAAAAGTAATATACATACACGTCTGGGGATAGAACCCGGATCGTCGCTGTTACCTCTAGTTCCTAAGCGGCTGTTTGCCAACTGCGCCACTATAGAATATAATTGCATATTTAATACGTAAGTACGTCGGTGAAATTAGGCTACTTATTCTCAAGAAAGAATTTAAACAAAAGAGGGCCGTGACGGAAAAATCTTACACTTTTTTTCGCCTAACCCCCATCCGCCAACCATCCGTACCCCTAGTGTAACTTTGATCGACATCATAACGTGACGAACGCGTTTGCGTTAAAAGTCATTTTGTATGAGATTTTTGACTTTCCAAAACGTCCCGCTTGGCGCGCTGTTCAAAAACCCATACAAAATGAGACTAAACGCAAACGCGTACGTCACGTTTCAAAATCGAATTTAGTTACACTAGGGGTACCGAACTTCGCTCTAAAAAGTTGTCAAGTAAGTAAATCGATCGATATTTTAATAATAAAATAAAATATATATAAATATTATGGAATAATTTAACACGAATCGACCTAGCCCCGCAGTAAGCTCAATACGGCTTGTGTTGTGTGTACTGGACGACGATATATGTGAATACTAGATAGATATAAATAAATACATAGAAAACATCCATAGCTCTGGAACTAATTCAAATGCATTATTATTGTTATTTATAAATTGTAATTAATGTAATTTCTGAAGCAATGATTGTATTGTTTAAGAAAATTAAATGGAATGGAATGGAATAATATAGGTATGTGATGAAAACACAAATAAACGCCCTTACAAAGATTTGAACCCGGCACCCCCCGCTTCGTAGGCAAGGCAGGGCTCTACCGACTAGCCTAGGAGGCAGTTAAATCAAACTAACGTAATTGTTTAATGGCATTCAAATCTTATAAACAAAATATTCATAAAATTTAAATAAACTTAAAATAATTTTATAAATGATAGAGTCTTTCAAATCGCTGCCAATCAAACTATCACAATAAATCAAACTATTATTTTGCATTTTTAAAATTCAGGTGCATGCTCTTTCATATATTGCTATTGAAGTATAAATACTCAAATATACAAACTTGGTAACGAGGGATAATGTGAAGCACGAATGCTTGTTTATTATTAAAGTTTTTTTACATAATACATGTGCTCATTGAAAATCCCCTATTACAATAAAGAGGTTCGATCTATTTTATAAGCATAAGGAGCGTCATAAGATACCTTAGGTTTTCTGAATTCCCAAGCATTAATTCTAATCCGTATTTTTATAAAATATGCGTTCTCACGTTTACACGTGCACATTTATTATAGAAAAGAAAAAACACATATTGGTTTCCGGGCTGTCTTTGTGAGTAAGTTCTTTTGATAGAGTGGTCAAAAAGCTTTTATTCGACAGCAAAAGCTCTCAATACGGAGGATCTACATTAGAAATACCTTTTACGACCTATACATATATTTGGTTCCGAAACTAAGCCGCGACAGGTGAATAATAGATGTAAAACTTTGCTTTGGCGCTAATGAGAACAATTATCGGTGGACCCGAACAATTAACCTGTAAATGTAGGTAAAATATGTAGTTGTGAGTTGAAAACTATAATAACGTGATTGTTTATCTATCTATATATACAAATGCGTGTGTCCTTACTGACTAAGTCATCTACGACGCAGAGCTGAAACTACAAATACTAGACAGTTGAAATTGCACATCAGATTACATTTATAATGTGTACAAGAGGTAAGAAGCGATTTTGAGAAATTCTACCCTTAAGGAGGTTAAAAAGGGGATGAACGATTATATGGCGTTCAAGTTTTATTTTAAGCTAAATAGTAACTTGAAACTTCCTGGAAAGGTAACATATTAAAATACACAGAATAAAAGTGATTGCAGCGTTTTTGGAAATTCATCCCCTAAGGGCGTTAAAAAGGGAAAGAACGTTTGAATGGAGAACAAGTTTTATTTTATGCTAGGTACTTGAAACTTTGCGAAAAGGTAATATTAAAATAGAAGAACAGTAATTTCAACATTTTTGGAAATTCATCCCCTAATGGGGTTAAAAGAGGATGAAAGTTTGTATGGGAATCAAGTTGTATATTAACTTAGGAGATTGAAACTTCGTATTAAGAATATTTCATTAAATACGAGAAAAGTAATTTCTGAAAGCATTTTTGTAAATTCTACCTCTAATTCAAAAGTGTTTTAAGTTTGTAACTGAAACGATTTAATTAGGGACTAGAAATTTGTAGGAAGAGCAAATATTAGAAAGTACAAACAACAATTTTAGTGCTTTTGAAAGTTTTGCCCCTAATAGGGTTAAAAAGAGGTTGAAAGTGTGTGTTCGGGAAATAAATCCACGCGGACTAAGCAGCAACAGCTAGTAACATTTTAAATGTGTTGGCTTCCTTAACAGTAGTAGACCGTAGTTCATTAATGTTGAAGGCTTGAAAATTTAATCTGCTTTTTACTTCATTTGCTACTTGTTATGTTTGTTTTACAAATATATTTACATATAAGTAGTTTTATTAATTCAGGTACACTTCATTCTGTTCTTATTTAAACAAGTACTTACTGTTAAGAAATATATCTTCCTTAAACACATTTTGTTAGAACGAGCAATATTTGTGCAATGATGCATCAAAATATATGCATGAATACATTTTTACGAAATGTTTCAATGAGGTCTAGCATAAAATTTCCGCTTCGCGCTTCAGTGTTTTGTTTTATTTTCCAGGATAAGTACTTACATACGTATATAGGTAAATACTACAATGGCTAAAGGCTCAAATGGTTTTAGTAAGCGATAGTAGCACGCAATATCTCCAGTAGATACATTAGGGGCCGGTAAACAATAGCTGAAAAGCACCTATTTGGCTGATATCGTCCGGTTGATGAGCGTCATTACATGTAATACAGCTCGAATGATACGTGTGTTAAATACCCTAAACTTATAGGGGGTATTAACCTCATATTTTTGCCGTAAAAATACATTTTACATTCAGGCAGAACATCTCGTTTATAAATATGACACAGAGACTCTGGTTAGTTCTTATCAGCCCTTATAAGCTACGAATATGTTTAATTTACGCTCAAGAAGTCAAGACGTCATTGGTAGCCTAGTTTAGAAATATATATTTTACGTTTTAGGGCCCGTTCCCATATTGTTTCTCGATTACCTGCGGCATTATGAAATGAATGTGGTGTAATTTTTCTCAACAGACCACTCAACTCTCTGCGTAATAATGAAAAAGCGCTACGCTAATTTACAAAAATACTCGAATATGCTTACTTGGAATTACTTTATATTCATGATTAACGTAGTTGACGACAAATAATATAAAACAAAAATAATTGCATTGCAATTTCTGAATATAAGTATAATATTTAGAATCAGAAAGTAAGAACGCACTTAACTACAAGGGGATAAAACAGCTTTATTGCATTGACTCTATATTTTTAATATTTTTAATAGATTTATAAAAAGGTGAAATAATATAGTTATGTTGTTTTTACTTTACGTAATACGGCTGGTTTTATATCGTTGCATGCTAGACCAGATACAATGCATGTGCATCACATATTTCAGACAATGGTACGGAAAAATCTTCCATGGGAAGTGGGACGGTTTTTCTCAGCGCATTATTGTGGATATCGACGTGGTATGAAAAATGTTATATATTACTAGCATGTGTCTTGGAAATAATTAGATTTATGTGATAAAAAAAATGTTAGAAAGGATTGGGTTTGAAAATGTATTAAAAGCGGTTACAAAACTATGGCTGTCAGAAAAGCGCATTGATAAAACTTGGGTTAGGTTAGGTTAGAAACATTTATTTGAATAACCGATTTTAATTTGACATTACTCTCAATGCATCAAATTTCGCATTTAGTAAAACTCCAAAAAAATCATCATTCAATTACTAACTTAAACTTACCCAACAAATAAGTATCTTCCAAAATTAAAAATTCAGGGAAAATTATGGTCTCACATTTTTTTTGTTCTAAATTTATCAGTAAATACCTGTTATAAGTATAAATAATATGAGATAATGCCACGAGATTTGTGCATAAACTTGGCCATAATGTAATAAAAGTTACATTATGTACCTAATGTATAATAATATTTTAACTTCGACGTGTACAGACGGAAGTCGAACGAAGGAAATATGGGGGCTGTCTACCGTCTTGTTGCATCTTTCGTTCCAATCGTTATATACCTATTACGGTTATCTTTTATTTGGTTGTTTAGATTCACCAACAGGTAATACTTATAAATAGTTATTGATATTTATGAATGCAATACAAATTGCTGGAGTATTTACCTAATAACAGGAAATAATATACATACAAAAGTAATTGCTTACATACCTAAAGGTTAATTTGAGTAGTGTGAATATAAATGCATGCTTCAAAGTGAAATAACGTAACATTTTATTTATTTAATAAGTATATTATGTAAGTATTGAAAATAAAATCAAGTATTTTTTTATAGGAATCACTTCTATGATAGGAATCATCTCATCACACAAATATATTCCTTTTCCGAGATAGGGACTTACAACTATGCAGGTAAAGTGACAATATGTAAAAATGTCATCTAGAGAAAGTGTCCTTCACTTAAACACATACTAGCGACCCGCTCCCGCTTCGCACGGGTAGAACCTTAACAAATTATACACTTTAACCTTCCTCAACAATCACTATTGATAGCAGAAAACTGCATGAAAATCCGTTCAGTAATTTTTGAACATTATTTATCGCGAACATACATACAAACAGACAGACGTGCCGGAGGTAGTGATTTTACTTAGATACGTTTCAGGATAAATGTAAGTAGTCAAACTTGTTATAAATATCTACTTATTTTCTTGTCAAAAAGAGACACGCAAGCTGAAGTCTAGATTAACTGGAAAGTAATGAAAACCTGCAAAGCAAGTTTATACTCTAGATTTTTTTTTTGTGTAGTGTACATGCCCTTGTTTGCGTCGCTGGGCGATCGGAGAAGAATAAATATGAGAAAGAAAATTAGGTCAAGTACAGATACGCTAGAGAAATTATATGTTAAACTTAAGAAATATTTATTCCTCAGTCTTTTCATAAACTATCTTTTCTTGACAAAAGGAAGTATTACTGCAATTTTCTGCCGCCAGAGAGCAGCACTATCACATATTCTGAACTATAGAGTAACTTAAACATACTATGTCTTAAACAGGTTTTTTGGTAAGTTTTCACTATGATATTGATGCATCAAGGCGGTCTGATTACAGAGGCCTACCGCAAAATGCGGAAATCAAAATTTCGTTAACTGCCTATATCGCTCGAATATGCAACAGTGATAGTGCAAATTAACGAAATTTTCGATTTTCTTCTTTCGCGGTAGGCCCTCAGTATTTGCTAGAGGCGCCCTCTACGCAGAGTTTTTCGTAATATCCCCTATTGGTACTTAACTATAAAAAAGAAGTACTACTAAAAAAAAGTTCGTAAGATGGTAGTAAACTATTAGTCACACGTCACACCTGTTATTTTTATGTGGTTGTTGCTTTTTGGACGACACTTTATCTGGAACTGTTTTAGTTAATCCCTACTGTATCATCAAAATTATTCCAATACCTATGTAAGTACGAATGTTAACGTAAAAAAAACTTTTGCTTAAATATATCAGGTATTTTGTTAAAAGGTGGCCGTCTTTTCTTCCTTATGAATATTATTATATGTTTTTTCTCATAAGCCGTGTGAAGTAACGTACGGATATGGAGCAATACGTTTTGATAACGTACCAGGTATAAGCTTTTAAACTGTTCTTCCCAGATTCTTTGTGGCATTAAAGGGGTTGTAGCAAAACATGAAACTTTCAGCTCGCATTATACATACAGTCGAGTAAAATTTTAGAAAAAGGTCACTTCTGCGGACAATATAGTAAAAGTTAACGACTCTGGTACATAGATATCCCGTTTTTCTGCTCTGAATCACTCAAATACTGAAAAAAACCGTAGCCGTGCCGTAAAAAATGCTTTAGATTCCCTTTAATTTGCGATGTCCACAAAAAAGAGGTGCGACCCAATCATAATCCGAACATCACCTTTAGCATATGTTTTGTTACATTTCATTTTATGTGTTAGGTATTATTACAATTTATTTGTATCCAAGTTTATTCGGCAAGGCCCACCCACCGTAGAAAAACAAGATGATGCCAGTCTATTGCGACCATAGCTAGGCCACCAGCTTGCCATGCTAATACAAAACATTTTGTACTACCACTGATATAACTAGACCTTTAAACCGTAACTAGTATGCTTAATCGGAGATCACATTAACACTGGTTCTTACGTCCAGCATTTGGAATACCAGCTGTGATTGGCTTGCAAACTGCATAATGGACATGGCGCCGCTATAATATGCACCCGACGCTTAAAATACCTTGCTAATGTTTCACTTGAATCAGTAATATGACACGGATTTTGTGCCCACTCGGATCATTAATTTTATCAATAAGTTAGACGTAGCAAAATCAACCCTACTTAGATATTATAATCCTATCCTAATTAGGACGGAATTGGCAAGTTATTTAATTTGCAGTATTTCGTATTAATCAAAGATAATCCAAAAAAAACAATACGATAGGTCAAGTAGTTCTTGAGATATTTCGCAATGTGACAGACATACAGATGGGTGGACGAACGGACGGACAGAGTTGCACTATAAAGGTTCCTTTTATACCTTTTTGGTACGGAACCCTAAAAAGAGTCTGACAAAACCATACCAGTTCATATCGTATTTTTGGAACAAAATACTCGTTTTGTAAAAAAATAGGTGCTATGTTAAATAATTTCCTGTCTTTTGCATAACGAGTTATATTCGTTTACAATAAAATTACTAATAATTATTTATATCAAAATTTCAAAAAATCGACGAAGACTAATCAATTAAAATTGAAAAGGAGTCGGTACAGTCAAAAATAATAATTTGTGACCCATTTTGTACCTTGTTACAGTGACAAATAACATGAAAGTCGCTAGAGACCTCATACTATTGTCACTGTGTTGTTGTTATCTATATTCAAGAAATTAGCTTATATTCTTGTTGTATCAGAAATATTTATTACTTACTATTGCAGAATAAGAATATTTGTGTAAGCCAAATAATGTAATATAAGAGTTGTAGTACAAAATTTACAAGCAAAATTCTGCAGCAAAGTTAAATTTACGGGCAATAACACTAAGGCACCTAACTTTAAAATACCTTTGTACGAGTACTAGATATGACAAGAAACTAGTTTCATTTGGCTTGCAAATGAGCGTTTCAGTGGAAATAAATATCTATACACACCACAACCTTATTTCAACGGAATAAATTCTACAAATGTATACATATTTAAGTTTCTCCCTGTACATAATCACAAACCCAACGCGCAATTATCGACCGCTGCATTTTGTTAATGACTTCAAAAATATGCATGACAACTTATTTAAATGAGTGTACCTATTACTTGATCTATTTATTGCGCAATTACGTTTTGCCAGTTAGATTTGTTGCTTAGATAAACTTATTCGTAAATAATAGAGTACATAGTCCAAATACCTATTAGGTACTTGAATTTACGCAAATCATGAGTTATTATTTCCAAGTCGTGTTGCACACTCTTTGCAGCATCAGGCTTATTTTTCTTATTTGTCTATTATAAATTCAAACTCAAAATTGACTTAAAAAGTATTTGTCATTCGGATTAGTTCAGGTTACTTTTTTATACTGTACCCCTAGTGTAAATAAATTCGATTTCCAAACGTGACGTACGCGTTTGCGTTTAGTCTCATTTTGTATTGGATTTCGAAAGAGCGCGCCAAGCGGGACGTTTTGGAAACTCAAAATCCTATACAAAATGAGACTTAACGCAAACGCGTTCGTCACGTTATGATGTCGATCAAAGTTACACTAGGGGTACTGATTTGGTTGTGTCGTTGATGTGGTTTTCTGTTTATTGTAAATATTTATTAAAACAATATCAAAGGTATATTCCTCCCTTTTATTCATACAGTCCACCATACCATACCATCTTTTTAAGTCGTTTTCGCTTTCTTAGCTTTATCTAAACTGTATAAAACAAAACTATGTATAACATAATTGGAATTGTATATCATGTATTTATAAAATATAGGTGTTAACTATGGGTACCTAATATAACTTACATTATAAAAAAGGTATTGATGAAAATGCACCGTTAAATTCCAGAAAACGACTAACTTTTACCTAGAAATATTTTACTAATGGGTAAAACTTCTTAATAATCTTCTTGCAACGTAGCTTGTAAGAGGCGTACTCACTACTCACTTATATAGTGTCATAAGCCATAAAATACTGTGATGAACTCACCTTCTATAAATGAGTTTTTTTGCTTATTTTAAAGTCGTTGACATCACCAAAGATGTTGGGCCATGGTTTGCCATCTATTTTAGATTTCACGCCTACTGTAAAACATTTTAGTTTAATTTTAGTAAGCTAGCCTCACATTCACCGTTTAATATTTTATTATAATCGTTGAACTTTAAGACCGAGAAGCTCCATGTAATGCAATGAAAGCATTCCCTTGTCCCGTGTGAGTTTGCATAGAATTAAACCGCGCACTTTGTATTCAGATGACTTAAAGACTGTATTTAAATGAAATGTATTGAGAAAACGCTGAGGAAATGAGTTTCTTTCAGAGCGTTCGTTTTTGAAACTCCGACCAACGCTACTATTTAAAGTTTCTTTAGCTACCCAGTGCTTTATTCTGGATTGATTATAATTATAGAAGATGAATGCATGATAACTAAATTTAGGTCACTGAACCTTATTGTAATATAAAATAGTTTATATACCTATATATATTTCGTGGATACTTACAACCATTCATCGAAAGCGTGCGAATAATCTTTTATTCATAGGCAATAAGGTTTACGTGGTATTAAGGACTGGTAGATAGATTATTTGTTTATTTTACACACAATACACACAGAAAATGACAAACAAGTACTGGCAGTTTTAATATTAATTTATGAAGAAATATTTTTTAATAATAAGTATAGTGATCTTTTGCTGATATGCATGATAAGATTGATAAGTACATGTTCAAAGGATTTTTAAATACAATTGTGTCTTGAACATATGAAGGTGGAATACGCCGTCGATACGCTATAAGGCATTTTTGATTCGATTAACTATACAGAATGATTCAGGAGACGTGAGCACGATCAAGCCTGCATATTCAGTAAATTATCAGCAACTGTTTCGTACCAGTATTTGTGAGATTAACGTTAATTAAATTTTTACTGTTCAAAAAAAAGAGTTTTATTTTATTTACGATATTTATGGTCACCCTCTTTGTTTTATCCATAATAAGTGACAAATTGAATGTCATCGGAGTGTGGTTACTTTTATAAAATCGTATCTCACTCAAGTGTGACATTTTATTTTCTTCATAATCAAAGTGCTGTAATAACGGTTAAAGAGGTTTTATCTTTGTTAATTAAGTATTGTAAGGTGTCCATGATTGTAGATAATCAAATTTGTCCTTAACAAAAAGTTAAATAACAGATAAAAAGCGTGATTGTTTTATTTAAATATGATGGTGAACGATGCATTAACATTTACTGATTGTGTAGGCTTAGTCCTGCTCAAGTCTCATGAATCACCCTGTATAACGAACTTTATGTTATTGACGTTATCAATGTTATCTTATCAAGCTTGCACTGATCATTTATAAAATCAAAATTCCACCTCAAAGTTCCGAACCAGCAACTTGTAAAATAGAGGAAGAACTAAGCAAGTATTTGCTGAAACTATAATAACTAATTTTACACTCTACCTATACTATTATAACAAAACAAACATAATGTAAGGTTTAGATTATGTTTAGCATTTTTTTTAATACCACGTCGGTGGCAAGCAAGCATACGGCCCGCCTGATGGTAAGCAGTCTCCGTAGCCTAGGTACGCCTTCAACTCCAAAGGAATTACATGCGCGTTGCCGACCCTAACACTCCGCACCCTCGTTGAGCTTTGGCAACCTTACTCACCGGCAGGACACAACACTATGAGTAGGGTCTAGTGTAAATAAAATAAAGAGTTGAGTTCGACTCTTTATTTTATTTTTTAACTGATAACCGATTTTTTTACAGTGTTACAATAGATAAGTACTTGCCTACTGTACTCGTAACACTGTTTGTAAACAAATCGGTTATATTGTTCATGTCATTGACATAGATTCAACTGTGTCTAATTAAATTTCAATACTGCATCTATGTATGTGTGACTTTTTTGGATAACAATACGGTTTAGGTATATTTTAGTTACAATAAGACGGAAGTACATGATAGAAACCTTTTGAATATTTTATTATTGGTACGCATTTTTAACTTAATGCATCGCGACGAGATGTAATAGTAGATTGTTAACCAAGATATGAAAGGCACGCATTTCTGTCGAGGTAGTTTGTCCAATAGTCCGGGACTGAAATGATGTCTTTCAGCCGTGTTATACACTCTAGTTTTCATTTCGAATACGAGGAAAGTAAAATACATGTGTATTTTAAAAAGCATGACTAAGTATAAACTTTTGTAGTATTTCTTGAGGGTACTTTTAATTAACAATTTAGGTAAAAGTGTCATGATTTATGGAACGACGAATTAAATATTAAAATATAAATTGTAAAAAAAAACCTTTTAATGTCAAATTTTAATTCCTTATTGTAATATAAACGAAAGAACTTACTGGGAAAGTAAAAAGCTCTAGTGCAGAAAAGTATTATTTTCTGCACACTTTTTAGAACAACAACGACCCATTTTCAGAGCATGAGAAATAATGAAAATATACATACGGCTAAAAGATTGATGTCAGTGTCCAAGTGTGCCTTATTAAAGGTATTATATAACTTAATGTAGCATTAATCTTTTGACCTCTGAATTGATTTGTCACGAATACAATCATAATGAAGTACAATTTCAATTGATATTTCTGAATGGTTGACATTGGCTTGACCACAATGTAAATCGCCATTTAGGTAACGGTAACATTATGACAATGCCAGTTCACGGTAACATCATATCAAAGTCAGGTTTGTTAGCATACAGAAACCTTCACATTTGTATTGAAATTATTGAAAATTGTGTAATTCACGGTTGTGGGTGGACTGTTTAAGTGATAAAGACGGAAAATTGTTACACAAGAGATCCTTGAGTCATCTGCAGTAACTGAATGCACCCGTATGTAAACTTAAGAACTAATGTTCATTTGTTCACCCTTTATTTAATTAACATAAAATAAAGGGTATGAATAAAAAACAATGTAATTTTTCTACTTGTCGACTGTAATGGCTGAATTATGATTTCGTATGCCAAACTATAATTGCGTTCTTTTCATGTGTGGGCTTCCACTCAACTATATGATTCATTTTGATACGCTGTAGTCAACTATTAAAAAAATACCAATCTCGTGCCGCCGCGCTCCCATAGAAAAGACTAAACGGGCGTGGGGCATAGAGCCGCGGGGCGGACGGGCGTGTTTATGTCAACATTTTTGTCCACTGATATAGTGGTATACTGACCAATTTTCATGAATTATTTAGGTTTTATATTAAAAAAAGTAATATTTTAGAACCTCGTAGAAAAAATATTGTATATACTAGTGATATAATCAAGCTTTTCAATCTCGTACCTTATTTAGACAACTCAGCATGCTTCGTTGCCTAAACACGATACTTGACTGATAAGCTCCCTATTATATCACGATTGTATAAAATACTATTTTGACACTGCCAGTGCATATTAATTCCTTTCGAAAGAGAAAATAATTGCGAAATGAACGTTCTACACAACTTCGCCTGACAATAATTGATCACTTACTCCCCAAGTATTAAATCCATTAAACTACTATCATGTTTAATTGTCCATATCGTCTACTCTTCCCAACCTCATATATATTATTTCCTCGCTTTAGAAAACGTACTGTATTTCGGATGGTGCAAGGTTGCGTTTGAAACGGCACAGTGAAATAAGCTACGCCTTTGGAAAGGGAGTATCACTGTTTGTTTCTCCAAGTAAGTGTGTCAGGTGGTTAATAAGGCGCGGTCGATGAGACATGTGAGTAAATGAACGAAACAGAGTAACAGCTTCATTCGACATTGTTGTGTGTGTTATACAAGCTGCACTACTGAAGGCATGAAGCGCATGTTGACTTGTCGCCGTTAGTGTGCGTGACTAGTTTATTTCTAAACATATCATAGAGCTCCACTGTACCTTTATTATACTTGTGAACTACTCACAGTGTGGACATTTATACTCAGGCAAACCTACTTTGTCAATAGAAAAATACGCAAAATTATTTTCACCAGACCAATTAGTAAAAGCCCTTTTGATTGTTCAAAAACTAATGAGAAAATTGTATTTTATCCACATTTGGGGCAACAAAGTAATCAGATGCAAATTTTGAGTTGTTTGCTGTTAGATGATAGGATTGACTTTTAAATGATGATTTATAGATTTTGTTTGATTTTATTGGTATTCCATACTTAGTATTTTCGTCGCGTTGGTGTGGTGAAAAAATTTGTGTTTCACTCGGAGGGAAAGTTTGTTTAACCCTTTAACACCCTCGCAACGCTCAAGATTCCACTTCTCAAACCACTCGCTACTCGTGGTTCAATTTTGGAATCTTTCGCTTGGTTTTTGACATATGAGGTGTCGTTGAATTAATCAGAATTGTGGTAGAAGCATAGACTATATACAGTTTGAAAATGGCGCCCGAAAATGAAAAAGGGGGGGGGGGGGGGGGGAGTTACCATAGCAATATGGGTATCAAATGAAAGCACGTGAAAATACCATTTCAAAAATATATAGGTATCAATTACACGTTCCATGGTTCCAGCTCTTTATTTATTAATACAGAAAAGACAAATTCGAATCTATATATCTTTATTTCAAGGTTATTTAATGCTGTCACTCTGTTCCGTTTATTTACTCCAGTGGCCGGCACTCACTCTGCATGCTAAAACAAAACACTGTCACTAGTCGCTTCACGGACATGGGTTTGGTAAGCGGACGATCTCTATCAATGTCACGCTTTGGAAATTTAGTGAAAACATCCGAATTAGAGGGTTTTGATCTGTAAGAGCACGATTCCATTTTTAATGTCGTTGTAGTAGATTAGGTATGGCCTGTTTTACATGTTTAAGTGGTATGGTTTAATCATGTGTTGCCTCTTAAGGCCGCATAGATAACCTTTCGTCATAAGATAGTATTTCATGTTTCTAATACGTAACTGTCAAAGATAGAAAGGTGCGGTATTATTTTCGGTGTGGTTTGGTGTATAAATTGTAGGTATACATGACACGCCCTACCCGACCTAAACTAAAAGAATTTACCCTAAAATTGACCAACAAATAAAATTGTACGGTCTAGTTACGTTTACTCCCTACGGGGCATTGATTTTGGACTAGGAGTACGTTTCCCTAAAATCTAGTACGTAAGTACAGCGTAACTGTCAGCACAGTCATTCTAGCCGATGTACCTATTTTATGTAATTCCATATTTAAAAATAGAGCAGCAAAACAAGTCGCATGCGACTTCACGTAGTTTTTAAAACGCCGGTTATTAGTAAACATGCTCGTATACATTATTCAGGCGTTTGTTGGTTTCGTAGTTAATAAATTCGATTTTAGAGACCGAAATTAAATTTCATCGGATTATTCTTACGTAAACTCTTATTTAAAATTACATTTTCATAAAACCCATGCTCATACCTATGATACGTTTCAGAAATGTTGTATACAGGGTAATTTTTAACCTTTTGAACGCTTTATGTCATAAACACAAACATCACTGAAACGCCATGCTCCCGGGCGCAAGCGAGCTAATGTAAACCTTACTCGAAAGTGTGAAGGTTGCTTTGACAGCGTACGTGATGACACCTATTAGTTGTCCTTGGCGCTGTGGGCACGACTAGTAACGACGCCTTTAGGGGATAAGGCCTTCAAAGGGTTAACCCAGATACAGCGAGTTTTTTTGCACTGTTTTTGTAATATTTTGATAAACAAATAATAGAATAAAATGATTGTTGTCTTCACGCTTAAAATCATAAATCAACTCATAAACTGAACCTGAACAATTAGCTTCAAAAATCCATAAAATCCGTAATACGCTTTAACACTGCTATTATTTTAAATTTACATGCCTCTAGCTCATACTCGCGTGTGACGAATCAATCCGTTTGCGTTCAACAAACATAATTTTATCGCATGCCTAGAGAAGAACAAAAGAGAGTTTATTACTTTTTTATTGCTAAGATTGTTACGTATGATGTAACAAATACCGAACTTCGTGTATGTTTAGCTAGTTTACATATCTTTATTATTACCAGGTGGGCGGGTAGGTACCGATCCATTAAACTGGACAGTTATGTTGCGCTAGTGCATGAGTATTACAGCATTTTTCGATGCCGAAACAGCGTATGCAGGTAATTAAAATCTGTATGGCCCGATTCGAACTACGTTTATTGCTAAAGATACGATATGGATTAGATATGTCAGTGTCAAAAGACACATTTCTTAGCGTAGCCAACATGCCAATCGATAACGCTCCGTAGCGTAGCGTAGTCATCGCTCTCTATCACTCTTCCATATTAGAGCGACAGTGACAGTTGCGTTTCGTTCGCTACGGAGCGTTAACGATTGGCATGTTGGCTATGGCTACGCAGGCAGGTGTAACAACTCGGACAACGGGATTCGATATTGACATTGACGACATTGGTATTATATTCCGACGTGTCGGAAGCCGGTGTTACTCGAAGGTATATGAAATATGTAGTTTAAAGTATGAACCATCATCTTCACAAGGCGGTTCAGTGACGATAAATGCAGTGACCTTAACTTTGAATAACGTTCTCTAAACAGTCATACAATTAAATAATAAATATATGCTTGTAATTTAAAACTATAACGAATATATCACTTTTATTAATAAATTAAACAAGAATCGTTTTTCACAGTTTTCCAATCATAATATATCATTGATAATTTAATCTGAATCGGGACTTGAATCACGTGCACGTATTATTAAATATTTTAATTGCACGCGATTAGTTAAGCCCTCTTTCAGTTTAAATTATGAGTGAAAATCTTGTTGGTTTGAATGAATATAATTACAACATTGAGCCATTATTATTTAAATACGTATATATATTTTAAAATTTACTTTTATCAGAAGAATAATACTTACACAGATTAATTGGTCCCATAGTAAAAGCTCTTAAAAATAGCCTACATACATATTCAGCCCGTAAATTATTGCAGGTGACTAAATAAATAAACAACCTGTATAGACAGACCAACCACCTCCTCCTTCTTCCTCGCATTATCCCGGCATTTTGCCACGGCTCATGGGAGCCTGGGGTCCGTTTGGTTACTAGCCCCGAGAATTGGCGTAGGCACTAGTTTATACGAAAGCGACTGCCATCTGACCTTTCAACCCAGAGGGTAAACTAGGCCTTATTGGGATTAGTCCGATTTCCTCTCGTTGTTTTCCTTCACCGAAAAGCGACTGGTGAATATCAAATGATATTTCGTACATAAATTCCGAAAAACTCAATGGTATGAGCCGGGGTTTAAACCCGCCACCAGCGCGTCGCGAAAAAAATTGACTGAGCTATAGAAATCAGCAGCATCAGCCGGAATGTATGAAACAACCAATTTTTTTTTGCGATTTCAACATTTTTCCCATAGTAAAAGTTGTTTAGTATGACCTATAAAGTCATTACGTAGAATATGAACGGTGGTTATAATTTCATGCTGTATTGTATCATATACAACAATTTCTTAAACGCTATCTCATCATTATCGATCATTAACAAAGCTATTATTTTCAGTCGATTGGATATTTACAGCCACAGATAGGTACTATAGTATTCCTGTCGAACAATTGACCTGTGAAGGGTGATCGTGCGTGGCATTTGCGTGCTTAATCACTCGACTTAATACGTAACTATCGCCAGTCCTTTCTTTATTATCTACTAATTTGGTAATAGTCAGGTAACCATTAAATTCTTAATTAAATGAATGGAAATAATTCGTTCATACCAAAAAGAGACTGTAATAGAGAGGTAAGGTAAGTTGCTCTTTAGCGATAAGACCGCCTGTTGTCACCTCGGTCTTCATGTACATACTTATGTCTCTCTGTAAATGTTATTTTGAAGATGTGCAATAAAGCGGATTTGTATTGTATTGTGAGTCTAAGAAAAAAACGTGCGCTTTATTTTGACATCCAAAATAGATGGCGCTTTACTGCGCCATTTGTTTTGCGGTTACTGAATTGTCAAACGTCAACATTTGACCTGTACAGCGCCATCTCGATTACCTGTCAAATTCGAACCACGAAATTATTTTAGATTTTACGCATCTTACTCATCTTTCCTATTGATCTGCAGTATTTTTAAGGTACGTACATAATATAGGTACCTATTTTTTATAAATAATTTTTGATTCAGTGAATTATCTTTAACCATCCGAATATAGTAGTAAGTAAAAGTTACACATTTTAGTGAGCATTTTAGTAAGATTTAATTGCAATTTATTTTATACACCTGTAAATTAATAGCATACGCCGATACACTTACATATATGCATGTCGGATCGGATATGTCAATGTCAAAAGTGATGTTTCTTCAAACCTATCTAGACCTAATATTTGATGTATGCTAAAATTCGAATCGGACCGTGTGTATTAAATAAAAAACATGCTTATGTGCATTAATTTTAGTAATGCAATTCAATGAATGACTATACTAATTATAATTATTATAGTTCTTAACTATGTATTTTTTTTTGCAATTCGGTCCACCCATATGCATATCTAATAGATATAATAAATTAGATATTATTGCATACATAGCTTCATTGCTACACGTATTTATTTACCAATCGCTCATAAATGTCAATCAGTTATCCGTACGATCCCGTAATATATGCTAGTATTGCCTAAGCATAGAGAGAATAATATACATTAACTTCTTACGACATTAAAAATATTTAAAATGACCTGGCAATTTACACACAATTACAAAAATGGCTGACAACAAATGCCTTTTATGACATGTCAGATTATTATAATAATGATTTAATTTTAATTTAATCATATTTATGTGGATGTTTTAATTGTGTTGATTATTTTTTAATTGTTTTATTTTATTTTTACTTTAATTTGATAATTATTATTTTAATGAATTGTTATTCAATTGCCATCGACTTATTATATAAATTACCCTTTTGACATGTAAAATTTGGAATTTTATTAAAGGAGGAATATGAATAGGAATATATGTATAAGTACCGCACACTTGCTTAATATTTTCTACCACGCTATACTGCGATTTTTTTATGTTTGAGTACTTATATTCTGATATTTATATCAGAATATAAATTGTACTTCAAATCCATTTAATATCAAATTATAATTGTTTATAATATAAAAGAATACAACGTACTGGGAAAATAAAATGCTCTATGCAGCGTTTCATTTTCTGCACACTTTTTAGAACAACAACGACCTACTTTCAGAACATGAGAAATGAAAAAATGTTTTCGTGATTTTTTTCTATCGAGCTAAGTTTGAGGTTATATTCAGTCTACCCTTGCATACTTCAATCAGTTTTTGTTATTTTTTCATGGCATATGCCCTTGATTAAAACGTGCACTCAGTTATAATTCAATATAAAAACTAAAAAAAATCGGTACCCAATTTGTGCCTGAAATGTGAAATTAAACTCGAATTACGTCCTTAATTTTTCGGCAAAGAAAATATTTGTGACAAAACTGCCAAAAGACAAAGTCCAATATGACTAATTACTATAGCAGTTAACTCGATATTTATACAGCGTGTATTTTTGATATTACCGCATAATCAAAGGATAGTTAGTTTAGGCTTTAATGAACACGATTTCTAAGGTTTTATAAAAAATGGACGACTTTTATTTCTCCATATAAAACAATTCAGCAAGCAATGTTTGTTTTAACTCAAAACGTCGCATTTAATGACGCGATATCACAACGATCATAAATGACCATTATGTACGAAATACATTGCCGCTCGAAATATCCTCAAAAATATGCTCTGGTAGTTAAGACTAAGGGCCTACGCTAGCTGACGCGGGTGCACGGATCGGACGAGCGGGTTAACGAAAAATAGTATGAGCAACGCTAACTGAAGCGGACGCGTGCAGTGGATTTCACCTACAAATAGAACCCGCTTGCGTGCGCACGCGGCGGGCGTCCGCGTCAGCTAGCGTACGCCCTAAATAATAAAATCATTGCTTTATAGTACTAAAACCTACATCAAGTTTCAGTTCGCGGGTGTATAAAAAATACACACTGTCTGTATGTAGTCCAATAATTAGCATTGGCACTGTTATATAGTTTAAATAAAATGCGCACAGAAACAAAGGCTTTAGACTCAGAATTTTAGGTTAAATTACGATTGCACTTTACACCGGCACCGGTAGGTACGCGATTTGCTAATATGTTATGAAACCGTACAGATGCGTGCGTCATACTACACTATTAGCGACCACCATACATGTCGCGCCACTCGTGACCATAACAATACTACAACTGCATAATCAATTGTAAGTACATGCTAAAATCTGAATGGGAAAACTTATGTTATTTTAACCACACGACGTTAACATTTTAACTCCCGAATAACACTAGACCCTAGTGAGTGTTGCCAGAGTTCAACTGGGGTGCGGAGTGTTAGGGTCGGCAACGCGTAGGTACGAGTATGTGTTACACCTCTGGAGTTGCAGGCGTTCATAGGCTACGGAGACTGCTTACCATCAGGAAGGCCGTATGCTTGATTGCCACCTGTTTGTTTTATGTTAGTATTGTATTTATTTTAAAATTACGCGCAGTAGAATTTAATGTAGGTATATTGAGCACTGCATATTGAGGCAAGTTAACTTATTTACTACCTATACGTGAGTTTATATGGCTGTTAACTATATCGTACGTTCCGATAAAGTGTCCGACAATGTGCAAATATGGGAAATTATCGCACGTTTTGAAACAGGTGATATGTCACATTAATCTTTGTATCGTAGTTACCTATGTCTATAGGCCTTTATATTATACGACTTAAAAACGACAGACCCCCAAAAACAAAATAACTTAACAATTTTTTGCATAAAAACTCATGAAAATTGGTAAACAATAAATATATTTTCTACTTTGAACAAACTTTAGATGCTTTAAAATAACGCTGCGCACAGTTCGCAGTAAAATGCAGAGAAAGATTTTCTCATTTTGCATAGATAAGAGACAGTTGAGGTTAGCCTCTCGATTGGAAGGAAGCCAGCGATCGCGAGAGCTCTTGACCTAGAGATACATTTATAAACAGAAAAATCTACGTTTACGCAGATACTAGGAACGTAGCTAGGACAACGGAAAATCAAAGAAAGGGATTCTACAAAGCGCATATAATAATTTACGGGTTTAATAATGAATAAAGCAAATCAGATATTTTTCTTAAAAACATTGTTGGAGTGGCAGGCGTACATAGGATACGGAGACTGCTTACCATCAGGCGGGCCGTATGCTTGTTTGCGACCGACGTAGTATAAAAATAATTAACTGGATTCACAATCTGCCGAAAGAAATGGCCACACAAAAGATGCTCGAATGGCTTGGGCACTACTTTTGCTCCCAGTCTCGTTTCGGCCGTCGACAACGATATCGTCGATAACTGTCAAACATGACGAAATGTTCTGTGAAAAAATACGCTTATAATAGCAAAAGAAAAAACAAGAATAAAGGATGCCATATATTTCTTTCAGTGAGTTCTATTGATATTTTAACAGAACTAATGTGAATTCGCTGTAATTTCATGGTATTTAATAATTAATTCACACGCTATTCATTTTGAAGTTTATACTTGTACAATCATCATCACACGTTATTTAATATGCTTAAAAATCATATATATAACATACCTAAGCATAGAAAAGCTGAGGCCTCGTAAATACTTAAAACGAAAGTAATTGAAATATTGATTTAGTTATTCTTTTGTTATTATGTGTAAATTAAAACCGTGTGTATATATAGCGACGATATTTAAGTAGTGTAGAAACATGAGGCTGATTTGAACTTACATATTGATCACATTTCGATATCACTTGGCTATGCATTTTGCTTGCAGTTACAGTTCATAACATATTTATCAATAAAAAAGTCGAATGTTGCTCCAGTTAGTTCGAAAACCACTGCACCCCTTAAAGGTCGCCCGCTCGATCCGGATGACACCAAGCACGCATTAAAAAAAAACTTCAGAGTGGGTACCTAACTTAAAAAAATCTTATGAGTGAGAATTACTACTAGAGTCAAACAAAGTATCATTTCACTAATGCAATTCCCGTACTCGACTGATATCTAATGTGTCGTACCGGCATGTTACTCATTACCTCGCCTAAATTATGTGTGACAGAAACTTGGCAGTGTCACTAACGTATTTATCATACTTAGTGACGGATGATAGAGTTACATACTTTGATACTGATCTTGACGACTTGTATCAAAATTACATACGTTGAAATAGGAAGAGGCTATCCCAAGGAATGCAAAAAATATTAGCAACAGTTCTAAAAGTAGAGGTTTCAGGATTTTGTATTGAGAATCTATTTCGAAGGCTATTCACGTTCAACTTTGCCTGAGAAGATTGCTAGAAGAGGGCTAACTGGAGACGCCTTGTCTATAATTTTGTGTACAAAACAGTCTGCCGATTTGTACGTAACTTAACGTACAAATAGCCATGTCAGATAAATGTCAGTCCATACAATAAATATGACCATTGGCCAAGGTTTTCGACAGAAGGGTAAGCTCTTAAAGACGACTCCAGTTGTTAAATCATCCAAGGCTAGAATAGGTAACTATTTAATTTAAGACCCGATTTACACATTGATTAGCTTTAAGTGCGAGTTTTTACGCGTACTACTAAATCAGGTCTAAGGATAATGCTCTTTATCATTCATCGCCGTGGATAAAACATCCATCGCGTTCTGGCAAGTGCAAATGTAATGCATAATATCTCTTTCATTATCCATAATGATTACTATAGCTTGAATTGAATGTATTGCGTGAAATAAATTAGATAGGTAACCATAAATATATAATTATAGAGACGTTGAATGACCAACATCATCATAAATGACAACTGTGGCAAACACCACACCTAACCGAGGGAACCTACGAAAATTTCCTTGGAACAAGTTCAAGATGTGATCATTACGTAAACTTGCTCAATAAACAATTTGGACGTTGTCGATATATGTCATCCTTGGCTGATTCTGTGGATTCGAGAGAGACAGGAAATGTGGGAAGCCGTGACGACAGGTAATTGGCCCGGGACGCCAACAGGTGGCGGTGTCGTCGCCCCGTCGTGAACTAATCCCCATTGACGTGCGTAAAATACTCGGGACACTATTCTGGCACTGTGTTCCAAACGCTTAAAGAATTATCAGTTAAACATCGTGGAACACGCAGAATAATTGTGATCGCTGATTATACATGATTGTTGCAGATCTTGAGGTCAATTATACTAGTTTTATACCTAACAGGTATTCACACGCAAACTACTCTGAAGCCAATATTTAAAAGAGCCTATCTAACGAAAATTTTTGAACAAGATGAGCTCTGCAGCTTGTGTTAGTAACGTTTGGCGCTTGCTTACACAAATAAACAATATGTAGGTAATAAAATTTGACGTAGAGTTGGTCTGTTCATAATATTCTGAAGTAATGTTTTTACGTCGGTGACAAACAAGCATACGGCCCGCCTGATGGTAAGCAGTCTCCGTAGGCTATGTACGCCTGCAACTCCAGAGGAGTTACACTAATTTTACGGTTTAAACTCACTTGTTTTTCATCACTCGCGCGACATGTTTCGGTTACAGCGCGGCTTACGTGGGCGATGATTCGCGAATGCGACGCGGCGCGGCGGCCCAACGGCATTCGGAGATCACCCACGTAGAACACTTCCATAGGTATCAAAGGATTGAATACTTAGGTAAGACAATGTCTTAGCTTAGGTCTCCTTTCGCAAGTACTAACAGTGCGAGCAGCGTTCACGACGGCCGTGCTTCGCGTACTGCTGCGCGTCGCGTCGCACGCCGAAACATGTCGCCCGAGTGACGTCAGTTTAAACCGTAAAATTTGTTTAATATTAGTATGTTTCACGACAGTTTAAATTAAATTACATGTACCTCTATATTGATGTAACTGTAAAGCTAGTGATAGAGTCAGATAGACACTAAATTTAAGCCAGGGATAGAGTAGGCGACAAATGTCCCACGTCGTGACGCCGGACTTCGCTCGACATGTCGGGCGATATTGCGCACCTTACATACGTTCTCGCCAGACATGTTGAGCGAAGTCCAGCAACGCCGCACCACAACCCCCGACGTCGCTGGCGACACGTGTCTTCGGAAATTTGTCGCCTACTCTATCCCTGGCTTAAATTCAGTGCATAACATACTTATTATATAGCGTAATTTTTACATAAAGCATAGTTCATATAGAATTGGCACATAATTAGCAATGTTTAAAAAATAATAATTCCATGGCGGGAAAAAAATTGACAATTACAGTTCAATCACCAACCTTCAAAGTATTAATGGTGAAAATATTATTTTCCTAGCTTTATGCATTTTAAAGTTTTCGGCCATCAAAATTGAGAACAGGAGATTGATCGTGCACAAATACTTCGAAAATTCTTATCGATCCCGGACCAAGACAGCTAAGTCGCTTAAGATGCTAAAAGCTAGTATTTGTAGGGTCATAAAACGTTACAAGGAGACTCTATCAGCCGACAGGAAAACACAAACTAATCGGAGGTCTGGGACAAATAACAAGATTTTGGGAAAAAATTCCCAAGGTCACTCAAACAAAATTCAGGACGGTCTAATTACGATTTATCCCAAAAATTCAAAGAAACTTCTAGAGAGATAAAGATGATTCACCTCAGAGGTGGCTATAAGAACTATCGAGCAATAAAACAGTCAAATCGGACTGTTAAACAGATCCGACAAGCTAAAACACTAGCTCGAATATTGGACGACCCAGTATTGACAAAATTCGAAGGTTGCTTGTTGTTGGACGACAAGACGTATGTAAAACTCGATTTTAATCAACTACTCGGTTCGAAGTTTTATATGGCCAAAAATAGAGGTAATAAACCCGAATAATATAAGTTCGTGAAACTTGACAAGTTCGCAAAAAAACATATGATATGGCAAGGAATTTATAATTTCGGCTGTAAGAGAAAAGTTTTATAACATAGTCAACAATGAAGTCGGACCTTTATATTAAAGAGTGCTTAGAGAAATGAGTATTGGTATTTATTAGAACCCATAACGGTCCTGTGAAATGTTGGCCAGATTTAGCCAGCTGCCACTACCCAAAAAAAGTTTTGGTATGGTATGCTAATAATCAGGCCAATTACATACCCCGCGAGATGAATCCTTCGAATTGTTCCCAATTTCAATCTTTCAAAAACTACTGGGCAATCATGAAAAAAAATTAAATAAGACTAGTCAAATTGTCCAGGGTATCAATTCATTGCGATCTACAAGAAATCAATACGCCAAAAATGTCGACAAAAGTGTTGTTCAGAAAATGACGGGGGTCCATTATGAAAACAGTTCGTAATTATTTACATAACAGAGTTTATTTATTTATTTATACTTATTTGAAAGCTAAATACATTACTATTTAAAATTCACCATTCATAACTTTCTTATTTTATTAACTTAAAAAAATAACAATCTTCTAGTGCGTACCAATTCTATATGAACTATGCTTTATATCATCATATATTCGAATGTTACTATGTAAATAAACATGATGCACACACCTAGACAGGATGTATTTACGACAGTAGTAAGTACTTTTAAATGTTGATATTACTTAAACCCAAGTAATGCAAAAGGGCAACATAAGTAGTATTTACGTAACAATTGGAATCGTATACGACCCGCCCAACAATATTAATAACGTATCCAACACATAATATTAATACCACATTTATGTCATTGCCGTCTTATTGGTTGACTTGTTTTGATATTCATTGCTCACTGCTTTGTGCTAATAATATTACTTCCTCGTTGCGGCTAAGTAAATATAGTTGAATTATTAGGCGAGGTTTAGACTAGCAAGAACTTGCATGCAATTTTCATTAGTTACATTGCGGTATCATACATACCAAACAAGTATTACACACTTATTGCTAAACAGAGGCCATAAAACAATTGAGCTTGTAAAAACTTGTGTAAGTAAACAAGTTTTTTTGCCGATGAATTAGATAAGTACTGAAACTACAGATTTACAGAATCATTAGAATCAGTAGTATAATTACGTATAAGTCTAAACAACGAGTTATCTAGAACTTCTAGTTTAAAAGGAAGCGAACATGCTTAATACACCAAACCAGATCAGTAGTAATACCAAGAAGTTTAGTGAGATCTGAAATAAGATCAAGTAAGATTTAATTTGTAATACGCAGCATGAAGCTTCTTGAGCCAATTAAATATGATTAATAGTTTTGGATTTGATCTGTATCAATATTCCTGTAATTGATACACCTATTGACCGAGGCTCATTTTCTTCCGCACGCGATTTAACTGGTAATTAGATAAGAATATATCCTGATATAACGTAAACACGCACGTGCACAGTCAGTAACATAAATATCTATGCATTTTAGAAGTTTACAGCTGGAATAAGGTAGGGGAAATACGGACAAAATGACATGTATGGACAAAATAGCATAGTAGGTTTATTTCGAAATTGTCGGGCTAGTGAGTTTACCAACGCAGCTACACCTCACAGCTGCCATTTTTACAATTTTGCGAGACGCCCAGCCGCATTGATCCCGATGATTGAGGATTATGATACGATGTAAAAATTGTCTTCGTTAGGCCCATGCTTTATGTGATCATGTTCCAAAGAAGACCAAACGTTTTATTTGTGAACTGTCCTTAGAATTTTAGTATGACATGATGTCCTTACTTAGTCATTTTACCCACACCATATATATAGATAAAATGTTTTTTGTTATTCCTGTAAGTATAATTTTCGGAATATATACTTTTATATCGTTCCGATTCAATTATGTTAATATTAATCAATGAACTTATGATGGTTATTAATAACTGAAACTGATTATAATTACTTTAAATGAAGAGATATGATTAAAAAACAAAACACGTTCTCATTTTATCCGCTCTTCCCCTACAAAAATGTATATTACACATCTATATTGGCAACTGTACTTGGGTCATTTTAAGTTTAAGGTTCAGATTAGCTGCAACTCGTAATTGGCAATTATCTGCAATCTTACTAATTCTAAGTCCGTTAATTGAGTTTTATAGCGTGATGCGGGCTGACACAGTGGCTGAGTAACCGCCAGCCATGTTTTTTCGCACGCTGTTCACGTCGACTCTTGCGCTTCGGAAGCGGAACGAGTGCGCGCACGCGATCACATCCTTGTTGCAGTTTGCGCAATAAACAAACAGTGTAACATGAAAAGTGAAAACTGTGACTATTGTAGGAATGTTATCATATATATTCTGCCTATTTACTGATTTCAGCAATATCTGTTTAATAGGATTTTAACTGCTCGCATATTCGCATCGATCACTGTTATGTTTAGTCTTATATTAGTCACTAAACGTTTAGGGTGGCTACAGAGTGCTTTAGAAGGCAGAAAGAACTTCTAAAAGTCAATTTGTCCACCCATCGGACAAATCCTAGTCTAATAATTGAACTTAATAATTGCCTATCTGTGTACAATAATCAGCTAGCAATTTCTTAGGTACCTACAATTTAGGTAATTAGTGCCTAAGATAACATTAGGCTAAATTACTAAAATGAGAATCATAATAGACTTTGTCATTGATTTGTATATTTACTCTTTCGTCTGTATATTCCCACACGTCAAGCTGAAGGCCAATTCGAGCACTCGAGATGTTTATTCGAGATTCTGTGGGAGTGATACTGTCATCTCTGACAACAGAAATTCACAACAGAGATGTATAGACGACTGAGAATTGAGTCATCGTGTAAGTTATTATGAAAAAAGATGGGTATGCTTTAGGATTTCATTATAAACATGAATTATGGGGTAAATATTTCACAGATCGTCCATTTTTTTATTCTACATAACTATTCGCACTAAATATACATATGTAACTCTAAATTTAAAATTTATAATCACGTCGTGACTATCTTAGCGTGTCTGATAAATATTGAATTTAATTCGCTTCGCCTATTTGATATTCGTTATTTGTTTGTTCGATTAGATTTGTTGTTGAAAAGATATTGTACAAGTATATATAAAATAAACTGGCATAGACCTATTTAGCCATAGTTTTGTTTCTTCGTTTTTTAGGGTTCCGTACCTCAAAAGGAAAAAAAACGGGGAACGTGTGGAGGTACTGAATTGAAATTAAAACCATATAAGTACTTAGATCTAGTCCTTTGAAACTGTGTAAAAATCAAACTTCTAAGTTAACGTGAAAAAAGGCAAGGTCGTTTATGCCACAAAAAACGTATATTTTGACACTCAAAGTAAACAAAACTTATAGGGTAGGAACTTTCCGTTGACCTAGTACATACTATGAAATTTGGCAAGTAATGTCGTCTTGTACTACAAGTACAGTAAAAAATCGGAAAACTATACATTTGTAAAAAAATAATATTATGGATCCTCTACACGATGGACCATCATAGTGGCCACTAAGCTGGGCCAGCGTGTAGAGAGGGTAGTGGTGTCGGATGGCTTATGGCGCAGCGCAGCGGGATGGCGATGGCAAGGCCACGGTGTCGGGTTTTCATCCGCACATCAAAGGTAGTGGGCCAGCGATGGCTTTACGCATCTACACGTGGCCCATACCACAGTGCGTGCTCGAACGCGGTCGAGTGTGGACGTTCGTACTGTGTATTATTTTGATTAAAAATGACGAGTACGTGGCCGCGGCCGCATCACGAAACGATTTATATTGGGGAGAAAGCGTTACATGGAACCCTAAACATAAAGACCACAACTATAGAAATTAGGTAGCAGGATATTTAAAAAAAGTTTTTATAACAGATAGTGCACGAATTAATTAGAGGATTAGGAAAATTACATATACATTACGCAGACATCTGTACATACAGTGATTAACTAATAAAAAAATATATACCAATACTAAAATAAATAAATATTAGATACCTACATATCTAAATACATATACATACATAATTACTCGTACATATATGCACAATGTATACCTTACACAGCGGCACATTAAGGAAGAGACAAGTAATGATTTTTCAGTAACGTTTTAAAGCTTTGATGAGTTGACGACCACGAAATTTAAATTGATTTAGTTGACGACCTGTCTGGTCTAGTGGGTAGTGACCCTGCCTATGAAACCGATGGTCCCGGGTTCAAATCCTGGTAAGGGCATTTATTCGTGTGATGATCATGGATATTCGTTCCGGAGTCATGGATGTCTTCTATGTATGTATTTAAGTATTTATACATATGTATATATTATGTATATTGTTGTGTGAGTACCCACAACACAAGCCTTAATGAGCTTTCCGTGGGACTTAATCAATTTCTGTAATACTGTCCTATAATATTTGTTTATTTCGATGGATAGAGAACATTCACCATAATCTTCTACGTCATTTCTTTTTAATTACTTTATTATTGTGCAGATTAAGAAAATGTTGGTACATGACGTATAAATAACATGCTGCATCGGCGAATGCTTCCACGTCCATCTTGGAAAACGAATAGATCGCAAATGAATGTTGCCATCGTGTAGTGGTGTTTGAACCATCGCATGGCCATCTCGCTGGGCCAGCGCTGGGCCATTATGTAGAGGAGCCATTAAATTTGTACGAAAGTAAACGCTCGGTGGGCGAGTCCGATTCCCACTTGTCAAGTTTTTTCATCAAGCTAGCAATGCCACTTCAAAAGTCTCTAGACGGATATACCTTAGTACTGCGCAAAATTCACTATTTTTTTTTATTCTGCCGCCTTTTTCTACTGACAAAACTGGCTTACCAGAGTATATCTACGCATAGTTGTTCTGAGTATTCTCGATCGTAAAGACTACCGTCAAAACAAAGGAGCGGCCGAAAAAGCGCTAAGGGGTGACTTAATTGACGTGCTACGTGGATTTATGGAATACCAATACCCGAGGAATCAATACAGGTGTGTGCGTAACCTAGTTCATACCATCCGGCTTTTTTGTAGCACATCGGGGGTAAACGAGCAGACAAGGATAAGCAATCACCGAAATCATCTAAGTAGGCACACGTTTTCTACACCAGGGTTCGATTTACAGTACGATACAAGTAAGCTGCAGTGATAATGACCCCCCCGCACAGAAACTTGTTTGGCAGGGTGAGTCAGTTATCTCTTTAGCTTACTGTACTCGTACGTTGCCGAACCTTTAAAAACATTATGTTTACCGTGGAAGTTGAATAACAATAATTCTCTACATAACAGTACTGGTTATTTTTATTGGGTTCAATATTCTAGTGGAATGTAAAATGTTCTAGTGGCCTCCAGGCAAAAAATATTTAAGGAGCGTATTCTTAAATATTTTTTCCCAACTATTACGGTGTTCATCTTTCTATCGTCATAACATAACCCAATTAATCTCAAATATATCTCAACCCCCCTTAACTTGGGTTAGTCCTAAAGCATAAATGATAATTCCATGGCGGGAAATAAATTGACAATTACAGTTCAATCACCAACCTTTAAAGTAATAATGGTGAAAATATTATTTTTCTAGCTATATGCATTTTAAAGTTTTCGACCATGAAAATTGAGAAAAGGAGATTGATTGAGCACACATACTTCGAAAATTCTTATCGATCCCGGACGAAGACAGCTGTCGCTTAAGATGCTAAAAGCTAGTATTTGTAGGGTCATAAAACGTTACAAGGAGACTATATCAGCCGACAGGAAAATACAAACTAATCGAAGGTCTGGGACAAATAACTTTGTGTTAACTACGTTTGTGATTTTTGATGATTTTGTTTTTGTTAATTTTTTTCATATATTTATTGTTTTTTTTTTGGTCGTCCTTTTAGTTATCTTATAAAAATATATATATTTATATTGCTGTTAAGTTATTAAATAGGTGTAAGTACAGACCAAGATAAAGTTGGAAGCGATTTTGATATCCCGCACATTGCAAGTGTTATTTTAAACGTCAAACATCTATGAAATTATGACGTTTAGGTATTTAACACTTGCACAGGCTGGACTATCAAAATTGTTGCCAACTTGGATTGGTCTGACTCTAAAACATATCATTCAAGTCATAAGGTTGTTACAAAAATATAAAAACACTAATATATATTATAGTGCACTACCTATAGTAGGTATTTGCAATTGCAGCAGCGTCCTTGTCCTTACCTAGATAGCACATAATTGATAGCATTTTGGTGAATTGAAATACAGCAAAATTATTAGTTTTGTACTTAATATTTATTTGATAAATTGGTGTGTATGATATTAATATAATCTGGGTTATTTCATTTGTCACCATGCCATCAAGTTGTTGCCATTGGTACTGGTAACAGTAACAACTGAACTGAGATTTTTTCCTCGTGTTTCTAATAGTAACTACTGGGAATAATAATTCGCCGATGTTACCACTAAAGTAAAAAGTTATGTCGTAATGGCGAGAATGACCCTTTTTATCTTTTTAACCTCTATGTGTTACAGGAAGCCCATTTCTGATTTTGATTTTTTGTTATGAAACGCTTATGGATTAGCTGTCAACAGTGACATTTTTGGTCCATAAAGACAAGCTAACAGATCAGATAATATCCAGAAACGTTCCCATATAACTTTCATATCAACAAATCAAAATAAACGGGTTCATGGTCTATGCACTGTCACAAATAATTGTAGATTTATTTCTTTTAAGCCTTACTGATAAAACTTCCGCAATCCGCTTCCGCTTCCAATTGAAATCTTGATGACTTCGTTGAAATGCTTCCTTCAACGAAGTCATCAAGATTTTAATTGGACTGTTATCTAAATCAAGTGAACTAATAGGTATAAAGTATAAATAAGAAAATACCAAATCATAGTGGACACGGATTTAGATGTCACATTTATATTCTTCTGTCAAATAGGGTAGTGCTCAAATAGGGAAGGTATAAGGCTATAGGTATATCCAGCTTATGCGTATATTTTCATAAGCTAGGTCGTATTAGGGATAACAACCTAACCTGGCATAAGCCTACGTTTCATATCCATCTGACCTTATTTTCGAAGATCCCTGAAAGATTTCAGGAATGTCCTCGCAGATCACATTGGGATGAAACTATTTAACACGTTGCTTATAAATATATCAATGGTGAGATTTAATAATTTAATGTCTCTACATATTTTATTTACACCAGGGTGTTTCTTTCAAATTATCCAAAAAAGATGTGTGTCTGTGAGATTTTCGCTAGAGTCATAAGTGCCGCGTATGCGCAGCAACGAATAACCCATAGCCGATCAAAACCCAAATAATAGTTACAACCCATTTTATTTATATATATTCTAAGAAAAACAACTATTTAATTGCACAAATTTGTCCGTGTTGTGTACGAACGATACACGCATAGCTTATCACGAATCGCTTAATGAAAAGTTTAATGAGCTGGGCAGTGTTTAGCATTCGACGCGCCGCCGAGACGACATTAACGGAGGTTCTGGCTGTATTAAAAAGCGGCCAAGTGCGAGTCGGACTCGCTCATGAAGGGTTCCTTTATGACGTATTAAAAAAAACTACTTACTAGACTTCTCGTTCAACATTTTACCACTTTGGACACACATTTTACCACTTTGGTAGTGTCTCTCGCGCAAACTATTCAGTTTAGAAAAAAATGATATTAGAAACCTAAATATCATTTTTGAAGACCTATCCATAGATACCCCACACGTATGGGTTTGACTAAAAAAAATTTTTTTTTAATTTTATGACTTATTAAAAAAAACGACTCACTAGATCTCGTTCAAACCAATTTTCGTTGGAAGTTTGCATCGTAATGTATATCATATATTTTTTTTAGATTTTTCATTCTGTTATTTTAGAAGTTACAGGGGGGGGGACACACTTTTTTTCACTTTGGAAGGTTCTCTCGCGCAAACTATTCAGTTTAGAAAAAAATGATATTAGAAACCTTAATATCATTTTTGAAGACCTATCAATAGATACCCCACATGTATGGGTATGATGAAAAATTTTTTTTTTTAATTTCATGACGTATTAAAAAAAACTACTTACTAGATCTCGTTCAAACCAATTTTCGGTGGAAGTTTACATGGCAATGTATATCATATATTTTTTTTAGATTTTTCATTCTGTTATTTTAGAAGTTACGGGGGGGGGGGGGACACACATTTTACCACTTTGGAAGTGTCTCTCGCGCAAACTATTCATTTTAGAAAAAAATGATATTAGAAACCTCAATATCATTTTTGAAGACCTATCCATAGATACCCCACACGTATGGGTTTGATGAAAAAATATTTTTTGAGTTTCAGTTCTAAGTATGGGGAGCCCCCAAAATTTATTGTTTTTTTTCTATTTTTGTGTGAAAATCTTAATGCGGTTCATAGAATACATCCACTTACTAAGTTTGAACAGTACAGCTCTTATAGTTTCGGAAAAAAGTGGCTGTGACAGAATCGGACAGACAGACGGACATGACGAATCTATAAGGGTTCCGTTTTTTGCCATTTGGCTACGGAACCCTAAAAAAATGCAATTAAAGCTGGAATAAACAGCTAATAAGGTAAAAAATACTATTTTATAGCAAACGAGAACTCCTTATGGCTGTGTGCGTGACAGTCGCGACTGCCTGTCGGCTATGGGTTACATTCGTTTTTGACACTTGACAAAAACAGTCATTTAGTAGAAAATAAACGTTCAAGAAAGATTTTTGCCAGGTTGATCATCAAAATCAGTTCTCTGATCAGTACACATCGTATATTATGTATGGTCAAAAATGAGTTATCTTAATTTGATGATGTACACTGACGCCCGCGAGTATATTTTCATTGTTACTACTAAGATACTGTATACAGCTAGTGTTTTTAATATTGGTTAGTAGTCTAGACCTGTAAGGTACTAATGAACTTAAAGGGTACTTAAACCTTCCAAAACTTTTGATATTAAAACCCTATTTTTGTTTGGTAGTTTTTTTATATGACTGCAAATACGAGTATGTTACCATTTTCCGCTCAAGGGCTTAAACAATACACATACACAGATAAATATGTAATACTGAGACAACATCCGAGACAAAGGAACAAATATTTGCTCTTACTTAGCTAACCGCTTCGTCAAATGTCAACCAAGAAAAACTCATAATATATCGACGGGTGAGCAGTCAAACCCGATATGTCGAGCAAATTGTACATATATATGTGACGATATCCAATATCTAGGTTTGACTGCTCAGCCCTCGATATATTATTTTTAGCTTGTTAAAAAAATGCATAGTACGAGTACTTAAGTCAACCGTACGGTTGACTGGTGGTTGGCTGGTTGAGCGGTTGGCATATTTTCAATTACCTAGCTAGTGCGGATAATTAATACTAGTATACTCGTAACCTCTTAGTTATTTTTTTTTATTAGCCTATTTGTGTGTCCCACTGCTGGGCAAAGGCCTCCCCTCTAGCTTTCCATGTGCTGAGTAAGATCCCGCCAATCCCGCTGAAATGCATCAAAGTCGTCCCGCCATCTCTTTCTCGGTCTGCCTCTGCCTCGACTACACTGGGGATGCCAGCTAGTGGCTATTTTAGCCAATCTGTCATCATTCATCCGGCAGACATGTCCAGCCCAGTCCCACTTTAGCCTGGCGGTCTTCATCCCAAGATCGACGACACGGGTTTTGGAGCGAAGCTCTGTGTTCCTCACCCTGTCAGATCTTCGCATACCCAGGATACTCCGCTCCATTGCCCTTTGGCAAACCTTGAGCCGTAATTTTTGCGCCCCAGTTAATGACCAGGTTTGGTCACCATACTCGTAGGTGAGGATGGGTCGACGAGCTTGCGCTTCAGTGCAAGTTAGTTTTTTTAACATGTAATTTTTTTCTCTAACACAAATGTCAAAATGCCAAATAGGGCAAACGATTTTCAACGGAATAGCATCGGAATTGTATATTTGGCAGAGGTTTAAGAATATGAATAACTAATATAACTACCATATTCAGTAAAACTGGTTTTTACTAAATCGTAAATTGTCTGAAATGTTCTATATACCTATTCATGGCGAGAGATGCATCGAAACATCCTATGCTCGTTCGTCTTCACAATTGTTTGTCAAATGCAATGAATTATTTGCCCACTTGCGTATTTAACTTTAATTGATCCCACTACCCTTTCGCTAACTGTTCAATAAATGATCATTATGTAGGTACAGCCAGTATTTATTGTCATAAAATTGGGTACTGTATCATCATGATACAAAGGAAGTAGTATCTTCTCGCCGCAGAATTACATTCTCATGTATATTATCTAATTTTGTTACTCATTGAATTTAATGTGTTCACGGAGGACCAGCGTCAGGTACTACTCCAGTAGGACCTGGCATTATGCTGAGTGTTCATCTTTTTTAGAGTTGTTACATTTTTTGTTTCTCTCTCTCTCTCTCTCTCTTTCTCTCTCTTTCTCTCTCTCTATGTGTATGTGTGTATTGTATAACTGTATACTGAAATATATGATATCATATTCTATTCTATAAAAATTAGGCGAATACTTTGTCATTGAATAAAACTACTATACTCGTACAATAACAGAACGTACAAAGTTATAAAGGTTGTAAACAACTGTGATATCTTATATCTGGATAAAGCTGTGACTAAAATCCACATATAGTTCCAAAAGCAGTTTATGCGTCAGTGCGTCACTCACTGCGGGACATCAGTTAGTAATCAAGCAAGCGTCGCGGTGCTTAATAACCGATACAACTGGAAGTTGTTCCCATGCTCGACAAAACGCATCGACTCGGGGCCACCAGCATAATGACCCCGACCTTTATTAATTCATAAAGTAACGAAATTCATTTTTAAATTGAAGATTCAATTTAAAAACTCTGAGAGAGAAATTCGAAATCGTGGTATTCAAGATTTTCATACATCGGTTCAGTAAAGTTCAGTTGTAGTATTGGAATTATCTTGATTATTTTAATTTGTACTTACTTAAAAATAAAAATTCCGATTTTTTTCTATAGAATGGGTGTATTTTGAAACTACATAATAAATTTTACCGTTAGGTACAGATATATGCAGAGAATTACTATATAAATAAAAAATAAAATAAATAAAATATTTTTATTCAGTAGCTTAAAAAACAAATTACAATATCTGCGCTGGTGCCTCTTTTTAAGTGAGAAAACACTTGTGCTAAGAGAGCACCGCTCTTCCACGCGGTTAATTTACAGTAACTTAGATGTAGAAAGTATGTTAAACTATAGAAAAGTAACAGATACCTAACAACATTTTTTCATTTACAAAATTTTTATCAAGACACTATTATGATACAAGAGATGCATTGGGTACTTAATATAAAATAGACGTGTGTGTGTGTGTGTGTGTGTGTATGTGTATGTGTGTGCGTGCGTGCGTGCGTGTGTGTGTGTTTGTGTGTGTGTGTGTGTGTGTGTGTGTGTGTGTGTGTGTGTGTGTGTGTGTGCGCGCGCGTGTGTGTGTATGTGTGTGTGTGCGTGTTTGTTTGGGTCTATATCAATGTTCGCTATACTTATTTTGAATTAAGTTTTCTATTGCGTTGTAGCTTTTAGTTTTTAGCCATTTAGTTAACCTATTCTTACACTCGTATGTAGTGCAGGAATAAATGTCAATGTGTTTGTTGATCCGATTATACAGATTGCAAGATTGTGCCTGTTGCTGTCTTCTGGCAAATGCCGTTTTCACTGTATGGGTTTTAATTACGTTAATATTTTTCCTACGTGTGCATGTATTGTTTGTTTTGTATGTAGTTCGCTTATGTGTTTTTAGAATAAGATTTAGAATGTACAATTTTCTCACAGACAATAAATTGCAGAGTGAATAGAGTTCGTTAGTTGGGAATCTGAACGGCTTTCGGTGCATGACTTTTAGCAATGCTCTTTGAGCTCTCTCAAGCTCAAGAAACTTAGTCTTTGTGGCACCACCCCATACAGAGATACAGTATGTGATGACGGATTGAGCCAGCGATACGTAAACTTGATTAAGCACAGTTTTTGACACTACATGCCTAAGATTTTGGAAAGTCCAGGTCAGTTTGCGGATCCTATTCATTATGTTCTCAGCATGAAGGTGCCACGTGAGACGCTGGTCGATCGTAACTCCAAGGTATTTTGTGTATTCCACTTTGCGAATAGATGGGCAGGAGCAGATGGCTAGTTGGTTGCAGCAATTATGTATCCTGATTGAGAATTCATTTCCTGGTTGTGTACGGTTACAGTTGGAGAAGCAAATAAAGTTTGTTTTGATGGTATTTAGGGTGAGCAAGTGTCTCTGCAGCCAGTAAGCGATTTTGGTGAGGCCAAGTTCTGCAGAGAGGCGAACTTCCTCCCACGTGTCTCCTGAGAATACCACAGCTGTGTCATCTGCATAAGTGAATATAGTTCCAGCCTCAATAGACATGTTACATAATTCATTTATATAGACTAGGAACAGCGTAGGGCCTAGGACACTACCCTGTGGTACTCCGTAGGATATGGGGCGTTCATCACTGATATAATTACCTAGTTTTACCTTCTGTATTCGGTTCTGGAGGTAACTAGCTTAATTCAAAAATAGGCCCTTGAGGCATTGTACCAAGGATGCTGGTAGCATTTACTCGTTGTATCGCAATACTGATACGTTGTGCGAAGAAGCCGCCAGCTCTTCGGTCACCAGTTACGTCAACCAGACGCCTCGCGATTCCTGCAAAATCTTGCGCGCGCTGGGACCCCATGGACCTAGAGTTTCAACGCTAAATGGTGCGAACTGGTACTCTCTACCGAGGCTCTTATATTTATTACGTTAAATTATTCCGGGAATTATTTTCGAAATAGAGATATTTCTACACTTTTTTAGATTTTAGGATTTTTATGTTATTTCTACTCAGAATCACGAGCCCTTAAGATCCTAATAGAAGAATAAAATTGCCCGTCTATCAATTAATACTGTATTATTAATAATAATATACAATACTTATACTGGTCCATTAGAGTAAGTTATAGGAATAGCAATAACAGTCCGCCATTTTACCGGTCGTCGCCTTTCGCAACATGGGCCTATTTGTCTAATCGATTATGACTGATGAAAGTTATGAAACATTAAATAAGACAATTAGGCTGACTCGTTGCCACCCGCTGTGATAATCTAAAACCTAATTTTATTGCTGAAAAAAAATAACTTCTTACGACATGCCACAATATTATTATATTGCATTACTTCTACGTGGACGTGGAACTGTAATACAAAATATTTTCCCAACGTATCTATTGGATTATTTATTTTGTCATGATTATTTATCCACTTGTCATTTGTAGATTGTGACACTAGGTTGGCACAATGTTATTTTGCAGCGTAAACAAAGCATGAAATAATTGAAAAGATTCCAATGTATGGACACAGAGTACTAAAAGAAAAAGAATTACATCTTGGACAACCTTGCTAACTATTCCAATACCCCCATAGCTCCATGAGCGCATTTTCTATGCTCCTTATGTTCGGGAGGAGCGATCAGCATCGGCAAAGCTGTGTGTATTGAATATGTAGAATAATCTGATCTGGGATCAACGGATTTTTCGTACAATTTTAGATCCGGTTTGCAAACCCTTATTATGGCTTTTTCACATGCAAAGATACCTATCTTTGTTATTTATCAAAGTCACCTACCTAGGTGACTGCAAAAAGATGCTCTGATTCCTTTTAAAAACGTTTCAAGATGGTTTTATCACAAAATTGTAAAGTTTGCCCTTTCATGCTACGCCACTATTTAAAACACGTGCTTGTTACTAGGGAATGTAAACCAGTTTTTATTCGTATGAAATTTGGGTTAATAACCGGTTATTAACCGGTTTTTTCATAAAAACAATAACCGGTTTACATTCCGTACTTGTTACTCTGTTTCTTTAATTCCTCTGTGGTATGGATCGTAGTCCTACGACCACAAGTAGCTCATATTGACCGTCGCGTAGAAAGCAGCAGTGTTCCCGGTGCACTCATACATGTCGGAGCCAGCTTTCCAGAAAATTGCGAATGTCTGTTCAAGTGTTCGCTGACGTCACAGAAGCAGTATCGACTGACAGGCCAATTCGAGTTTTAGTCATTCGATCTGTTTCCTATATACTATGCTATACTATTTATGTGCAATAAAGTGGCATACATACATACATAGATACATACATACTATGATTTGGTTTCAGGTTCAGGGTTTTAAAGGACCTTTAAGATGTAACTACTCCATTGCCGCCTGTTAAAATTGGCTAGCCAAGTTGTAATCTGTTGCGATTTATATTCGTGTAGATATAAAAAGAATGGATTTACTTCAAAGAAGCCAAAATATGTTGAATTCAGTATCTATAGGTACAAATGTTTCTGAAGAACAGAAAGAGAATCAGAAGTATTGATCAAATTTGATTAAGTACTATGTACTTAACTAAATTAATTTTGTATTAAGCAGAAACGTCTGCAATGCTTTGTTTTTCACCTTTATGCCTGATTTTTTCACTTTTAATTGACCAAGCGTTAGCTCCGTTTCAGCTTGGGCAAAAATGCATTCGTATGTTCGGATGTTCTCCTCTGCAGGTCGCATTTCTTAACCGATTTTCGTGAAATTTTGTGAGCAGGTACGGTAGTTAGATATTTTTTTATTGTAGTATCGTTTTTTGGAAAAAGTTTTAAATGGCGGAAATTGGCATAAAAGACTTAAGCGCCAGTAGAGACTAAGACCTTTGTGAATACGTTGTGATAATGAGTCAACGAAGTAAGTATATCAATTTTTATATTTTTTATTGTAAGCGTATCGCGACGTCTACAGCTTAGTGAGCCAATAGTTTATTTATACACACTTATAAGTGACTAATCATATTCAAATTTTGAAAGGAATATTAAGGTAGTTCAATATAAATGTTCCATTCACAACATTAGAGCAAAACATGTTTACATAAAGTATATACTGATTTATCTATCTGAAGAATATTACATGCAATACAAATTTAAGTAGGTATTATGTTTGAGGAAAAACCATTATGTTATTTTCCAACAAACATGAATAACAACAGAGTAACTTTATATAAACAAAGAGTTCGTACTTTTATATAACACCTTCGTATATTTTATGGTTTCTCACTTCTTTCCTTACTTTTGTTCTTACTTTAGTTATATAACACCTATATTATATTGCTTCTATGTTTATTGTGTTTATAATATTCTTAGAATGCATAAGAATTGTTATACTATCATACCTACACTTAGCATTCCTAATGAAGGGTCAACTAGAAAAAAGAGTTCACTCAGAGTTCACAAACCCGCAAGGTAAGAAACTTTGTCAACAAAAAAATAGGAATCGTGTTTGTAATCTGTGGCAACAATTACAAGTAAGCACCTATTTGTGTTCTAAAATCAAATCGAATCGATAAATACAATACATAAACATACGTAGGTCTGTGCAAATGGAAGCACCTAATGATTGCGGTTACAATAATCCGCCATGTTATAAAACAGTGTCGCGAAGCGCATAAATCGAGCATTGTGGGGCGCGCGTGAGATCGGTACCAATCATGTACACTCAATAGCAATAAAAGCGAGTCATTTTGAATGGTAATTTCCATAAAATATAAGCCGTTTTTATTGCTCTTGAGTGTAGATCGTTGATTGTCACCGGGGTGCTGTTAACGGGCCGCGCTTCTTTCTCTGGGGCTTGATCGACTGCAGTACGGTACTATTGTATACTTATCATAAGCACGATTTAAAATCGTAATGACAGGTCTTTAAAATCGATAACGAGGATGCTTCATAAGTACTGATTTACAGTTCATCACCAGTCCCCGTTAACTAAACAGTATTTTCCGAGAACACAACATGCAACAGTCGCTATTAAAATACCAGAATATTATCTATTTCTTGAGAATCTTTTAAATTCCTTTTAGTATACACTGAAAAACAAACGAGACAATATAACATTCGTCCTTTTCAGGTGCATCGTTAGTTTTCTATTTTGTAAGATTCTTTGCCATATCTCGTTGACAGTACTTGAACAATATAAATATGCATACTTGATGCAATCAAAATGGTATCAAGCTTTTTCTGATCGATTCTTTCACGAAGTAAACATTATATGGGATCCATTCATTCATGTTTTTCCTTCGATTACCTACCTAATTTACATGAAATAGTGAGACATTGGCTTGGCGTAGTAGTTCTAATAATATTACTTACTTACCTATAGTTGTATGTTATGCCAATTTGTTTTTAGTATGCATCGCTATATACTAATTTCTATGCAGGCTTCCATACACATCACATGCAAATCACGAAAGGCGTAAAATGCGATAAAAAGATGCGACAGAATGTACAGATGGCGTCCGGCTATAATTATTTGAACCAAGATCCTAAATCCCCACGAAAAGACCCACTGTACCTTCAACCATAATATAATTGCAGAGAAGATAGCTATCTAATTATTTATTAAACTCATTTTTTTTTTGATTAATAATAATGATCTTTACGAAAGGCTTTTACTACCTTTTGAAATAAAAAGTAGCCCCAAAAGTAGTTTGTCTACAAACGTCGACGTAAAAGTCATCCCAAACAATCAAATATAAACTTACCCAGAGAGAAAGTAGAAGACAGCTTCCAGATTTCTGTAAACAAATAAAAACTTAATTAAATAAAATTGAGGAAATCACAAATATCACAATATTTTGAGTATCTACTGCTCAAAGCTTGTGTTCAAATCATACAATTATTTCCGTAGATATTTGTATTTATATTGAGAGATGAGATTGTATCGACCTTGAGTAGTATCATTACGCGCACAAATAAGTGCAAGTCATGACACGAAGACGATGATTGTATGATCGCATCAAAACAATCATATTAAACGTTTAACAAATTGTTAAATCAGAATTGGCCTCTCGTGCATCAGTACGGCGCAGTCGTGTGTGAACCGAATCTATATAATGATATTAAAATCAAAGTGATATCAAGTTTTGTTTTTGAAAATGAACTTAAATTACAATACTTATATGCATGTATGACGAACATAGATATGAAACAGTTCAAACAAGTTTACTGTACTCGCCATAAGGAGTACGGTGCAAAAGTGTAAACATATCTTTGAAGTCGACTGTACAACAAAGGAAGGCACTCCTACGCAGTGATAAATCCAGTTTATTAGTTAATTTCGTCTGCGACTTGGAACTAGGAATGTCCTCCGCGGTGCAGGAAACTATCACACGTCAAACGCAGGATACATGTTTAGTAACAATAGGATGTGACGCAAGCTGATCATTAGGGTGAGTATAGGTATTGCGATGTTATGTTTATTATATATGTATATGTAAAATAAGAATTTTAATTCGATCATAACATAATCCTCGGTTTAGGTTAGGTAAGTTCGGGCGGTTTATTTAGATACTAATAATTTCAGTATGCATCGAAATTATTATTTTGTTGCTATCACAATTTACCTGCATAAATATATATTCTTAAGGGAATCAGAGCGTTCTAGAAATAGCTAGCAGTTATAGAAATAGCTAGCCAATTATGAAAAAGACTGAACTGTATTCTTAAAGGAAACTAAATGCTTAAATTTTGCTAAAGATTAATCTCGTCTCACGATGGCGCGCCCCACTAAAATCTACATGATGGATATAAATATACAAATGACAATTTTATGAAATCATAAAGTAAGTAGGCTGTCCTTCTTGGATTCAAACTAACATAAGTTAAAGACTCATATTCCCATCGCCGACAACGTTAAATATCTGATCGACAAGTAATAAATATTAATAACCGTCGGTAATGTCAACAAATAGCCATCAACCCCCATTAGTAGGGAGGGGAGCATCGGTCATTAGTAGGAACATTTCAAAATCAAACGAACTTGGTTCGCTGACGGAGCGGGAAAGTTGTGCTAATTGCCTCGACTTACTCTTTTAACAGAAAATAAAAACTAAATTAGGTACTTAATAAAATGTAAACAGTTGGTAGCTTTCAGCATAAAAATGCTAACAGGTAGGTAAACACTATTTATACTATTTAATTAAACACAATTAAACAAAAATACCTGGCTGGAAACACACGGCACCCGTTTATTTAAGGATTCCCAACTATACAACTTAATCTCGAGCCTTTTATTAACTTCGATCCGGAAAACTAAAAAAACAGCAAGCTAATAGTTTATTATTAGGATATATAATTCATCACTTCGGAATTTCAGGAAATACTCGTTATTAATTTTTAGCAAGCCTGTATTACGTAAATTATTGAATATAAGGCCCATTATACTGGCTTCATTAAACTAAATATCGAAATTCTGCCTGACTCTAAATAAATTACCTATAACTAATTATTAGTTCGAAAATTGTACAAACAAACTTCAAACGGGTAGTCAATTAAGAAGCAAGGAAATAGTTCAAATAATTAAATACCTTTACCACAGCCTTTCTTGCCACTAAATTAGATATGTACGAGTACCTACTTAGTATCTAATAATATTTTTTTAGTTATATATGAATCGCTTAAAGCCAATTCTTAAAGCTAGTTGATATTGAACCAATTTTAAAACTAAACATTTTAGGATAAAATGGATAAACTTTAAAAGTAGACTGGCATTTTGGTTTTTAGTTTATGACACTGAAAAAGTAATACTTATTATCAATTTAGCATAAGATACAAAAAAAAAACATTTTCTTGTGACTTACAACTTGTGTGAGAAAAATAATCACTTCACTGCAGGAAGGAATCAACAAACTACCTACCTATTTATAAAAATAATATACCTAAGTCAAACTTGTGCACCACAACAAAGCAACTACAGGTTCAAATCGGAAAACGGAAAAGCCGGATTGCATCAACTTCTTCATATTGTCATATGAAATCGAAGCAATCGCACTGTGGCAATCGAGATGACCTCCCAATAATCGAACCCCACTTATGAAACGGGCTTTAAACAACAACGGTTATATAACCTACAGTCATGCTCAATGCCGACAGCGTCCAGCAGTTAAGGTCCCGAGTTTACAATGAGAACTTTTTAATAAAAATACAGACCGAAATTAAAATTCCATTCCAGTCATATGGCAATGACAATGGCCCAGTTGCTAATGGGCCGAGCTCCGTTTTTTTAACGTGCTTGTACATGTAGTAACATTTAATGCAAATAGGTACATACGTATGAAATTAATTAAATTTTAATTAGTTTATTCGTCACGGTTGCGCACAGATTTTAAGCTGATATGCGCAAAAATTCTGTCGATTTGTTTTGGTACCTTCATATTTCTAAACTGATTCAAATTTTCAGTCAGTAATTGAAAATATAGATTTACTTACAGTCAACTACTACACTTAAAACGATATGTTTACATTTATTTATTTATTTATCAGTAATCAGCCTATGGACGCAGCTCTAGTGTTAACACCCATGTTGTCGATGCCGACATTGCCGAAGGAACGGAATGAGAAAGAAATTGTCTGTCTGACCGTTTTGATTTTTGCTTATATTGTTGCCAATTATGTATGCTAGGCGTCTGTTCATAGTGCATTTAATTGGATTTTTTTAGCGCTGATGCCGCTGATTGAAGTAACCTTGTTCTTATAAAAACAAGAATATAAAAAAGCAAAACATTCACACAGGTACTTGCGAAAAGAGAAGAGTCGTGGAATGTATGGGGTCCAATAGAACTGGTATAAAAAATAATCTAGGGCCAAAACAAAAAAAACAGACAGGAAAATGTCGAAAACGTTTATATGGAAAAAAATACCACTAATCTTTCCTCTTAAAACGTCGACTGAGACTAAGAGGTCTTTCTACAGATTTGGACAAAGGAAAATTTCGGAATTCGTGCACGGTGAAGCAAAAACAATTAGGCACGCCTACACTGTAAATATTACTAGGTATAGTCATAGGCAGGTCCAAGATCGTAAATACTCTCGTTTCTTCTTGAAAAATGTTATCATACAACGACATAATTCATAAATATAAATAACAGTATCAAATACCGGTTTGTCTGAGACAAGGTCGGAGACAGGTTTCGTGCGATCTGTCATGACTCGGTTACCGACAAAATGTCCGCTGCCGTAATAGTTAATGTCATTGACGTAGAATATTGTATATTATTTATCATTTGAAGTAAATGTGTTATACAGATAATTTAATTTTACAAAAGTACTCTCCAGTATTACCTTAAAAATATCCAAAAATGCTTTCATACGTGCGGATGTTCTCTTCTACAGGTCGCAATTCTCAACCGATTCTACTTAGTGAAAATTTGTGAGCAGGTTCGATGATTAAGTTGTTTTTTTTTGTCGATACCTAATTCAAACTGGTCAAATATAATAAGTCAGCCTTAAAAATACACAAAAGAAAAATAAATTATGGTAGGTATACAATATGAGACGGAATCGTGGTTGGTCGATTTTCATTTCATTTTTACTACTTACTTACCTGAAAAGCAGAGATCGTCATAAGATAACGAATAATTATAGTAATTTAATAACAAACTACGTAATTTAAACGGCTTAGACACGACAATTCTTGCAAAATAAACCTAGATGCCACTCATAGCATATAAGTGTCGACTTAACTCTCTCAGTTAAATGCTACAAGAAATATACTTAAATTTTTACTAGGAACTTCATTGCATAAACTTACGAAATGTATGCATCAGTAAGATTGACCTCGCTGTACAATGTAACTCAAAGCCAATCAATCCAAATCACTTGAACGAAGTAGGCCTTACGACTGATGCCATATTATGCAAAGCGCACGTAATTCTACATTGTTATTTAAAACAGCTCGTGCCATCTTGTTTGCCACCGTATTACTAAATTGCAAAATGCGCCACTTTGTAATAGGTAACTTAAATTCATTAAAATTCTAAGACATTTTGCGCGTTTTCATCAATACACATCTATCATATTATTATTCTAAACAATTATAAATTTTATTTAAATGTATAACGTATAGCGACAATCAATTGGAATATTTTCCGGCAGACGTAGTCATAAATGAAATATATTTTTAAACAAAGTAAAGAGAGTCAGTTAACGAATGCTCGTAGATTAGTGTACCTATAGAAATATATTGTATTTCATTGAACTCAAAGTTGCAGCCGTACTAACTACAGCTCAGAGCCTACTCGGGTGCTGAAAAGTCCTATATATATACTAATAGTCAAGTCATTTTAGCGCACTGATTAGGTACAGTCAGCGTCAAATATTTTGTAGCAACCAAAGTAGCCAAATAGTTCGGTACACCATATATTTAGTATGGTGTACCGAACTATTTGGACACGATGACTGCTACAAAGTATTTGACGCTGACTGTACGTTGACAATAATCGCATCTATATCTACTTGAGCGCATTAAATTGACCATGATTTGAAACTGATCTAAATTTCATTCGGAAAAATATAAAATGAAATATTCAAACTAAATATTCAAAGGGTCTAAATTTCCATCAAAGTTGAGTTTAGACTCTTACATTCTAATGCGTTAAAGTAACCTTGAGCGTAAATAATGTTTACAAGTAGGTAGGTACCTAGTAGGTCCCTACATTACTTAAATAACTACCTAGTACTTGCCTTCGCCTTGTGACTTATAGGTTATCAAACAAGAAACATGTCTCGCAAAGCAAAATCTCAACACACATCTGTTTTCTTCTAATTACTTTTTTTTTAATTAACAGTTCATAAAGGTGACAGTTTCTAACGGGACAAAAAATCAAAATATTCACACGATCACGATATAAACATGCGCCAAAAAAATGTATAACTTCATATGCAAGTTACATAAATTTATCATCATACATTTCAATTATAAAGAAGAACAACACATTACCTGCATAATAACACTAAACAAAATTGAAAATATCTCATCACGTACTTTCCAACTTTTATCACTTGTTCAATACAATATTTCACTCACACATCGTCAATTACGAATATAATTGACAAAAAACGGGAGAGGAAAGGGATGTAAGCCGATCCGCGGCGCTGCGCGAGCGCCGAGTGTTTTGAGCAAATCGCGTGGTAAAGAAAGACGCGCCCACGCATTCACGCGGCTATTACTAGAGCTTCTCGGCCCTCTGGCAAGGTTGCCTGGAATACCACGATTTGTCCCACTTATAGGTCTATCTAAACACAATAACAAGACTTATTTTGAACACGGTGGGAGTTATTAGAGCTAAAATTATCCCAGTGGCAATGACACTCTTCGATGTCAATACTGTGAACGATAATTAAAAATCAATAGTTAGGTACGCCTTATACTTTATAAAACAACCCACTACCGCACACTACAAAGACATGATTTTTTTATTGCAAAGACTTTCACATTTGTTTGAATCATTTGCGACCGTGGATCTTTCAGTTCAGTCTTTACTAGCTCCAAGAAATGGATCTAACCGCATCAGGCCGCGTAGCCAACGTTACAATCGTTAACGCTCCGTAGCGTATCATAGTCATCTCTCTCTATCACTCTGCCATATTAGTGCGAGTGTGACAGTTGCGTCTCGTTCGCCACGGAGCGTGAACGATAGGCACGTTGGCTACGCGGGCAATTCAGAACCAGAGTAATACAATCGGTTTTGGATATTACAGTTAAATTAAGTAACAAAAAAATTAAAGTAAAACTTTAATTTGAACGCAAGCACCATAGCGTTGCCATATGCAGTAACGATATCCGGTTATTGAACATGTTCATTAATTACTGACTTTCTCAAATAAAAAATCACCACTGCAGTATGCACTATAAAATGCTGATATAATGCATATACCTAATGTTCCGACGCTGACCTACATGGGACAACAACATACCTTTTGTAGGACTACACTATCTTCCGAAGATTTCTTGCTTAAAACCACCTTCAAATAATTAACATCCAGATAAGTAAAATGCATCAAATTCTACTTGATCGTCACACATTCCAAGAAATACTGTATATACCGACTAGAAGTGGTTTTATTACATCTCAGCGAATTCTACTTTCGCAACCGTCGCGTCGTATAAAGTTAATCGTATAAACAGTTTTTGATTATTTTCTGAAATCCAATTTTATTGAACGAATATCCAATAAAATCTTCGCCAATATCGCCGGTCATCGCAATATGCAACATTTGCATCGTTTTTAAAAGGATTTTCGAAGAAAAACACGTATCTGAGTCACTGACTTATATGTACTAATCTGAGTAGCTGGATCAACAAAAAGTATAATTTAAGTAATATCTAGAGAATATCGCAATGGAATCAACGTTTTGACAACTTACGGTAAAAAAAAAAAAACGTATCCGGTAACGTAAAACGGATGGTAAAGGAATTAATTATGCTTAATGCGCTGTGGCAATAAGTAAGTAAGTAAATATTCTTTATTGCACCAACAATTATTTGTAAATTAAGGAAACTATAGGTCAATTTACTGCTGCTTAATCTACTGTTCAATGTTATTGAATGACTGTATGTTTCTGAATAAAAGAAAAAAATAAAAATTATACATTTTACATACATGTAAAACTACAAATGAATTTTAAAGGAAAATAGAACCAGGTAACAACAGGCGGACTTAAGTATAAATAGTTAAGTAATTATTTTAATATTATATTTTTATACAATTATAAAATACATGAAATACGTAAACATTTTCAACTCATTTCATGTATTTTTTTTGTTGTATAATATGTCAGTCAGTAGTCACACCTTAAATAAGGGTCAACCTCAACTCTACATCACAGAGATGTCACATGTGTCTTATTGGTACTGTATGTTTTTTTAAGAAAATTGAGTTAGACTAAGATACCACTGCAATTTCTGCATCCATCAACTATTTCATTATTGTAAGGAGCAAAATAAAGTCCTGTTTAGGAGGAAGAGAAGGAGCAAAATGATTACAGTTTAGTTTACCTATCTACAGAACTAAAAACACATGGGATGGGTTGCCCGCAAGTCAGGGTTACTTGTCGTTTAAGAGATTATGGCATTTAGATCAATAATGGAATATATCGTTGTTATGTGCGACATTATCATCATCGTCATAAATATCGTAATGTCCGGGTGTATCTTCTTGGGGCATTTTGAACCCGTGAACGAAACTTTTTGAGAGCCAAACGACTTTGTGTGTAATATCATCAATGCCGTGGAAACAAACCTATGACATAACTCTACATAAACAGGATAATAACAAAGTATAATATGTACGTAGCACGACAATTACTTCGTAATCTCGCCAATTATCCAATGTATTTCTTATTGCCCCATTATGTCTATTATGGCCAGAATTGATTAATTGTATTATGGAAACCAGTTGCAATGACAATCAATCTAAATAACATCCTTAGGACGCCCGGATCGTCATAGGCTTGTATCATTAACTCTAAGTACATGCAATAAAGTTTAATTTTCTATGTAACTTTCAGAGTTGCGGTCAGATTGCTGTCTACCGAATAGAATAAAGTAAAATTCAATGTATATGATGATATGTATCCGCACTCGGAAGCTATTAATTGTCTTTCTAGGTAGGTATATTTAAAATATTGCTGTTGAAATGTATACACGTATAGCAAATTTCACAAAGCCGTATCGCGAGAAGTCGATAATCCAAGTAAAATTACGTGTCAAGACAACAAAGACGGAGGATAAAGTATGAACAATGGATGAACATTGTAAGTGCAATCAGAGGAAAAAATCACGCGTGACAGATTATGGTGTCATCGATAATTCTCGGTCACCTCGCGTTGTCCCGATGACACAGTGTCCAATCAGGAATCGCTTCAGGTACTTAGGTGGTATAGGGTTGCACCTGAGACGACTGCAAGAATAAAAGTTTTGTAAATTGTTGGTAGGTAAGTTAATTTCTAGTAACTTATGGTCAAATATGCCGTCGTGAACGACTGTTTATTACATAGAAACCTGTCAAAGAACCCATGCTTCGGTGAGGTGTAAAATTAGAAACATATTGTTAAATTGTTTTAAACAAGTGATTTACGAATCCAAATCCGATTTGAATCAAATTTGTATCCAACACCAGAAATTTATAAAAAATATATAAATAATTCTTTAAAAAAAGTCCAATAAGCAGATATCATTTCTCATAAACAATTAACAAATACTCAAAATTTTACACCTCGTGTTACCGCAATCATAAAGTCGTTTAATATACTTGTACAGTTTGTCCACCTCATTACGAATCGTTTTAGATGCGGTTTCAACCCTACCAAGTGCAACCGGTCGTCGACTCGACCGGCCTGACCACTTTCGAGGCTCGTCTTCGGAACAAGACGTTACATCACAACCTTGCTAATATGCGCCTTGCCCGCGTGCCAATGCAACTTTATCGGTTGCTGTCATAGCCCGAGTTTGCATGTTGCAAATATATGCGTGTAGGTTGAGATGCCATTGCAAATTTCTACATCTATCTGTTATTTCAATGACATGTGGTACAACTAGTACACGAATGACCGTGCACCTTTCTCTCGACTCGTATAAAGTTTATTGAAATGCAGAAGTTATCGTCGTGTGTAATGTGTATTATTATCTCATGCATGTCTTTGTTTGGCTCAGGTCGTAAACAAATATATCTAAGTTTGGCGTCTATTTCTAGACAACTCGTGCCAAGTTATTCTTATCATTAAGATGCTATGAACCGGTTTATCGGTAATAAAAAAATATAAATTGTTTATTACATTTATCACTATACACCGTTTGTTCATTTTATCACTATATACACTGTTTTTTTTTCAGTTAATTTCAAGGGTGCATTCCTGAGCTTAAATTAAGTAACTTTCTTAAAGACACCGGTATTCTAATAAAATCCATTTCGGAGATAATCAATAAATAATTTTTAACTTATAAGGCCCTTACGAGCGTATACACTTGCCTAAGGGCCTGTTTACATATTGATTAGTGTTTAGTACAAGTGTGTATATTTGCTACTAAACGTAAATAATATCTCGGGCGATTGATATTGTTCGAAATTTCATTGATATGCTACAGTTTTTAATTGTTTGGTTGAATTAAATGTAATGCCTGTGTTATAACAACGCTATATGCAACATTTAATACCTTTTTTACGAGATGTCCTAGAACATAATGACTCAAATCGTACATCATGTATGTAGTGGTAGTGTTATGTTTTCGGAGATTTTGACCTTTACACTTTGTTCAGCCTTTCTGGGACACCCTGTGCAGTGCACTTGTATAATGAATATTTACTGGTTACGTACTCATACGCAAGATGCATTCGGCTGTGTCGTCATTAGTAGGTCAACGTGACTCATGACGTTTAAAAAATATGGTACCTTCTGAAGCTATACCAACACGCTATTATTTAAATTACACGGCATAATGTAAATAAATAATGATGTACTATTTCATTTTTTTGGGAGGATTCACATTTCCCGTCAAGTAGGGCTACGATGGTCGGCTGTTTATCATTGTCACCATGTGTATCAAGTTCTAACAAATATGTAAGCGCGAAAGTGACGGGCATAGTGATAGGTGATAAAAATGGAATCATGCTGCCACCGCAGAGCAAAAACTATCTGTCGTGGTGTCCTGAAGGATTACAGTACATGTTTCTTCGAAATAAAAGTAGAATAGTCGTCAACGTGCCTTAGATCTTCTAGATTTTTGCAAGTACTTTATAAATAGTAATATGTACTCGTCAAGATATCTTTTTTTGTATACTACGTCGGTGGCAAACAAGCATATGGCCCGCCTGATGGTAAGCAGTTTCCGTAGGCTATGTACGCCTGCAACTCCAGAGGAGTTACATGCGTGTTGCCGACCCTAACACCCCTCCCTCCAGTCGTTGAGCTCTGGCAACCTTACTCACCGGCAGGAACACAACACTATGAGTAGGGTCTTATTATTAGTATGTTTACTCATGTAAGTGAATTGTAATATTCGTATGAGTAATAAAACTAATAAAGATTCTTTAAACTTATATTTAAAACTTAGGCTACGTAAACGGTTACCAGCACACTGTACATACGCTTCTTTGCCACTAAAATGGTACAATAGAATACCTGAACAAATAGAGCTATTAAAATAGTCATCAATGAATTTATTCGCATTGTTATCTAACGGCTGTCACGTGTGGATTTCAATCAATACGATCGGAGTAGAAATATTTAGCTGCTGAAAAGCAGTGACATACCTACCTACAAAGATACGAGTCTAAAGTCATAGTGATACTATCATACATTTCTGTATAGATAATACATATATGTGTATTTGTATAGCCGCCATCAGATATATCGGAGCGGCGGAGGTGCTCACAAATATCTGAACACGCCTCTATTGTCAAGGCGTTAGAGTGCGTGTTCAGATATGTTTGAGTACCTGGATCACTCCGATATATCTGATGGTGACAGTGGGTAACAGTAGAAAGTAAAAAGAACAATAAACATTCAGAGAGGAAGGTAGATAGGTGCACAAAAAAAAACAACCAAGTGCGTGTCAGGCAATGTGCAAGGAACGGTTCCGTGCAGTCATACATTTCATACATTCATACAATACGAAAAAAACAAAACTTGCAGGTATATCTAAGTTAAAGAGTATTGATTGAAGGTAGTTTTGCGGGGAAAGCTTCATAAGAGATTTGGTCTAAACTATTTTTCAATGACAAATTCCACCTGTGCGTTGACTTGGCAGCCATTCGAGATTAAGTCCGCTGTATACGGCTTTGTTTCGTGTAACAACGTATACAAACAAACAACACGAACGACATATTCTTCATTCAGAAAACGTAAGTGATTTAAGTATCATAAAGTTTACTTGGCAATAATATGGCTGACATTATTGCAGTTTAAAGTACAGATTTAACCTTTGCTGTCAACCTGGATTGTTGCGTCACTTAAAGAAACGCCCATTCCAATCGCTTTACGAGTAAAGGCACCAGAAGTCTGCAAAAACCAGTATAAGAACGCTCTACGTTTACCCATACTTGTTTAGTTATGGATTTGTAGGTCAAGTTTCATTGGCCAGCGCTCGCGCATCGATAATAGACGGCCGGAGGCACAAGCGCGGATCGTGACTCTTTCAATCGTTAACTCTTAACCTTATTGTTAAGTTTCAATGAGTTGCACTCTGCTTACCTAGTTCTACCTATGGACAAACACGCATAGTCTTTGCTGTGTCAGATGTGCGATACATAGCAAACGACTTGTTATAAGACGAAACTTAACTTAGCGACCGGGTTATTGTGAAAAGTGTTGACGTCGTGAACTGTTAAATTTTTTTGACACCCAAAAGTTAAAAAAAAATCCCAAATCAATTTTTTTTTATGAAATTAGAATGGTCGCAAAACATACATATGAAATTAGATAAAAAGTGTGTGTGTGTGTGTGTGTGTGTGTATGTGTGTGTGTGTGTGTGTGTGTGTCAGCTCCGACGCACGGCTGGAGTTAAAACTTAAAATTAAGATCGTAACTCCGCAAGTTGAGAGTTGTTATTTGTTTACATTGAATAAATAATGTGTTTCCATGCAGCCGTTGCTAGGGGATGCGCAGGATGTTGCGCACGAAACAACGTCACGTTTGATTTTATTCTCCGTAAATTTTCATACCCTAGACCTATATATGAAAAATCGACTCTTAAGGAGTAAACTCTAAAAAGGACAAGTGGCGTATATAGAGTAGTAGGCATGGTTAGTTATATACGACAATAGGCTGCAAATTATGATAAAAGTTGATTAAAGTTTATGCAAAGTAACAACCTGTCAAAAACAAAGTGGAATCACATAACTGATGTTGAGGTTTAAAGCTCAAAGGTTGAAGTATTTTCTTATTCATACAAAGGTTGAAGTATTTACTTAATTAATAAAATAGTTAGGTACTAGTTTTCCAGGCTTTGCTACATCAGTTTTATTACTGCTAGTCAATTAACGTCCTAATCGATATTTATTACATACGTATATTTAGTTACCGTTAGTCCATTACTTATATTATTAGTTTATTATAGAATTAAGTAGAGTAATTAACTTAACGAAATAATAAGTTATAAAATATTAATTAAAGACCGACAGAACAATACCTAATAATGTCATTCATACGAGTATATATATACTTACCTATAAACAGGGCCGTCTTAAACTATGCTGAGGCCCTTGGGCAGAAGATTTTTTAGAAAGTAAAGAAAGCGAATTAAACTAACATTTTTTTGCTTTGATCTTAACACTGTAATCAAAAATATTGATACTGTTTGTCCCTTGGGGCCAACTGAGGATGGCGGCTCTGGGCATGGGCCCCGTGTGCTCTAATGGTAAAGACGGTATTGCCTATATAAGTGCAACTTGTTTTAACTAACGATGCTCGCAGCTCTGCCCGTATAAGATTTGGTCTGCCTCATTTTTCTTCTCTCCCTATTACTGCTTCAGCGTTGGTGTGCATCATTGCACATGACTGCATTGTTGCAGGAAATGTCAATTATCCAGGTGTATAATGGATGAATTTATATCCGTAATGGATACAGACATGGATTTTCACATTTCCCGCAGAAATACTGCAGCGGTCTCAATACGTTTGTATGAAACCTTTATCCACTCAAGCCATACTCAAGCGGTTTGAGTTCTCCTAAACGTAATCCTGTAAATCCTGACTGACTGATTCATTAACGCAGAGTCGAAACTACAAAAGCTAGAAAGTTTCCATTTGCACACCAGTACCCCTAGTGTAAATAAATTCGATTTTGAAACGTGACGTACGCGTTTGCGTTTAGTCTCATTTTGTATTGGATTTAGAAAGAGCGCGCCAAGCGGGACGTTTTGGAAACTCAAAATCCTATACAAAATGAGACTTAACGCAAACGCGTTCGTCACGTTTCAAAATCGAATTTATTTACACTAGGGGTACAGGTTACATTTATAATGTGTACAAGAGATAAAAAGTAATTTTGAGAAATTACAAAAAGGGGGTTAAAAAGGGGAAGATAATTTGTATAGGGTCCAAGTTTAATTTTAAGCTAGTAATAATATATGTATGTATGTGTAGTAGTAGTAATGTACAATTGTTGGTGCAATAAAGAATATTTACTTACTTACTTACTTAATTTCAAACTTCGTAAATAGGTAATTTATTAAAATAGTAATAAGATGATTTCTGTGTTTTTGAAAATTCATCCCCTAAGGTGAAAAAGGAGTTGTTTGTACCGGGAACAAAATATTTTCTAAGTGAGGGACTTAAAACTTCGTAGAAAGGCACTACAGTATTACAACAGAAGTAAAGTATTTGTAACGGGAAAGATTTGAGTAGGGACTTGACATTTGTAGGAAGATACAATACAATATTAGAAAGTAAGAAAAATAAAATCCGGAGATTTTTTGAAATTCCTCCCCTATTAGGGTTCAAAAGGGGTTGAAAGTGTGAATCAGGAAATAAATCCACATGAACGAAGTCGTGGGCAACAGCTAAAGTGTAATAAATAAGTTCATTATTCAAGTAATGTCTAATAAGAGCTTATTGCCATAAAGCAAGTTGAAATTGTATTATATGGTTTGTGCAATCAATACCAATTGAACTCGAGAATGTTAATAATTGACATTTATTAGTTCCTAGTTTACTTGTACGATTCACAGCGATAATTATAAGTTAAAAACCGAAAACAAACTAAATACCGTCAATATCTATAGAACATCGCGCGATCCTCATTGTTTTACTCGTAAATAGGGCCATTTAGCGACCTCGATTCTATATATTTTATTGATTCTTAGATGGCTGACAAGATGGCATTATTGTGTTAAGCGGAGCAGAGGTCAATGCGCTGTATAAGTGTATAAAGTATGGTCCGAGACCTCGCGCTGAGTATCGCTTGGTGGCAACATGGCGATGAACACAAGTCCGCAACAATCTTTAACATTATCTCCGCTGTTAGTAAATGACATTTCGGTTATTTAACACCGACTTGCAGGTATACGAGTATTAGTCGTTTTACTGCTTCTCGGGTGAGATGAAACAATTGATGTGAAACGCGTCGTTGGTTGTGCTTACCAAACAGTTGTTGAACGTATGAAATGTTGGTAATTTAATACAATAGGAGAATTGCGACCTGTAGAAGAGAACATCCGGACATATTATGAAAGCAGATTGCCCAAGTCAAAACAGAAACCTTCGCTAACGCTTCGGTCAATAAAGGGCGCTGGGCGCTTTATTTTTAGAACGGATAACCGATGAAACCGCAAAGTCCAATAATGGCGACCATGATGTTGTGGTTTTGTAAAATTTAGTCTGGGTTAATTATTGCCCACAAGTCAATTACCTAGGTACTATTTATTAGTATTAGGGGTCTATTTACCTACAAGTTAGTGAATGTGAAATCCATTATAACGTGAGGCATCAATCGTCTTGAAGCCTGCATGAATCTTGAAGCAACCGGTGGACATTATATTTAAGTTATTTTTTAATATCCTTACAAATAGAAGAGTAACCGCCACTGCAGGTCTGCAGGGCTCGTCTGCTCGTTTGCTGACTATGCTAATATAAAAAAACCGGCCAAGAGCATGTCGGGCCATGCTCAGTGTAGGGTTCCGTAGTTACTCTTCCGTCACAATAAGCTAAACCGGAGCTTAAAGTATAGTAAATTGTTAACCAAGGGATGAAACGGTACCTTTCACGCGAGTTAAACAAATAGGCAAATTTGCATAATCAGTACCTAATTAAAGTCTTTTTACTATGATGGGGAAACTCTATGCGATAATTCAAAAACAGCTAAACTAATCATGTCCGCTATAGTTTTCATTTAAAGTCTTTCTTAAGCTCTACTTCCACGATTTTTTTCATATTTTTTGGACCTATGGTTCAAAAGTTAGAGGGGGGGGGGACACATTTTTTAGGGTTCCGTAGCCAAATGGCATAAAACGGAACCCTTATAGTTTCGCCATGTCCGTCTGTCTGTCTGTCTGTCTGTCTGTCTGTCTGTCTGTCCGAGGCTTTGCTCCGTGGTCGTTAGTGCTAGAAAGCTGAAATTTGGCATGGATATATAAATCAATAAAGCCGACAAAGTCGTACAATAAAATCTAATTTTTTTTTTTTTAGGGTACCTCCCCTACACGTAAAGTGGGGGTGAATTTTTTTTTTTCGTTTCAACCCTAGAATGTGGGGTATCGTTGGAAAGGTCTTTCAAAACTAATAGGGGTTTTTAAGAAACATTTTTTGATAAAGTGAATATATTCGGAGATAATCGCTCCGAAAGAAAAAAAAAATGTGTCCCCCCCCTCTAACTTTTGAACCATAGGTCCAAAAAATATGAAAAAAAATTGTGGAAGTAGAGCTTAAGAAAGACATTAAATGAAAACTATAGCGGACATGATCAGTTTAGCTGTTTTTGAGTTATCGCAAAAAGTTTTCCCTTCATAGTAAAAAGACTTACTTTAATTAGGTACTGATTATGCAAATTTGCCTATTTGTTTAACTCGGGTGAAAGGTACCATTTACTACACTTTAAGCTCCAGTTTAGCTTATTGTGACGGAAGAGTAACTACGGAACCCTACACTGAGCGTGGCCCGACATGCTCTTGGCCGGTTTTTTTTTTCTTTCGGAGCGATTATCTCCGAATATATTCACTTTATCAAAAAATGTTTGTTGAAGACCCGTATTAGTTTTGAAAGCCCTTTCCAACGATACCCCACACTGTAGGGTTGAAGCAGAAAAAAAAATTCACCCCCACTTACGTGTAGGGGAGGTACCCTCAAAAATATTAAATTTTTAGATTTTATTGTACGACTTTGTCGGCTTTATTGATTTATATATCCATGCTGAATTTCAGCTTTCTAGCACTAAGCCTCGGACAGACAGACAGACAGACAGACAGACAGACGGACATGGCGAAACTATAAGGGTTCCTAGTTGACTACGGAACCCTAAAAAGGTAATTACCAACTATTGTAATTAAACAGCCTCAAAGACACTAATTTCAATCTGAAATGAAAAAAAAAGGATAAAAACAGCATACAAGCGTTTGTTTTATAGTTGCTTGAGGCAATGATGATGGATATGATATGTACTCGATTTAACCGAGAGATTTATTATATACTTATCATATACTGAGATCTATTTGGTTCGAGAATTTTCAGTAAAGAATTTAACGGATGGATATTTGTGTATGTTAGAAACAGACAAAATTTCACAAAGTTTTACAAAAGTTCTATAAATATGGGGGGGGGTTACTAAATAATGATTGAGTGCTACATAGATACTGACCAAGTATCCAAACTGGCTTACGTAGTTTCTTAGTTCGGTACATCACTAGTTGATACACTTTAGGACGTATACCTTATAACATCTTTAGTTACGATTATTGTTCTATCTTGAGGATAAGACAAGTCAGGACAAAAAGCTATATGAAACTAAGGAGCCGAGGACGAATATAGGTTTGAAATTTTATTCGTAAACAATTTTCTTGAAACTTTTGTGTAGATCATCATTAAATTTGATATTTACCATTAGCCTGTGAAGCCTCTGGTGAAGGATAACAACAGTACTAATCCCATCAGACACTACTTTTTCCTTTTTCTCGAAAGTATGGACATACACCCGTCACATTCGTAACTCTTCGAATTAGATAGGTAGTTAAGCGGATTTGGTACAGGTCCTTGGTATTGGAGAAACGTTAAGAGAAGAGGATGATCAATAGTTTCTCGACGAGGCGATAAAGTTCATCAGAATTTATTTCCATAACAAAAGGTTTTGGCTATGGACCAGTTTTGCGACATAAATCAATGCATCTCGGTTCCATGGCGACTATTTCAGGCCGCGTGGGCGCGTGTAACATATCGAATCAACACAACGTGTCGCGGAAGCGGAGTGATTTAGCGACGTCGTTTACCGTTGTTTACAACTAGCGAAAACTATGGAAATATAAGAAATTAATTAAAGAAGTATTACATGATAGGAGGCAGGGCACATGCCAGGATTATTGCTGATCTCCGTACTTAATATCTTAGTTAGATATACCAAATGAAATAAAAAAACATTATGGCACAATTTTACACAGTGCAGTAAAAAAAGTCGCCCTATGTATTTGCGTGGAAAGCACATAGTTTACCTACTTTCAACAGTTTCAACCCATATTATCTACTTTATTTCGGCCCTACAACTTAACCATGTAACTGGTGACCGAAGAGCTGGTGGGTTGGCTTTCCTCGCACAACGTATCAGTATTGCGATACATCGAGGAAATGCCGATGCCGCCAGCATTCTTGGTACAATGCCTCAAGGGCCTATTTTAGATATAAGCTAGTTATAGTAATCATCTGTATATATCCAATATTGTTATCGTAAATAAAGAATATTCAACCACATATACATACAATGTATATGACGGTACTAGATAATAGTCACGTATAGCCTGAATCAAAACCAAACATTGCCTAAGTTACAAGATAGCAATATCAAAGTCAAACCGGTACCCTTAATGGATTCTTTGAAGCCATTGAGATAATATTAACAAACACAACACACGTAATGTTTATCCTGTTTTGTCGTGCGGCACAGGAAGAGCTCCCCCTCCTGCCAATGACCATTGAATTAAACTAGATGACTGGAACTCTTAATTAGTTAAGGGGCACAGCAACATAGTAAGTAGATATATTTTTACTTTATGTTGTTATCAACTGTTTATTGTTTGTGCTAAGCTACTTTAGTTTGTTTTTTAAAGTTTAAAAGTAAAAATCTAATATTAAGCGTAGTGATGGTTTTAAGCATTAAATGTTACCAATGTCTCACGTCACCACCACTAGAAAATTTACTTGTTGAAAAACTTAGAAATAGAAACTACCGAATTGAAAAACAATATTTCCGTGAGACAGACTTATTTGATAAATAGGTATATTAAACCGGGTCACTCACGTATTTAATTTAAGTCGATGATTGCTCGACATGTTTCGCTCCATAACGAGGAGCTTCTTCACACAAATGAAAAAAAGAGCAAACATCGACTTAAAAGACGTGTGACCCGTTTCAATATATATATATCTCTAACGAATTTAATAATTTCTATTTCGCAAATTACTTATAAGGCTACACGTGCGCAAAAATAAGTCTGTCGTTGTAGCGGATTCATTTTTACTGATTTACGTATATAGTATTTACCAGTAAACATGAACAATTTACCGGAATGTATGTTCATATTACGAAATTTTTGCTGGAGTCCTGAAACGAACAATCATTGACGGTTGTTGACATTGTTCAAGTATATTCGCGTGGTTGGTCCATGCCATCCTATTACTTAAACTGCCCAATATCGTTTAATATACTCGTACTATGGTTATTCAGATAGTAGAATCATTTATTGCTTTTACATTTGCAGTTGCGTACGCATGCTATGATTAAAATTCCTGGTTTGATTGGATTGACTGACTATTTATTTCCTTAATCCGTTTAACGATACGATATTAACAACTTAACACCCGCTTTCATTTCAGTGCATACCGTACATAACTACCAGAACTATTAATATTATATCGAAATTATGTTGATTCAAAACGGTTATACAAAATGGTGATTTTAGCTTCATAAATACAAATTAACTTAATATTTCGTGATGTAAAAAAAGAAATATTCTTTATCCAAATATATAAAAGAAGAAACTGACTGACTGACATGTCAACGCACAGCCTAAACCGCTGGTTCTAGAGATTCCAAATTTGGCACGTAGGTTCTTTATAAGGTCTAGGGGTGCACTGAGAAAGGATTTTTCAAAATTCACCCCCTAAGGGGGTGAAAAGGGGGTCCAAAGGTTGTTTGGGGAAACAAGATTAGTTAGACTATTTTATTCGAAACATTACAAGAGTATTCCTAACGATAAATAAGTGAACACGTGTTTCAGATTTTTTGAGAATACAACCCCTAAAAGGGGGAAATGTGGTGACAAAGTCTAAAAATCAACATGGGTATTATTTCTATGGATTATCGGGTCGCTGATTAGGAAAACCACCACGATTTTAAAATCTAACGAGGTGGACGTAAAATACAAATCCCCTGTTGGGGTGCGATGGGGTTGAAATTACTAAATATCAATATGGGTGTAGTTTTTATGGTTTTTGGGACATTATTTACGAAAATGGCATTAAGTTCTCTCTAACCCTACACCTCTGACCCGAGAAGATTTAAATCCCCCCTCAATTGGATGAGGGTATCCCAATACGGACCGGCAAGAAACTCGGCGGGACACATCTTTTCAAAACATTACATCTTATAATTAACATGCTTTGAATAAGAAAAAATGCAATTTAGATTTAGAAATCATGCAGTTACATACAGTAGCTACTTTTCTTTATAGAAATTTGTTTAAAAAAATAAATATTTCATATCAAATCATACAAATACCTACGTACTCGTATTTGTACTCTTTCAGAAAACATACCGAATTCTTACAAAATGAAAAGAAAAATAAAATAATAAAGAAATGGGAATATACATTATAAAAATCTGACTCATTGCTATACCTACATAAAATATTTGATGTGTTTTCTTACCTGACTTGTGTCACCATAAGTAATACAATGATTTTAATTGCTACTTGTTTTTACAGTTTCTGGTTTGGACCATGCATGTTTGTCTGTCAAGTTGTCCTCGACTATGTAATAAGCCTTTAACATCAATGACTTTTTTTAAGCTTCGCGTATTAGAACTTAATCTGGATTAGGTCCTAAAACTTCAACTAAGTATGTTTTCTTTTGAGTCAGTGTTAGCCTAAAAACATACCCACCTTAATCCAAGCTGTACCTACCTAACTTAGGTAGGTACAGCTTGGATAGGTAAATTAAATAGGTAGTTCATTTTGAAGTGGATTGAATCCACTGGACAGCGAACGAGGAAATGGGTGAAGAGGAAAATGACGAAACATTTATACATAGGCTATTATTTTTAACGTTTATCGGAAAACATTGTTACTATGGCTGCTGCATTGTTTAATGTTTATGCATCAACGTGTGCACATCTGACGTAAAAACAAGTCTATTAAAACATATCATTTAGGACTTATGTTGGTGCTATAGGATTTAAATTTGAATACATGATTAAAATTAAATCGTACTATAATATATGCTATTGTGCATATACCTTACTTCAACATTTACGTATGGGAAATATCTCTGTAATTGACCGAGCGTCAGCGAAGGTCTCCATTTCAAAAATGCTTTCTGATGTCCAGATATTCTCCTCTGCAAATCGCATTTCTCAACATATTATCGTGAAATTTTGTGATCAACTCCGATAGTTAGAACTTTTCTGTCGTTTTTTGGAAATAATTTAAAATGGCGGAAATTGGCATAAAAGACTTAAGCGCGAGTATATAGAACTTAAAACCATTGTAAGTTCGTTGTATTATCAGTATTATCACAGCTCACACTCAACGAAATAATTTTTTAAGCTTATGCTCAGAGAGCCACTAATACTATAAATAGGTAGAATGACTGGATATATACAACACAACTCAACTATCTCTTGCTTAACTAGCTAGCCCACGCCATCTACTATATACGCGATATAAGTCCCGTTAAGTTTAAATTAAATCTCAATGGTTGACTGGTAGAGAATGCCTTAAGGTAAATAGCGAACTTAATCATTTGTACAATTTTATATCGTGCAATAAAGTTTTAATAAATAAATTATGTGAGAAAATTATAAAAGTATAATCCAGTAATACTATTATCACTTATTCCACAACACAGAAATATCCGTAACTAGGTATGAAGACATACCTATATGGCAAATTGCTCTTTATATTTCATAAATGCAAAAGTTTTCGTGCGACAAACGGCCTGGCGACATTTAGCGCGTCTCGATGAATCAATTGTCTCCCGATGACCCCGTCTCGATGTCGCGACTATACGGTAACATTGGTAAAATATGGGAACGGAAAACTCGTCGATTTGAACACTAGGCTTTTAAGGAAAGGTCAAGGGATACACTTATTCGGAAAATTAATACATCACCATCATTTTAGCATCCAGTCGCCCACTGCTGAGCATAGGTCTCTCTTCGTGTACGCCACTTATTCCGGTCCTGGGATAGTCTCATCCAGAAGTGTCCTGCATTTTTCCGAATGTCATTTACCCAGCGAGCAAAGATTGTACGCCAGGTATCGGTACGTATCGTATAGGTATATAGAAATATTAATTCCAGAACACGTATGTCACATAGCTCTCAAACTGCGTGCGAAATTAAACTGTGCATCATATTTTACGGGTTTCAAATCAATAAGCTCATTTGTAAACACAAAACCCAGAGGTAAATTTACGGAATGAAAATATGGTTTTGATTTTTTTTGTATTTATATTAGTAACATATTAGCGCGTCTCCTTCGAACAAAGAAATTTAAATTTATTAAAAATGAATGGGTATCTTAACAACCAACCCTTGGCCTAGCTGAATTATGTCGAACAGGAACGTTGTTGTTAATATACATATAAATTTCATATCAATTTTCTATACGATTCTATACATAATACAGTACTGGAAAAAACCGAAATGTACATGTGCTTTAGGGTATTTAGAACCAGTATACAATACAAACTACTAAAAAGTATCATAACCGGTGTAGCGGTTACGAAGAGATTAACAAATTACGATTTTTTTTTACTTTGCAGCAGCTGTTGTGTTGTGACAAATATCACAATTGCCGAACATTTTCGAACAAAGTGTCAAAAACACTGCCAATGATTGATTTAAACAGTATGTTTCTTTTTGTTGTCGATTATTATTGGAAATAAATTTTGATTGAATTTTATTTTTTTGTTCTAATAAAAAATTATATTAACGTTAGAGAATTCCTGAGAAGTAACCCTCAGGACAAGGACACACTGCATAAACTTTTATTATTGAGACCAATGCCGAACTCGCGAAAAAATGTTGGCTGTCTCATACATTCACCTGATTTCTATGAGACAGCCAAATTGTTATTCTCGATTTCTGCATCTGCGAAAAAATGTTTATCCTGTATTTTTCAACTCTGTTCCAATACTTGCAATTAATTAAAATTTAAAATTAAATAACTTCTATTTTCGCGTCTATACATTTTAACGGCATTCGCACGTCGCTGCTTCGACAAATTTATTCATAAAAAGTTTTACACAATGACCTTACAATAACAATGTAGCGTAATAACCAGATCTATAGTAAAATCCTGCGTAAGACTCAAACAATGTACATATTTTTACGTTTTTAGGGTTCTGTAGCCAAATGGCAAAAAACGGAACCCTTATGGATTCGTCATGTCTGTCTGGCTGTCCGTCCGTATGTCACAGCTACTTTTTTTCGAAACTATAAGAACTATACGGTTGAAACTTGGTAAGTAGATGTATTCTGTGAATCGCATTAAGATTTTCACTCAAAAATAGAAAAAAAAAAAAAAAAAACAATAAAGTGTACTATCGTATATGAATTTGGGTCTTAGGATCAACTAGAAATAGGGAAGCACTATCATATTTATATAATATAAGATGTTTGATAACTTAACTGATATAAAATAAAGTGATGATGAAGATTTCATGTAATTTGGTAGGAACCTAACAATGGCAGCGCATATATAGGGCAAGCCGCAGCTAATATGCCTGCTTCTTCTCCAGTCCCTATAGAATAATCAGCGTAACTCTTTTAAATTAGCGAACTTGGTGAGATGCGAGATCTATGAACGCCCCGTCGCAGGGGGCCCACCGCGAACCACGTTCGACGTGTTGCGTCCCCGTCACACTTACGTACGAATTTACATGTGCGACAGCGAGGCAACACGTCGAATGTGGTTCGCGGAAGGTTTTCCGCGAACCACTAGGGTCTGAAGCCGGATTCGGATTTAACAATTTGTTATGGGTTGAACTGGTTTTGACATGACCTTGACGATCGTCTTGGTGATTAGCACGCACGCACGAATTTCGCTTAATTTCATATGCACCAATCCCGTGAGCGATCTTCAAGCTCGTTATCAAAACCAGTTTAAAAGCATAACAAATTGTTAAGTCACATAAAATACGTATCTCTATTTAATTTATATCAAACGTGAAGAGGAGTAAGGCCGCGTAGCCAACATGAAAATCACTTGCACTCCGTAGCGATCGAAATGAAACTGTCACTGTCGCACTAATAGGGAAGTAGCGATAGCGATTGATACCTTGGCTAGGCCAGCTGTTCGGAGGTTCCGTTTTTTGCAAATAAGCATTTACTGAGTTTTATTACTGAAATGAAATATGTAGGCACGAAATAAATTACTAAAGAGGTTTTTATAATCGAAAACAAACAGCAAGGCAAGTTAACAGATACCTGTAAAAAACAACAAGGCAAAAGATACTTGAATGAATGATGAAATTCCCAGCTTACAACATTTTTAGCACGCGTCTGAAAACCCTGCAACATAGTAAGTATTCTTATGACGAAAGCCTTGTTTTAACATTGTTCGCGCCTCGAACGAGACAAAACCTTGCTGATAAAAAGTTTCGCATCTTATTTCACGATCGCTTGCTGTTTCGACAGAGTCGTGAGAAATTAACTTCGTAGGCACGCGATTTAAAGCTGGTAACTTCACAATTGTAGCAGCATAAGCTAAGGCTATTAAAATCGTACATAGATAATTGCATAGATATTATCGGAGGTTAAAAAAATCCTTAAAATCTGATCCCTTAATTAAAAATATTTTATGTCATACAGCGTGTATTTTTGATACGACCGCATAACCAAGGGTATGTAATTTTGGCTTTAATGAATACACTTTCGTAGGTTTTATTTTATAAAATTAAACAGACGACTTTCATTTTTCCATATAAAATAATTCGGCTAGCAATGTCACAACTGTCACAAGTGACTATGATGTACGAAATACATTGCCGCTCGAAAAAAAAAAACAAATATTTATTATGCTCTGGTAGTTAAGATTAAATTAAAAAGTATTTCAGAATCGTTTTATAGCACTAAAACCTACGACTAGTTTATATTTGCGGTTATATCAAAAACACACACTGTATACCATAAAAGGTTTTAAACATTTTCTTCCCATGCACTCACACTTCATGCCTTCAGGACCCATGTACTCGTATCAAATATCAAACATTTATTCAGCAAATAGGCCACAGGGGCACTTTTACATGTCCATTTTTACAAACAATAACTTAAAAAAAAAAATTTACAAATATCGAATCTATGAAATAATAAATACTTTATTAGAGATGTATACTGTCTCTAAATGTCAAATTACACAAAAAAAAACTATGATAAAAAAATAAAACCATAAAATACTAAAATTCTTTAGAGATGTATAAGTCTCTAAGTGTCAGAGATAAAATATAAAAATATATATTAAATTATCCTTAGAGATGTAGAGGGTCGCCAAGGCTTGAATTCTTATATAAATAATTAAAAGACAAATAAATTAAAACAGACAAGAACCGAATGAAGTGTCTCACGTTAATGACACTCAAAAGTAAAGTTACATACTTTAACATAACCTGTACCCCGTGTAAGCTTAAACAGACCGGTCTCCACAAACAGCACCCGTTCACGAGTATGACGTGTATCTCAGCCATCGCCTCCCTCAACCTTCATTCGGGAAAGTGGCGACCCGATCAACGACGCCACCGTAAGTAAAGACTTTTAAGCGAGCATGACATATTCAAGCTGCCGGGTTGTATTAATATAAATATAATAAAAAAAATTGTGAGATACAACATTTGTGCTTGTAAGTTACATTAAAGACGGCATAGCGCCACATAAACGCGACTACATATTATTCATAAGGAGTGCCTACCTATAAAACTAAATTATAAATTTATATTGACTTAGAGATGTACAGGTCTCTAAGTGTCCAAATCATTAAAATAGGTATTAAAATAAAATGAAATTTAAAATAAAATAAAATTTAAAATAAAATAAAATTTAAAATAAAATAAAATCTTAGAGGTGTATAAGGTCTCTAAGTGTCCAAAACTAAAATAATACAATCAAACGAGAACATGATGTTCTCTTGTGTCAGTTCTACTGGACGCTAGTATGGTTATTTCACAGGAAGAAAACGAAAACACTATTACTGACATTTTTATCATACTATCAAGATCAAGCTACTGGCTTAAAGGCATCCTTATCATCTATGAAATCATTCACAGCATAATACGCCTTACTTAACAAAGAGCTCTTAACGTGTGACTTAAATTTGTTAAGAGGCAAATTCACTATATCAGTGGGAACTTTGTTATAAAAACGTGTACAGTTCCCGACGAAAGACGTACTAACCTTACGGAGGCGGTGGGCGGGCACAGCAAGTTTATGCTTGTTTCTAGTGTTATAGTTATGGATATCACTGTTAAGCTTGAATTCGTTAATGTTTTTCCGAACATACGTAGACGCGCTAACACAGTCATGCTGTTAAAGTAATATTAAACAAGTATCATTTGTGGTGAAAACGAAAACAAACGCATAAACCAGATAAAGAATACTCAATTTCAAACATATTCGGAGCAGAAAAGTTTCATTAATACTAAAAGAGGTTAAATCTGTGTATAATGCTGCGCATCAAATATCGTTTACAGCAAACTAAACAACCACGCGTGCGCTACTTGTAGTAGGCGGGGCCATTATTGTAAATACGCCTCTTCTATTATGTATCCCTAATCTTATTAGGTACTTTAGCGTTGTTGCAATCCACCTTAACGCAAATTAAGAGCCCCCTCTTTATAGCAACGCAACGCAAAATTATAGTTTTATATAGACTTTTTACACGTTTTAATCAAGGACAAATGACATGAACAAAATCACAAAGAAACTAGACTTTAGCAAGGGTAAATTCAAAACCAAAACCTTTATAGGTCAAAATTGTCTTGATAGAAAAAAAAACACAAAAACACGTCTAATTTTTGCATACGTTTGCAGTTCAGTTCTACTACATAATTGTGATAAAATATAAAAATCCGCCCGATGGCCTTCATTATCTGCCTTTATTCTTATTTATTTTTTATACGCCGCCTCTTATGAATGTATTGGTATTTTTAATTTATCGCCACTCGTTTCGAATTTCCTATTTTTCGCACTTGTATCGTAATGTACTATTATTGCACCACAAAGAAAACAAATTTAAAAATAGATTAAAGATAAAAGATTAAAGTGTTACGAAATGAACTCATCTCAGCATATTGCTGGCGACTTCCAGCGCTGATGATCTTGCGATGAGACTATCAAGTGAGAAAATAAACCACACACAAACAAGTGATAAAAAGTGAAGTGTGTCTCTTTTAACTCTCCTATCTACTACTAAGTACATGTACTCATCCCTAATACCCTCCTTAGTTTTTTTACCCGACTACGGAAATAGTTATGATTTAGCAGTCTCATGTATTTATGTATTCATCTAATCCATTAAATTCATTATAATAGAATGGTCCGTCTTTATATGTAAGTATAATATTTCATACATTGGTATTGGTAAGTATTGACTTAGATAAGAGAGTTAAAGAAACACACTTCAAAATTTTATTTGGTTGAACAAATGTCACTTTTGACATTGACAGATCACATCCATAAGAAATCCAGATAAAATTCATAACTTGTGATTAATACCATCAGAATAAGCCTCCGAAATACGTAATAAGTACCTACAGCATGAGAACGTAATGATCATTTAAATATAGCAGTTTTGTTCACCCTGACCATGATTATGTTTCTTTCATGTTTAATTTTAGTTAGGTACGTAAAGTATTTATAAGCACAATGGCTAAAACGGATTACGTGTACGACTGTATGACTGTGTATGTGTATAGCTATAGTATACACAGATACGCACGCATATATAGGACATGAATCAACCTTGCGGTCATGCCGCGGTTGTCTCCAATAACTGACGTCATAAACTGACAGTAACTGCGACCACAGTCAATTGTTCCCGCGATGGTTGCTTTTTTTTTGGTTTTTTTTTCTCACTATCTTTCATTATTTCAATGGCTGTCTGAAGCAGAATCTTATCTCACATATATTTTGCTACGATATTTGTTACGATGAAAATTAGTTCCATCTCATCTGATATAGACTTATATAACACAAAATCGCTTCTACGTTGGATTTTACTATCGCTTCGGAAAATTTGACATTTGTAAGAAATAAGTAGCGACGGTGACAGCAAAGATGAAAGATATTCAGAGTTAACCGAAAAAAATATAAACAACTCTATGTGACCTCATATTACATAGAAGATTACTATTGCTACATAGCAGGATTAGAACATTCGTCGGTGACATCGCCATTTTTCACGAAACGAAATGTGGTTAAGAGCTGTAATTAAAACAACTTGATTTGTACCTACGCGAAAACCAGCTAGTATTGTATAGTAGTAATACTCTTCCATATTAGCAAGAAGAACCTAATTAATACTTTTGACCTTCGATATAAAAATACATTTAGTGACTTCACATTACTTGACTAATTAGCCAATTAAATTGAAATACCGTGACGAGTTAAAAGTCATCTAAAACTAAAATACGATTGCAATAAGCCTCGTTAACGAATGTTCTGGTAAATGGTTTAATTAGCAATAAAACGCTTGGGAAGAGCAAGTGACATTACCGTGATTATGAAACAACTTAGAGATCAGATAACTTTACAAAAATTGCATTAAAAAAAAGTTCTTCAATCGCCCCGTGCAAGTAGCTATTATTATCAAATAGCTACTCAGCCTTAGCTTCTCGTAATATCTGTGCAAAATGGATGCTTTATACAAAATACTTCATACATATAATGTATGTAATATGCACAAAGATTGTCTTAAAAAGGCTTTTAAGATCGCTCGTCAAAGACTAAGCCGACTACTGCCTGCCTGTGCAATAAAGAATATCAAAATGCCAATAAATAAAAAAAGATTGTCTATTGTTTATACCATAAACCATTAGCTGAGAGCGTATTCTAAGCAACCGTGATGAATTGATTCACGGAAAAGACACTAAGACAACCACCGTTATATAAACGCACTCACAGCAAGACGTAATCGCTGAGCGCACGCGATGTCGCGCATAAAATAAACATTCTTATTGTCACTTGTCTATGGATTATTTAATACATAGACAACACACCATCTTACCATCTTCTATTATTTATGCAATGCAAAAGCCCACTTGACCGTGACCACAAAAGTTGTGCCAAATCTGACCACAGTAAACGTAATGTTCACTTTCGTTTTTATCTATTTTACGGCATTGGGTAATCACCGCGGCGTGATAACAGTGAAATTGTGATAGATATTTTAAGCTCTAGTAGCCTATTACCACAGAATGGATTGTAGTAATAACGCCTATTACCAAGTTATTGATCGCGCTAATCTGATTGGTTCCTATTAAAAGCAATTCCGTGTTCATTGTGTTTACTATACCTACACGAGCCGCAGGACACACTAAGGCTAATCCTTATAATAGTTATAATTACTTACTTGCAGGTGGAAAAAGTTTATTAAGTCACTGTACAGTCGGAAGCACATATAGCTAGCCGGACGAGTGTTCTAAATGATCTGGATAGGTACAACTTAATTGTTAAAAATCACTTTGAACATCAGTCCCACTTAGCCAATTCTGCTTTTGACTGTACGAAGTGTCCAGCTGTCAGCTATAAATAATAGTTCCAAATCTCTCCAGAGTAGCGCTTAGCTAAGAACCTAGGCGTTATTGTCGGAGTGAAGTGCGCTGTCTATGATTACATTTTTTTCTCAAGTATTCTAGGTATTGTAACGCCACCTATTTATGGTTTTTTGTCGGACACATTTTGGACAACAAAAACTCCATATACTATATGGAGTTTTTGTTCCTTGCCTTTACCTTCCATATCGCCAAACACCAAACAAATTTATCATTACCAAAAATGATGACGTATTTCGTGGACCATATTTTTTATACTACATAATTGACATCTGTTTACTGTCATATAAGTGACGTATAGGCAATATAGGCATATATGGAAGGTAGAGGCAAGGAACAGAATCTCCTTAGGCAAAACTGTTGCAAAAGTGTCCTACTGTCAACTATAAATAATAGTTCCAAATCTCTCCAGAGTAGCGCTAGAGTAGCTAAGAACCTAGGCGTTATTGACGGAGTGAAGTGCGCTGTTTATGATTACATTTTTTTCTCAAGTATTCTAGGTATTGTAGCGCCACCTATTTATAATTTTTTGTCGGGCATTTTTTGGTATATGGAGATTTTGTTGCTTGCCTTTACCTTCCATATAGGCATAGCCGCAACAGTCTCGAACACAGCCAAAACTCAAGGTAAACGGTTTTAAGAAGGATATTTTAATATCAAAAACCAAATTCTAAGATATATTATATTATAAATCGCAAAATATGCTGGCTGTAAATAGGAAAAAACATAAAAGTGAGCATATCGGAGAAAGTACAAACATGCGTAGATTGCGTAGAGTTAATACAATAATTTAAACTTTAAAGTGATAAAAAAAACGATACCTGCACAAATCTCTCTGAATATGTACCTAGAGGCATTGCTGCCGCAGATACGTTGCGCACGAGTGACTCTAATGCGAACTAAAAGAGATTATAAATAAAAAATAACTGTTTGAATGGAATCCATTCATCGAGGCTTAGGAGTCGACACGTGACGAGCACGTTTGCTGACGATTTATAAAAGTAAATATAAATACTCACTTTATTTCGTTGTAAATGGGCCATCATCCATTAATTACGATAAGAGATTCTAGACGTTGAAGATATGCACTAAGCCGAAGAACCTACAACAATGCATTGGTATTGTATTACATCTTTTTGAAGTGCATTCTTATAACAAATAGAATTTATTAGTCTCTTGTCAATGTGATTTTTCTAACCTTCAAATTTTATTCATGGAAAAAAGTTTAAAGAATTATGTCTTTAAACCTGCAGTTTTATTAAACTGACTCTTAATTTCAACTGCGGACATCCTACGAACGAAAATTACAGAGCTTCGCGGCAATCAAGACATTTTAGATTGGCACTTACCGAGATAATCGAAAGAGCCCATTTACTTTCTACAGACAATGTTTGACGTACCATTATATTAGACAAACATTCTGCCTTATGATAGACCATTCCGTAAAATATTAATGTAATCCTTGTGTTCAATTCTCAGCACTCTTTACCGGGCGACATTGTGGCAAGTGAACGTGAATATAAAAGTTGTTAATTTATAGTTAATTATTGATAGAGGTCGCTATGTCAGTGTGTTCAGTGGTTCAGTAGTTACCTAGACATCAATATTCAAAAAGTTGACTAGACTACTTAACTATCTTAACTACAAAAGGCTGACTAATGGGTTTTGATAACTATACAAATACGTGGGGCTCGACGCGGTTGCTGAAGAATAATACTAGATTGTATTCGTATTATTTGACGACTAAGATAGAGCAGAAAAAAAGGTAACGGGGAAAAATATATATAAGGCAGGTCATCCAAGTCGACCAACCCTCCATACAAAGGCCAGAAATTTTTACTTCAAAAACATTTTTTTATACTTTTTCCTAATCAGAACACGGTACCGACTACCGACCTTAAGACGTAAGTGGAGGACCCGCGCGAAATTCTCTTTTCATACAAACGTAGTCCTCATTTTCCTCTCTGGATATTAACATTATTGAAAATATTTTGACATAGTTTTTTTTTAATTTGATGTATATCAACCACAGCTATGCCCGTACGTTTGATTTGTTTCGAATTTTTAATTATTATAAAAGTTAGAAGCATTTACGATTTTGTATGAAGTCTATTTTTCGCTCCTAATTTTTTTTTTAATACAAAATTCGAAAAAAGTCAAACGTAGGGGCATAGCTATGGTTAATATGCATCAAATTATGTAAAAATATTTTCCAAAATGTCAATATGCAGAGAGGAAAATGGGGACTACGTTTGTATGGAGAATCGACCGTCCTCTTAAACGGATCCCTACTATTTTTGTTACACCTTATAAAGTCAAGGTTACCCTAGTTAATGGAGTTAGGCACAACAAGTTATTTTGTTCTAAAAGTTAAACTAAACGCTGCTTGATCTGCCACACATCTAAACGTGACAATTCGCCGGCATGAAAATAACCTTTAACATTCAAAGTAAAAGTGAACGCGTGCTCTTCTGCCGAAGCAATTGTTTTGTACTTTAACCCTGACCCTATTAAAACATGTAAAAGCTATTTAATTTCACCAATTTTGCTTAGCGCGTCATTTAAATGGGTTGGCGTCAATGAATCCATCACTTTCTCTATGATGTCTAAATTTTGCATCGCGCGATATCGTATGCATGACTTGTCTGGCGATACAGTGGTGCCGCACCGCGGATTACACGGACTTTGTTTCATTTGAATGCATTGCCTCACCTCATTCTTAATTAATTCATGAAATACAATTGCACATTTTTTATTCAAGGTTTATTATTTATTATATATTAGATATTTAAATTCATTGTCAATACCATATGCATGCTTACATTAAGACGAAAGGACCCCCGCGCAATCGCCTTTTCATACAACCGTAGTCCTCATTTTCGTCTCAGGATATTTAACTCTATTGAAAATATTTTGTTGTATATCAACCACAGCTATGGGGACGTCATATAGGGGAAGTTAAGAGCATTTAAAAAATTGTATTAAATCTGTTATTCGCTCCAAATTTTTACAATAATCAAAAACTCGAAAAATGACAAACGTAGAGGCTTTACATAGCTTTGGTTAATACACATTCATTAAAAATATTTCCATAATGTCAAAAGCCTGAGAGGAAAATGGGGACTAAGTTTTTATGGAATGGAGGTAGCGTTGTCGCTCCAACTCACTAACACAAATACCTAACCTAATCTATGTTCAAAGTCTTACTGGAATCAAATTTATCTTACATATAGCATTAGTAGTAGTAACTGTAGGCACCAAAGACACGGTGTTTTTTTAAACTCCGTTAACTTTTTTAAACTCCGTTAAGTACACTTAAGGAAACCGAATGGCATAGTTAATTTTCAAAATTGTTATTATTATTATTTTATTCTTTGTATTTTCCGTAATAAATTCAAACAATAGAAATCTTTGACAAATCAATATCATATCGAACATGATCGTCCGAGATAGTACTTGCGTTTAGTAACAGATGAATAAACTCATATCATACTAAACACTAATCAATGTGTAAGGCAAGTGTACACGTTCATGGGGGCCATAATATATAATAATAAAAAATTATTGTTACATGATCTTCACGATATCGGGCCGGGAAACGAACATACAAAGTTGGCAAAAAATTAAACAAAAAATATACTCGTAACAATATTTTGATAATTACGTTTTGATAGGTTCATAGGTGAAGCTAATTTAAGTACCTGTTTGTTGAACAGAAGGAATTTGTTTCGTGATTCTATAAAGCTTGGCACGGAAGTCAGGCTAACCGGACCAGTCTGAAGGTTGAGTGACTAACTGACTGATATTTCACGTTTAGCCTCCCATTTTTTACTAGTTATTATTTTACTTGTAATAAAATAAAATAACTCTACTTTTAATAATAACCGATTTGACGACCTGTGTGGCCTAGTGGGTAGTGACCCTGCCTATGAAGCCGATGGTCCCGGGCTCAAATCTATATAATATATATTAAAAAAAAAAAAAAGATTTGGAATTAGAAATTATCAAGTAAATACAACTTAGATATTCCGAAATAAAATTTCAGTATTATCAAATCAGTATGAATATTATTGATTTAAATATAGCTACGTGCAGTATTATTAACCTAAGGCACCGTAAGGTAACAAATAAGTATCAAAACAATCACAATTGATAGGTCCCTGTAAATCCGTGACCGGATTTTGCCGTGAGAAAATGTGGTCACATCAGCTCACCAAGGCAAAAGTGTCACTTCCGCGTTCAAACCTACAACTGTAATGGTATGAGCGTCTACGGGAAAGCGACGACGAGGCCTAACAAATACGACAACCACAACTTCTGACCACAGCAACCGCAGTATAATATTGGTACCCAAAGAATTTTTCTTTTTTTTAATTCCTACTCGTGAGTCAGGGACGCAATAACACATTGTTTTTGACAGCTCATGTGTCATTAGATGACATCGAAAATCTTAAATGATTCTCGACATGGTCGGTAGTGACCCTGCCTATGGGGCGGAAAGTCCCGGGTTCGAGTCCCAGCCAGGGTATTTATTTGTGTGTTAATCACAAATATTTGTTCTTGACTTATGTTTTATTTATATGTAAATATATCATTATAGATAATTATCTATATGTAAGTATGCATATCGTCGCTTAGTAGTCGTAGATTCCATAGGACAAGCTTTGCTTAATTTAGGGCTAGATCGATCTGTGTAAGATTGTCCCAAAATATTTATTTATTTATGACAAAGTCGTCACAATTACTAGCTTATAGAACTACTCGTCTACCCAAAGCGATGTTATCAAGGCGACTTGGACGACCAATGTGACATCTGAGGCGATCTGTAGTTTGCGTGACCTGAATGTTAAAATATGTCATACGATTAAATGAATAAGAGCTAAGGTGCATTGGGATAACTTCTGGTTTAGCAGATATTAGCAATTTTCAAAATTATCCCGCTTTCGAAGTTACCACAGTGCACCTTACAAGGTACTATTAAAACAAGTTATAACTAAGAACATACATTTGCCCCTGGGGTCTTACGTAGGATTTGACTCTACCCTTGACATATTAGACGTTACTAAATATAAGTTTAAAAGAAAGAAGTCCCATTTTGCTAGTTCAGTTCAGTTTTTAGTTCTTATGGCTTCTGTCCATTGGAACAATTTTGCCAGCGTTAAGGTTGTGGGATGCAGAAGTTCGGTTACAGGTCTTGATCCAGTCCGTGCAGAATTGTAGATGCTTGATCGGTTGAAAAAATCTAAACTTCTATATAGGGATCAAAAAATGAAAAAAAGGGGCCTACATTAACCAATAGAAAAAAATGCCATGATCATTTTTTTCCTTTTTTTTTACTTTACTCCGTTTAAAATATGAAAGATACTAAATTGACAAATCAACTACCCAAAGTTTTGTATTAATACGACATTTCGATTGGACAGGTTGGGTAGTATGGTAATCAAATTGTCATTAATTGTCATTTTAGCTGTGTTGTTCAATTGATCTACTTACAAATATTACTTCGCCATATCACTGTCATCTATACAAATATGTTTTCACAATTACATCTGCGAAAGTTATTTCTACGAGCGCCCCGAAATTTGCCTGCAAATTGATCATAGCGGGTACATCAATTTCGTACTCTACAGTAGGTATAATGTCGGTTGACATGACATCAATATTAAAGTCCGCTTAATATTTGTAGCACGCTATGAACAGTTCTTTTAAATTTGAAAGTTGAAGTGAACATAATACAGGGCTGTTTTTAGTCACCTGTAATAATTTACGGAGTGATTATAGGTAAAGTCCAAGTAGGTAAACATTTCATTAGGTAGGCAGTAACGTGTAAATATATTGTTTTCCTTTATTGTACGAACACAATGATTATGTGTCCATACAATTACCATACAAGTACGGTTATTTAATTTATTGAATAGTTCAAAATACACACAATTGTATTAATTGCTACTATACAAGTGCATTACTTTGAGTGGTAACAGAAAGTTAATGATATTGGTTATTATTATGTATTAAGTTCAATTTCTGAATGTGATGCGTTTTTAATCGACACTTCACATAAACTTACACTGTGTAATGGACAAAAATAATAGGGAATCATCCACACTGTCATTAATTTAACACACTTTACACTAATTATAATTTAGAAAATGGAACGAACGTGTAGGTAACTCGTTAAAATATGATACGTATAATGCTAAGTAGCACGTACATAAAACTAAGGGCGCAAGCAGTAAAATAATTGTGTTCGGATTAAGTAGATTTTGTTTTTAGGGTCCCATACCCGAAGACCAACAAAAACCTACCAAGCATTCGCTGTCCGACAGTCTATCTGTCCATCTTTTTGCCTGCAGGTTAGATCTTAAGAACCGTAATAGATAGACAATCGAAATTTTCACTGAGTGTGTCTTTTATGTGTGTATACAGTATGTAAATCGGGTAAGTGTACAAATAAAATTTAATTCAAAATAGAATGATTCTGAATACCCGAAAAGGTTTATTTTTGTAGGAATTTGTTGTATATTCATAACACAATTAAATATAAACTTCGAACTTGGTGTGATTTAGACCTCTAACTTACCTGGTTTTCTGTATAATAGTTCGCATTGGAATAAAAAGTATCAGTTCCGTATTTAATTATTATTGAGTTGTGCCACATTATGATACATTCGCATTCAATATGTAACATTTTTAAGTTTTCTTTAATGAAAAAGGGATACGTATTCTATTTACTACATACTATTCATACTAACTAATTCATTGAATTGAAATATTTTTCGTGTTTGTAATAAATACATGGGTGTTTTGGTCCAGTACTATTAAACTTGTACATGTAAAAGAGTAGAAATAAAAAATACTAAGCAAACCGCGACCGCGATTTTGGCGACCGGTTTGGCCTAGTGGGTAGTGACCCTGATGCTGAAGCTGATGGTCCCGGGTTCAAATCCTGGTAAGGGCATGTATTCGTGTGATGAGCATGGATATTTGTTCCTGAGTCATGGGTGTTTTCTATGTATTTAAGTATTTATAAATATTTATATGTTATATATATCGTTGTCTAAGTACCCTCAACACAAGCCTTATTGAGCTTACTGTGGGACTTAGTCAATTTGTGTAATAATGTCCTATAATATTTATTATTTTATTATTATTAAACCGTTTTGTAAATGTATATTTTTACATAACACTAAAAATTCGGAATAATAAGTTCATGCAAAGAAATGCGATAACAGCCCGAGAAACAAAGGAAAAATCCGAATAATTAGAACAAACAAATCGGTGCGAACAATTGCGAAATTGCTTGTAATGCAATAATTTGTAAACACCACCGTGTTTAAAGTATGGTCGAGGAGCCATTGTAAGCAGCTTGCATTAATGTGCCGACGGAAGATGTGAGATGAAGCGGCAACTGAGTTTTAGCCACGCATAGTCTTATTGGACCTTGGGGGCCATCGACAAGAAACTAACGAAAAGATGCGGTTATGAACGTCAAATAAAGTTAACTACGTCTGCTCTAAACCTAGGGGGAGTCCGGGAGACTTGAACCTCTTTTTACTCAGAAGGCACTAGAGGTTTATCCGTAAGTGTTAGCAACTCGATTTTTCGTGTATAGATGACATATCTAAATAGGTATCTTTAGAGCATAGCAAAGTGCTGATAAAGTACAAAATTTAAGTTCTGTAAAAATATTTTTCTTAAACGGGGTATTGGCTCAAGTCTCCCCAACCTATGGGAGAGTTGACCAGGGGGTGTGGGAGTAATGACCATACATATGTTAGGTAGGAAAACAGTGAAAAAAGTGCTGTTTAATCCAATATATTTATTAAAAAAGGAAAGTAGTTGTAACAAAGTATTTTTACCCATAAAACAAAATGTTAAAATTTAATAAACTTTATAAAATTTAAAATGGGCAACATTAACATGAAATTCAAGAGATCAATTATCTTTAAGTTATTATTATTATTAATTATTTCTATGAGATCAATTCAGTCAACAAATTATCAAAGGCACATGCAAGGTCCTTTTCATTTTACATAACATAAATTCTTCATGTCAAATAAAGTTGTCCACATCTTTGTCAGTTAACCCATCGCAACCTTCGTGAATATGCCTACCCTTTGCAGGAACCACACAGTCGAACATTTTTTATGCAACTTACGTCGGTGGCAAACAAGCATACGGTCCGTCTGATAGTAAGCAGTGACCGTAGCCTATGGACGCCTGCAACTCTAGAGGTGTTTTATCCGCGTTGCCGACCCTAACACTCCGCACTCCGTACCCTCGTTGAGCTCTGGCAACCTTACTCACCGGTAGGAACACAACACTTGTTTTTTATTTTATTTTTCGATTTTTTTCTCTTGTCGCTATCTTGCAACACCTTCCTCTTACCTCCTTTGACGTTTGGCCTGCATAAAAATAAAGCAAACCCTTATTTAAGCACAGTGTGGGAGAATTGAACTACTGATCATGTCTCCCTACCACCATGCGGCTCAACTCTCCCGCACCCCCCTTTACTTTTTATAGATTATGTTTTCTTTATACTCTTACAATAAACGTTCCAAATGATCACTGTTAGTAAAACTACATTAACCAACAAGTACAATAAGATAAAATAATACTACTCACCTGTTTAATTTTCAAAATAGTGTAAAAATATAAAATTGTAATTTTTTTCACTTCGCGACAGCGAAACCACGTTTACTCCAGTCATTTCCAAACCAGACTAATAGCGGCCAATATGGCGTCGCCAAAAGTTGCGCCTTCTGTTAAAGTACGACATGAGCTGTCAACGGCGTCGGTGGCGCGAAATTTGAATTGAAATATTTGTCGTGGTTCAACTCTCCCACCTGGTCATATCTCCCGGACTCCCCCTACACCTCTGACCCGAGAAGATTTAAATTTCTAAAAATGGTATCGTAATATAGGACCGGCAAGAAACTCGGAGGGACACATCTTTTCAAAACATTACATCTTATATCTAACATGCAATAAAAAAAAAACACAATTTAAATTAATAGGGATTTTAAAAATATATTATAAAATAACATACAGTAGGTACTTTCTTATAGAAATTTGATGCACTAGATTGCTAATGCAAAGAAAAAATGTATCATGATGGTACGAAAAATCACGTGAATATTTCCATGTTCATTGATTGATTCATTGATTGGCGTTTTTCTATCAACGATTATCATACTTATTGTCTAAGCCCCCTGGTTTATATATGGCAAGATCCTATAGCCTAGAGGGAAACCAGTGGGACGTAGCGATATGGCAAAAGAACCGTGGCAGAAAATACCTTGCCGATAAAGAGGGACATACATATTTATTTGCACCAAGGGGGGGCTGACACAAATAGGCTAGTAACCACTGGTATAAAATTATAGACAAAACCATGAGTAGTTAGCACTACCACTAAACTTCGTAATGTTAAACATGCCGAAATAAAAAAGTGTTGCTTTTAAACAATTCAGGTATTGCACATTGTACAAATAAATACCAAGAATAATAATAATAATTCAGCTTATATACGTCCCACTGCAGGGCACAGGCATCCTCTCATGCGCGAGAGCCCCCCCGTCCCCACGCTGGCCCAATGCGGGTCGGGGACTTCACGATATATGCAGGTTTCTTCACGATGTTTTCGTTCACCGAAAATCTAGTGGCGAATATCGAATGATATTCCATACAAAACTTCCGCAAAACTCATTGGTAAGAGCCAGGATTTGAACCCGCGACTTCCACCACCGCTTCCAAAGACCTAGAAAACATTTTAAATTTAGAATACCTACTTTAAATGCCTACATGAAAACCTAATCAAAGCCATGACGAAACTCCGAGTTGCCAATTAAGTTGAGTTTCAAAAATGTCGTTTCCTAAAACATCTAAGATATAAATTAGACCCACTAGCTAATACCTATATACATACATAATGTTATAAGTAGGAGTAGTTACATATTGCACAAACTATGAGTCAGCCTTTCCCTTTAGTAATCTTGTTTACTTACTTGTCGAATTTGTAATATTTCTTTATGATAATATTACAATATAAAAGCCACTCATGATTTTAAACACTAGCTCCAGAAAGAAAACACCGAGCGTTTTGAAATGTCCGAAAACTCTTATACTTTGAACCGCGCACTGCTTTGATTATATAACGGCGTGTGCTGCCCAGTTCGTTTTAATTCAATCACAACGGAGAAATAATGAATTAATCAATGAAGAACGATCACAAAAGGCGATAGCAACAACATTATTTCTTATTTAAAAAAACGCGCATGCGGTGTGCGCGTTAAAATCAATTTACGGTAAGCGTATGGCACCGGTTCCAATCTAAAGCAGCTTATTCACAGTACTCTGCTGCCTAGCAGGAGATCTCTAAGATATGGCAAATTATGGATATGGAGTAAATTTAGCCTAAAGCCTTAAGGGAATTCGCTTTAAAAAGCATAACTCAAAAACTTATGTCACATGTTCCTTCAAGATAAAGCGATAAACATTTTTACTGGCCTAACTGGGACTTTCGGAGTTTAGGTACTCATTGTAGAATAAAGGACTCAGTAAAATGAATCTCACGCCCTCTTCATGCAAGCGCCAAGTATAGGTACCTATAGTAGATAGTATAGTAGATCCCATATAGAGGATTGGAACAGGAACCGGTAATGGGACATAAAACCAAAAATTTTGTACAATAAGTAACTAAAACTAGCTTATAAGTACTGGCAACCTTTTACCATAAACAAGAATCATAGAGCATCTTAAGTTTGATGTTTCATTAAATTTGCTTTTTTCTTAAGAAATTGGCGCCAAGCCAAAAGTTGTCGTGGAACTGAAAAAATAATCAGTAAAAATTCTTAACAACTCCGCTAAGAGAGGTGAGTACGTATTTTAAATTATAATAATACATATATTTACTTCGTGTAAATTAGAATGAGTTTTGTTAATTGCATTTACCATGAGATTAGATACAACACATTATGTTGTTACTCCAGAGATGTAAAAAAAAGATATTTTGCCCAATCCCATTATAGGAGCTGTAAAACTGCATACCTCCTATGATGGGACAATCTTATACAATGATGCTTGCCATGCGTAATTGCATGTTTTAAGAATACATAAGTAAAATGTAGTTAAAAAACATGTCAACTATTTTAAAATTTCACGTTTGTGGCAGTATGGTATGATAGTCAGCAGCATTACTGCAGCAGTATTGCAACGCGACATTAAATACATTTATTTTAAATTGTGGAATTAAATACATTTATTTTAAATTAATATCCTTGTCCCTATTCTCGTTCTTATATTTTAGATCGTCATGATTCAGGGTCATGTACTCATGTCGCATTATAGGGGACCCATCACTGGTTCCTTTCCATTACCGGGGGTTCCATCACTGGAGCTTTGTGGTCCATGACTGGAGATAAAAGACATAGTTTTAATTTGATGATTATGTGGAAAATAATTGCAGTATCTTTTGTACAATACGCCTGAAACATAAAAGACGGATAAGACATTCAGGAATAAACTATTTCTATTCAACTTATAACACGCTAAGGAGTAGTATTTTTACATGTATTAGGGAAGTGTCACAAATGCTACAAATTTGCTCTTAAATGTCCCATGACTGGTGCCGTTACCCGATGTAGATTTAATGGAGTCGCTTTGTAAACAGGATCGGCTTATATTTCCTTGCACTCGTCATTTTAACTAATAGTAGCCAGAGTAAGCACTGACACATTGTTACACACATAGTTGAAAGTGGCGATAACCTCATGTAAGCTAAGCATTAGTGGAAACGGTCACCCGGTTAGCTTAGCTTTGACCTCGCTCTCTGCTAAGCACCTGGCACATCTCTGGTAGGAAAGCCTAATCACACCTATGCGTGAATATTTCTCACATGTTACGGAGAATAACTCACAGAAGACGTTTGACAGCACATTATGCACCGATCAACTTGGAAGATAGATGAATTAAATTATTGATTGCAATGCGGTTGAAACGCATCCGACTGTGAAGCAAAAACTAGCAGTCTAGTTTTTCTCGCGGTTATATGTATGAAACTAGTTGGTAATATTTTAGTATCTGTATAACTATTTGATACAAAACCAAGCAAGTCAACCAACCAATGTAGCATAATAATGTCATTTATGTAAGATTTGGTTCATATTAGCACCACCTTAATTTGTTTGTTTATTCATATATGTAATAGTTAGTTATGTATAGCAACTAAATATTAGCTGAATTATGTCACGAAAATCGGTGTATGGTTATTACAATTTACACTTCAAATATGTAAGCAGTGAGAAAATTTTAGAAAAATAGAATACACGCAAAAATCAGACAATTATTACCTAAGTAGAACAATGTTTGAATAAAGATAAATTATTTTGTAGAAACTTACATTACTTATGTATATTAAAATAGTGTGAAAGATCTTAACTGATTAAGTTCGTAACGAATTGGACAAAGGGTCACATAGTGGGAATAAGTAGACCTCCGCGTCGTGAGAAGCAGAAAGAGACTCCGATGCGTTTCACTTCCTCGGTCATCCGAACTCATTGCAAGGCCTTTACGAGTCTATGCAGTCTTGGTACCATTACCATGTTATAGGAGCACTTTCATTTAACCATTAGCTAACGTATAGTCTGCAGAAACTGGTAAGGCGTGAATTTAATATTGTTTCTTCTATTTGTCTTGTTAACGCAAGTTAAATATATAAAGCTTAAAAATTTGTTTTGAAATAAATTAACTAGAAACCGTAGAAAGTTTTAGAAAAAACGAATTTTCTAAAGTCCCTTTTGCGACAATATTTAATTTCTTTCGGGTTCCTATCCACTTATGGAGGTAAAAGGTGAATGTTCCGGTTTTAAAACTATTAGGTCAGGGAAAAAGATTTTTTCGACCAACTAAAAGGCTGATGCAAATATTTTGGATAAAGAAGGGGAAGGGAAATCGGCATAGATTTTCGTACATTGACCCACCCGTTGCTATCTCTACTGCACGCAGATGTAGTGTATACTTATTTTCACGTGTCTTGCTATTTCCGTCAGTCTCGGTACAAATAGTACTGACATTGACTGAAGTACGAAAGTACGAACGTTTCCGAAAAAATACGATGGAAAATGATTATGCACTACATCTGTAATTATATTGATGTAAAGTTCGCACAGTGACATTCTGACATTGAAAACCGGCATCATGAACGGGATTGCTGTCCCGCTCATGATGCCGGTTTTCAATATGCGCGCGTTAACTTAAAATAAAAGTTGACTGTTCTATCGTGGCCTTCATAAGCTCAATTTAGAGATGTCGAATGTAATATAATTGCCTAACATGAGCAATATAAAATAATCGGTGAATTTAAAAACTGATAAAACTTTAAAAGTAAACTGTTCATATTTTATTGCATCTAATTAACCTAACTTTATGAGTGAGATTCATGCATTATCCTGTGACCGCTTTGGTGGTAGCCGAAATATACAAATAATATTTTAATTTTTCTCTTGTTCATTGTCCAGTTGATATACAGTAAAACCTTTCCGCTAGTCTCTGCTATACCTAAATAATAGATGCGATAGTTAATTGTTTAAGTATCTGATAAATATGCCAGTAGATAATATATATCCTTGGACAACAATGCCTCAGGGGCCTATTTTAGATTTAAGCTAATTATAGTAATACCCCTGTATATATCCATTACGTATACTATTATTGTAAATAAAAATATGTTAATAAATACATAAAGATGGATATTAATAGAGAAAGAGATAATATTCTTTCATCTTAATGCTTTGTAATGGCCTTCTATACCTATACTACTTTCCTTAAGTCGAGTATGCTTAACCTACATTTCTTATAACTAAGTACATTAGATCAGAAGAGAGTCTCAGTAGGTAGTGACAATAAAATTATAAGACAACAAAGTATACAAATGTCAAGGAAATATGTTAAAGTTATTGACTGATGAAAGTAAAGTAAGTTATGAAATAAATGAAGTCTTATTTTCATGCAACTACTGGCTCATAAATAAATACCTCAAAACTACATTAATATAAGTAGTTACATCATGTACGTTAACTAATTATACTGCACGTGCAGTTTAAACGACCTATTTTGACTCTTATATCCTTCTATCCTTAGCACTGACGGCTTACGAATTAGGACTTTAGTTTTTTTTTTATATATAGCAGTCCTTATTTAAACATTGAATGAAAACTTAATGATGTCACCGACGACGAAATATAAAATTTAGCATTTTAAATTCATCACGGAAAGCTGAAGATAAGCTAAAAAATTCTTTAAATGCGTCTGAGTAAATGTTGTTCATAAATATTCCAGATTGCGTAATTATTTCTCGAGATATTTTGCAATGTGACAGGCAGACGGACGGACACAGTCACACCATAACGGTTCCTCTTTACCTTTTTGATACGAAACCCCAAAAAACATCTCCACCTATAGATACCTCTATTATTCGAATAACAACGTTCGGAGCAAGCAATTATTGTCGGAACATACCTAAATTAACGAATAACAACATTAAATTTTATATTTTTTATTACTTGAACTGACAGAAGGCCACTGTCACAATTAATTTTGACTTAAATATATATTTTTTTTATGATAACTGCTGCAATAACGGATTTATTACAAAAGTCATTTGGCTCGCAGTTAATATAGCGTGCAAGCCTTTATCTAGTCGGACATCCAACGTTTGATTATGATTTGATAGTGATAGGTATATTATAAAAAGTATGTAGTAAATTTTACGGTATACAGATAACCAAATAAAACCGGCCAAGTTCGAGTTGCACTCACGCTCTGAGGGTTCCGTAGCAATACTGTTGTTTCCAATTTTTTGAAACGCTCGTATTACGTTCTATATTAACTAAAAGTTGCCCTAAAATTCAACTTTATACTAAAAACGGCTTTACATATGTTAAATGAACAAAATATATTTTGACGGATGCTTTCGCGCCCAAAACGCTCTTTGAAAATTGAGTGACGTCACAGTTTACGGTTTAACACATAATTACATACACACGTAGAAGATACCAGCTGTCAAACGACATTTGTCATTTGTTGTCTATTGCCTAACTGTCAACAGTGTCAATCCGCGAGTTGTGACGTCATCAAAATCCTCAAAGACGTTTCGAGTTTGGTCACGTGACGTGTGCCAAAAGATATTTTAAATTCAATATTTACAAAAATATGGTCATTACAGATCCCCTAAAAGTAGTTTAACATGTTCTTATAATCCAAAAGAATTTATTGGGATACAATTCTGCCCTAAGATTTGTAGGTGGAAACAACCCTATTGGCTACTTGACAGTTTTTTGTAAATAATGTCAAATGATCTTGATTTTCCTGAGGATTAAATGTGTATATAGGATTCATTTAAGCAACACAAAGGTCAGAAATGAGAGTTAAAGTCTGACGCTCGCACTCGACAATTGAAACTACTCTAACAAAATGATAATGTGATGTGACGTCACATTCCCTACATAAGTCTGTCCTAGATGTATGGAAGATCAAGGAAATTGCCATTTTGACCCTGTAATATTGCGTTTATGTGTATAGTTGTCATACAATTTATTGTTCAATAAAATGTAAGGAATCGAATGGTACCATTTTCATTTCTATTTTTGAAAGAAAAAATTTTTTTTTTTGAGATTTTGGAGCCTTGGATTTTTTTATAATCTGTATATAATTTTTTAAATTCCACTTTTTTATAATGGATGGCTCATTTTCTATCCATTTAACTAAATTTTGTTATAATATTCAACATGTATCAAGTACCCAATTCGATGTTTTTATTTTAAGTCCAAGGCAGTATTATTAATTATCAATTGTATGAAAGAGACCGATGTTTTATAGCAATTTTTCTTTTCGATGTGATAAAGACAAACATTTTTCTTTTTTATGAGAGAGAGAGATAAATTTTATTTAACACCATAAACTTTGACTTTGAATGTACCTAGGTCGATATCGACTATATCGAGTTTCGTGTGTGAATCTTTAACTATAATATTTAACGATAATAATAAAAACAATGAAATGATCTTTCATGGTGTAAGGATCATTATTTATAAATAGCTTATGTTTTGACTATTCTTATTTTTATTTATGACATGATTATAAAAGAGTGTCAATTGACTCTTACTTGTCACTGGTTCCCGCCATTTTGAATTGTTATAAAAAGGCGGGTAAGCAATGAAAAGCGGCCAATTGGAGTACAAGTTATAGACGTTATAGTGAAAACGTCTTGGAATATTGATTGTAAATTGGTTGTTAGTTGTTATTATGTATGTTACTAACGAATACAGTTAAAATATTGGTACAAGTATTCGTTTTCATCATTAATCCGGTAATATCCCAATAATCGGGACCTCCCCAGTATCAATGGAAAGATGTACTTACCTACTACTTTATTATGTATAAATTTCAGCTGTTTATTTTGACATAGGAGGAGGAAGCTTAGTAGTAGAGTTACGTTTGTGTGAGGGACCCTTAAAAGACACCAGCAAACTTTATATATAAAAAATAGTGTCATCTTTTTTAGTGTTCCGTAGGCAAAATGGTAAATCAAGATATGCCATTTTACTGGTATGTTTTTTTTATATAATATGAAGGTATGGAGCCCACACATATTTTTACAAGGCCACCATATCACTAAATTTGTGATGTGCTTAGAGTCAGACCAAGATATCTCTGCAGCGATTTTTATAGCACAGACGTGCAAGTGTTATTTAAACGTCTTAATGTCATAGAAGTTTAACGTTTAAAATAACACTAGCACGTCTGTGCGTTAAAAATAGCTGCAGAGTTATCTTGGTCTGACTCTACATACTCTTCAGTTTTCCATGATGCATTTAAAATGCCTAATTACGCCGATGACATCATCAAATTTTCATTAAATGAATCATCATCAATCACAAGGTCAACTATAAAAAAAAATGTCCCAATTGTTAAGCCGTCAGTGCTAAGGATAGGAGAATATAGAATAGAGTCGAAATAGATCGTTTAAACTGTTCGTGCATTAGGTACTAGCTGTTGTCCACGACTTCGTCCGCATGGATTTATTCCCTGAAACACACTTTCAACCCCTTTTTAACCCTATTAGGAGCAGAATTTTCAAAAGCACTATAATTATTTTTCGTGTTTTCTAATATTTCTCTTCCAACTAATTTCAAGTCCCTACTCAAATCGTTCCCATTACAAACTTTCAAACCCTTTTTAACCCTAATAGGGGATGAATTTCTAAAAATGCTGAAATCATTTTTCTTCTATTATAATATACCTTTTTACGAAGTTTCAAGTTCCTACCTTAAAATAAAACTTATTCCCCTTACAAACGTTCATCCCCTTTTTAACCCCGTCAAGACATGGACTTCCAAAAACGCTGAAATGGCTTTTCTTCTATTTTAATACAATACCTTTTCCCGAAGTTTCAAGTTCCTTACTTGAAATAAAACTTGATTCCCATACAAACTTTCAACCCCTTTTCAAACCCCTTAGGAGTTAATTTTTTGAAATCGCTTGTTATTATGTATTTTATAAAAACAACCTAGTGTGCAAATTTCAACTTTCTTGCTTTTGTAGTTTCGGCTCTGCGTTGATGAATCAGTCAGTCAGGACACACGCATTTATACCTACGAGCATATATAGATATAGAAGAAGACAATTAGTTTACCTAACCTAAACTAAATGTTGTACTTATTATTATATGTACGTCAGCCGATAACTTTAAATATAACTCCTTTGCTTATGTTTACTTTGTTGTCCTTAAAAATTTTCTTTGAATCTGACTAAGTATTAGAAATAAAAGTGTAAGCAGACTCGAAGTATTAAAATATAGCCATACAGGTCGTGTATAAGTAAATAGATCATACATAGTAAAATTGATAAATAGACCCTTATCATGTACCTATCGCCAATAACAAAGCAAGAATTAAACAAGCAATTTAAAGTTTAATCATCAATCCTTGTCACGAAAACGTTATAAGTAGATACTCAATGTTGCCTAATGTAACAGAATTGTTACTAACTTCAATTCAAGTGCAAAAATTAGATTAGTGGCCCATCCATCAACCAGTTGAAGCTGATTATGACATAAAACAACACAGTTCAAAGACTTTAAAGGTTTCATAACATCGCCTGACGACCTTAGCTTGGTAGGTATCATTAAAACCATAATGCTACAAGAAAAATATATTTATTACTAAAACTTAGCTGACGGATTATTTCACAATCTTAATTAAATTTCTTTTACAATCCCAGCCAAGTTTATGTGAAACCCGCGGTGACAAACCGCAATAATTTCCTTCTCGTGTTGCCACTTCAACGCGCAATATTTAAACCTATTAGAGGACAAAAGGAGCGCTCTATAATGATGTAACTTAGCAGGTAATTTGAAAGAGCATACCTGTGATAGATGACCGGCGAAACGCGATGTTTCCTAATCAAAACAAATGACGGCGAGAACTGCAATGTCCAATTTTTCAATTATAATCAAACCTCTTTTTACGGTTAACTCGCGATAACGCGCGGTGAAAAACGTGTGAATACTAACTGGAATATTGTTGAAATGTTTCCCTAAAAGTTATTGTTATGTACGTAAATGTTTACGCGAATGCGGAGCCGACGCGCGTGCGGTGCAACCGGCCTCAGAATTGGTACTGAGGTACTGTGTACTGTCGATCGTAGTTATCGTAGTTTGACGTTTGACTTTAGGAGTTCCGCCCATAAGGTTAACGTAAACGTAGACGTAGAACCAACTCTATTGTACCCAGGCGGTTAACGAGGTATCTTTGTCGCATAGAGAGAATACTTGTATTGCTTATCTGATAAATTTTGCACGCGATAGAGTCAATCGAAATAGAAAATTGCCATGAAACATGCGCCTAGTTCTAGGACGTCGTCACAGGGAAAATATAATACGTTCTTGAAAATTTATGATTTTTATATATGATCATAAACACCTTGCCTTCTCAGTGTATTTTTTTATTTACACTTTATTGCACAATATTAATGATTTTTATATATGATCATAAACACCACACAACACCACACATTATTGCACAAAATACAAAGGGCAGATGTAATGCCTAACGGCAATCTCTACAAGTTAACCATAGGGCTAAACAGAAATTTAAAAATGGTACAAGAAGAAAAGTATGAGAATTTAATTTTAAATCTATTGCAAACAACTGGAAGATTTAATAAACTACATATGCATACAATACACAAATAAAAATATTATAATATACATATATTATAATAATGTAGAAGTATATAATTAATAAACTACTACATATTTCTTTCCCATGAGAGTTTTCCCATGAAAAATTGAAAAATATTGCAAGATGTAGGTATTTCATTTCCTAGCTACAGTTTAATATAAAATATTTTATTAATTAGAAAATAGCTACAGTACAGTTGCAATAGAAGTAGATAGACCAACGCGTTAAAAGTAAGCTACCAACCTCTAATAATTTTACTAATGAGTAGAGATTATAAATATCCCTACAGATTGCGTTCAAAAATATTTTCAACACTAATAGTTTTACACCAAAAATTAGAGAATAGTAGACTTTTGAGTTTCCAAAAACCCGCCGCCAAAAGACGCTCCCATACAATCAAAGTTACGCTCTAATTTTAAAACGACACGCTAAAATAACATGTAAGGCATCCTGGACATTCAAGAAACAAGATTTGAACTGTATGATACGTTAAATATCAGGCCTAGATATGATATGGATTGAATATGTGTGTGAAAAAAGTGACGTTCCTTCAAACAAAAGCGGTTGCAAATAATAGTAGATAATATGCTTTTTTCTACTCGTCGACTATAATGGTTGAATTACAATTTCGTATAACAAACTGTAATAAATAAGCGAACTATGATGAATTTGCCCAATCACGTGCCGCGTCTGTCCAGTGGAAAAGACACCAACGCGCTACTATTTTATGAGTAATATTCATATATTATGCACGAAATACTTACCTAATTTTCTTTATTTACCTATTTAGGTCTTATTGTATAAAAAGTCATTATCGGAAATTTTAGAGCTGCGCTCTTGTCGGTGAAGCAATCTCCAGGTATTTTTTCCTTGGCCTTTTCTTTGACAGCTTGATACGACACGGCGTTCACTTTTTCCTTCATTTCGTCCATGTATGTCCTTCTTGGCTTTCCTCCCTTCCTCTTTCCTTCGACTTTCCCTTCTATGATGGTCTTGATAAATTTGTCGTATCGTAACAGCTTTTCCGCCCAGCTTATTTTCCTATAAGTAGACAAAAGTATTATTTTAGAATACTTGTAGAAAAAGTACTTATTGTATACAATAGTGATATCATCAAGCTTTTCAATCTCGTACCTTAAAAGTACTTATTGTATACAATAGTGATATCATCTAGCTTTTCAATCTCGTACCTTCATTAGGCCACTCAGCAAGCTTCGTGGCCTGAACACGGTACTCGACTAAAAAGCTCTCTATTATATCACGATTGTATAAAATACTATTGGTGACTGCCACACTGGACAGGTATGAAGGTAATGTTTTTGTTAAAAAAAAAAGGGTAAGACTTTATTATTATGAAATACATATGCAAACTGATATCGATTCTCAAATATAAAATAATTTTTTTTAAACATTTGTAATGCAGGGAAATATTCTATTAAAATCTCACTGAAAGTTCAACATTTTGCCTATATTATCCCGGTTAACGGTAGTTATTATCATTTCATCCCTTAAGGGGGTGAATAGGGTGGTGAAAAATACTATGGAAGTAGTAATTCTACAAAAGCTAGTATCAATTCAAACTCAGATGCGTGATAAATAAGTAAACATATCAATAACTTAAAATTAGTAGCACGCAGAGAGTAGCGGGGCATGTTTTTATTTGTAATAAATATAAACCTAATACAGCGGCGCAAGATTAATGATATTCTATTAATGTTAACTAATCCCCTTATACATAAAACTTTACAAGCTTCAATTTGTTACTCTATGTTTTATCCCTTTCTTACGAATCGAAAAATCGAAATAAGTCAAACTGTCAGATTAAGACAAACGGTTAATAGCTAATTGAGGTTTGTAGCGCGTTTATGAATAAATCCATAAAATTCCACGGGGCCATTATTTCTCGAAATATATCAAAAGCGTGACTTATAGGATCTCATTCACAACACGGGTCCGCCGGGCTAGCACATGAATGGCGCAACAGTATCTCGCGAAATAGACTAACCGTCCCTCTTTAATTTATACAGTTAAAAAAGGCGGGTCGTCCATCTCGCGGGCAAGATACCGTCGCGGCCCTCCTGTGCTAGGCCTACAGCCCAATCTAGCATACAAAAGTTGTAGAAGCTGAATAAAATGGTATTAGGGCATTTTTTAAAGTTAAGCACTTTTGTTTCCTAGAAAAATCTTAATCTACACCGGATAACGCTATCTAGCGTGCAGTTCGTTAACTAAACAATATTTTTTGAATTTATCGAAATAACGGTAATTTTTCTATAAAATTCCATTTTGGGAAAAAACAGTTTCCACTTACTAAATCATAACAAATCACTTTGATTTTGATGTCGATCGCCTAAGCATAATATATTCTAGGTTTATAGGTTTCACTTGAAAAAAAAAATTTTTTTTTTTTGTTTTGCAAATTTAAAAAAAGGTAAACCTATAAGTCAAAAAACAATTCTTCAGTGTATCAATAACATACTAAAAATCATGGAGATTGGAAAATATTTAGATGTGGAAAAACGTTTTCTCTTTTCGTATGATCACGTGCGGTTATTCGCGGATGGTCTAAAACGCAAAATGACTAGTGTAATATTTTGCCTATATCGCTTTTAGTCTACATCGCGAACGGTCTAGAACGCAAAATGACTTGAATGATGAAACTTTTTTATTTCATTAGGTAGGTTAGGTTTGTTAGTTATCTTCAAATGGCCGAGGGCCAAACCGCCCAGAATAGGAACCCCGCGGCAGCGGGGCTCCGTCGACATCGCTAACGTAAAGATTCATAAAACGACGAAAATAATAATGGCATTTTGCGTTCTAGACCGTTCGCGATGTAGACTAAAAGTGATATAGGTAAAATATTACAATAGTCATTTTGCGTTTTAGACCATCCGCGAATAACCCATCACGCGGTATACTTTTCCTTTTAAAACGGCATCGTACCAAGAAAAACCTTCAAAGCGCAAGTCAGGTTGTCACTATACGGAACAGTGACATCTCTAGGCTGGAGATCGTAAACTAATCAAATTCTATTCATTTACTATTCATGTGATCATTATTCTAAAAAGAATCTTGATAGCTATAGGTACATTTGAGCACAGATATTTGTTCCTGAGTCATGGGTGTTTTCTATGTAGGTATATAAGTATTTATATATTATATAATTATATCATTGTCTAAGTATCCACAACACAAGCCTTATTGAGCTTACTTTGGGACTTAGTCAATTTATGTAAGAATGTCCTATATATAATATTTATTTATTACATTTAGGTTTTGACACGACTGCTTTCGACTTTCCATTAAATACAAAGAGTAAAGTAATGATTTACTTTACCCTATATCCCTAAAGTGGGTAAAATTTAATTTTCTATGGGCCCTCGAGAGATGCAACAACTATATCTACGTAAGTATTCGTAAATATTTTTGAGTAATAGCAAATAGTACATTACGATACAAGTGCGAAAAATAGGAAATTCGAAACGAGTGGCGATAAATTAAAACACGACCGAAGGGAGTGTTTTAAATCGACACGAGTTGCGAATTACCTATTCGCACATGTATCGTACAACGTTTTACAGTACATATGGCCCTTTAAATGTTCGACACAGTAACATAATATGCTACTTCTCGCACTAGTGCTATAAAGTAGCCCCATATGTACTGTAAAATAATTTATAGTAATAGAGAGCTATAGTAGAGCTAAAGACATCATACTACTCTTTGAGCTAAAGTAAAAAAAAACGTGCCCCTTAGTTTGATATCCAAAACAGATGGCGCTGTACTGTGCCATATGTTTTGCGGTCACTGAATTGTCAAACGTCAACTTTTGACAATCAGAGTAACCGCAAAATGTATGGAGCTGTACCTACCATCTCTTTTACCTGTCAAATTCGAAGCCCGAAATTGTCTTAACAGGTAATAGATGTAGGGGGCGATTTTTGAATTTCGAGCGCTCGATTTCTTCACACGAAAATCTGTGGAATACGGCGAAATGCTATTTTTGAAATACAAGCAGAATACAAACGATAGGAAATTGGGAATCTAGTGGCATACCACTCGTTTTCAATTATATTGAACGAAATACACGAAATCAAGGGGTAGTAATTCAAAAATCAGGGTGAAAGTAAAAATGTTCCTGGTGGCCGGTCCGATACATTCTCATGGTGGTATCTGCCAAGACGAGCCAAGCGAAGCGCAAGAGCACTACCTACCTTTTCTAGAAGCGCTTGGGCGTTTTCTTTTTGAGCCCGCATAACCAGACCAGATAAACTAAATTCTCGGGATATGATGTCGATAGTGGACTAATAGGGAATATTACGCGAAACTCTGCATACTACCACAATCCATCATAATCTGAGGGTCTACCGCGAAACATCACTATCATCTCTCTATCACTCTTGCATATTCGAGTGATGAAGAGGCAGCTAGTTTCCCGGTAGGCCCTTTGTAAACAAGCCCTCAGAATATTAGTTATTATTCTGAGAACAAACCGCCTTGATGCATCAATGTCATATTTTATTATCAGCAAAGAGCATATAGGGAGCGTGCATGAACTGTAGGAGGCAGCACAGGAGCCGTCAGATTTTTGGCGCGAGGCGTAAATATGATGTTTATTGTTCCGATGTAGCCCACAAGATGGCAGAACCTACTATGCAAAAGAAAACACGTGACGTGCAAATGTACATGTTTATGGTTCCAATTCAGGCCACAAGATGGCAGACCCTCCAACGCGCACGGTCCCTATAATCACTACGATTATCAGTGAAAACTTGTCAAATCAAAAAACAGTTTAAGGCACAGTATGTATAAGTTACTCTATGGTTTACGAAAGGTGCTAGTGCTGCACTCTGGCGGCAGAACATTGCAGTAATACTCCCTATTAAACATAAAAAGTTTCGATTGCATAACTCTTATACTTTAGGTTTTATTGATAATAAATAATAATAATATCTTAAAAACCCCGATTTTGTCACTCACTGATGATCGTCAAAATTCTAGGGTACTACCTGAAGTCCTAGAAAGCGGAAATTTGGTACGTAAGCTAGTATTAGTACACAAACAACAAAAAATTTAAAACTTGGAACTTTTAGCCAATATCTTGGTCTGACTCTATATGGACTCTTTGTTATAAATAATAAAATACAAATTTCAGGATTTTTAGTAAATCACCCGTCACCCTTTAAATTAGGGGATGGTAGATTGTCATAAGCAACTTATAAAAATAAGTAAAATCCCACCAAACACTTTTTTTTATGTAAAATGTTGCCAAGATGAAACGCTCGCACTGTAAAAAGTTATCAGGGCTATAACCGCGAAAATCGAAGTTCGTCAATTGCGGGCATTTTTCTCTGCTACTCTAAATACGTCTCAGTGAGAGTAAAAGAGAAAGATCCCCGCAATTTGCGAATTGCGGTTTTCGCGGTAGGCCCGCAGATCTCATGTAGAGACTAGTCTAGGGCCAAGAATCTAACTCTCACAAACACTACACCTTAGTCAGAATTATGTGGCTTGGCAGTTTCGTATGACGGAGCTGAAGTTTTCGAAAATTTCATGGAGGCAAAAGAAACTTTCATTTTGAAAATGAAAAAAAAAAACAGTTTCCAGAATATGGTTCCTCGGATTGCATTTATAATCTCTGTGGGTTTTATAATCTGCATCGGTCCTTAGTTTCATATGAAATGTAAGAGATATCTAGTAAGTAATTGTAGCTAACATAGTTTTAATTTTAAGTACCTGCATGTACTTGACTAAACTTTTATGGATTTCTGTGGTCCGAAATATTTTTTTTATAGGTACTCTAGGCACACCTACTTTGTCCGTAGACAAAGACAGCAAATTAACAAAATGTAGGCGCGAACAGTTGATTTCCCATAGAAAATTTGAATTTCGCGCCTTTTTCTACTCAAAAAGGGGGTTTCTTTGTGTATATCCTTGCCATTACATTGTTAAAACGCTTCACATAGGTACTCACACACCCTACTTAATTCAGTCGTCCGAACAAAAATGTTCATAGTTAGGTATTGCAGCCAGTCTAAGTCGGCAACGCGCATGTAACACCTCTGGAGTTGCAGGCGTCCATAGGCTACGGTGACTGCTTACCATCAGGCGGGCCGTATGATTGCTTGCCACCGTCGTGGTATAAAAAAAAATACTTTTTGGTCTCACTTTTCCTTTCTACCTGGGATTACATAATCTAATCCCCTCATCTCCGTTCTGCCACCGTGGGACTAGACGCGGACTTGCGTTTCAAATGACCAAACGGGATAGTCTGATGTATCTTTCACTAGGAGTAGCAGAGAAAGCGTTTGTCCTTGTTACAGTCTCATTTTTTAATCCCCACCGTAAATTTTTGTATGGTTTATGGTGGGCAACAAATAACCCGACCAAATTACGTCGGTTGTTTTTGGTATGTTATCAGGAATGTTAAAACGTGTTTTTAGTTTTGTCACAATGCGTATGTTCTGTCCCTCACGGGCGCACGCGTAAAGGTATAGGAACTTAGAATCTAATGTGCCATACGCGTAGCTGCTGGAGCGAGGCCGGAAGGCGAGCTGAAGATAGAAGGACCTCTGGGGTGCTTTAGGACAACAACAACATAATATTAGAGTCTATTCGGAAAGAGAAGAGTCGTGGAATGTATTGGGCCCCATACATTCCACGACTCTTCTCTTTCCGAACAAACTCTAGGTCCATGTAATATAGCTGGTCAAACAGCTTTGTCAGTAGAAAAAGGCGCGAAAATCACATTTTCTAAGGGCATAAAACCCTTCGCGCCTACTTTTTTTTTTAATTTACTTCTTTTTCTACTGACGTAAATGGCTTGACAGACTATAACAATAAGCCCTTGATTTTGATTTTATTAAAAGAAGAAATAAAATTGTGAACGCGTTTTTACAATCTTATTCTAGAACGCATATTATCTGGTTATCCTAATGTTGTTGACACTGTACATTATCTTTGATAAACGCGCCATCTATTCTATACCTAGACTAACTAACAACAATTGTATGAAGATAATACTTGAAATAAGTCAGTATTGGTATGATTATTAATGTTTATTATCTGAATTACATACCAAATTAAATTCATAGGTACTGGCGTCAGCGGTATAAAACTCAATTAACAAGTAAATATGACTGAAACTTCTCAAAAAGAAATCCACTACCACTATGATTTTTTCTATTGTTAGTTTTGTCAGGGTGGCAGCATTGTCACTGTGTAACTTTCGTCGTGGGTGGTTGTGTGATGAATTCGTGAAACGTACTATCACAAATGTGTATTTGAACAAAAGTTACTTACATGATTTGCTGAAAGCATTTTCATGGTAATTTCGGAAATATCCACTGCCGATATCACTAGTAATAAGTGAATTTTAATGTGTTTACGTACAAAACAGTCTACAGCGTTATTTGAAGAAAATGTTATTGTGTGCTAAGTTTCATAATGGCGGCCCGTCGCGTCCCCCGCGCCTCCATTTCGTTGACAGTCAAATTATGACAATGCCAATACGGAAAGTTTAGAAATGTTGTGTTTTTGTAAATATTTTAGTGAAAGTTACTAGTTTTATAGTTTATAAGGACTCAACATGAATACGGAGCATCACAATATCAACACGGGTGGCGGCCAGCCCCCAGGAAATTCAGAGGTTCGCAGTTTTTTAGTGCTTGGTCATAGTAGTTTTTTTCGTGTTAGAATGTTAATTTAGTTGATTCTTGGGTTCCAAATACAATCTCGTTCAATGTGCTCAACAGCAGCAGCAGCAGACGGTGAATTTGACCCCTACGACGTCCGCTACCGACCTGCGAGTGAACTCTGCCGCAGTAAACGTCGCTTTGTCTAGCGTCGCGAAGTACTGGGTGTTTACAAATCTCTTCCCGGGACCGATACCGCAAGTGTCGGTGTACGGTTTGCCCACGGGTACGAGGATAGAAAATGGGAAACCAGTGCAGGTACTAAACATTGCATTATTTACACTTTCATATGCAATTATCATTTAAAGTGAACTTTATAATTTGGCTATAAATTTATTACTGAATAATTAGAAGGTTTTACTTGCACTACATAATGTTTGGTATGTTATGGCCGTTGTATGCAGCACACTTTTATACCATTATAGAGTTAGTAAATAATTTAACAACATGGGAGCTAGTTAATTGCAATAATTAAAGGTAACATACCCTTATTGCATACACTTTCATTTTGTTTGTTATGTAAGGTCTTCATGATAGCAGAATAAAAACAAATGATAATAATATGGAATTAATGGTACATAAAAATCATAGTTGACTTACCACAATTTTACTGTTGTGGATAGTTTGTCAAGTCTATTTTTAAATTGTTGCACACTTATAGAGTTCTCAACTTCGGAGTGTAATTTGTTCCAAGCCAAGCTATTCAGTTTGCAATCAAGTTTTTGCCGATATTTGTTTTATGATTAGTGCGCATGTTTGTGTTATGAATGAACAGGTAGCTCAGTCCCATATAGTATGTAATAACCGCTAATGATTTTGAACATCTCTATCAAGTTGCAGGTTCACGCCTCTTTTGCAGTGTTGTCAGGCCCAGGTTGATCAATCTTTCCTCATATAGTAGTCACTTTAATTGTGCGTGAATTTTGGTAAATCTACACTGTACTCATTCATCATATCAATATTTGAAAACCATATTCGAGAGTAGCGCTTATGTAGGTCTTGTATATCTTTAGCATTGTTTCAGGGGTGAGAATACAAAATGCTCTTCTAATGATGTTTTGATAGAATTAGCCTTTTTTGCCATTTGTGAAATATGGGGTTCCCACTTGAGATCATTAGACATAATAACTCCCAAATCTTGTTGGGTCATGGTTCCTGCTAACTACTTTGGGTTTTTCTTCTGCATGATTTGTTGTGCTAGTCCAGGCACCAGTCCCTTATTCGGTTCAGGTCTGACTGTAGTTTGGTTTATAGGGTTTACAAACAGCTTGGAGTTATCTGCAAAGAAGCTGAAGTTGGATTTGATGGTGGTTTGTATGTCAGTAACAAATATTCTGATCGTTGAGATGATCGATCCTTATGGGATGCTGCTCCAGACATCAAATTCATCAGAAACACTGTCAGCGGTTCACACACTGAGTTTTCGGCCTCTAAGAAATTATTCTATCCATTGTAGAAACTTTCCTCTAACCCAAATATTTACTCTGTCTGTTGTAAAATGTTTTATCAATTGAATGTATTTTTTGGTCCACTGATTTTCTGGTACAGTCCATATCCTGAAAGTGATTATTCTGAACATGAGGTTTTATTCAATTCACATCCTCTAGCATAATAGAGGTGTTTTCCTTTTATTTCAAACCTAGTCAGTTTATATGTATGATCTAAATATTTCGTGTTGACTTTATGCAAGCCAATTTGTCTTGCATCCTAAAAGTCCTGCTTCTTCTTCTTCTGCTGGTCTGCTTTGGCAACTTAATCTCAAGAATCGCCACAGGTACAAGTATTGTTATACAGATTGCTATTAGATCTTTCAATCCAGAAAGGGAAACTAGGCCTTATTGAGATTAGTTATCAAGTAATATTTCTGAAACTTATTTGTACAAGCTAGAGTTTGAATCTGCTAGCTTTGATTTGAAAATTGCATGCCTTACTCCTAAGCTGGGGACAAAAGACGAGACAATGAAAATAATTTTGACCCACATGTTAAAAGCATGGTCAACTTGTTATTATACAATTTTAAAATATTTCAGGACCTTGGTCAAGCCCATGCAAGCATACTCAATGGAGATCCCAACATTATACTTGGCCATCCAGGACAGACCCAAGTTACTGTCTCCGCTGCACAACAGTTACCACAGATCATTGCCACTCAGACACAAACACATGGTAATTATTATCACTCCTATTTGTTGCAGTCTACAACTGGTACTCCACCAGGCTATACATAAAGAAAATAATGGTCATATAGACTGTTTTCACCATTTAATCTGATTGTAATTTTTATTTTTATAGGACACTACTTAAGTTGTACAACTGGCCAAGATTTCTTATCTTATTCCAATCTGCATTGATATAGTTTACACTTCATAATTCTGTGCCACTGTTGAAACCTTGTGGCTCATATGACACAAATGTAATAAGAAAAAGTTGAATAACAAAGATTATTTTAATTTTCTGCATGTTTATTTCTAGATGCCCTAGCCCATGCTCAGCAACAAGAGCTGTCCCAGCAGCAGGCCACTGGTCAGGTCACAACTAACTCGGGTCAAACCCACCAGCAGGTACCCAATAACCGGGTCGAGTTTGTACACCATAACATTGATATGGTAAATCACGTGGTAACACAATCCGTTTATTTGCGGGAATGCTCGTACATGGCTGTTGTGTAGTTTGGTTAAAGGAGCTTGTTGTATACGAGATAGGGGTGATGACTCGGATTAATCGTAAAATTTTAGGGGTTATTCCCACCAATTTATTCCTGACAAATTGAGTTAACCTTAGGGTGTAAATGCTAAAACTAGAATACGAATATTCGGCTAAATTATTTGGTTCATCTGGTATCCATATTTGTAAACCACTTGAAAGCGTTTCAATTACTTTAGCAGCTGTAGATGAATTCCTAGCCAAGTTTCTAGAAACAAAAGGGTCACAATAGCAAGGGACTTGCAAACAAATTTTCAACACTAAATAATCTAAACATCCTATGGATTCATTATAACTCATCATGTCCTTTAATGGCAACGGGAAAACGTAACCTGATGAAAGAGGTTACTCGAAATGTTCTAGAGGAGTTAACATTTTAATGTTACGACAAGTCAAATACAATGAAAAATATTTGCCAAATATTCACAGGTAACTCCACGAAACTATAACGGTAGATTCAGTTACCAATTCTTTCGTGTATTCTTACATTAATTAAGAAAATTTCTAAGAACACACGAAATAATTGGTAACGGTAACTGACGTTACAGTCTCGTGGAATTACCCTTTAGCACTTTAACCGAATAATTCGGCCTAATATGTACACTGGAAAACTTGCTGAATATGGCGAATACCGGATAATTACCGAATATTCGGCCCATCTCTAGCTAAAATGTTATGGCACGTAATCGAAAGTTACATAATTCAGTATATAGTAAGTAGTGTTTAAATAACCTAATGTAATTTTGACTGTTGATTGATTTTGTGGTGTTGGAAGTTGTAGCGCTTGGGATCTAGAAGAACAAAATTAATGCATAATATTTCTATCAGCAAAATTACTATTTTTAACTTAAACTAATAGTTTGAAGCATTAAAATTTATTACAGTATATATCTTTTATGGCCATGCCAATGAATGTAATTTTTTTAAGCATAAATTAATTGATGTCATCATCCCTATTGCATGTTGGAATGAAAGAATGTCAGCATTGTCTGTTTCGTTGGCTAGGGAAATCTCAGTGTAGATTAATTTTATCAAGTCACTGTCATAGGGATGAAAATGTCCGAAAAACATGTTTTTGTTCTTTTCCGTTTTTTTTTCAAGTATTTTTGAGAAACATTATGAAAAAATATGAAATCATAACATTTCGAAGGAATAGTATTTATGAGCATGAAATATTTCTTTTGAGGACTATTTCCACGTTTTCGGAAACATAACCCAAAAAGGTTGAAAGTACCCGTCGCGGCGGCCATATCGCCCATATCGATGTAATAAGCACTTTACAAATACAAATATTTATTAATAATACCCATATTACAAATCGATATAATTAACAATTATACAATATATAACTATAATTGATGATGATGACATAATCTACATAATATAAAATTAATTATTAATTCCAATCGTTTATCAGGCAATAAGGCAATGATTTTATGTGCATGGTAGTTCAAAAAATTAGGAGTACACTTCATAAACTTAAAACAAGAAGCCACTTGCGTAGCCTGACCTTAAATGCTGCGGTGGAAGCTGCATCTCTGATATACTTAGGTAGGTAGTCTGTTGTATACCAATGGGCCATTATGTAGACAGACCTTACAGCGTTGCGGTGGCTTGCGTTATGAGGTGGTTGTAGTATTTATCTTTACGAAGAGGTTGGCCCGCGTTTCTGCCCTGACGCTTAAATACATGAAGGTTCGTGTGAGTAAATAATGCCAATGCCACTTGATATATGAGCACGCTAGGCAATGTTAGGATTCGTAGATTCCTGAAAAAGCTCTTACATGAAGTGTCGTTAGATATTCCTACTACAGCTCTTACCACCCGCTTTTGCATACGGAACACACGTTGTGAGGCGGCGGCGCGGACCCACAGCTCGGCGCCATAAGTCAGTAGGCTGTGGACGGTCGCGAAATAACGTGACCTAACTACACTGCGCGTTGCAGTCTGCTAGGCTGCCTAGCGCAAAACACGCTCGACCCAGCTCTATGTGGTCGTCCCAGGTCAGAGGTCTATTATAAAAAACCCCGCTGCTAAGTGGATCGTACCTGTTGCAGTACGATACCACCGGCACTAACCTTGAGTGGTGTCTGTATCTTTCCGTTGAGGGTGTGGGTCATATAACACGGTTTTCCCTGTTCAGCACTTAATGACTGAGTTAGTCGGGATCCGAATGCACCGGAATAATTGAGTGAACCTTCTGACACTACCCAAGCACAAATGGGGGATCATTCTTCTCCAGAAGAAATGTATTTCTATTACCTCGTCATATCAGAACCCGGTCGACATAATACACATAAAGAATTTTAAGAATAAATTCTGGCAATTTGACAAATTGGGAGACTCCTCCTCTGAAGTTATAGAGTTGGTTAAAAAGTCAATCTAATGCACAAATTATTACTGGCATTAAAAATAACAAAAAACAAAAATAGTGAATTTGTTTGAACTTTTTTTTATTGGGCAAATTACCATTGAAATATGCATTATTTTTTCGAAAGAAATTTGATTTTTTTTTAAATTCCGGTTTTTTGCAATAAAACGCTAATCTGGCACTTGACTAGTAATAACTGATCAGAAAACTAATTAAAAAATATATATACCAAAGCATGACCATGACACTATTTTCAGTATAGTTACTTACGCATGTATTCAATTTTAAAGTTTGACCTTCCAATGTAATTTTAATTGTTAATTTCTGTACTATGTATACTTACAGTGACATACATGTTCACAAATATTTTATTTTTCTATTATTTAGTATCTTCTTAGTTTGTTTTCTATCGGTAGACACAACTGTTTAAATAATTATGCGAAATTCATTGGCACGCAACCCCAACAATCTAGCGAATCAGCGATAACATTCTTGGCCGCGCGCTTATGATAACATTAAAATGTATTTTAGGGGCATCACTCGCAGCAACACATAATGCAGCAGCAGCTAATGGCAGCAACGAGGCCAGAACACTCCAACCAGCAGGTATTATAATATTATGTACTTTATGAATACTGTGTGTCAGCTGTTAACTTGTCAGTGACACCTATACTCATCCATTTCACTAATGAAGCAGTAGAAAAATCCATTGGGGTGACAAGTGTAAAATAATGATAATATCTAGTGACATGGTTGGCTTAATTATATATATATCTTATAATATGCACATAAACGTTTTATATTCACGCTGCTTAATATCCACAAATGGCAGGTCAGCGAGGTAAGTCACTCACTATTTAAATGCTTTTTATAATTGTTGTGTTTTAAGGCTTAAATTGCACATTATAAATAATTATAATATTCACCTTACTGTAGCGTAATAAATAGCAAATAATAACTAGGAGTTTTAAGTATTGTACAAGTATATTAATTGTAGCATAAGTTTGGTTTGTATGTTGAAACAACTTAATTTGGTCATCAAAGTCTTTTTCAACAATTACTCTATGATTTATATAAATAGTAGTTTCATGTATTAGGACCTAAAACATAAAACCTGTATTTTATTAGATCCAGCTAACAGTGAGCGAAGACGGCATCGTCACCGTAGTAGACCCGGGCGGAGGCAAGCTCGTGGACAAGGAGGAGCTGCATGAGGCTATCAAGATGCCGTCAGACCAGCACACACTCACTGTGCACCAGCTCCAGCAGATTGTGGGGCAACAGGTAGGCAACTAGCAACTAACAGTGAGTGAAGACATCGTTACCGTGCTAGACCCGGGCGGAGGCAAGCTAGTAGATAAGGAGGAGTTGCGTGAAGCTATCAAGATGCCGTCGGGCCACACGCTCACTGCACCAGCTGTAGCAGATTGTGGGGCAACAGGTAGGCAACTAGCAACTAACAGTGAGTGAAGACATCGTTACCGTGCTAGACCCGGGCGGAGGCAAGCTAGTAGATAAGGAGGAGTTGCGTGAAGCTATCAAGATGCCGTCGGGCCACACGCTCACTGCACCAGCTGTAGCAGATTGTGGGGCAACAGGTAGGCAACTAGCAACTAACAGTGAGTGAAGACATCGTTACCGTGCTAGACCCGGGCGGAGGCAAGCTAGTAGATAAGGAGGAGTTGCGTGAAGCTATCAAGATGCCGTCGGGCCACACGCTCACTGTGCACCAGCTGTAGCAGATTGTGGGGCAACAGGTAGGCTATTATAGGCCTACAATTTATCTGTCTACAGTGATTTTCTGCTTTTCACACAAATCATCTTCATACAGCCAAGACCAGACCATGACCATAATAACTTCTTAGCAATCGCCACCGTTTATCTCCCTGTGGAATTGTGGATCCATCGATCTACATATCATAGTTTAAAGATATTAATCAGTTCCTACAATTAGGTAAAATACATCCTTTTAAAAAGTTTGGAAAAAGTTGTATTAAAAGTCACAGTGGACTTGACCTAAACGAATTTCCAGGTGTTAGAGAACGTAGTCCGCATCGAGCAAGCTACCGGCGAGCCAGCCAACATTCTCGTCACGCAGAACCCCGACGGCACCACGTCCATAGAAGCCAGTGCCGCGGACCCCCTGTCCATAGTCAAAGATGAAAAGTGCGGCTCCAAGATAGAGACTGCCCACTTCGCGCTGCCAGCTGAGATAAAGGACCTTAAGAGCATTGATTTAAAGGTGAGTTTTGTAAGAACCCTAAAAGAACAAATGAGGTAGTTAAGCATGAGATAAGCCACTATTAAAAACAGTTTCCTATAAAGTCTGTCGGCAATACATCCAATAGTCTGCAGCGCAGCTGACCAACGCCCGGCCGGAAGCAGGCGGGCTGTTGATCGCTCGTTGCGTTCACTCAGCCCAATTCCAGCGGACCAACAATGATATATAATGCCCATACCAGAATTCGAACCTAGGACCATCGGCTACACCGGCAGGGTAGTGACCGACTAGGTTAGACGGTTGTGAAAACAACTCTTCCTTTAAATTAAACTTATTTTCCTTGATACAGAGTGTGGGCGCGATGGGTATGGAAGGAGCCGTCGTGAAGATATCGGCGGGCGCGGCGGACCACGACATGCACGCCATGTACAAGGTCAACGTCGAGGACCTCTCCCAGCTGCTCGCTTACCACGAGGTCTTCGGCAAACTTAACGCTGACGGACAGCCCCAAGCCAAAGTAAGGAAATTAAATTTGCCTTTTTTAATAAAAAGTGAAAGGTCATTCACACTACGAGAAATCAAAGTTAGGCTATTGTGGCACACGGATTATTGCAGACCCAAACAAATCAATGCATTTATGTATTTAATCAATTAATTGTGAAAACGCCTAAGCCTTCTAAGAACTCTAATGCCACATCACCAGTTTCACCATCCCTACTTAGTGATTTTTTTTTTCATATACATTTCACTAGATGAAAAAAGTATTTATGGAATATGGCGTATGGTAGAGTAATATATTTTAATATATTAGGCGTATCGAAATCTATTCTTGATTATACAAGTATTCGTACGAACAGCTGTACCTCACGTATTTCATCACGTTCTTATAAGCAAATTTAGATCGTATATGGAGCTGACTTGTCTACTTACAATAAACTTGTCTATATTTTCTTTTAGGAAAGTTCATTTTACTTGGTGTTCTTGTAGGTAATTAGTGAAGTGGAAGTAGAAGCGGGAACTAGCGCCGCCATGTCCGCCGAGGAGAACTCGCCTGGACATCATGCCTGTGATATTTGTGGGAAGATATTCCAGTTCCGATATCAACTCATTGTTCACAGGTAAGCGACTAGAAATGTTCCATCTGTACAGTTAGACGTAGCACCGGCACAAGCTAAGGCAACTCACGCATTTCTTTCGTCTAAAACCAAATGCTCTCGCTCACCCTCATAAAGAAGTCTTGCTGCTTGAGTCGCGCGAACGTGTTATCGCGTCGGCAAAAAGGTTACGCCTAAGTCCCATAGTCGCCATATCACACACGCAATTTCATACAAAAAGTATGTAAAACAAAACCACTGGGACTTAAAGGTTTTTCACATCGTCTATAGCTGGGACTCGAGGGGGAGAGACTTTAGCTATTTACATGGTACGAATTTCTTGCGTCCATAAACGACAAAGACAAACTACCATGTATTTTTTTTTGTCACTGATGTTTCCTTAGACAGAAATGGTTGAGCCTTCTGATATCCCCAAGTTTGATCATCTGGACATAGGACATTACTTAATTTAATTTGGTTTTTACAGACGATATCATGGCGAAAGAAAACCATTCACTTGTCAAGTATGTGGATCGGCTTTTGCTAATCCCGTGGAGCTGTCAAGGCACGGGAAATGCCATCTTGGTTAGTATTTTTAATAACCTTATTCTATAAGGTATTTCTATTATTGCTGACTCCCTTAATAGTCTTTAAGCTTCAAGATCTGTGCTACAGGGGAGCCGCCTCTTAAAGTAGCCTTTACTTAACATTCGAAATACCGCTTCATTCTTCGAATTTGAACATGAAGTAGGTTCAGAATTATTTAAGCAGGTACCTATTCGTAATTTTATTAATTACATCGGTTTCTATTCGAGCAGATCCATTTTACGACTTCCATGTTTTTAGCTTTCTGATTAATGAATGAAGGCCCTGGTCGTACTCGCCGTGAAAGCAACGCCTTACTGGTTTTATTTGAACGTAGACGTCGTTACAGCAGGTGACTCGGCGGAGCGGACCGCCAAGCGGCTGACGCAGGACAAGCCGTACGCGTGCACCACGTGCCACAAGACCTTCGCGCGCAAGGAGCACCTCGACAACCACGTGCGCAGCCACACGGGGGAGACGCCCTACAGGTTTGTCCTTGATTATGCTTTACGCCATACAGTTTCAGCTAGTGATATATCATAGAAAAAAATATATATTATAAGACATTAATTACACGAATTTACTAAGCTCTTCATTAAGAATAATTAAATAAGACTTAAAGTAAGTTAAAGTAGTCGGGCAAGTGTATTTTTACGTTACATAGTACGAAATAAATAGTTTTCATACATACAAAACTAAAATGTAAAACTATAATATAACAACATTAAAGACTCGGGGCGTCGTATAAAAACTCTATATTCTTCTCTCTGCAGTATTTTATTGTATCCAACAGATGTCAATTCTGCGCAAAGACTTTCACCCGGAAAGAGCATATGGTGAACCACGTTCGCAAACACACGGGGGAGACTCCTCACCGGTGCGACATCTGCAAGAAGAGCTTCACGAGGAAGGAGCACTTTATGAACCACGTCATGTGGCATACGGGTAACATTTACTAAGATTTGCTTGTAACAAATCAAGTCGGAACGTAACTTCGGTAACGTAACGTCGGTGATAGAAATTAAAATGCAAACCATCGCAATACGGTGATTTTTCGCTACAATGTCATGTCGTACTTCGACACCCATGATAGCACCTCACTCGCTTTCTTTCTTTCATTTGCTATCGCACGAAACAGCTATCACCGTATGTTTATATTTGAATGATATTAGTTTGCATGTCTTGAACCTGTGTGTTAATTTCTAAGTGTTTTACAGAGTTAAACTTCGGCTTTGTTCTTACAAGAGAATCTTACTCATAGCTTTGTTTGGTAAAAATTGCAACAACAATGCAAGCTGCCTTTGAATTGTATGGTTGATGATGGTTAAAAAAATTGTCAATAATAATATGATTTCAAATCAACCAAATCAAATAACTTGCATATTTTAATTTTTGGTTTTGTATTCTGCATGCATGAATTAGTTAATTTTACTAAGTAACGCTTTTTAAAGTGGTAGAACAGTTCTATTTTTTTATAATTCTGGTAAACCTACCTATTGTTGGCACCTCTCAAATTGTGGTCACATTTAGTGACAGGATATTGGTAGTGACCAATATCCTGCAAAAACTAGATGCCTAAAGTTCCTCGGGTGCCAATTTGTGGGTGGTTTATTCAAGTAATGACACTGTCCAAAACTACCAAGCCTGCACCGATCGGGCCACGGTGGTGCAGAAATTTGAATATTGAATGATTCAACTATTGACACAATTTGTTCAATGTGAGTTATTGAAGATCTAACACATTATTGTAAGCAAGATTAACATTATGGTCTACCCAATTTTATAGTTCTCTTCGTCATACGAAAACAAACATCTTTTTAATTTTTTTCTATATTTTTCCGGGAGACAAATAAGGTGCGTTTCGTTGCAACTAAATATATTGTCAATGCATCTAAACCGACGGCGAGTAAACGACTTTGTATCAAAGTGCCAAAAAAAATCGGAATGAACTCTAGGCATTTCGATATCAGTATGTTTCAAAAACTAGCCATTTGAAATTTTTAGACTTTTGATACAGTCGTTTCGTGTTTATGATATAAAACTAATGGAGTTTAATAGATATCTAGTTGCGACAAAACTCACGCTTTACGAAGAGAAAAATAAACAGGGAGTGACATAGTTGCATCATTGAATAACATTTTATTTTCTGCCCCACCCCCATAGGTGAAACTCCACACCATTGTCAAATATGCGGCAAGAAGTATACTAGGAAGGAGCACTTAGCAAACCATATGAGATCACATACGAACGATACCCCGTTCCGCTGCGAACTCTGTGGGAAGTCTTTCACAAGAAAGGAACACTTCACCAATCACATACTGTGGCATACCGGTCAGTATTGGTTTCCATTTAACATCCACATCCTATCATTCTGAGCTAAACTCGGCAGCCACCGGGCAGGCTTGGTTTTTCTTTTAAAAAACTGCTCTTTTATGCTACTACATATTAACTAAGCAAATTTAGTATTAGATTTTAGGATCGTTCACTACACTCGGAGTTATAAAATAATTCTTCTGTTCACTCTGACCTTATACAGAGAACAGACAGACATCTTTTAGTAGCCTTTGTTTTATCCTTTTGTGTAAAATACTGTGTCTTTTTCTTTAAGAAATAAATAAATCTAATCTAATCTTAATCATAAAAATCGGAGTAGTTTCAGTAAAATCAGTTGCCAAGAACCCTGTACTTTCTGGACGTTTTTAGCGACTGCTAGTTTACCCAACAAGAAAATGCAATATGAGTACAATTTCCAGGCGAAACCCCCCACCGCTGCGACTTTTGCTCGAAAACATTCACCCGCAAGGAGCATTTACTGAACCACGTCCGGCAGCACACGGGCGAGTCTCCGCACCGCTGCAACTACTGCTCCAAGTCCTTCACGCGGCGGGAGCATCTGGTCAACCACGTGCGCCAACACACCGGAGAAACGCCCTTCCAGTGCGGATACTGTCCCAAGGCCTTCACGAGGAAGGATCACCTAGGTGAGCCTGATATTGAGACTTTTAATCTATACATTAAGTAAACATGTGACAACTACTACTATAAATCCTTCACAAGGCGGAAGCATTTGGTCATCGACGTGCACGTGCTGGCCACCGGAGAAACGCATTTCGAATATTTCCATTGTAGGTAGTGTTCCGAGCTTCCGAGGCCTTCTCTTGGAAGGATCACCTGAGTGAGACTGATGTTTAGGCCAGTGACCTTAAGTTAACATGTGACAAAGTAAGTTTGTGGAGACTCTGAGGCCTTGTCATGGAAAGATCATTCACAAATCATCAGACTGATATTTTATCTGTGAATACTAAATATGCAGTTATTTTTAATAGTGTAATACTTGCAGACAACTATCAAAGAGCATATAATCACTACGTTTTAAGAGACGGGACTTCCATACTAGCGAGTGGAATCCCTTTGTTTCGCAAATCATTACCAAAATGTACGACAAAGAACTGTCAAAGAACCATACTACCAACATAAGCAATTTAAATAGTGTAGTACGCTACACGCTTGCGTTTCTTATCGATATCGATAAAATGGGGAGGGTTGAAATATAGACTCTTGTCTACAAATTTTGTACTCGAAATCAAGTTAGGATCGAGTCCACATTTAAGTTGTATGTTATATAGTGGATAGTTCTATGAGTGGACTAACACGTGGTCGAGCTTAATGTGGACTCGATTTTTATTTAGAACACCTTGTTGTTCTTCACCACTAGGAAGGATCAAAGTAGCACTTTTTTTCCCTACTAGGAGGGATCACTTTTTTCCTCTTTTTGCATACTTCTTAGGTTAAATTATTTTATTTAATTACCATTAATTAAATTTATTTATTTATTTGTACCATAATAATTTCCTCATAGGTGATGTGTAAATTTATCACGTGGTAGCAAAAATATTTCCACCTTAGGGTGGTATTCCACCTATCCAATTTCTTGGTCCAATGTCATTGCGTTTCACTCTGTCATTAATCAAAATGTGAGACGCAATACACATTGGACAAAGAAATTGCATAGGTGGAATACCACCCATAGGCGTTAACAATTGAATCCCTCACTACGCTAGGATTCTATATTAGAATACCTCGTTACACTCAGATTGTAATTATAAAATCCTTCACTATTTTTTTTCTTAATTTTTTTTTATTAAAAGCACTATTTTCAAAATGATCTGCAGATACATGTTTCAATAAATGTAACTTTTCTATGGGAAGATGTATCAGGTCTTCGTTCCCAACAAATTTAACCCACTGCCTGCATCTGAAAACATACAGCCTTGGTTATGTACAGTTTATATTCCAAGTGTTTGCTAATGAGATGATCAACTGATTATTTAGCGCTAATATGCATCTATAAATCAAATCAAATATGTTAAATAATAACCATTAATGCATAGATGATAGATAATTTTCCACTGAAAATCTTCGACGAATTAATTTTGTGTCATATTGCATGCAAGTTCTCAGGAAATTTCACATATTTTATTTTATTACTTACACTGATATACAAATAAACATACAATTATCGATAGTTTTAGTACATCCCTAGTTCACAACTAAAAATAATATAAAATATCAAATTTTCGGTGTGTTTAAAGCCTGCTGCACCAAAATAAGGTCAAAAGTATCTAAAGCAATACGTATCGGTCTTTATCCAGGGGAAATTTCGCCATAAAATCCCTTTTTTCGTGATTTTCTCGAGTGGCTCGCTTGCCACATATTTCACACTTAGTAAACCGGTGGCATTGTAACAAACTCGTTCTTTACTCTGATCACGGTTCACTATTTTCGATATTTTCACTAAATAATAAAGATATTGCACGAAATACCCGAATAAAACATTGAAGCCTTATTAACAAACAAAACAATTAGTCTATTTTTATTTTATTTTATTGGAGGGTGGTAGTAATTTCGCAAAACTTAGGATATTGATTCAAACACGGAGTGCTAAGTGTAGGAAGCACTTCAAGTTATCAACTCAAAAGCAATAGCATATGGGAATACAATCCAGAAAGTGCTAACATTACATTAACTGTTAGATGACGGGATAGTTAATTTAAATACTCGTTTTGTATTTGCAGTAAACCACGTGCGACAGCACACCGGCGAGTCCCCTCACAAGTGCTCATTCTGCACCAAGTCGTTCACGCGCAAGGAGCACCTCACCAACCACGTGCGCCAGCACACGGGCGAGTCGCCGCACCGCTGCACCTACTGCGCCAAGTCCTTCACCAGGAAGGAGCATCTCAACAACCACGTCAGGTGAGAACAAACATTGCTTGTGCGTCAGCTGCACCAAGTCGTTCACGCGCAAGGAGCACCTCACCAACCACGTGCGCCAGCACACGGGCAAGTCGCTGCACCGACTGCGCCAAGTCCTTCACCAGGAAGGAGCATCTCAACAACCACGTCAGGTGAGAACAAACATTGCTTGTGCGTCAGCTGCACCAAGTCGTTCACGCGCAAGGAGCACCTCACCAACCACGTGCGCCAGCACACGGGCAAGTCGCTGCACCGACTGCGCCAAGTTCTTCACCAGGAAGGAGCATCTCAACAACCACGTCAGGTGAGAACAAACATTGCTTGTGCGTCAGCTGCACCAAGTCGTTCACGCGCAAGGAGCACCTCACCAACCACGTGCGCCAGCACACGGGCAAGTAGCTGCACCTACTGCGCCAAGTCGTTCACCAGGAAGGAGCATCTCAACAATCACTTCAGGTGAGAACAAACAATGCTTGTGCGTCATCTGCACCAAATCGTTCACGCGCAAGGAGCACCTCACCAACCACGTGCGCCAGCACACGGGCGAGTCGCCGCACCGCTGCACCTACTGCGCCAAGTCCTTCACCAGGAAGGAGCATCTCAACAATCACGTCAGGTGAGAACAAACAATGCTTGTGCGTCAGCTGCACCAAATTGTTCACGCGCAAGGAGCACCTGACCAACCACGTGCGCCAGCACACGGGCAAGTGGCCGCACCGCTGCACCTACTGCGCCAAGTCCTTCACCAGGAAGGAGCATCTCAACAACCACTTCAGGTGAGAACAAACAATGCTTGTGCGTCAGCTGCACCAAATCGTTCACGCGCAAGGAGCACCTCACCAACCACGTGCGCCAGCACACGGGCAAGTCGCCGCACCGCTGCACCGACTGCGCCAAGTCCTTCACCAGGAAGGAGCATCTCAACAACCACGTCATTTGAGAACAAACATTGCTTGTGCGTCAGCTGCACCAAGTCGTTCACGCGCAAGGAGCACCTCACCAACCACGTGCGCCAGCACACGGGCAAGTGGCCGCACCGCTGCACCTACTGCGCCAAGTCCTTCACCAGGAAGGAGCATCTCAACAACCACTTCAGGTGAGAACAAACAATGCTTGTGCGTCAGCTGCACCAAATCGTTCACGCGCAAGGAGCACCTCACCAACCACGTGCGCCAGCACACGGGCGAGTCGTCGCACCGCTGCACCTACTGCGCCAAGTCCTTCACCAGGAAGGAGCATCTCAACAATCACGTCAGGTGAGAACAAACAATGCTTGTGCGTCAGCTGCACCAAATCGTTCACGCGCAAGGAGCACCTCACCAACCACGTGCGCCAGCACACGGGCGAGTCGTCGCACCGCTGCACCTACTGCGCCAAGTCCTTCACCAGGAAGGAGCATCTCAACAACCACGTCAGGTGAGAACAAACATTGCTTGTGCGTCAGCTGCACCAAGTCGTTCGCTAGGAAGGAGCGTGTAAACAACCATGTCAGGTGACCACTAAATTGCATGTTGGGAAAGGGATTGCTAAAATCACCGGCAGTCGACCACAGAGCTCGGAATAAAGTTTAGGCCTGATTTCCTTCTACCTTGGTGCCATAAAACACTGTGTTTATTCCTTCGCTCAGCCGACGTCATCAGCGTAGGAGGAACTCCGACAGTACAAAGTTAAAAACTGTTTTTGGACTGTGAAGATTGTCACGGCAAATAGATCCAGAAGTGGTAAGGCTTTTGCTATCGATGCCTTGGATATGATCAAGGAAAACTGTTTCCCCATTCCGCCTAATAGAGATACTACGAACTTACGCCGCTTGGCGGTTGAATTATTATTAGATATTTTGTTTTTAGAGATTTTTCCATTTCAAATGCTTATTTGAGTGGGCTAAGTTTAATAACACAGTTTTTTTAAATACCACGTCGGTGGCGAACAAGCTTACGGCTCGCCTAATGGTAACCAGTCACCATAGCCTAAGCATGCCTACAATTACGTTGATGACCCTTTAAAAACCTAACAAATAAATAAGGGCTTGTGTTTGTACAAATCACGCGAGTTTCGATAGGGTGGAGGGGGGGGGCACGAAAAAATCACGACATATCACGTTGGGGGAGGGGGGTATATGGAGACCTCATCCGAATTTACAGTGAACAAAACTAAGAAAAAATATCTATCACATGAGTATATACTTTTTCTCGGTTTTGTAAATCATACATCGTCACTTCCGGTCTACAAAATAGCAAGTCTATATTACGCAATTTGGGAGCGTATACACGTGGGGTTATGTGGGAGACAGGGTAGCCAAAAAGCTCACCAAATATCACCAAGGGGGAGGGAGGGTCAAAAAGTAGCCGAAAAATACCTCGCGTGATTTGTGCACAAGCCCTAAGAAATAGTAAAAAAAACGTAATAAATTATCTTGTGTATTTAGTATCTTAGGATTAATTTTTATTTTTGAAAGTTTTTGTAAAATTCGTCAGTCATGAATAAGAGTAACATACCATCGACAGGGCTCCTGACTCCTGACTATCTTTGTTTATTTTATCCTGCCGCATGAGCCAATGTAATAAACAATGCTGTGCTACCGACTACTGTGCAGAATTTACATTAATTTTCATAGAATCATAGTTACTAATATAATAGCATGTATTGAAATGCATGAACTTTTCACGGTTTCCAACCCCAAGGTAAGCTAATCTCTGTACCACATACGCATTCAAATCAGGCGTCATTTGTGCCGTTTCCCCCGCTAGTAGCACAGCATTGTACATTCCGATTTGAGCTCGGTCCCCTCCCCTCTAGTCGGGCTATTCCCATTTGGTCCCGCTCCCCGTTTATCGGTAATCTATTACCGGTGAACGTAAAGAGAAGACAAATGAGAATAACCCTTCTAGTTTATTTTTGCTTGTGTTTGAATCGGAATGTACTGCTGTTGCAGACAGCACACGGGGGAAACTCCGCACAAGTGCACGTTCTGCCCGAAGGCGTACTCGCGCAAGGAGCACCTCAACAACCACATCCGCCAGCACACCGGCGACGCGCCGCACTCCTGCACCTACTGCAACAAGAGCTTCTCCAGGAAGGAGCATCTTGTCAATCATGTCCGGTGCGTAACTCTAATATAACGGCCATCGTTTTTTATAGCAGCACCAGTCGGTTGCATTCGCGCTTGACGAGTAGATTTTACACCCTGATTTGCCAGGGAGAACACTCAACTTTCCAAGCTCAAAAGGCAATTCAAAACATTTGCCGCGCGACCAAACGAAAAGAGGACCAAACAAAAAATTAAAAACAGCAAAAATTTGCAAACATAGCGCACCAATGGCAAGGCGGTCATGGTGAAGTTGATCACTTCAAACTTCAAACTTCAAAATTTTATTTGCTAACCTAACGTAGATTTGGCTATTTTTTTGTACGATTTTCGTGGAAACAAGTTTAATAACTAAAAAAAACTGTCGAAAAACTTTTAATTTGTGAAAGGAAATCTTCCTAAAAACTTACGAGACTAAGTAAAGTATATATTTTCAGGCAACATACGGGCGAGACTCCGTTCAAGTGCACGTACTGCTCGAAGTCGTTCTCCCGCAAGGAGCACCTCACGAACCACGTGCACCTCCACACCGGCGAGACGCCGCACAAGTGCCCCTTCTGCACCAAGACCTTCAGCCGCAAGGAGCATCTCACCAACCATGTCAGGTTAGTACTATCACAGTCTTTAACTCTCAGGATTTAAAAATTGTTAGCCAAAAACGACTTAGAAGTTTTATTCTAATTTTGAATGTCTGCCAATCCGATCGTTCCGTGGGACTCGAAAGTTAATGTATAAGGGCCTCGGTTCTCTTCCACCTGTAACCACTGTCGATCTTTGTGAACATAAGCAGTCTCTAAGTCAGTAGCGAGCGAGACCCTTTCGAGCAGTCTTACCATTTACTATAGTTTGTATCGTTTACTGAGACCAAAAATGGTGTGCGCGTTACCTTTAGTTAGTTAGTGCTTCTGGGCATTTTCCGCAAATCGACAACCATTGTGCCTATTTTGCGCGAAACGAGGTAGCGCTACTCTAACCGACCCAGCTCCTCCACGAAGCCTAGCAAAGTTTTCAGGTTGCTAACTGCCTCTCTTAGTCTGCACGGAGTCCCTAGGTATTTGTTCCTGTATACTTCTACCTGTTTGCAGTCTAGGAGAATATGTTTTGTTGTTTCTTCTTCTTCCATGCACGCTCTGCACATGGGGCTGTCTGTTTTACCCATATTGTGTAGGTGTTTGTTAAGTGTGTTATGTCCTGTAATTAATCCTACTATTTTACGTAGTTGGTGTCTAGGTGTTACCTTTATTAAAATGCTTAAGCAGAATAAGGCGAGTAAGGCGACGCCCAATAATGAGATCAGATTAGATCCAGTCAATTTAAACACCAAAGTCCTCGCTATTTCACGCCACCGAGCAAATTGTTACAAAGTCGCGGCCTTCAGTTATGAGGAATATAATGAGCGGAAGAGAATTTTCGCATTATGCAAAATGTAAAGTCCAAATTATCCGCAGGATACACACGGGCGAGTCCCCTCACCGCTGCGAGTTCTGCCACAAGACGTTCACGCGCAAGGAGCACCTCACCAACCACCTCAAGCAGCACACGGGCGACACGCCGCACTCCTGCAAGGTGTGCTCCAAGGCCTTCACTCGCAAGGAACATCTGGTGGCTCATATGAGGTAACATAACTCATCGACTCCCAGCACTTTGAAATGTCCAAACCTCTAATGGATTTTTGACTTTTTATACATTTTTAATGAAATCGCGTGTGCGATATGGAATCCGTGGAACTTAAAGCCAACTTGTATACCTATACGTATCGTGTCCACGAAGAGGTTAATACATATGTAATTGATAGGTGGTTTTTATACATTTGAATTTGTGCCTTGACTAAATTACAATAAAGTCGATATTTAGAACGCGCCACTAGTATGGTTCTTACAATGATTATTAAGATAACCAAATTCTCCAGTCTACACCATCTTAGTCAAGTGATTGATCTATAGCAATGTTTCTTTATTGATTGTATCAGGCATTATTGGTGAATGGTGTGGTCATAATTCGGACCCACAATCACGTGAGCAGAATGCTGGACTGCTAAAAAAGTGCATGAGCAAAAACTCCACGTGACGGAAATGAAAATGTTTAGGTGGGCAGTCGGTGTCACGCTACTCGATAAGGTTTGCAATTAGTATGTACGCGGCTCGTTCAAGGTAGCCTGTTACCGAAAAACTCAAAGAGTAGAATGAGATTGTATCGTCACGTTATGGGAAGGGACGAAAACTACGCAGTGAGGAAGGCTATAAACATCCCAAGCAACCCCAGGTGGTCTGGTGGTCCAATGTCAAAAAAGAGATGAGGACACAAAACCTGACAACACAGGCAACCCAGGAGAGATTATCTTGGCCCCGACGTACGAGGAGGGCCGACCCCAGCTGAACTGGGAAATGGGCTGGACAAAGAAGATGCGGTTAAAATTCCGATTATAAAAGATAGGTAGGGGTAGGGAGAAGCTTACCTACGCATTGTAAGTTTGATACTTTGAATATGGGTAGGTATGCCTAGTGACTTTGGGACACAATATGAGAAAATTTGAGCCCACATAAGTCCACATTTTTCCCACACTGAGTGCCATAACCGCGTTTAAATTCTTTATTACTGTCTTTCCTTATAGCCGTTATCGCAGTAGTTCACAGTTCGTATTTTATTTGTAGATCACACAGCTGTGGCGAGCGGCCGTTCAGCTGCGGCGAGTGCGGCAAGTCGTTCCCTCTGAAGGGCAACCTGCTGTTCCACGAGCGCTCCCACAACAAGAACGGCAACGGCGCCAGGCCCTTCCGGTGCGACGTCTGCTCCAAGGACTTCATGTGCAAAGGTACTGTCAATATGCGTAAGGTCTGCACCTGCAGTAGTGATTCCATTTGTGTATAAAAGTGAGTATAGTCCATCATAACTTGTTGCACCACCTTGTAAGCACCTACAGTTTACGCTAGACTCATTCAGTGAATCGTCGGTTTATGCATACGCCGGCGATTTGAACATGTTCATAAAAGATGTGGACATATTTCGGGGGTTTACTCAGTTTTCGCCATGGTCGCTGGCATCGCATTGGTATTGAAATATGTATACGAAATGAGTGTAGATTCCTCCAACGAAAATGGCTGACACGTTTGTTTTTTGTTATGCAGGTCATCTGTCATCGCACCGGCGCACGCACACGGGAGCGGCGGCGGGCGAGGCGGCGGACGGCGCGGCCGAGCCCGCTGCGGACTGCGGCGACTGCGGCGTCAAGTGCGAGAAGGACGCGCCCGAGCCCGAGCGCGAGCACGAGCCCAGGTACCTATACCTGCTCTGTACACACCGCACGAGGCGGCGGACGGCGCGGCCGAGCCCGCTGCGGACTGCGGCGACTGCGGCGTCAAGTGCGAGAAGGACGCGCCCGAGCCCGAGCGCGAGCACGAGCCCAGGTACCTATACCTGCTCTGTACACACCGCACGAGGCGGCGGACGGCGCGGCCGAGCCCGCTGCGGACTGCGGCGACTGCGGCGTCAAGTGCGAGAAGGACGCGCCCGAGCCCGAGCGCGAGCACGAGCCCAGGTACCTATACCTGCTCTGTACACACCGCACGAGGCGGCGGACGGCGCGGCCGAGCCCGCTGCGGACTGCGGCGACTGCGGCGTCAAGTGCGAGAAGGACGCGCCCGAGCCCGAGCGCGAGCACGAGCCCAGGTACCTATACCTGCTCTGTACACACCGCACGAGGCGGCGGACGGCGCGGCCGAGCCCGCTGCGGACTGCGGCGTCAAGTGCGAGAAGGACGCGCCCGAGCCCGAGCGCGAGCACGAGCCCAGGTACCTATACCTGCTCTGTACACACCGCACGAGGCGGCGGACGGCGCGGCCGAGCCCGCTGCGGACTGCGGCGACTGCGGCGTCAAGTGCGAGAAGGACGCGCCCGAGCCCGAGCGCGAGCACGAGCCCAGGTACCTATACCTGCTCTGTACACACCGCACGAGGCGGCGGACGGCGCGGCCGAGCCCGCTGCGGACTGCGGCGTCAAGTGCGAGAAGGACGCGCCCGAGCCCGAGCGCGAGCACGAGCCCAGGTACCTATACCTGCTCTGTACACACCGCACGAGGCGGCGGACGGCGCGGCCGAGCCCGCTGCGGACTGCGGCGTCAAGTGCGAGAAGGACGCGCCCGAGCCCGAGCGCGAGCACGAGCCCAGGTACCTATACCTGCTCTGTACACACCGCACGAGGCGGCGGACGGCGCGGCCGAGCCCGCTGCGGACTGCGGCGACTGCGGCGTCAAGTGCGAGAAGGACGCGCCCGAGCCCGAGCGCGAGCACGAGCCCAGGTACCTATACCTGCTCTGTACACACCGCACGAGGCGGCGGACGGCGCGGCCGAGCCCGCTGCGGACTGCGGCGACTGCGGCGTCAAGTGCGAGAAGGACGCGCCCGAGCCCGAGCGCGAGCACGAGCCCAGGTACCTATACCTGCTCTGTACACACCGCACGAGGCGGCGGACGGCGCGGCCGAGCCCGCTGCGGACTGCGGCGACTGCGGCGTCAAGTGCGAGAAGGACGCGCCCGAGCCCGAGCGCGAGCACGAGCCCAGGTACCTATACCTGCTCTATACACACCGCACGAGGCGGCGGACGGCGCGGCCGAGCCCGCTGCGGACTGCGGCGACTGCGGCGTCAAGTGCGAGAAGGACGCGCCCGAGCCCGCGCGCGAGCACGAGCCCAGGTACCTATACCTGCTCTGTACACACCGCACGAGGCGGCGGACGGCGCGGCCGAGCCCGCTGCGGACTGCGGCGACTGCGGCGTCAAGTGCGAGAAGGACGCGCCCGAGCCCGAGCGCGAGCACGAGCCCAGGTACCTATACCTGCTCTGTACACACCGCACGAGGCGGCGGACGGCGCGGCCGAGCCCGCTGCGGACTGCGGCGACTGCGGCGTCAAGTGCGAGAAGGACGCGCCCGAGCCCGAGCGCGAGCACGAGCCCAGGTACCTATACCTGCTCTGTACACACCGCACGAGGCGGCGGACGGCGCGGCCGAGCCCGCTGCGGACTGCGGCGCCTGCGGCGTCAAGTGCGAGAAGGACGCGCCCGAGCCCGAGCGCGAGCACGAGCCCAGGTACCTATACCTGCTCTGTACACACCGCACGAGGCGGCGGACGGCGCGGCCGAGCCCGCTGCGGACTGCGGCGACTGCGGCGTCAAGTGCGAGAAGGACGCGCCCGAGCCCGAGCGCGAGCACGAGCCCAGGTACCTATACCTGCTCTGTACACACCGCACGAGGCGGCGGACGGCGCGGCCGAGCCCGCTGCGGACTGCGGCGACTGCGGCGTCAAGTGCGAGAAGGGCGCGGCCGAGCCCGCTGCGGACTGCGGCGACTGCGGCGTCAAGTGCGAGAAGGACGCGCCCGAGCCCGAGCGCGAGCACGAGCCCAGGTACCTATACCTGCTCTGTACACACCGCACGAGGCGGCGGACGGCGCGGCCGAGCCCGCTGCAGACTGCGGCGACTGCGGCGTCAAGTGCGAGAAGGACGCGCCCGAGCCCGAGCGCGAGCACGAGCCCAGGTACCTATACCTGCTCTGTACACACCGCACGAGGCGGCGGACGGCGCGGCCGAGCCCGCTGCGGACTGCGGCGACTGCGGCGTCAAGTGCGAGAAGGACGCGCCCGAGCCCGAGCGCGAGCACGAGCCCAGGTACCTATACCTGCTCTGTACACACGGCAGCAAAACAAGACGCAGTACAGCGCCATCTGTTTTGGATGTCAAACTAAAGGGCCCGGTATTCTTAGACCTCTCTATTACAATCAATTCTCTTTGCTCGTACCCATGATACACTAGCTGGCATTGCGTCGCGCCGCTGACAGGATAGCCGCAGTAGCGCTCCAAGGCCGCGCCGCGACGGCCTCTTGCGTTGCGTCCAGCTGCTGTAACTGTAATTGCGCGCTCACATATTCGTGAAGAACAAAATCTACCATTTAGATAGTCTCTCCGATTGTTCGTAAGTAGTTGCGCGTTGATTTTCTAGCAGATTAATTGTTGTTCAGGGAAAGTTGCAGTATATAATAAAATTGCGACCCGCCGCCCGACCGACATGTATAAGCTCTATTTGTATGGAACAAGAATTATAGATATCATAATTGGTTTGCGTAACTGTTTGATGTACCTGGTAACCAAAGACCTGGCGGCTTTCTCGCACCACGTATAGCGATACAACGAGGAAATGCCGTCAGACATATTTTACATTCAAGCTAGTTATTAATAATAGTATCTCTGTTTATATTTATTATGTAAGTTACGAAAATTAATAGGGAATATAACGTAAAACTGCGTAGGGGGCGCCACTACCACAATCCATCACAATCTGAGGGTCTACCGTGAAATAAGAAAATCGAAATTTTGTTATCTAACCTCTATCACTCTTGCATATTCGAGCGATGTAGAGGCAGATAACTTAATTTCGATTTTCGGGTTCCCCGGTAGGCCCTTTGTGAACAAACCGCCTTGATGCATCAATGTCATATTTTATTATTTGCGGAAACTTGTCAAAGAACACTTCAAGGCACAGAATGTATAAGTTACTCTATGGTTCAGGAAGTTTGCTAGTGCTGTACTCTGGCGGTAGAACATTGCAGTAATACTCCCTATTGAAATACGGCTGTCATGAATTTTAAATCAATTAAATACATTCTTGTTTCTTTTTTAGACCTGCGGCGAATACGAGTCCAGTAGAAAGCGCTGTAGCACAAAACCCTCAAGCTAACGCAACTGTGATGCAAATTACCAGCCAAGTAAGTTTTTATTAGTATATCGATTACACACACCACACACATCATATGTTATATATTTTATTTAATTAAAACTTCTGAGGACGCCTTATATTTATTTCATATATATAAGTGGAATCCATTTAAGCTTTTTCCTGCTTACAACGATGAAATCAGGTGTAGCTACCTACAACAATCTTGTTAATGATAATACACCGTGGGCCAATAAAACCCGACAGATTTCAAAGGTGTATTCTTGACCGCATTTAGAGACTAAAATGTCATACAATGTTTTCTGAAATCGGTCTTGTTTTAGAGAAAATTTGTTTCTTTTATAACTTAGTCAAAAACGCATTTTTAGCTGTGACGCTGCCACTATGTGACTTGGTTTAGACATACCTACTGACAGATATTAAAGTTTTAAAGTAAACTCGCAATTTTCTTCTGTAAATAAAAAAAAACTTATTCGTTGTAATGATTTTTTTTCATCAAGGTGTAAAAATAAATAACGTGTCGTGTGCAGAAAACGCAAAAGGATTTTTTTTTTCGGCAAAAAAAAATTTTTTTGGCGAATTTGGCCAAAACTCATAACATTTTTTGCTCCTTATGACCTCAGGAATGCATGGTTAAAATCTGTCGGGTTTGATTGGCACACGGTGTATATTGCACACGTAATAACCTGCTTACAACTTTATAAATCTACTTCCACTTATTTTTCTGACTAAATATAACTAAATTTATTCATAATGTATCGAAAGTGGCATTAGTATCTTTGGCTAATTAATTAATTATATGCTCCTGGCCGTTTTCGGCCACGGCGACTGCTTCAACTCCTTTTTTGGCGTTCATGTGCTCTCGTGTGGCTGACGTAGCCGATCTTGTTGGCAAAGACCCGTGCGCACAACGGGCACGAGAGGACACCATCAATATAATTATAGCTGATCACCGCTGGTGGTCGGGCTTTCAGCTCATCCCTCTTGTCATTAATTAATATTTTAACTTTGAATATGAATTGATACATATAACATTACAACATTACATACACAAAAATCACTATGTCAAAACTTAAAATCTAAAACCCAAACGCATGCACATAAAGGACAAAAAAAAGCAAACAAAGACACATTAATTAATATACTGCTCTACTTATAATATTTATGTTATATTGTACTTTTAACTTGAACTTCACTTGCACCAATATACAGTAATATGTAAGGTGTAAATGTATCAGATACACGCAACTCCCTTGTAATATTCGTCCGTTGTGATCGCAGCAAGTCCGGGCGGCGGGCGGCGTGGCGCTGGAGGCGGCGGGCGCCACGTTCGCGCACCCCGTCTCCGTCACCTACTAGCCGCGCCGCGCCAGGGTGACCGGCCGACCTTCCCGATACTATCGCAAACCTTAAGCCCCCTCCAGACTATGCGCGTGAATCGCGGCGCGAACATACCGCGACGTTGACGTAGCCTCCACACTCGCACAACTTCACGACGATTTGGTGCCGAAGCGTCAGCTGATCGCATTTAGTTTGCGGCAAGGCACTGATTCAAACTGGGAACTGTCAAATTGATTTTTGGTTGATCGAGTTCGCATCCCATAGAACCAAGTAGCCGCCATAGAAGGTTAAAGGTTAACAGATTAACCGACTCGTGAGCGAATCGCGGCGCGAAGCGATGGCGAGTGTGGAGTCTTGCAAGTTCGCGCTTCGCGTCTCCTTTGACGCGGGCCAAATACCGACAAAAACGGGGAATAAGGCGCGAAGGCGTGAACAATCTGCGAAATCGACGCGAGGGCCATCCACACTCGCGTTCGCGGCTTCGCGCACGAGTGTGGAGGGCCCTTTACGTTGGCGTTCGGCAGCGCAAACAGAAATAGATATCACATTTTCATTTGTTACATATCTCTACAGATATACAGATACGGCCGATACGACTAATACCGATTCGGCCGATTGTAGCGACGACTTTTATTGAAACTGCCGAACGGCGGATATTGCACGTAAATGTGAGTCTAGACAGACTATTTCCTAAATTTTATTTTCTTTGCCCAAGCGATTGGATGTAATCCATTTGCCGGACGACGTAGAACTTTTATTGAATTTACATAGGGGTCATAAAAAATTCATCTGCAGTTCAGTTTCGACGAACTAAACATCAAAACAGTGACAAAACTAAGTAATAACCTGTAGAAAACGAGTTAACTCCACTACTACATACTACTCATAAACCAGAGACTAGTAAATACTAAGGATTTCGAATCTCCGTATCAAGTTTTCCGTTTTATTTAGGAACATAACTTGTATGGTGAGCTTTAATTTCTACTTTTCTGTCATAATGATCGCTATTCTGACACTAAACTTCTTGAGCTGTTTAAGAAATTGTTCCTATGTGATGCAGATAATTATCCTGACAAATTGTGTGCTCTTGTATTAATTGGTACCGGATTTTACTATTATTACATTATTTCTTCAGTTCCTTTTCTCTTTTATATTAATAATAGATCGTGAAATCTTGGTGATAGATACTTTTGTAAATAAATTTGTATTCATTTTTATCAGCCATATCGTAAGTTGCTAGTCTGTGACGTCAGTATCTTACCTGTTTTCCTAATATACACTCCTAATTAAACATGCCCGTTGTTACTTGTGTATGACGGATTAATGTTATAGTTATGGAAATAGCGGTTACCAGGTTTATTTTACATTTCTGTGTAAATACTAGTTAAGAAGCATTATGTTACAGGTGGAACTTGATGTAATATTTTTAATGCGCGGATCATCACAGAACGTTTTACATTCCTTGCCAGAAAATCGAATTTTACAAAGTTTTATTACCTGTTTTAGTAAAGATTGAAGGGCAGTCGGAACTTATTGAGTATATATTACTATGTAATGTAATATTATAATGTAAACAGGGACCACACAGAAGCGAGAATGAATGAAGCTTCAAGACTCGCAGTTTCCCGGAAGTAACAGCTATATAAATATCAGTTCTGATTGAGTGAATTTTTGCAAAATTTTACATATATTTTTGCCACACACCGTCTTTTATGATCAAGCTTATAGATATTATTATTATTGCCATTAATGTACAGTACAAGTGTGATAAAATGGATGTTTTTTTAATTCGATAAAATTGTATATCTATATAAAATGCTGGTGTATCGCTTAGCCATTGTCGGCGTGAAGTGGTGTTGTAATCACTTCTGTGATCACGTACCGGCTTGTAAACAGATTACAGCTTATTTAAATGTACATAGTCTAGTTTTAAAATGAAAGGTGTACCCTCTAGGTATATTAAGATTTATTTTTAAATTATGTTAACACTGGCTGGAAAATTATTAACAGGTGACAATGAAACGATTAAAAATCGTTTTTAGTTAATCAAATTTCGTTTTAAGACGCGAAGAATCATTGGGATAAATTATATCAGAGCCAAACAAAATGGTAACTTATCTTCAATGGTGCCACGTTAATTTATATTTATAGGAAAACTAAATCCCTAGACACAATAGTAAGTACTAAATTATGTTCAGTAATTTGATATGAATGAGATTAAAAAATCAAACAAATGCGCGTTTTCTTATTCTGTTCAATACCTTCTTCAATTCATCCAATGCATCAAAATCTATAGTGTGTCATTCACGATGACGCGCGTATTTGTCAAATCTAATCTTTAAATAACATAATATTACGAGTCAAAGCACGCGTCTTCGTGAATGATACGATCTATATGTTATCGACATCACAGAATGACAACCCTTTTTCAGGAGGTTAAAGGTAGTCATTCGCCGAGACGAAAGATGATCACTAAGCACTAACAACAATCTCGGCAGTAACGTCGATAGATCCATGAGGCGGTTCTACTTGACTAACGTCTTGATCGATGTCCGGCAATTGGTAGCTGTCATTCAAAATGGCTTCCAGCTCTTCATGTACAGCCTCTTCGTCACCCGTTTCTAATTTAAAAGAACGCATCATAGCTTCATCAATTTCTTTCTGCTTTTGAATTCCATTTCTTGCTTTAGCATAATATACTTTTTGAGTTTTTCTTTCCTTTTTACTAAAAGCGTTGAGGACCTGTAAATTGAACAAAAAAAAACTGATACAACACTGCGTAGTGGTTAGCTTTGGGTGGAAAACTGCGTGAGCTAGATATGCAGTATGCACATAAAGCCCGACCAGAAATATATGATCATTGTCAAGAGGGCGCTGTTATTCTCATTATAGGGCGACAGTTCAGTTTAGTATGAAAAATTTAGTTCAAATGAAATTCCGCAATATGGCGCGTGATGATATATTACTGGTCAGGCTTTACTCATCATCGTATGCATTGAATTCGAATGATAAAGATAGTTTATTATTCAAGTAGGCATATTACAATGCGCTTATGAACGTCAAATAAAGCTACATCGGCTCTAACCCTACCTCTGACCCGAGAAGATTTAAATCCCCCCTCAATTGGAGGAGGGTATCCCAATATGGACCGGCAAGAAACTCGGCGGAACACATCTTTTAAAAACATTACATCTTATAATTAACATGCATTAAATAAGAAAAAAAAATACTAATATTTATATTATGGAATGTAATCTTGGTATACAGATGGATAGGGTAACATTCTATCCTTGAATACATACCTGAATTTCAATGTCCTCGACAACGGCCTTTCCGAGTTTCTTACGTGAATTGGTATTATGTTGTGTTTTTTTTAATTTCCTTTTTATGATGGATCTCCACTTGCCACGTTGGATTTTGTTCTCTCCAGACTGGGACACCTGAAACATTAAAAATTCTAATTAATAAGCGTCACACTTTGTAGTTTGTAGACTCGCAACCATGTTCTCCAGTATATCATATCAAGACCGCCGCGCAAAATATTTAAAACCTCACGAGTGTAGGGAGTGGCTGAAAATGGAATCTTGAGCGTTGTGAGGGTTTCAACTTTCAAAGCGCAAGGGTTAACTGCTACCGAGTGAAACACATTTTTTTTCACTATCCCTCACTAATCCAGAGATGATTGGTTCACCTTGGAGGAGGCCTTTACCTGCAGAAGGGTATTTTTAGCTATCTTAAAACTTACTAACACACTTTTTTCCACGATACTTACTTACTAACAATACTACTTTTTGTAACTGAATATACTGTAAGAAATAAAGGCTTTTTTTATTTTTTATCCCTCACTACTCCAACGCAAGGAGAAAATAAACAACAAATCAAATCCAAATTAACTCTATTAGGAAATATGTATCATTAAAAATCATCACTTAAAAGTAAATTCCACCAGCCAACATGACGAAACAAACATTACATCAAATTACTTTGCCACTCTTGTGGATAAATTGCGACGTTCTCATGTTTTTAAAGAGTAAAGAGAGCCTTTACGAGCTGGTGTGGTGAAAAATATCCTACCTGTTTTAGTGAGCACACAAACTGGAAATCGTTAGTTATCTGATCTAATATATCTAGCTGGGCGTTAGAATTTCGTAATTGTCGCTCACGGTGTCGTCTCTTCCTTAGAACTGTCTTCGCTTCCTCACATTTTCCTTCATGAAGTAGCTGCTTTGCATGCTGTCGATCAATTTCAAGAGTATGCTCAATTTCCTTCTGATACGTTATCAAGTTATTTCTTTGCTGGTCCAATCGGGACACAATTTTTTGATCAGTGGCTTTCCTTTCTTTTTTGATATATTTTGTCATTAAACCACCCATCGTGATTCAGGACAACACTCGACTGATGAACGCGTCTTGTGAACTTGAAATATGTAAGCAAACGGATATAAACATGTAATTGGACCCCCATTACATTAACGTATCGAATGAGCTCATGTATACCAATATATGTAAGTTTAAAACTACGCAAATGAATTTGAATCTTATGCCTCAGATATAAGTTATAAGACTATCATGAGGCGTAATTGTTGGTGTGGTTCTTGGACTTCTTGGAATGCCGAACTGAACACAGCTAGTAATGTGAACTAGGTGTAAGACTAAAGGAAATTAGGAACGTTTATGTCATTCTTCAGTTTACATTCCAAGTGTAGTAAACATAATATGAAAAAGTAAGATCATTTTCGGCAAGTAGGCCACTTTTACATGTAAAAAATAAGTTTTAAAATATTATTAAATTCAATTACCAGGAGCGCTGGTGGCCTAGCGGCAAGAGCGTGCGACTTGTAATCCGGAGGTCGCGGGTTTAAAGCCTGGCTCGTAGCAATGAGTTTTCGGAACTTATGTACGAAATATTTGATATTTACCAGTTTGCTTTTCGGTGAAGGAAAACAATATGAGGAAACCGGACTAATCCCAACTAGGCCTAGTCGCTTTTGTAAAAACTAGTGCCTACACGAATTCTTGGGACTTGGGGCCAAGCAGACCTCAAGCTCCCATGACCCATGGCAAAATGCCGGGACAACGCGAGGAATCTATGATGATGATCAGGGGTCGGACAAAAAGTGCGGATGACGTAAAAATGACGTAATCTTGCACACAGGATGATGTTTGAGTTTGTATTTAAACTTCCTTGTGACATGTAGTAACAAAGTAGTATTAATGAAGTAACAAAATAATCGTAAATAAATCCATGGAATTAATAATACAGGTGGTAGGGTGATGTAGTGAATAAAATAAATTTCACGAAACTTGTTACCATAAGGTATAATTATTTGAAATTAGTTAGAACAAGTCTGTGGGATTGCCACAATATTCGAGTAAAGATGACATTTTAGAGCGTTTTCTTATACATTAGTAAATATAAATTTTAGCTAAATATAATCGTGAAGATACAATAGCTAAACAATAACGAAGTCAATTTATTGTTCATCTGATTGACAATGTGTCAGTCAAAAATGTACTTACTCATTTCAAGTGGCGATATCGTTTAATAAAGAGGTTGATAAATGATAAGTGATAATTGTTTATGAAAATCAAAAATACTATTTGAAATCATCCTATAAGTGGTTTGACGTCATCCGCACTTTTTGTCCGACCCCTGATGATGATTAAATTCAATTGCAAACTTCGATTCGATAATTAATTAGAGATGTATACAGTCTCTAAATGTTGAATTACACAAAAAAACTATAATACAAAAAAATTACAAATACTGGGTAAGGTGACTTGATGTCTCATTTGCATATTTATCAATCTTTGGAATATAGTTCCAGTAAAAATATGTTAGGAGAACTATTAGGAAAGATTTTCATTACTTATACTAAACTTAATCTGGGTGATTGTATAACATTACTAGTTAAAATTCGTGAATTAGTAATAAACGTTTTTAAAACAAATGTTTATTGTACATAAAAATATTTACTTATGGCAATAATAATATACAATAATTATATGAATATAATATAACTTAGGCCTCCATAGCAATTTTAGTTGGTGCTTGTTTAGCTTTCCGAGGTTTCTCTGCCTCCTCTTCTTCAATGTCTGGCAGCTTCTCCCTCGGCACTTCAGGCAGTTTATCTCTGACATCCAAGATGGCTTCCAGTTCAGCCTCCACGGCCTCCTCATCTTCCTCAGTCAATTGACCTGATATTAGTTCATCTATTTCTCTCTGCTTCTCAATGCCTTCCTTTGTTTCATCCATGATCTTCTCTATTTCATCTATGTTCAGGATATCATGAATGCTTTTTAATGCTACATTTCCAGTCTTCAAGCCATCCAGCACCTGTAACAATAAAATACAATTGTCATTTAATCTACTTGATAAAATGAAAAAAAAAAACCTTTATATTAATTATAAATTTTATATAATGATTTACTGTAAGAATGAAAACCAATTTACCGGAAGATGATCATTTTATGAAATAAAACTAAAGATAACAGATTTTAATGTATTTTGCTTATTGACATAAATATAAAAAAATTCTCTGGGTTTGCAAAAATTACCTCCGTAATTGAATATGTGATTTCATACTAAGTGTAAAAAAGTAAATAATCCCTGGGACTAAAGGTTTTTGATATTGATATGTCTATATCTAGATTGCCTAGGATTCAAGTGGTTAAGTTGGGGATAATAATGTGTTTTTAAGCAAAAATACTGAAAGTTTATGCATACCTGAACTTCAATTTGCGCAAACTCAAGATCATGAGTCAGCTGTTCCAATTGCTCTAACTGCGCATCTGTGTTTTGCAGGAGCTGTTCTTGATAGCGTTTCTTTTTGAGAAGTGATTTTGCTTTTTCACGTTTGCCTTCCGCTAGGAGTCTTTTGGCAAACTGGCGATCTCTTTCCAAATTAATCTCTATCTTCTTCTGATACTGTTTTAGCTTATCCCTTTGTTGTTTAAGTTGTAGAACTGCTTTATCTTGCTCAGTAACCCTGCTTACGGGCTTTTTTTGTTTGCTAAATAATCCACCCATGTTTGTATTTAAATACTGTTGACACTTAATTTGAAAACTGATGGCTAATAATAATTTATATTTAAAGTGATATCGGTTTAATCAGACTCATCTCCAAAAATTCCTAATTTCTTAACTTGGGCTTGGGCAGGACCTTGCCAAGTCAAAACAAATCAAATCACAGTGTCAAAAATGACATGTGACTGATATGCGTGTGTTACCATGTTATGATCATCATATGGTCATATGGAATGTCGGACGAAAATTGGGTAGCGTGATGTAGCGCTAAGGAGTCAAAATTAATAGAAAAACTGATTTCCTGCATAGTTTCTAACATACGATAGTCATGGATGATACGAGACTGCTGTACGACCAAACGAAACAAAACAAACATGACCCTTGTTAGGTTTTTTATTTATAGTCACACTGGGAATAACCATAGACAATTCATAGGTATTTCTTTTTTTCTGCACTGTTCAAGCTAATGTAATACACGCTGCGAATGTCTATACTTAGAAAAATACAACTGAAAAGATACCAACATTCAGATATAAATGGCCGAAATGTCATGTCTGACAGCTCGAATAAAAAGAAACTTGATCGCGTTGAACTTTGATGCAGTGAAATAAATTAAAATGACAGTACAACAACTGAGCTCTAATATTTCTGACGACTCTGATGACATGGTTAGTTTACCATCGGAAGAAGAGATTTACAGGCGTAAATACCAACTGTTATTGGAGCGATGCGAGGTGTTACAACAGGATAACGAACGAATTGTGAACAGGTTTGTATTTTATTGCATTTATGTTATGAATTTCGTTGTGTACAAATGTGTAAACACTCATTGCGTTTGCAGGATACACGAGGCCAAGAAAATAACAAAGCGTTACCGTAAAGATATTAAGCTCTTAGTTGAGCGTTTGGACAAGCATGGAGATGGGTTCAGAACCGCGTCAGTGGACTTGGAGATGAAACCTGATGTGGTGGTCAAGACTGCACGGGTGCCGTCTAAAGCGCAGCCAGCGCCCAAACAGACGGAGAAAGTAAATGCTGGTAGTGCCAAAAAGCCTGGACCTAAAAGAAAAAGCAAAGCTGACAAGGTAAATTGTGTGTAACTGCAACCAATGTGGATGGAAGTAAAGGAGAAGGCAGGGTTCTAATAAACAAAATAGGATTTAGAACAAGTAAATGAAAAGTTCATTATGTTATAAGATACAGATTGGAGGCACACATCATTATCTCTTTCAATTTTGATCCTGTGATCACAATGGCTCCATGATTGTTTAACACATTCATTGCCACCCTGCCAAACACGACATCCACACCAGATTACAAAAAAATATTGATATAAAGCTGTAGTACAAGAATCCCCACTATTGGGTTGTCCGGCCAGGGAACGAAATCATAAAATAGCATTTTCAGCATTGAATATGTTAATAATGAAATAATGAGTCTTTACTATAACATAGCCATACAGTGAGATTTAGGACCCCTAGTCTGACCACAATATTTGAATTTTATTGTTCTACCCCAGACATTAGTATAGTTTTATTAGTATGTATTATATTGTTTGCGTCTTCATTTTGTTCAATTATATGTATATCGGCACTACCTGTTCAATGTTGTAAGTTCATAGTTTCCTGCTACCCAAAGGTTGTCTGGAAGAGATTGCTTCTTAGCGATAAGACCGCCTGTTGTTACCTAACTTTTAAGTGTTTTTTCATTTCCTGTCTATTTTTAACTGTATGGTGCACAATAAAGAATATTTACTTACATACTTACATAACCCCATTGGCCAGTGAAATCTCATTTGTCTCTGTTGGGCACATATGGGAATAGGTACATTTATATGAATCATTCTCATCTGCCCTCGCCTCATTTATGGCGGAGGTCATGTGGGGCGGGGACACCCTTTGGCCCAAGGGCCAAATAGGACTGAATAATAAGGCTATATAGGCCTTACATATCAAATGATCAAACCACAACACTGCTCTATTGTCATGGGCCACCAGAATCTGATTTAAAAAAAGTGTTATTACACTACCAAGCTATAAATACAATTATTCTTTTTACAGCCTGAAAGAGATCCAAATGCTCCTAAGAAGCCTTGCAATGCATTTTTCCAATTCTGCCAAGAGCAGCGGCCAGTGGTAGTGGCAGAAACTAGCTCTGAGATGGGGGGAGAGCCTACCAAGCAGGAAGTAACCAGGCAGCTAGCCTCAAGATGGAGGGCACTATCTACAGAAGACAAAAGGGTAAGCTATTTTATTTATTGCTAGTGGCTCTGTGAGCTGATTTTATTTACCTAATGAATTCATTTTATTGTAAGGTGGCTAGTTATTTAACCTAATACTTAAAATGAATTCTGTTTATAGGCAAATAGAATTCATTTTTGGTATAAGGTGTCATCCATAAATTACATCACATGAATTTCAAGATTTTTGGAACCCTCCCCCCTCCTTGTCACACCTGGTCACATTTAGCAACCTCCACCCCCTCAGGTGTGATTCACACATGATGACATATCTGGCAATATCGTTTTCAACGAAATCGGCAATTAGAATGAACTATTATTATTTTAATGAATTTTTTTTTGAATAATAGTAATATTAGAAATTTTATGACACGAAATTGATTAGGAATGAAAATTTCACGAATAAAAATGATATATTGTGACTCCCCTCTCCCCATGCCACATTTTATTGACCCCCTCCCTCCCCGAAACGTGAGACGTAATTAATGGATGACCCCTAAGGTGGCCAATAATTGACAATTTATCCTGTGTTGATCAAAATATTTACATGATTTTAAATGTTTTACTTAGCCTAACAATTGAACTATTTCAGTCATTTTGTTTATTTACAGGTATATGTGGCTATGTTCGAGAGATCAAAAGAAAAATATGCAGAAGAGATGTCAGCATACATAAAAAAAGAACAATGACATACTGATCCTCATAGTTCTTAGATCTCTTGTGATTGTCAGCTTTAAGATTAGGTTAAAATTAATTATAAATTATTTATATATTTTTTTGTTTTATTTCAAACTTTAAATTATAAAAATTGCCAGTGTGATATAAAAAGCATATTTAAAAGTAAGAAGTTTATTGCAATACCCATTACACCCTTACAACAACAAAATACGAATATGCAAAATTAAGTCATGAACTCTGTAACAGGATATATATAAATAATATATTAAGGTTTTATTTACAATTTACTGTCTGGTGAGTGGTGAATACCAGAATTGTTATTTGAGCTGAAGACATACCTGCTTTGAACAGCTTTACTAAGGTTATCAATAACAAATATTTTGTTATTGATAACCTTAGTAAAACATTTGCAAAAAATATATGAAAATATCTTTCATTTTAACAGGAAAGTTATCGATATCGAAAGTCAGTGACTTAGTAAAAATTTAACACCGATGTATACATATATAAATATGCATATGTATAATGAATTTAATATTTGAATAAATTATTTACTATTTAGATATAAGTGTGAAACAATTTGTCAATAAAATTGATAATGTATAGCTTTTTACGATTAGAATTAAAATTGTGAACATATGTAGCCCATTATACTCCATATAAGGGAGGTATTTAAAAAATAACAGCAGAGTAGGTAACAAAAAACCCAGTGATAAGTAAATATAATAATTAACTTTATAGCTAATGGCTACTGAAAATTTTTGAGCGATAGGCTCATTAATACTCATTATCAATTGTTGATTGACGTACGTGTCCTTAATTAATAAAATAAATAATTCTAGACCTCTCAGTAATGAGATTGCCTCATATTGGTTCATTGTAATTCCCAAAAGTAATAAAGATAACGAGACTTGTTTGCTTCAAATATCATTGGTACCTACAAATTTCGATCAACAGTGTGCTTACGTGACTATCAGTCCACATTGACCTATGAACTGGGTTTTATCCAGAGAGTCTCGATAAAATTCGCAAGGTTTTAGGAATAGGCACTAATTTATGACTCAAAATGGTCCTCTTTAATTAACCCAGTAAAATAGATCAATGGTCACTACAGGAAAAACAAAATCAATTACTCATACAGTACCGCTTTCACGTCCAGTTATGACTCACAAGAACCTATTGTGGGTGAGTAATTTTATACTGGCAGTGCGAGATAAACTATAATAAACTGTGACTTCTGTATTCGCTAACTATTTATGCGCTACTAGGTTTGTTATCGTTTTTCGAGGTCGCAATTGATACTGTTCAAACGTAATTTAATATTTCTAGTTGTAAGGTTAGATACTGAAAATTGTGTAAAAGGGAGGAATAATAAAAAATTGTTATTATTTGAATAAAATAACTTTTATTTAAGGTAAAACACTTATAATAATAATTTTGATATTATAAAACTAGTCTTAAAATTAAATTACAATATCAACACTACTTCTTCTTAGCAGCTAATTCAACATATTCTAAAATCGTTAGATAACAAAATGTATAGTAGCTAGGTATAGATAAACAGTTTCTTCTCTGCTTACGGAGCTTTATTACTACAGTTTTTAGGTCGATCGTCCCGTTGTCATAATATCTTGATATGCTGATGTCTAGAGCGCAAAAGACTCCCGTGCGATTTACTCCAGCAGAACAGTGGACTACCATAGGAGGGAGGTTAGAGCTCTTGTTATCAGACTCCGCATATGCTTGAGCCTTTCTGGCTTTGAGGACAAATTTGAGAAAGCCTGATCGGCTCTGAGGCACGCTGCTATGAGACCAGTCAGTGTAGGCAAAGTGTGTGAGGTTCAATGAGCCTCCACTGTCGTCTGTCACCCGCAGCTTGGTCACTATATGGTCACGAAAGGTCTTTACTTTCCTTGTTTTAATGGTAAAGTCACCGAAGAACACTGTCCTTCCTTTCTTCGGGCTCCAATACTGGTAACAAACTTCCTGTCCGTGATCCTGTGTCTTTGTCAGCATAACGATGACTCTGGATTGATTTTGAAACACCATTTTCCAAAAATCTTCGGCTGTTGACCGAAGCGGACCCTGACAGCACAAGTACTTGCCCTGACGTTCGTATCCGTTGACATGGCTAGCGTTAATATAACTGCTTCCTCCATTTTCTGTTGGTAGAATCACCCTGTTATAATCAAAACACGGTAAGAACCAGTATCTATTTTTCAAAATATTTCCCGCCCGCATCGATATCTCGTAGCTGTAATCAACCTTTTCGTTTATTATTTTCTGATGCTCTTGTTCGAAGATCTTCATTACCCATCCTTCATTGTAACTAGCGCCAGATTTTTGTTTTGTGACACTTCCGCCCATTTTTGAAAATTCACTTTCGTATAAGGATAAGAGCGTTTGTTTCAACCAGAGACTAGTATCGAATGAAAATTATTTTACTGAGAGTGGCACTTTTATAGTCCTGTTTCAGCGTAAACATCATTTTTTTCCTTTCAGAATTGATAAACTGAACAATATGACGCACGAGGTTCCAATTTATTAAATTTTATACTCAGTCCAACATCATTAAAAATTAATTGTAACAATCGATATTCCCGTGGGGTTAATTAACAAACTTATCAGTGGATTTAAATGTTATCATGAACTTCCTTCCCTTCAATGTTCTTAACAATGGTATTGTTAAATTTAGGTACAATTAAAAATCCTGTATATGGATTTAAGGCAACTAAAGCGTTGATATGACGCATCCTATTTCAATACATAAAATTAAAGATTTTTTTTATTATTTTAAACTATTAATTTTCAAGTAATACTTCCTCTACCGAAAACTTTTTGGTTATACCTTCTTTTGTTATAACTTCTTACGTACATATACACACGTGTACACATGATGTTTAATCAATATGTAGTTATTTAAGTTGGCTACGTGCCGAATAGAGGGTGCGGAAATGCCGAGCGCGATAACATTTAACCTGCGGGAAAACCGGTGATGGAAGCTATTTTTGTTTATACATTTCTTTATATCGGCTGCGACTATAAAAGACTCATCCAGTAGGACGTGGTATCATTGCGATTCGGGACTTCAAGAAGTAACCAAGCTCTCTAAAAAATGTCTTCGCGTAAACTGAACAACATTTTTGGCCAAGTAAAGTCGGAAAAAAATAATACTATGTTCCATTTAATTGCTGAAGCGGGCCTTGACGATATTTTGGATCGAATTTGGAACGCGACCGGTAAAGACGAACTGGAGAAAATACTGAAGATGAAGAATAACGACGGAGAAACCTGTCTACACAGCGCCCTTAAGAACTTAAGAGGATCTGGAGCTGAAAAAATGATGGCTCAACTATTCGACATGGGAGCAGATTTAAACGCCCAAAATGCCAAAGGTGACACTGTTTTGCACATAGCCGTAAAACAAGAGGACTACAAACTCATCGACTGGCTGATTTCAATGTGTGTTGATAAGAGTATCAAAAACAAGAGTGGACTAACGGCGTATGACGTGGCAGTAAACAACAGTAATTACAAAATAATGAAAATGGTATCGACTGGAAAAGAAAAAGATGCTGAGTGTTTAGTGGACCTGTTAGCATCTATTAGTCTCTAGTAATTTTCAGGATATGTTTAAACGTAAGCGTGCAGCTATTAATTGTATTATTTTGACAAGTAGATAATAAGTTTTATCGATAATTTGATCTTAGGAGCCGTAGTTTTTAAATGTTTTATGTGTTTTATTAAATGGTTGAGTTTTTAAGTCAAGGTAATTTTATTTCAAAGTAGCAACAGATTTCCTCACAACTAGTTTGTTCTGTATTTATTCAATTTAAATAATTTTCCAATTTTTTTGCGTCAACACTAGTCTACCGTTCTAAATCACTGTCTCAAAACACTTTGTTATTCAAAACAGGAGTACAAGGATGAAACTTCCGCTCCTGGAGCGGTTAGTTGAACAAAAATGATTCTTATTTCATAGTCTAGAGAGAAGAAATTATTTTTTTACAGCCATGGAGTTTATTTTTAAAGCAAACGTGACTCTTGACGTCAGTGAAATCATGAATTTTCGTTTATTGTTTTCAGTTCAAATGCAAAAGAATTTTTGTAGGATTTTATTAAGAGAATTTCAGTAAAGTACCTAAGCCTCACCTACATGTCCGAGTTTTAATTAAATGTTAAACATGTGTTATTTTTTTACGTCTAGTAATAAAAGCTTACCGGGGAGTCATTTCTTCAAAGCTCTTAAAATTTTTATAACTTTATAAGTAAATTGCTGTGTAAAAGCATTCAAATTAGTTACTTAATGTACTTTAGGTATTATATGTTTTTCACAAAATAGGCCTGGACTGATGTCATGTCAAGAATTAGGTGAACACTGGGCCCTTTGTTACGAAATGTCGTTAACATCGTAAAGACTGATAGCTGCGATTCATAGAACCGTGGACATAAATCAACTGAAAGCATGTCGCACTCTTATAGCGAAGAAGTTACAAGATATTTATAATTATAACGCTTATGATTATTCAGACACTGTAAACATCATGAATGCAAAAGTATAAAAATTCAAGTTAAGGGTGTAACCTAATGTAATTGAGGTTTTTGCGTGATCAATAATTTAATCAATTGAAAATACGTCAGTAAATCCTCTTTTTAATGGGCAATGCTCCGATAAACGACCCAATTATTTATGGTTATCTTGATGGTATTTTATAGTCGCTAATCATTAACTATTTTATAGGAATTCCTATACGTACATTATTTGCGTCATGAGAACAATAAGCTAATTAACTCTATAAACCGATACTTTAATTGGGTTTTGGAAAAAATATACTGATAATAATTGTTCTCTTCCATTATGTTTTTCCAAATGGTTTGAATTAAACGCAGTAGCTGGACGATAGCTTCATTCGTTATCTTGACATCTGACACTGGTCCCGATGACAAATTTGACCTCGCAGCTAATTGTTTCTTGAGTCAAGTAGAACTTTCATATCATATGTTCGGCCACGTATTATCTTTTTATTGGCAACAGACTTACAACTGTATATTTATTGCTCTTAGTAACACATTTCCGAATGCATGAAAAATACAATTTTATATTCACTCTCTTTCAAATTCAAACCGTTCTAACATAATGCACTGTTTAAATAATATATCGATGACGTTAGTTGTCTAAGGTTATTTAGGTCACAGTGGCAGTGACTCCCATATCCAAATAATTTTTTGTCTTGTTGTTCGTGAGAATGGGAGCAAAATAAATGGATTTATGGTAAAAAATGTAAAGCACAGTTGAACAAAAATGAGCTTTATTTTGAAACATTAAGGACTTTATTATATTGCTTACAAGTCTGTTTCTTTCGACTACAGTTAACAAATACCCCTTGTATCGTTATCTTATTTTATTACCTCGATGACTGTAACCCGACGTCCTATAAACCACAGGATACTTATAAGTTGCTTATTTCGTTGTGAAATCTTATTACGGTTATACGTGTATCAGGATGTATTCTCCTAAAGATAGACTAGAGCTTGCAAAAGAAGTCCTTAGGCTTCAGGAAAAATTTCACCGTTTAAACGCTAGAAATCCTCAAACGGAAGAAGCTAAGCTACGAAATGACGAAGAGATCCAAATAGCAAAACAACAATATGAAAATAAGAAGTACGACTTGGTTATCATGTGTTCACGAGAGCGATTTGTTGAGGATTTAGTGCAAATGGCTCTCTTGTAATTAGGTAAGTGCTCTTCCTTTGTTTTTATTAATCACATCTTCGATTATGCTTATAATTCGTAATAGTAGGTCGATTACTATTACCTAGAAAGCTGCAGTGAGGTCAATCTAGGGTTAAAAGCATCGACCCGCTTAAAAACTTCATGCGTCAACAATTAGACTAGTTACTTTCATTTACTTAGATTAATTAATCCATTTGGGAATTGCCTACAAAGATAATGAACCAGGAATGCCCTGTTTACGTATAACAATTAAAACCATGAACCACAGGTGGCTATTTAATTTATGCTAATGATTGTTGGACACCTGCGTAGGGTTTTACGAGGCTATAAAGGCATTGCACTACAAAATAAAGTCAGTTTACAAACAAGTGCTTAGGAAGAAACAGTTTTTACCAATTATTGTGCACAGTTGTTTTCTTTCTAACAGAATACGCTCGTCACAAAAAGCCTGCATCCCAACCATGAATACCAACGACTTTCTTCACTTTATGGACCAACCAAATCTGCAGGCTCGTATAGTACGGGAATTTAACTCGATAATTTCGGAGCAAGGAGCAGAACAGAAAGGCTGTAATCCATTGGTGCATTACCTCCGTCGCAAGAAGCTCAATGATGAAGCAAACCAGGAAGCAAGCTTTGTCGACGGTTACGATACCCACCGGAAATTCTTGTGCATTAAAAATCCATCTGTGAAAGACCGTGACATGTTTTGGCAAGCAGTGTGGGACAATAAAGTTCAAATAATAGTGATGACGTGCCAGTTGATCGATCAGACCTATCAATATTGGTCTCCAAAAGAACGTTACACTTTAGTGAATAAGAAATTTAATGTTAAGACTTTGAAGATTATAATCTTTCCTCACTATACTATAACTGTCTTAAGTTTATATCAAACTGGACCTAAGTACAAGCAGAGCCGTCCAATTTTTCACTATCAGTATACTGCTTGGCCTAAAGAAAAATTTGATCATCAACTAGACGCTTTTGTAGAGTTTCATAACTTTGTTAATGAAAGATATGTCAAGTTAAAGAAACAAGTAGCTGATAAGACATTTCCTCCGATGCTGGTGCATTGTAACGAGGGTATTGGCAGTTCTGATGTATTTTGCGCGCTAGATATGTGTATTTACCAATTGAAAGCTACAGGAATCGTCTCATTGCCACATACCCTTAAAATAATGCGACAGCAAAAATTTGGGTCTTTTTGCCACTCTGATCTTTATGTATTATCCTACCGATTGATCAAAGCATATCTTGATAACAATTAGCCCATCAGGCTCTAATGTAAGTTTTGTCTTTCCAATTTTTTATAACTCATTTGACTGATTATAAAGTTTACAACGTATGTTTGAGTTTAAAGTAATTGTGAAATATGAATGAGCCGCTTCTCTTATGAACTATAAGCCAATATTGTAATTAATAATAATAATAATTCCTATTAGAATGTAAGTATAATTTAATTAAAGTTTACATAATCTTAACTCAAGTCTGTTTCTCAGAAATTCGTACCCACTGCGATAAGTGTCTTTATAAACAAACAAATTTTATGGTTATGTTATTGATGATCCGGACTTGCAGGTTAAATAGATACAAAGAATAGGTTAACATTTAAATATTCTATGATATAGGCTTATCAGCAGTGATTCATGAACCGGGAGCATCATCCCTTGATTCTAATTGAATATAAGCGCCAGTTGATACATACTCGTTTATATTAGTCATCCTCGACGATTCATTTCGTACAGTCGCATTGTTAAAAAATTAAAAATGCATTTACAAATTAAAGTGAGTGATCAAAAAGTAACTGCAGTGAGTGAGAGTGAATTCAGAAGCAGAAGAAATCAATCCAATTACTTAAAAACTATCAAGTCGGAGCATTATTACATCATGTCACAGTCGCTCTTTGGATCGTTTGAGCACTCTTTAAAGCCAGAAAATGAAAAAAAAAATCGTTACTTCGACGTCACCTGCTGGGACAAATCTCGGGTGACAATTACGCCTAAAGAAGGTAATACTGATTACATCCATGCTAATTATGTTGATCATTATGGAAGACCGAAAAAGTTTGTGGCGACTCAAGGACCGCTGAAAGAAACAGTTAATCAATTTTGGCAGATGGTCTGGGAGCAGAATTCCCCGATTATTGTCATGCTGACAGAACTCCAAGTTAATGGTAAAGAAAAATGTGCTCCGTACTGGAATGCTTCAGGTGACACACAAGGAATTTTTGAAACCAATGATTTTTCAATCAAAACAATTATAAAGACCGAAGACAATTTAGCTTGGATTGAGACACTCTTTGAAGTTTATAATTCCACTACCGGAGAAAGCAGGCTGATAAAACATTATCGGTACGTAGATTGGCCAGAATATGGAGCACCTTCTAACAGTAAATCGTTTTTAAACCTTATTTTGAATGTAAATCACCAATATCGAAGTGTTTTAAATGATGCAGTGAGTGGACAAGCACCTGGACCGATTATTGTTCACTGTAGCGCTGGGATCGGAAGAACAGGAACTTATTGCGCTATAGACTCTTGTATCTATCAACTAGTAAGAACCGGAGAAGTCTCAGTACCCAAAATTGTGATGCAGGTACGCGAACAGCGACGTTCAAGTGTTTTATCTGGAGAACAATATGAATTTATTTATACTGTTCTACATGACTTGTTGCAGTTATTTGATACTCATCCTATTACAAGACAATTCTTTTGTGAGCCTTGACCGATGTACTTTACACGTTCGTTTTGAAATAAAAACTGAGCCAATATTGTAATAATTTGATAGTTTATATGACATTTGAAAAAATCAGTAATTAGATTGACACTTAATGAGTCAATCACTAACAATTTTGCGTGGGCAGAAAACGGACGTCCTTTGGTGAACCAGCACCTAAAGTTCTTATCAACGAATACTGAGGGAAACCAATCTGTTACTATGTGAACTCCGACTATGATTCAGAATGAGTACTCTTGATTGCGAAATAACCTAACCATTATGATTACTAATTGTTCTTATCAAAAATAAGGGAGCTGATGGATACTATATAGTCATCCTCGACATTCCAGTGCGAACGGTCATATTGTTTGAACATTTAAAATGAATATAAAATTAATTATGTTTTCCCAAAAATTAAGGAAATTGAGTGAAGAAGAATTTAGAACAGAAAGATCTCTAACTGGCTACCCAAGAACAATCCGATTCGAACATGACCTCATTATGTCACAGCGGCAATTTGGATCGGTTCACCACTCCTCAAAGCAAGAAAATGAAATGAAAAACCGTTACCCCGAGATCCTCTGCTGGGACTCTTCACGTGTGAAAATAACTCCAAGAAACGGCGATACGGACTACATTAATGCGAATTTTGTTGACCATAGTGAAACATCGAGGAAGTTCATAATGACACAAGGACCTCTAAATCAAACAATTGATCAGTTCTGGCAAATGGTGTGGAAGCAAAACTCTCAAATAATTATCATGCTGACGAAATTCCAAATTGCTGGAGAAGAAATATGCGCTGAATATTGGAGCATGGACAAAAAACAAGTGAATTTTCAAGCAGGTGAGCTGACAATCAGGACAGTAGATGTAATACAAGATTCGGGATACAACACAACGACATTTGAAGTTTCTAATTGCACCACTAAGGAAAGAAGGCTGATTATGCATTACCAGTACTTGGACTGGCCAGAACATGGAGTGCCTTCTGAATTCGAATCTTTGACGAATCTTATTATAGACATGACTAGAAATCATCAGGAGGTCTTAAGAAAAGCAAGAAATGCACCCACTGGACCTGTTATTGTTCACTGTAGTGCCGGGATTGGAAGAAGTGGGACTTTTTGTGCTATTGACTTATGTATAACTCAATTAGTGAGGACCGGGAAAATCTCAGTGCCTGAAACTGTGATGCAAATACGAAAACAAAGACGCTCAAGTGTTTATGATGTAGAACAATATGTATTTATTTATACTGTGCTACATCAGTTTTTGCGGTTATTTGACATATGTCCTTCGTTGAGAAAACTCTTTTGTGAGCCTTAACTGATGTATTTTGGACATTTGTACTAATTATTAACCAATATTCAACACAGAATTAGTATTATTATATATAATCGTTATTAGAATGTAAGACATAATTGATTAAAAATCTTAAAGGAATTGTCACTGTGATTTTTGCGATATAAAACGATGCGCATAGCCCTCGTTTTTTTTTCAAACTATCAGCCTAAGCAACCGAATGAAAAGAATACTCATATTGTATTGTCATTCTAAAGCAACAAATAGATCAAAGATAGCCTACATTCTGATCTTTTCATAGTCAAACCGATCTCAGTACTCAGATATGGGTCATATAAAAGGAAAATTATGTGCCAGTTTTCAGTACTCAAGTCTAATCTGTCACAACTTTAACTCCTGTAATTTTTTTTTCAATAAATGGATTCTGATACTATTTTAAATATTTTTAGAAAAATGCCATCAACTGGCACTAATATATTCCATGAGATTGTTGCCGAAGGCTCTCTTCTACTTTTGGAACGAGTCAGTCAGTTTATAATGCCCTCAAACAAGTTTCTCCTGCAAGAAAAAAACTACAGTGGACAGGAATGTGTCCATATCATTGCCTATCTTCACACAGGACAACTTGCAATAGATCTGATGGAAAAGCTTTTGGATTTGGGCGCTAATATCAATGCCAAGAATCGATCTGGCAATTCGGTTCTTCATCAAGCTGTTTCTAGTGAAAACTACGACCTTGTTAAGTGGATGTGTGAGCACCCAACAATCGCCTTGGATACTGTAAATAATACTGGGATGACGGCTTATCATATTGCGTTTGATCAGAATAATAAAAAGATGATGAGTATTCTTCGATGCTATGGAGCTAATACTAAAATTTCGGAAGTGTATAGTAGTGATGATAGTGTTTAAATATTTTACCTCTTGTATCAATGATAGGTTTAAGTGTTTAGAGGTGGTAGAACAAATTAGTTGTTAAATAGCGTGTGAGTATAATATTGTATGTACTCTTAAATCTTTCATTGCACTTTGTTATTTCAGAAATAAAGTTATTACCTCAACTTAGACTTCTTATTTGTCTCCCACAAGCCTGTTTAATGTTTAAGGTCTTTGAAATAATAAAAACGGGGTTACATATTAAATCCTCAATTTTATTGGGCGTTTTAAAAAAATTTTACAAATTCCTTAGATAACTTTGGTACTTTTGATTTAATTATAAATTACAACCTCACTTAAAATCACATAAATCTTATACTAACTTATTTATGACTAAAGTTATTATAGAAACAAACTTGAATACTAAAACGTATGTAAAAAATTTACTTGAGATTTATTACAAAATAGAAAACACCTGTTTTATTCTTTAGGATAAGTTTTAAAATAACAATACAAAACCAAGTAACTGAAACTTAAGTAATTTATATCGAACACGCTGTCAAAGCTGTTAAATCTACTCTTTTTCAGTTCTGAAAGAGTTAAGTAAAAATTAACACTCTTTTCTTGTAGATACCTTGAAATTTCTGTGTCTATGGCACAGAACGCCATCGTTCGTCCCGTCCCATCACTGCAATGGATCACTATGGGACTTTTTGTAGGAGAATCTTGCTTGACTTTTGTTTCATTGTTTGATTGGACTTTCTTCACGAACTGAAGAAAGTCATGTGCTGAAGGTGACTTATTCTTATTCTGCCAATCGTTGAATAAAAAGTGTCGCACGAACAATTCATCTCCATTTTCGTGTGTGACACGAAGTATTGTAAGTTGGAATGTCTCGAAATTCTTCTGAACATTGACAGTCTCAATTCTGAATTTTTCACAATGAAACGTACCTCCTTCGTTTGGGTTCCAGTAGTAAATGTCCTCCTCTTCGTAAGCAGGTGTATCAAGCATTACAATAATTTTAGACTGGTGTTCCCAAACCATTTTCCAAAATTTGTAGATTGTTGCTTTTGAATACGGCGTTTCTGTAGCAATGTATGCCTTTCGTTGTTCAAACCCGTTGATGTAAGAGGCGTTTATGAAGTCCGTAACTCCTTTTTCTTCTGAGAGAACCACACGGTTGTGGTCGAAGCATAGCCTTTCTGCATACCTTTTATCTTCAAAATCAGCAGCAGTTATACAGGCGTAAAACGTTCCTTCTGTTTTAATCGCCTTTATTTTTTGGTATTCTTGATAACGATATTCAATAGAGTTTTCACTGCTGAGTACTCTCATGTAGTCTTCACGGTTCAAGGCTTTGGTATTGTCGTAACTCATTTCTGTGAATACAGCTGTATTGATGTATGTTAATTTCACCGGATTACAGTGCGAACTGAAAAATTGTTTTCCATTAATCCTCATTTATACAGAATCGTTTTCCTCATTATTACTATCATATATGACGAACCATGGAATACTTGACGTATTAACCCAATTAAAAATATATTTTCATGAATGACGCACTTCATTATGGTTTAATGTCACTTGAAAACCATAAATGGTCAAAGTTAATGACTAATCATCATGAATTAATTCGCAACAAACAACTAACTGTTGAATGATAACACCGTTGTTTGTTCAATTCTACGAAACCCAACTATACCACACTAACCACGTTCACAAGTGAAGTATAATGATAAGGAATAAGAGATCCTATAAAAAGCGCTAATGAGCGTTCATTTATTCTTAATGTTACAGAACCAATCGTTGTAGTAACACTTGTACGCGTCTCACCCTAAGTGAATAGTTTTTATTTCCTGCTATGGCTTCGATACCATCAACAATTCTTGGAGCTTCTGAATTTGTGCAACGAGCTCACCATCCGGATAACATCAATTTGATCCGTAAAGAACATTTCAGTATTCTTGCAAGATCGATAAGTGGGACCTGTGAAAACTTTCATAAGCCTGAAAATAAGGATAAAAATCGGTTTTCATACTTTCCATGTTGGGACATTACTCGTGTGGTCTTAGCAAACGATTGCAATGGATCAGACTACATCAACGCTAACTTTATAGATGGATGTAACGTAAGTAAAAAATTCATAGCAACTGAGCAGCCGATGAAGTCCACCTTGAATAGCTTCTGGTCCATGATTTGGCAGCAAAACTCTCGCATTATCGTCCAACTGACCAACCGCGGAGAACCATCACAGCCGACCTGTGTCTTGAGAGACTTCATACTCAACGAAGAGGATATCTATTTGAAAAATTACTACACCGAGACAATTTCAAGTTTGACTTACATCCAGACTGGAGAGAAAAGAACGATATATTGTTTCAAGTTTTTAGACTGGCCTGAAAACGGAGCTCCTGATGTAAAATCGTTTCTTGACTTTTTGTTAGTGGTCAATAAGCATCACCAAGAATTTTTCGTCGAAGCATTGACTACCGGACAGCCATCGCTAAGCCCAATTGTTGTCCACGGAATGGCAGGTGTGGGAAGAACTGCAACCTTTTGTGCTGCAGATTACTGTCTGTATCAACTAATAAATACAGCCACCATATCAATACCGTCAGTAGTACTAGGTATAAGGAAGCAGAGAAATTTCAGTTTTTTATCTCATATCCAATATCTTTTTTTAAATTATGTTTTACTCTACTTCATAGGTACTATTCGATCTAACAGTGAAGTGTTCTTAGAACTACGTTCACATTTTACGGACAAAGACGTTTACTTAATGAATCTCCAAATTAAAGAGATTTAATTAATAAGAAAATTATAATATTTTGTTTATTTTAAGTTTACAATAAATATTTATTATTGTTTAAGTTATTTCATTTTGTTTTATTTAACTATCAAGTGATGGTTTCTTTAAATCACTTAGCACTAATACACATACGAGTAATTTGATTTTCCAAAAAATATTTGTACGTAAAAAATACAAATCCGCTCATTATTTCATCACTCAATATCAAAAATTTATCCAGTACACGCAGAGGAGATCACTGCTGAAAGAAGTAAAATTCTGAGTTCAAATACTCTATAGGTAAGGACCACAAGTCATTAGTCATAATTTCCGTGAGCGCTAAGCTCAAATGTGATATCGATTTCAGAAGATTATAACAGGAAAACGACTCAAATAACTTATAAATAGTTCAATTCAAACGATCTTAGTTTGAGCTACCAACTGGAGATAAAGGAGATAAGGTTTGACCTAAGTCTGATCCCGGCGAAGGAAAACCCTGATCGTTGAATAATAGGAAGATAATAACGTTGCTAAGCGGCAAATATCTTGACAAAAAGAACATTGAATAAAACCACATTTCAAGTGTTTTGAGCGTGCTGATTAACACGAAATTTTGTGGTTAAAAAACCTTTTTTTTAATTTATAATTTTTTTTTCGTTTGGAATTTCAACTTTCGACATCAAATTCATCCCTGTTTACATAACTTGGTTTGGGGTTTATGACTTGAAATGATCTTTCTCCAGTCTGATTGCCTTCATGGTTTCAATGACATCAGTTGTCTTGGCGTGCTGCATTACTGTAGACTCCATTACTCTCATGAAAGGGTTGTACAATTTTTCTTCAGCTATTGTTGAAGGTACCTGTAATTGCACAAGTAAAATATAATGAGGTTATATTAACCATATAAGATAAACCTTTATCAAGGTTCAAGTTTTCACTCACTAATTATCAAAATATTTGTAAAATAATTAAAGGTCTGCACCCCAGATGTGTGTGCATTGACATGCAGTCATGCATGTGCATATTGTAATTGAATCCTTGTAAGAAACGTCACGCCACTTATGTGACGAATGTGTGGATGGCTCCAATATTTTACCATGCCTGGACATCTGGAGTGTTCTGACCTTTAAAAAGTTACTTGCTAATTCCGGTTCCATAACTATCTTTAATATACTACAAGATTTTCAGATCTCATTTTTCGACAAATGTAACCTGCTTACTTGTCAAAGAGTAAAACAATAAAATATCTAATAAACAGTGCTCACAGTTGGTTTTCCTAACATCCTTTTATGCTCAGACCAAGCAATCTTCTTCTTTATTTCTTCATTCTCAGGCTCAACAAAGGATGCAAACTTCAAATTTTGGAGTGTATATTCATGGCCACAGAATACTTTGGTTTGATCTGGGAGCTTGGACAAAATCTCCACAAGTGCTCTGTACATCTGGTCAGCAGTGCCTTCAAAGAATCTACCACAACCTCCAAGAAATAGAGTATCTCCTGCAAGTAAAACAATTGTTTACTTGACTGTTTTTTGTAAATAATGTCAAACAATTTATTTTTCAATAAAATGTAAGGAATCGAATGGTACCATTTTCTTTTCTATTTTTGAAGTTAAAAAATATATATTTTTGAGACTTTGAGGAGCCTTGTATTTTTTTATAATCTCAATATAATTTTTTAAATTCCACTTTTTTATAATGGATGGCTCATTTTCTATCCATTTAACTAAATTTTGTTATAATATTCAACATGTGTCCAGTACCCAATTATCACTCGACATTCCTAGTAATGAGAGTGATTACTTATCTGGTTTGCTTTCTTTCAGAACTGATAAGGTATTGTAATAGCATAATACTTAAAACAATACTTAATCTTTTTACTTAAGCCACATCAACTGTTTTGATGCTTTCCATACCCGGAAGAGAAAAAATTGAAGAAATTTTAACCTTATGCAGTTCTATTTTAATTTCAAATTTCTTAAATTTTATATCTCGAGGGTAATCAAGTGATCATCAGGTATCCTTGGAACTGGCCCATAGAAATGTTGGAACATGATGGTAAGGTGCATTAGGCATACAGAAAAAATGGGGTAAATTTGAAAATGGCAGATAACTATAAACTTTATACTATAGTGACACTTATTGCTATTTCAACAGTTACTAAGTCATCTTGCTCACTGTTGCTGCAGTAGAAAGTGCTTGTGAAAAAATAAAACCAGTATTACCTGTAAACACAGCAGGGTCACTTCCTTCCTCAGGAGCACTGACAAAGTAACAGATGTGCCCTGCAGTGTGGCAAGGAGTGAAAAGGCACTGCACATTCAAATTGCCAATATTGAACTTGCTTTGATGTTGGACCTTGTTAGTCAATGCTCCGATGCGATCATCACCACCATACACTTGCAGGTTAGGGACCATTTTCACTAAGTTTTCATTGCCTCCAGCATGATCCCTGATAAGAAACCAAATTCATTTGTATGCTGGATCCATGGAGTAAGTATTGAATTCAAATTAATTTAAATTAGAGTTCAATGCCTACAAATGCGGATTCACATTCTGGCTTATGAAAGGTTAATGGATTAGTAACATGTAATTTACAATTTTAACAAAATTAAAAAATAGGAGTAGGTACCCTTAGTTACCTTTATTATAGAGATTAAATTTATAAAATCGAGGATATTTGATATAAATAATTTGATTTGTTCCCAAAGTTATGTATAGTAGTTTAAAAGTTATACCAGTGGTGATGAGTAGTCAACACAGTAGTTAAAGTAGCATTATGCTCTTGCACAGCCAACACAACCGAGTTAGGCTCAACAGGATCCACAATGGCTGCTTCTCTTGTAGCCTTATCAATGATAAGGTACATGTAGTTGTCTTGGAGCGCTGGCAAGATTTTTACATCCATGTTTTTGAACTGATGGTATTCTGCCTGACAGTGGGTCCCTCTCTGGTTCCGGACAAGAGCTGTAAATTATTAGTAATGTATATGAGAACTTTAAATAACTAAACACACATTATTACACAATCTACTAAGTATAAAGAGATGCTAAATAGTATGTACTGATATATATCTTATTAAGGCACAACAAAGGAATACGGCTTTGAAGAACAATCAGTGTAGGAATCATGGGCATCAAGGCTTAATAGTTAATACCTATGACATAGCGCTTATGATTTATGTATAAACTGGTTAAATACGTACTTATATTTTACAATTACTACACAGTATTTTAATGTAAAGTATTGTAAATGAAATTACTTGTTTAGTCCACAACTTAAAATAAATATTTACCTTGAAAATATAGTTTAGTTATTTGTTGAGATAAGCCGTTCGGCAAAGAGTTTACAAGTCGTGACAGCATGAATGACAATTTGAAAAAAAGGTAGCAAAAACTGCAAAATTTGGATCGCAAATAAACATTGACGGAATATGTTTAAATTGAGAAAAATGAAATCTTCATCGGCTTAATTACTTTTACATTCACAACTGAAAATTTTCGTTATCATTTAACTTATCTCTCTTGACATTAGTTTGTTTATTTTATTTTTAATTTCTAGATTATTGAATTGCTAGTGTTAGAACCAGTCATAGGAACCAGTCTTTTTTTTTAAATAGTCTTGCAGCTCAAACAGCAAAGAGCATATAATCACTACGTTTTAAGAGACGGGACTTCCATACTAGCGAGTGGACTCGGTTTGTTTCGCAAATCATTACCAAAATCTACGACAAAGAACTGTCAAGGAACCATAATACCAACATAACCGATTTAAATAGTGTAGTACGCTACACGCTTGCGATTCTTATCGATATCGATAAAATGGGGAGGGTTGAAACATAGGCTCCTGTCTACTAATTTTGTACTCGAAATCAGGTTAGCATCGAGTCCAAATTTAAGTTGTATGTTATATAGTGGATAGTTCTTTGAGTGGACTAATATCTGGTCGGGCTTAATGTGGACCCGAATTATTTTAATACAGTTTATAAGTCGTGTTTTTTATTTTTATTTAAAGCTTTATTTTCAAAATGTTCAGCACATACATGTTTCAATAAATGTTACTTTTCTATGGGAAGATGTATCGTCAGGTCTTCATTCCCAACAAATTTGACCCACTGCCTGCATCTGAAAACATACAGCCTTGGACAAACATGACTTTATCTACAGTTTATATTCCAAGTATTTGCTAATGAGATGATCAACTGATTATTTAGCGCTAATATGCATCTATAAATCATGTTTTTCGGCATCCAGTTATCAACAACCCTTGTCATGAGAACCGGTTTGGCCTACTGGGCAGTAACCCTGCCTATGAAGCCGATGGTCCCAGGTTCAAATTATGGTACGGGCATTTATTTGTGTGATGCGTATTTGTTCCTGAGTCATGTGTGTTTTATATGTATATATCGTTGTCTAAGTACCCACAACACATGTCTTATTGAACTTCCTATGTGATTAAGTCAATTTGTGTAATAATGTCGTATATTTTTTATTGATCACAAAAAGAGAGATTACACTTACATTATACTTACGTTTCAGATTAATATATTAAATAATTACTAGATTAAAAAAAATATGTCATATAATGACCATTTATGCATAGATGATAGATAATTTTCCACTGAAAATCTTCGACGAATTAATTTTGTGTCATATTGCAAGCAAGTTCGCAGGAAATTTCAAATATTTTATTTAATTACTTACACTGATATACAAATAAACATACAATTATCGATAGTTTTAGTACATCCCTAGTTCACAACTAAAAATAATATAAAATAACAAATTTTCGATGTGTTTAAAGCCTGCTGCACCAAAATAAGGTCAAAAGTATCTAAAGCAATAGGTACCGGTCTTTATCCTAGGGAAATTTCGCCATAATATCCCTTTTTTCGTGATTTTCTCGAGTGGCTCGCTTGCCACATATTTCACACTTAGTAAACCATTTTCTCGGTGGCATTATAACAAAGTCGCTCTTTACTCTGATCACGGTTCACTAATTTCGATATTTTCACTAAATAATAAAGAAATTGCACGAAATACCCGAACAAAACATTGAAGCCTTCATAACAAACAAAACAATTAGGCTGACAGTTGACTTGATGTAAACTTGACAGAATAAATAGCACTGACGTTTTATTTTTCTTCGTTGGCAAAGATTTGCGAAACAAGTTCCATACAAAACTTATTTTGTTCCTAGTTGCGTCAGCCTGTCAAACAGTTTCATCTTCTTTTTTTTTACTATTTAGTAATCATGTTTGAGTTAAATGTTTAGACGTCAGAATCAAGCATCGACAGCGAGTATTTTGGACTGGAAAGAAAAATAGCGCTTCTTTATGTCAAGTTAAAGTTGACACGGAACAAAACGTCAAACAAATGTGCCGCAGACATGTGGTTCAAAATCCATTCTAACAGACATGTGGTTTTATTTACGTAAAATAATAAATCTTTATTTAGGATATAAATAGCCAATAAAGAAACAATCAAAATGAAGATCAAACCCGTGAAACATAAAACAACCAACACCTTTCGGGTATGTATGCGATAAGTGCATTTTATATTGAATTTAATGTTGATAATCTTTTGCTAATGAAAATCTGTGCTTACGTTTTCAGTTCGTTCCTTTCGCTGAACGGATCAACTCTATAGACATTCGACATGCAGCCCTTTATCACATAGAGCACGCGTACACTGAGCAACCTGAAGAAAATGAGACTCACTTCCATCTCGCCTTAAGGAAATGGCATGGACTAAACTTAACACTAAACTTCAAAAAGTTTAAGAAAGAAGTCTTTGGAATTATAACAGTTCCACAGTTGGTCCATAGAAAGGACGACGTGGTAGAAATATTAGAAAAATATCTAAATTTAGAAGACCAGTTGTGCTTACAACCTTTACTGGAGTAAGTTTTCAATACTTAAGTCTATCCTAACTTAGTTCCTCAATGTAGAAGTGTAAAAGTCTTTGCTAACAAATAACTATTTGCTTAGATACTGATCACACTGGTATTTAGGTTCTAACATTTCTTCTCTGTTCCTGAAATATATTTTTTAAATATTAGTGAAGCATAAGTTTAATTTTCCACAGCCAGAAATCAAACAATTTTTTTTTGGAACTGATTTTTTTTAAGAGTATGATCTAGTTTTCATAGCTTTATTTTGAACTTCCATTTTATCTAAAAAGATATGCCATTAGAGGGTCATATATTTAATCATGTTTAAAAACAATAATAGGCCAACTATTTATAATATTATTATCAGTTCATTCAACATTTCCAGAATTCTGGTGTCACTTGCCAAAGACCTGAGAGATGACTTCTATCCATACTTCCCAAGATTTCTGGACATTTTAATAAGACTGCTGAAAACAAAAGATGCAGAAAGGCTTGAGTGGACACTTGTCTGCCTTGCGTTTCTTTTCAAGATCCTTAAACCATACCTCAAGAAAGATATAGCAGTAGTACTGAAGAGGATAATTCCGCTGCTGAGTGAATCACAGCCGCAGTATATCAATAATTTTGCAGCGGAGAGCTTTGCATTTGTGGCTCGGGATATACGAGACAAGAAGAAGTTCATTGAACTTATATTGAATTATCTGCAGACAAATGATGATGTAAGTAGTTATGGAAACATTTAAAAAAAATTCTACTACCTACTGTAGGGTACTAAAATAAGCTGTAGCATATTTCTTTAATTTCTTACTTTAAAGTTCCTTAGGGGTACATAAAAGGCTATGTGGAAATAAATCAGTAAATAGGCTTTTCTGGTTAAAATATTATAATATTCACAATGCTTTTTAAAATGACAAACTAGTTATTAATTGACCCTATTCAGCCTGATGATAACAGGCAGAAGTTGAAAGTTGAATAATAGCTAAACTACTCTTACCTTAAAGTGACGTATTTAGATCATATTTATGAGGGAACATTGGCAATAGGATTTTGATGACCAGTTTAGTGCCTAGTGGGTAGTGACCCTGCCTATGAAGCTGATGGTCCCAGGTTCAAATCCTGGTAAGGGCATTTATTAGTGTGATGAGCTTAGATATTTGTTCCTGAGTCATGGGTGTCTTCTATGTATTTAAGTATTTATATATTATATATATCGTTGTCTAAGTACTACCCTCAACACAAGCCTTATTGAGCTTACTGTGGGACTTAGTCAATTTGTGTAATAATGTCCTATCTTATTTATTTATTATTTATCCTTTATTTATTTTGGGTCTTAGTTTCGGTTTTTTACAATATGAATATAAAAGTAAAACATAAAAGTAACATATAAACACATTATAAAAAACCTAACCTACCGCGCCGTACTATCCGCGCCGTGTCCAAGATCACCGCCTTCTGCATTATTATTATTATTAAGGAGTGAATCCCGCTCTGTTTCAAAAACATGTCATTGTTTTAAAAACATTTTGCTAGCTAGCTATTATTTAGAGTAAATACAGTTAATACAAACTATTTTACAGGCAATATCAGGGTGTGGCCACCTCATATTTGAAATCATTAAAGGTGTACCTGGAAAGTTCCACAGCTGTGTTGAAACCTTCATTCCACTGCTCTTACAACATTTGAAAGAACACAGACCACACCAGGAAATACTCTTCAAGCTCCTCACACAAACATTCGAGGACAGCTTGCAGACAATCAATTATAAAGAGTTCTCTATATTCTGGATAAGTATTCTGAAATACACAGAAGAGCTACTTAAAGATGAACATAACCGAGGACTTGAATTTATTCTGAGACTTGCTGGTCAAGTAATAGAACATCAGAAAGGAAAATACCTGATAAATCCTCCACAGTTTGTTCTCCTGCTGATCAAAGTTATTTGTGAGCAATCAGCTGAAAATGTTCTTCAAGTTTGTGCTCAAATAGGAGCTTTGTTACTTCTATCTCCAAATGCGTCATTATCTCAAGAACACGCTGGGATCATAGTCAAAGTACTACTACCATTGCCATACCCGAACATTCTTATAAATTTTGTGCAGAATGTCATTGACTATACCCAATTTGACATGCATATATTGCCACCTTTTTTGAAGTATCTCATGCAAACTGATTTTGACAAAGATGCAATGAGCACACTTAGTAAAATATGTCTCAGAAAATCACCACTCTCCATGAATGGTATAAAGCTTTTTGAGTGGGTTAAGTATCCCCTTGATTTTGGGCCAAGCCTCCCTATGTTTATGGAGCACTTCTCAAGTATAATTAATGATGACATTAACAGTATTATTGATAACCCACTAAAACTCATGAATGTCCTGTTCTGCCTGCCACACATTGAGAAAATAGACATTGATAGTTGTGTGACTGCATTGAGACAACTTATATCCAAACTGGTTAACATATTAACAAGTTACAACCTGGAAAACCAGTCAGGTGGTAATAAATACCACTGCAGCACTACAGAACTATCTAAAAGCGCAAGAAAAGTCCTATTCATACTCGCAAATGCAATGGAAAGTGCTATTCACATTTCCAGCTGTAGAAATTTGAAAGCAATTTGTGACATAGATACACTATTGCCTGTGATATTGCCATATGCTGCAGATCCTAACTACTTAGTGGCATTACATTTGACAGATTTGTACCTGACAGCATGTGAGCAAGACAACAGTCTGTCTTCTCCTGTACTGGCACTGATTGATTCTTATCTCAATGGCAATGTTTCTTCGCCATTTCATGTGGTGAGTGCTTTTATGCAGATCTGTTTCTTTATGTAACCGATTTTTTAGTTCTAGTGATCTCTAGCCCTAGCAGGCTGCTCTCCACTTGTAGTGCTTACCAGTGTTGGCCGATTCAGAATTGACCATATTGAACCGTAAACCGCAACGTATGGTTACAGTTTACTGAGTTTACGGTTCAATTTGATTTTCAATATGGTCAATTCTAATTAACATTCGGCCAACACTGGCGCTTACTAAGATGCAAAAAACTATTGTTTGTATTAGATATCTAAATTCTAAGACAAAGTTATGCTTCGAGTTAGACAACTAATGTAGATGGCGCTTTGTGTATTATGCGATAATTCTGATTGTCAGAAGTTTTATGTCTGACAATTCAGTTACCACAAAACATGGCGCCTAATAGCTTCACGTTCTTCAGCTCTCAAACTCTGGATCACAATATTTTCTTGCCCCCTTATTAATAAAACTACAAGTCTCAATTAGTTAATGTAGGTTTTATTCCTTTTTTTACAAATACACAAGTCAAAAAGACGTATAAAAACAAACGATTAATATGCATCATGGCACAATATACATCACGAACTAGTTATATAATATATAATATAACTTGTTCATGTTGCATATTGTGCCGTCAAATCGTTATGGGCATAAGTGTTTTGCTAGGGTTATATCGTTTAATAGGTTATATAATTTACTAAAAATTACAATTTCAATGCCTGCCCATTTCATTTTTAATTTATTTCTAGGTTCGCCTGTTAACAACACATATTTACAAACTCTTTGAGAACACGGAACCACTAAACAAGACTGCTAAAGTGGGAGGCACTACTGAAAAATTATCAGTATTCAGCATGTGTTACTCTGTGGAATCTACAGTTCCCTCCATCCAAGAATATAGAGCCCAACAAAACACACTACAAAAGATAGTGTTCAATACTACACAGTATGCCTTAATAAAAGATACAGATTTCCGCCTATATCCCTTAACCTATATGTTTGGGGTGTTGTACATGAATTTTAAATTATTATGGGAGCCAGTCATCGAATTCATTGCCAGCTATGGGAATTCTCTTGCTACTGACGAGTTTTGGCCGATTTTCCACAAAATTCTTACAACCGCTTTTGACAATGCCAAAAAGGACTTAAAGCAATTTAAGTTTGATGACGAATTCGAATGTGACTTTGATCTGTTGAAAGAACTCTATGCAGAACATAATAACATCTCAGAACGACCCGATGTTTTTAATTACAGAGACCTGTTATTGAAAGTGATGACCAACTGTATTCAGGTGTGTGAAGCAAAAAACAGAGATGTAGTAGTATTGTTTTTGAACTTTATCGAAGAAGAATATAAGAGAACTGACAAAGCGAATGCCCTTAAAATAGACGTAGAAAGCCGAAATAATGCCATGGATGTTGATGATGATAAAACGCATGAAGAAAATGCTAATGATGCTAATCTAGAAGACATTACGGATATTGTTGAAGATGTCAATGAAACTGTTTCAGGAAAAGTAACATTTAAAACCCTTATCAATGTAATGCAAGTTTTAGCACAGTTTAAAAACCCAAGAGCACTTCATAAAGAGCCAGTATTCTGGGAACTTTACATGGAATTTCTAAAACATAAAAACGCCGGTCTACAGAAGTTTGCGTTAGATTGTGTCATAAACTACAAAAACAAAAGCATAGTTGCGTATAAAAGTAATCTGTACAATTTAGTCGATGACAAAAAGTTTAAAGATGAATTAACTTTATTCAAAATTACTGAAGACGCGCAAAATATTCACGCTGATGACAGAGAACATGTTATTCCAATCATTCTGAGAATTCTTTACGGGAAGATGACGTCTAAAATGGCGACGGATAAAAAAGGGGGTGGTCAAACTAGAAGATCTCTAATCATGAGATATGTGGCTGGTTGCAATGAGAAAGAACTGAAAATGTTCGTTGAAATGGCATTCTCTCATGTAAAGCATTACATCACAATGCAACCTAAAGAAATATATGAAAGCATTGTCTCCACTTTGGACTTAAAATCTGTAATTATTCCAGGAAAGTTGCATAGCATTCTGAATTTGTTTGAAGTGGTTCGTGAATATTTCGGAGGATACTTGAAGGATGAATTGCTAACAGATTTATTGAAGATATTTATATCTGTGTGTTCGACGGTGGGGGCTGTTCTGGCTCACGGGGACAAAGTACATGTTGGTTATTCTAAAGTAATGAAAAACCTCAGAACATTAGCCATAGGCATACTGACAAAGCTATTTGACCAGTTTGATAAGTATACTTGGAGTTCGGATGAGCTGAATGTTTTATTTGAGACTCTGATCTGGCCTTTAATGTCTAAATTACACATTGAAGGTATCCATACCCCAACTGCACTTTTGAAGCTTTTAAACACGTGGTGCCAAAATCCAAGATATTACGTTTTGCTTGTGACATGTCCAGAACGGGATTCATCTCTGAGTGCGTTACCAGAGATATTCAAACTTCTACTGGCGCCAAAAACTAGTCCCATGGTCGTTAATATGATTCTAGATATGGTTGAAAAGTTATTGACCTTGACAGTAGATGAGGAGGACAAGGACCTACCTGCTATAGTGCCGTTTAACACTACCCCAGTACCGAAGCCTAGTACCGAATTGTCGATTGAGATGAACTTCGGCAGCAAAATTTTAATACCACACATTCCAAGCATATTGGAAGTTATGAAAAGACGCATCGCAAACTCAGCTAAGTCAAATACTATGAACAAAAGAGACTTGCTTATACTTTCGCGGGTCACAGAACTGGTGTCTTCGCCAGAATTGTGTGACGAACTTCTGAACCTCTTACTACCAATACTTGTTAAGAAAGTGTGTATGAATATGGCAGAAGAAAATATGGAGCATGCAGTCAATACCATTATCAACTTATTAGGTCACAGCACAAATCCTCAAACATATATCAAGAATATCGCTGTACTTTTTAACAAAATAACTCTAATTGATGTTAGGAAACTCCTACTTAAACTGCTGTCTTCAATAGCAGAAACAGCTCCTAAAAACAAAGAAACTCTCAATCGTATCAGCAACGTAATATCCGAAATGAACGCCTTCAACAAGCGATGGATCGAGCAGCCTGATTTCGATAGGAGACTGGATGCATACAAGACAATTTACCAGTTGCTAGATGACAATCAAATCGATCTAGATCTCGCTATGCTTATTGTTAACAACTGCTTCTATTTCATCCGGACTGAAAAGGATATAGGATTGCGTGATGGAGCCGCTCTATGTTTAAAGAAGATTCTTCCAAAATTGCTTCTGAAATATTGGTCAGCCACTGATGGTCAGTTTTTGGTTCGCGATACTGTTTTATCTTTAATATCAAACGGCATCAGAGACTCAAAGAACGAAATACTAAGGAATGAAAGTATAAACCTCCTTGGAGAACTAGCGAGGGAATGTCCAAGCACCGACGTCGTTCTGTCAGACCTGGCCCATTTGACCAATAACGAGGACAGAGAAGTAGACTTCTTCGATAACATGTGCCATTTACAAATGCACAGGCGCGTTAGAGCGCTAATGAAATTCTGCAAAGTCGCCAAGAAAATGACTAAATGTCCTTCGCCAAGAACGCTTACCAATTTCATCTTACCATTGGCTACGATTTACATTTGCGACGACAAATATACAGATAAAAATACCTTGATAGACGCGTGTATAGAAACAGTTTCTACTTGTTGTAGATTACTTCCTTGGTATCATTATGAGGTCATACTAAAGTTGTATCTGAATAAAATGCGTCACGCTTCAGATCACCAGAAACAATTGACTCGATTGGTCGTCAGCATTCTAGATGCTTTCCACTTCGATTTCTCGAAAGCGAAGAACATCGAGTTGCCTAAAGCTTTGTTAGCTAATATTGACAATAGGCCACCAAAAAATAAGAAAGGAAAAGAGGACAAGATTGTAAATGGAGGTAAAACTAATGAAAAGGAAGAGGTGATGGAAGACGATGAAGAAACTGAAGAAAATGATGAAAAAGAAGGTGATGAAGCTGAAAAAACTACAGAAAATTTAGAAGAGTCGCATATAGATATAGATTCAGAATTAAAAGCGGCTGAAGAGGAAGCCGAAACTGAAGAGCCAGTGAGTAAAGAGGTCACAACCGTGCCGGCTTTTGAGAGGGTCACGCAAGTCCCACCGTCTCTGGCGAAGAGAATTATCAAGTCTTTGTCAGCAGGGTTGCTTCCACAGCTCAATCGGTAAGTTTATAATAAATAATTAAGGTTTATTACCATTGTAAAAGTCGAGCCCCTCATGAATGATGATTGGCCAATCTAATACCCAATCTGTCCAGTGATTTTAGTATGTGGGATTAGAAAACAGAGTTTAACCATGTGATGTTTTGCACCTTCAATACCTGCCCCTTTTTCCTCCCTAACACCGTCTTTCACCCCCTTTTTACCCTTACGGGGTGATTTTGGGATTGAAAACTATTTTATATCCTTCCTCATAACAAAAACTATCTACATGCCAAATTTTCACTAAATTAGTTCAGCGGTTATTGATTCATCATACAAAAGTTCAAACCCCTAGGGGCAAAAAAATTTCAAGTTTTGAATTTTTGTTGTTTGTGTACTAATACTATCCTACATACCAAATTTCAGCTTCCTAGGACATCAGGAAGTACCCTAAAGGTTTTGATGATCATCAGTGAGTGAGTGAGTAAGTGAGTCAGTCAGTGACGAAATCGGGCTTTTTTAGATATGAATAAAATCTAAAGTATGAGCGCTATGCAATTGAAATTTTTTATGCTTAATAAGTCCCAATAAATAAAATTCTCGGGATATAATGTCAATAGTGGACATTATATCCCGAGAATTTTCTTTATCTGGTATAATCCAAACCCAAGTTATGAGGGTTATGACGAAGTGCTTCAAGAAAAGGTAGGTAGTGCCAGTGCCCTTGCGCTTCGCTTTGCGCTTCTTCGCGGGGATTCTACCGTGCACCCAGATTTATGAATATCATAAGATATTCGCAGTTTCCACATTCTGTTTTCCCAGTTCTCTCTACCCGTTAGTCCCCTGTGTTACGAGGTGTTCTCATGGTGAAAAACAGTCGGGGACAAAGAGGGATAAGGCCGTTCAAGGCCGTTCTAATGTCGTGTCATTGTTATGCAGGGCCATCGGCAAGCTGACAGAGCACGAAGAGTCCCACAAAGTGAACCGCCGGCGTTTGGGCCTGGAGCGACAAGCGGAAGACATGCTGCGAGTGCCAATCGCCTTGGCTTTAGTTAAGCTGCTGCAGCGGCTGCCTGGCGATGTGCTGCGACATCACCTGCCTGGGTAAGTGTTGTATTATTGGCGAATGTACGGCCCGGCTGTTAGCAGCTGTCTGAGCACGAAGAGTCCCACAAAGTGAACCGCCGGCGTTTGGGCCTGAAGCGACAAGCGGAAGACATGTTACGTGTGCCTATCGCCTTGCCTTTAGTTAAGCTGTTGCAGCGGCTGCCTGTAGATCTGCGACATCACCTGCCTTGGTATGTTTTTATGTACGACATTGAGTTTAAGTGTGTAGTTAGCTTCTAAGGTAGTAGAAATAAAGGCTATTTTTATTTTATCTATGTAGTTAGCAAAGAAAAAATAACTGTAGAAGAGGGATATAGTCTAAGAAAAAGGCGCGTCCCCGAGTTTGACAGTTGAAGAAGATGGAAATCAGAAATCAGAAATCATAGCATTTATTCGTGATAAACTATGACATACAAAAGTATAACAACATAACAAAAGGAAGAAATATAGAATAAATAAATAGTTTACCACGAAATGGTCCCGCCTCAGCATTAATGCTAACCCAAAAGTCAGCGCTGATCTTCCGGCGAGACCATTTGTGGGTCACGAACGCAGCTGTACGACACGGCATAAACATAAAACATAAAACTGAACGCGGCTTTGCGGCGGCGAAAGGGCGGCGATCAACGCCATCTAGTCTGACGGCGAGACGTCATGATGAGAAAAGAGGCCATGTCGTACGCGTGCTGATAGATACAGATAACAACGATAACAAGACCATTTATTACTTACTTTTTAGTTTACTACTTACTAGCATCAGTGCAAAACATGAACGAAAATAAACGTGTTTACATGGCAAGAAATTAAACAGACATTCAATTCAATCTTACAATATTAAAACTAAGGATACCACCTAGGTGATTAAGGTTTTATAACTACCATAACAATGTGTTAACTTCGCCAAAGTGAGAGTGTTTACCCATGAATGATAATAAAAAATAATCAAAATAAAGTAAAGTAAAGCTTGGCTCTTCGGTTACAAGTTGTGTACATTAAGAAGATAAAATAACATAAATAACATAAATATCACGCACAACGGTGACGCAAGAGTTGCAAAGCAGCGATAAAACAAATGACAACTAACAACATTATAACATTATGACATTATACAGACTAAGATGGCGATGTACAGCGCCATATGTTTGGTAACTGAATGATCAAATGTAAACTTTTGACAACCAGAGTTACCTCATAATCAAACCTGTAGGGCTAAGATGGTCGGCTCTTCATCATTTGTCATCATGCCTATCACGTTCTAACAAGTATGTAAGTGCGAAAGTGACAAGCATAGTAACAAGTGATAATAATGGAACCATGCTGCCACCGCTGGGATAACTCGGGGCACTTATACTAAAGTGACGTAGCAAAATATTTTATCGACAATTAAATATAACGATGTTTTTTTTACTACACCTCCTCCACAAATTAGGACTCTTTGATGCAAACATTTGATTTAGAACTTGCTAATAGGTACTAAACATGACAAAGTGAATCTACGTGATGTCGTTATAACATCTCTTGTAACAGAGTTCGTTTTTTAGGGTTCCGTAGTCAACTAAGGAACCCTTACAGTTTCGCCATATCCGTCTGTCTGTCCGTCCGATGCTTTGCTCGGTGGTCGTTAGTGCTAGAAAGCTAAAATTTGGCATGGATATATAAATCAATAAAGCCGATAAAGTCGTACAATAAAATCTAATTTTTTTTTTTTAGGGTATCTCCTCTACACGTAAAGTGGGGGTGAATATTTTTGCTTCAACCCTACAGTGTGGGATATCGTTAGAAAGGTCTTTCAAAACTAATAGGGGGCTTCAACAAACATTTTTTTTGATAAAGTGAATATATTCCGAGATAATCGCTCCGAAATGAAAAAAAATCCCCCCCCCCCTTCTAACTTTTAAACCATAGGTCAAAGAAATATGAAAAAAATCGTGGAAGTGGAGCTTAAGAAAGACATTAAATGAAAACTATAGCGGACATGATCAGTTTAGCTGTTTTTGAGTTATCGCAAAAAAAATCCCCTTCATGGTAAAAAGACGTACATCCACAGTTCATCCCTTGGTTAACAATCTACTATACTTTAAGCTCCAGTTTAGCTTATTGTGACGGAAAAGTAACTATGGAACCCTACTCTGAGCATGGCCCGACATCTTCTTGGCCGGTGTATTTAGCATTAGAAAGAAGTTAAGCGTAATAGAAAAATAAGTCACAAAAATATGTAACAACTATAAATCATATAATATACGATTATATCATTCTTTTCCTTTCATAAGTAATATAACCTACTTTTTAAAAAGCGTTTTTAACCACTTCTATAAAAATAGTTGCAGTCGTACAATACAAAAAAACGAAGAATACGGCTTTTGCTGAACCAAAGATTTCCTTTGGCAGGTTTGATCTTTGGATCACTAAGATGGGTTTACGAAGTGGAGCCACCTGAATTTTTCATGCAGGTGGGGGGAGGGGGGGATTTAGCCTTAACAAAGGATGAGGTTAATAACTGCGTAGGGTTTAGGTATATAATCGAGTTAGGTATCATTTTTTATTCAATCGAATGTCTTATTGTCAGTTCTGGAATAATATTTAGGTCAATATGTAGTAAAAATGGATTTCATTAAAAAAATTGTAATATGAATTTCAAATAATACGTAATTCTATTTAGGTATGTATTGCAAATTGCCCCGCACTCGCACTGATTGGGCTTTGAAGTGCCGCCCGCGCAGCCATCTCTCCCCCCTCACTCGAATCATACCTCACCCCGCTTGCTAGTCGCGCGGAGCAGGTTGCTGCGTGAGCTCGCGTTCATTTGCCCTCAATCGGTTGACGCGGGTCGCGAGTCTCGCGCGCAACTATTTAACTTGATTTTTTTTTTCAAAATGGCAAAACGAGAAAAATTGCTAGTGGCTGCTGACCCACAGTCCCTAACCGGAGAGTCCAGCAGTATAGATTGATCGAGGTGTTGTATTTGTCAAAGTTATATAGCTGCGCATGATTTGGCACATCATCTGGATGAAGAGAAAGCAGAAGCCATGAGAGGCTATCATGCAATCACAGGTTGTGCCACCGTTTCTGCGTTCTACTCAAAAGGGAAAACACTAACCTGGAACGCATGACAGCAGTGGCACATCAATTTTTAAAGCCCTTTCTAATCCTTTAAATGAACTGACAGATGACATAGTGATTAGCTTGGAAAAGTATGTCATCAAGCTTTACTGTGGTGACAGTGAATTAGTTTCGGTGAATGAAGCTCGCAAGTTTTTGTTCACAAAGAATAAGGATTTACAGAATATCCACCCCCCCCCCCCCCACCCCCACAAGAGGCAGCATACACTTAGGGCAGCCTACCAAGCAGTTTATATATGGGGACAAGCTTTTGACTCCTCACCCGCATTCCCTCCCCATCAAACTGGGATGGACTGAAAAAGAAGGACAATGGTAGCCAATATGGACAAACCAGCACAGTATCTGGGATGCGGCGCGAGAGCTGGTAAAATGTGGATGTAAGAACAGCTGTAGAGGCCGTTGTTTTTGTGGGCGAGAAGGAATACCATGCACACTCCTATACAAGACCTGTAATGGCAACTGCGATAATTCCAGGTACATTTATGTTTGAATAACTTTCGGTTTTAGTTTTCTTGCTTGTTTGTTCCGACTTTTTTGGGGCATTGTTTTACATTTTGTTACAGTTTAATGGAGCGAAGCACTCATCGAAGATGATATAGAATTGGATCCAAAGGTATTGGAGGACGTGGGCTAGGAATAATCGTGACAACTTTATTTTTTTTGCGTTCGATTTTTAAAAAATAAATACTGTAATGTTTACTTATTTTTTATTTATTTTACGTAGTTTAACATCTTTATCGTGCAAATATGAGTCCTAAAATGAATTTGGCATCATTAAGCCATACGAATATGGTGCCAAACATGGAATAGTAGCACAATTAATGCCTCTATACAGATTGAGATTCTATTTTCCTCCAGAGCAGAAGCTGCCAAAACCTCAAAAAACTAACATCAAAAATCGTGGTGGCTCCACTTCTTAAATCCATCCTTGGGCCTTAAGGACCAATCCTACCAAAGGAAATCTTTGGTTCAGCAATAGCCGTATAATTTACCGTACAGATGCAACTAAAAGACACGTCTAGATTGTTTACCTTTTTTTTTAATGCAAAAAAAAAACGAACGAACTATAATTAACGACAATAATAAACGATATGCCCGACGTAGATTTGTTCCACAGTAAAATTAATATTGTTTTCCTACTCCTCTACTGTTATCTGTCATTTATGCATTCATTAACACGAATATAAGAACATACATAAAAGGTTTCAAGAAAAGTCTATATTGTCTATTCCTCATAAAAGCTCTTGGGCTTTTAATCGCTATAACGTTACTGCGATTAATGGCTACCAACCTAACAAAACCAAAACGAATACAGTTTTAAACTAAGTGCATTGCTGCCAACTTACAAAATATTCATTTGGTTGCATAGTAAAAATAATTACTTCATAAGTCAGAAACACGCATGTGACACCTGTAATATAGCAACACCCATAGACTACGAAGACCGCTTAGCGTTGCTTGTTAGTCTCCGTAGGCTACGGTGGCCAAAATTGAGAAAAACTGTCCAAAAATTTAATTTATCTTTGTTGACTCGTAGGAAAAATATTGTATGCAACGTTGTATAAGTAGGTCAAAAAATGCTCGTGGCGTATTCCTTTACAATGTTCGCCTACGCCTTCGGCTCCGGCTCACATTGTAATTCACGCCACTCGCCTTTTTTGACCCTTCTTATACAACTGTTGCATAAAATACCCATAACGATACCCAACTCTGCGTTCATAGTTTCTGACCTGAATATTACTTATATAGTATAATATGGCTATTTCGAGACCTTCATATTTGTGTTATTTAGCATTATATATGTGGAAGCGTAATTTGCATCTAGTAGATAAATCTATTAACCTATGTATTTTAGGCAGTAAGCATCCCGAATAAAATAAAAAAGAATAAATAAATAATCAACGATCACAATATATTGTTCGTCATACATACAACACTATGATGTCTATGATAGATACTATTATATATCGTTATTACTTTTTTCAGCATCATCATAAAACTCTGTTCATTCCTGAAATCGCCACTGAAACAAGTGCGAATCACAGCTCGTGACATCGTCAAGAAAATCATGGTCACCATCGGAACTGCCTACATAGGCATCCTGCTCGAACACCTCACTCTACTCCTCACGAGAGGATTCCAAGTCCATGTATTAGTAGCCACTATACATTCCGTCTTAGATGCTTTGAAAACAGATTTCAAACCTGGAGAACTGAACGAGAATTTAGATTATATTCTAGATGTTTGTACTAATGATCTGTTTGGAGCATTATCTGAAGAAAAAGAGGTTGATAAACTACATTATAAAACCCCAGAAGCTAAACCTAGTAAAAAGAGTTATGTGACTTTGATGATAGTATCGCAAAACATAACAGAATCATGCCTTATCAACTTACTTCTACCTTTCAAAGAGGTTCTACAAAAGCACCAATCGAAGAAAATCGTTACAAAAGTGCAAGAAGCTCTAACACACATAACCAGTGGTCTAGTAACAAACAAATTTATAGATATCGAATCACTATTCATATTTTTACACGGCATAGCGTCAGAAAGCATACCTGAATTCGTACTCGGTGCACCTAAAAGGGAAATAACACGGAAGCAAAAAGAAAAGCTGCTTATAGCTAAGCCTGATTGTTTTATAATCCCAGAAACGCCTAAAAGAAATAAGGAAGTGCAAGCGAAACATGTGAAGGTATCGGCGAAAGCGAACGCTCACGTCTTAGTTGAATTCAGTTTGAACATTCTATACGTGATTCTTAAAAGAGAGAAGGTAACAAGAGTGGAATGCAGGGCGTTCGTGGATCCTTTGATACCGCTCCTAGTAGATGCATTGAAGAGCGACCATGTCAAAGTAACTACTGTTGCTTTGAAGTGTATTGGAACGTTATGGACCATAAGGGTCAGTACGCCGACTCTCGAAGAAATGGTCAAAGATATTGTGAAGACGATGTTCCTAATTTTACATAAATACGCGACGTTTGAAATTAGCAAACAGAACGATAATTACCATTTAGTTAGGAATGCATTTAAGGTAAGTTGTTTTATACTATTTTTAATATGACAACACCTAAAGCGTATTTTTGGCACAAAAAATCACAAAGTAATTAATTAAAATATATATTTGAATGCTGATATCTAATCTCACAAATATCTGAACACGCCTCTATTGTCAAGGTGTTAGCGTGTATGCTCAGATATTTTGGACCGCCGTGGCCGCTCCGATATATCTGATGGCGACTATACCCGTAGTAAGGGTTAATAACAATAATAACACAAATCAAACGACCCAATATAAACCTTCCTTGAAAGCATGAAGGTAACGTTGACAGCGCACGTTTAACATTTCTAAATATTGTAGGCGCTGTGATATTGAAGACTTAAAGCGTTCTCCAAAGTTTTGATCAGATTTTCGACATAGTTTAAAATATTTATTCTTACTTTACTTTTAAGGCAATCACAGTCCTCATCCGAAACGTAAAGTACTACACCATGGAAGCCGACCAACTGAAAACGCTGTTGCTGTACGCCGAGGAGGATTGCCAGAACGACGAGAAACAAACCAGCTCGTTCTCATTACTGAAGGCTATTTTAGAGGCTAAACTCGTTTCCACAGAGCTTCACGAGGTCATGGAGAAAGTATCCAAGATATGCATCTTGAGCGAATCAGCGAGATCGAGGTAATTATTAACAACAATTTATTTTATAGGACTGGATGTTCCACGTAGAAATAACTGAGGCTCACTTTATCCACCATGTTACTCCTCTCTGTTTCTTTCTTTGGGTAATTCCCCTACGAATATATGTGACCGTGGCCTGCTGAACATCCCACTTTGTCGCTTGCCATAAGGACGAGATTTGCTTGCGTCTTTATACGAATAACCTGTCAACGCGTCCTTATGGCAAGCGACAAAGTGGGATGTTTTGCCGGCCGCGGTCACATATAGATTATACTATTAAGAAGTAAGTATGAAGCTATTATTGCCCTGAAAGAAACGCTTAAGTTATTTTTAAGGTAGTGACCATGAAGAAAGAGTGTGTGTTGTAAATTCACGTTTATATTTTCTCGCCTTAAATTTAAGTGTATATAGTTGTAAGCTTCTTGATTAACATTAAATTGAGGCTTAAGCACCAGACAACGCCTTCCGTCCATCTCCTCCTCTGAGAAAGAAGAAAGTGTTTTATCTCTATATAAATAAGATTAATTTTCCTTTGCAGAGACGAAGCTCGTGCTATATTCGTGATGTACCTAACAAACTACTCGCCCGGCAAGCGGCTGGAGCGTCACATCCAGTTCTTCGTGTCGCAGCTCAATTATGAGCTACAGCATGGCAGGGAGTCCTCGCTCAAGTTCCTGGAGATGATCATCAGCAAGCTGCAAGTGGTAAGGACTCGACCAACTACTCGCACAAGCTGCTGGAGCGCTACATCCAGTTCTTCGTGTCGCAGCTCAACTACGAGCTGCAGCACGGCAGGGAGTCCTTGCTCAAGTTCCTGGAGATGATCATCAGTAAGCTGCAAGTAGTAAGTTTTTACACGCATTTACTTTAAATGAATTTAACTCCATGAGACATGAGAGTAGCAAGTCTACCTGACGATTATCTATATTTCTATCCATACGGGGTGTAACAGATGACGACGGCCGTGAATCGCGTACTGCTCCGCGCCGCGTCGCACGCTGCGACCGGTTCTCTCAGCGTGCGACGCGGCGCGCAGCAGTACGCGATTCACGGCCGTCGTGAACGCTGCTCGCACTGTTAGTGCTTGAGAAAGGAGACCTAAGCTCTCCGAAACATGTCGCGTGAGTGACTAAAAATACGTGAGTGTAATCCGTAGAATTATTTTAATGTTAGTGGGAATCGTTTAAGAGCATATTGGGCATCGTGTTCTGATTAGAAAAAAGTACTCAGAATAAAAATTGACGCAAAAAACTTTTGGCCTTTGTATGGTGAGTTGGCCGACTTGAACAACCTACTTTTCTACTTCTACTTTTTTCTACTTTATCCTGATCAGAATATGATACCGAATATCCCCTTAAACCGGATCACCACTATTTTTGTTACGCCTTGTATACTTGTATGTTGTTTGTCATTCTTGTAAGTTAGGTAAAACCAAACCACTTCCTCGTGTCTGATTGAGCTGAAAATTGGTACGCTTCCGTATTTTTGATGACAATGCGATAATATGCTAACATGGAGCTAATCTGATGAAGTTGTCGGAAGTTGGTAAAACTTAAAAGAAACTCCTCGATGACAACACAATCGCATTAGAAATGTCTCGAGGAGTTGATAGACTTGCGAAAGACAGGAGGTATCGTCAGCAATCGTGAAAACCGCGTAAAAAAATGAAAACAGTCACTTGCTTATGTTTAAAGTATGTATGCCGATAAGGCTACGAAGCTTAACCTTTTGAACGCCACAGTCGGCTGTGGCCGTCATCGTATAGTCTTGCCGAGGACGCCAACGACGGCTACAGCCGACAGCTTCTCCAACTCAATAGGGACTTACGCAGGACTCTGTCGGGGTATGGCGCTCAAAAAATTAAGCTATATTTTCCATTTTTAATCGACTTCAAGATTTCAAAAGGAGGAGGTTCTCAATTCGGTTGTATTTTTTATTTATTATAATCGTTTGTTACTTCATGACTCCGTCATTTCTGAACCGATTTTGAAAATTATTGATTTGATTGAATTCATTGGTACAGATTGGTCCTGTTTTTGTCAAAACTCAGTTCTGATGATGGGTTCCATGAGGTATCGTGGGAACTCTTCAAATGTGAAAGGCACACATATAGTGATTTTTGTATTTTCATCAACAAATCAAGCATTAACATTTAAAAAAAGTGACATTTGATGAAGTGGAACTACTGATGCTGATCAGAATGGAACTCTTCAACGACGCATAGTTCCCGCTTGGCGATTTGTCTTCTTCGTTATGTTTTTTAGGCAAATTAGGTTTTCAAGACAATTTTTTTATTTCTTTCGCCTGTGTCCCGCATTGAAGTCGTTTTTTTTTCTTTAAAATGATACATGATACAGGCCCAGCTCAGCAAGCAAGGCGACTACCTGCTGCTGGCGCTGGGCGCGAGCATGCTCAACGACGCCGCGCCCGCGTGCCGCGCCGCCGCCGCCGCGTGCCTCGAGGCCCTGCTCGCGCGGCTCCCGGCGCTGGAGAGGAATAAGCTGTTCGATCTGATCACCACGTTCTTTGAGGACACGCAGGTAATTCATAATTTTAGTTGAAAGACATTCCTGATTAATAAACGTTAACATTAAATACTATACGGCGGATCCCTTTGTTTGACATAATTATTGAAAGTCAATGTATTGATTGTCAGATTATCATTAGTCATAATTCTGAAACCGATAGATTCTCAGGATTTTCGTAAGGTTATCCTATAGATAGGTTAGGTTAGGTTTGTTTTATGTCAATCCTGAAAAATTTTGTGTTTCTGAGATAAAACAAATTATGACTAATGAAAATGCGGAGAAACAATACGTTATGGCTTAAAACTTTATGGGAAACAATAGAGACCCATTATAGGGACATTTTAACACAAATTGACTAAGCCATCAATCATGGTAAGCTCAAGAAGGCTTGTGTTGTGGGTACTCAGACAACCACATAATATACAAATACTTAAATACGTAGATAAATTATCCATGACTCAGGAACAAATATCGGTGCTCATCTCACAAATAAATGCCCTTACCTGGATTCGAACCCAGGGCCTTCGGCTTCATAGGCAAGGTCATCACCCACTAGGCTTGAACGGTCATCTATAATGATATGATTATGATTAATGGTATGGATGGGTGGATGACATTCGATACCTTTGGAAGAGAGGCATGAGTGGCCGTTTCCGCCTTTCGGCTATGGCGGCTGTGGCGGGTCGCTCCCCACCAATGTGGAGAGATCAATTGCACGTCTTTTGGAGGACGGTGTGTGCTGCTGGTGTGCGGGCCAGCTCTTCGCTACCGATCGTTACCCAACCCCACGACCCCTAGCCTGGTGATACTGTTTGAGCGGGGCCAGGTTTCGGGGCCACGGTAAAGGCGGCCGGTAGCTTAGCTGGCGTTGATAAATGGTATCCTGTAGCCAAGAACTTTTATAAATAATAAAATAAATTAAAAATAAAATGCAGAGTGCAAAAAAAGTGGGGATCCGTTTAAAGGTATATTCGGTATCGTGTTCTGATTAGAAACAGATTGGAAAAAGTAGAAGACAAATTATTTTGACGAGAAACATTTATTTATCGAACCATGGTTGATTGGTCGACTTGGACGACCTGCCCCATAGAAAAACGTTTTTTTAACCGCTTAAATATAAATCTTCTACTTTTTCCTAATCAGTACTAGTAGGGCTAAGATGGTCGGCTCTTTATCATTTGTCACCATGCCTGTCACGTACTAGCAAGTATCTAAGTGCGAAAGTGGCAGGCGTAGTGACAGGTGATAAAAATGGAACCATGCTGCCCCCGCTGAACACGATACCGAATATGTTGCGTTTTACTCTTCTCCTTTTTTTAATTACATCAACGATTTTCTCTAATACAATTATTTATTCATTCCAGCCGGTACACTTCGAGCTCGCAGCCCAACTGAGCATCCGCTTCGTCAACGTCGAGGGCGACGAATTCAAAAATCGACTCTCCACCATATTGCCCCTCGTCAGCAGCAAACTCCTCCTCCTGACCAACGACATCGGCGCCGGACGGTTCGTCAAGATACAACTAGAACACGCGGACGACAAGACTGACGAGGAAAAACAGAGGGAAAAGGACCACAGTCTGATACAAATGCTCAATCTGATCGATAAGATAACTGTCCAATGCGAGTCTAGTTTGAAAAATAAAAAATATATAAATGAATACGATGAAATAGCACAGCAATGTCAAGCGCTGCTGGCGTATCCTCACGCATGGGTCAGATTAAGAGCAGCCAAAGTTATACACCAAATGTTGTTATCCGTTGATCCTCAAGAGTTAGATGTGATAGTTAGAAAGAAAGTTGAAAGTGATAGAGGTTTTATTTTTGATAATACTGAGGAGGCGTTGAGAAGTTTGGTGCTGGACTTGTGTGCGCAGTACACTGCTGGCGTTTCACAAGAAATGGCTGAACAGGTAAGTAATCACTATACAATATTGTACTGTATGGTGTTATTCATAAACGCGTTACTGGCCTGAATTAACTATGAGTCGTTTGTCTTTATCTGTCTTTTTGACTTATGTATTTGTAAGAAAGGGATAAAACATAATTTAACTAAATCAGGCCCATAAAGTTTTATGAATAAGGGCTTTAGTGTTTTAGTGGTGAAAGCAATTTAAGCCTTCTATACAGTATTTACATTTTATAATTATAGTGTCGGTCCACGCCGCGTGCCTAATACTGATCTAGATCATTAGCATTAGCAGTGCCATTTGGATGTGAATCGAACATAGTATTTATTTAGACTATTTAAAGTCATGCACACATGAAAAGGCGTACTTACTACACTTCAGTAGCGGCGCGTGAAAATTCTGGCTAGGCAACTCGGAACAAAAAAAACACCTTACCATTATGTACTTTTTTTCATGATAAAAGTGAAGCGTGCGCTAGGTGTGTCCTTGCGCGTGACCTTTCGCAGTTATTGTATAACCACCTTTGCCATTCTATTATACACACAAAATATCACTGGTTTAGTAACTTTATAATAGTAACAACGGGACGGGAGTGTTCACGAACACACAAATTTTAAAACCTATTACTCAGCTATTACTACAAAGTCTACAAACCTACAAACAGTACTTTCTTTGAAGAAACGTTCTTTATCAAATTATTAAACTTAAGCCTACATAGGATTCTTGGATTTTTCTATTAAAAATCATCTTTTTTAAAAGGTTTTTATAAATTATTTTGTATTAATGATAGCAAAGTACTGTACAATTTTACCTATTTATTCAATTCAATGTTTTTGTATGGCAATATTAAGCATTCGCGCGGTAAACGCCACTAGATTCAAAATTGTGAAACATTACACTCCAATATAATCTTACCAGTTTGTATTTAAGGTTTAAATTCAAATGAAGCAGCATGTTAATATAATTCACGTTATCGCGGCCGTGTACAGAGGGCCTACCGCGTACCACGAAGTTCGCAAATTGCGAGCATCTTTCTCTGTCACCCTAGTTACGCCATTGGAGTAAAAGAGAAAGTTGCCCGCAATTTGCGTACTACGGTGTTCGCGGTAGGCCCCTCAGTACTCGCGGAATGTATGAATATGTGCGTGCATTTTTCCAATATAAACCTTATACTGTTACATTTAAGGTTTTTATTCAAATGAATTCAATCGCGTGGACTCTATAGCAAACTTTATGAGCGTGTGCGTGAGTTTTCGTATCTGTGTAGTGGCGCATGAATGAATAGTCAAGCTTAGCTTCACTTCGCGCGCCTGCTATGATTAGTGCTTTAGTAAATCGTGTTATCAATTCCAAGGTAATGTAATACAACTAATACGTAGTGTTTTCATTATGGATATATTTTTAATTTTAATGATGATATGTAAGTCTGGTTTATGTAGCAATAAATTTTAGGCAAGCCGGTGGGAATCGGGTTGTATGGAGCCGCCGCCCCTGCTACACTTATTTACAATATACTTAAGAGTATCATATAATTTTTCAATGCAATATCTGAATATCACAATAGGCTTGTGTCAACTAACAATGAAACCAATGGATGAATGTTTCTAGGCGTAAATTGTAATATTTAATCAAGGAAAACCGAAATAATTCCTCATAAAAAAATAAGATTAATGTTATTTTTACAAATTAAAATCAAAAAAATACCCCCCTGGCCCCTCCGCCGTGAACGCCAATTAGAACGTATTACGTCACATGGTGATATGCGCCATTGTTGTTGTTGACGTTTGGTTATGATTTTCATACAACAGAACAAGTCACTTCGTTTTTTTTTCTATTATTATCATTTTTCGACAAGTTGAGAGTGTTATTTCCACCCATATCGGATAATACTAGCATGAACTGCCATGGAACCTGGATTTATCAAAGCGAACAGCAATAATTTACCCAAAATTGACGCTGTTATGCTAGGCCGATTTTTCGCGTCGAACACTGACTTTTGTTCATCGGAATTTCGTAATGTTAAAACTTCTATGTAAGTATAAACAATACTAAAATACTGCTTATTATCATTTTCACGTATATTTCACTTTAGCACGCAGTCAATTATTATTTGAAGGAATGTATACCAATTGCAAATTAATTGATTTTGAGGTTAGAATTACAATGTAAATATAGAGAGATGCTTTGTCTTAGTGTCTTAAGCCCTATCGCAAGTTTGTGGAATAGTGGGTTTTTAATTGCCTATTTCGAAAGTAAGAATTAGAAAATAATTGTTTGTTTGCTCCCAGGGCAACAAAAAAAGCTTTGGTTTTTCTTAAGATTTACGAGTTGAATATGTAGTCACTACTTTTTTTAATAATACAATACATCGAAATGATCTTCACAATAATAAATTCTCGATGTTGTTGATAAACAATGAGCATCTTTCCTCCTTGCCAGTTTTAACCACTTTCTTCGCATTTTTTCCTTGACCGGAACACGTATGAATAATTTAGTCGGAGTTTTTATACTTGTATTTATACACTGGGGCACTATACAGTTTTTAAAATACGAAGTTTCCATTTTTATTTAAACAAAACAAACTTTCGCCGTAAGTGAACACAATCGCTTGCAACTATGTGACGTCATTCACGACGCCATGACACTTTCTTGTGTTTTTACGTCAGTTTAAAAATATTTTTTTCAAACTTAAAATATGTGTTTTAAATATAATTTTTATCATGAAATATTATTTTTTTGGGGTAAGGCCGGCGCCCCACTGCTGCGCACGCTACATCCACGGCCCACGTTTTAATACAAACCGTGGGCAAGCCCACGAAATTTTGTATAGGAACGTGGGTCGTGTACATAGCGTGCGCTGCAGTGGGGCGCCGGCCTAATACAGGTACTAAACTATCGAAATAAGCCATTTTTGAAATTTACGACACAGGCCTATTTGCACCCCTGTCCAAAAGTACAACACCAATAATTTCTTGATTATGAAATATAATTCAAAACTTTGTAGCCGCACAAAGCTAACTCTGACTGGCATTTACTAAAACGAATTGTAGTCATTTCACCATAAACGTAAAATTCGTATTTTTTCTGCACACCGCACTTTTTCTGCCAGTCTATTTATAATTATGATTCCAAAGTTTAGACGGTCTCTACGTAGTTACCTACGTACCAACGTAGTTGTTACCAACTATTTCATTTCCATTACAGGTCACAGCAGTGTTATTCCAAATGTTGAAGCTAGTGCACTCGCTGCCGAGCTGCAAGCTGCCGACCGAAGTGGCGGGCGAGGACGGCGCGGCGGGCGGCGGGAAGGTCAACATTCGCTGGATCCTGTTCAAGCTCAGGAAGGCTTGCAACGTGGAGGTCGCTAAGGCGCCCGGTTCCATGAATATCGTAAGTGCCCTGATAATAACATCCATCCATAGTACCATCTTCTTCGGTATCAGCAATATTTGACTTTACTTTATTTCATTTCATTTATTTATTACAAAATATATAAGCATTATTGTCAACAAAAACCAAGGCGCTTATATACTAGGACAATTCATAATAGGTTCATACATTTAGATAATCCACAAAAAAATAACACTACTATCATAAAAACTAAAATAAAATTAAATAAAGTAAAATATCTAAATATACATTACATTAAAAATTCATGCATTAGTTATAATAAATCATTTTCAAATTAAAATAAACCCCTGCAAAAACTACACACAATAAAATTATTATTTAAATAAATTAAAAGTTTTCGACAAAATCTACCAAATCTTCAATTTCGTTGAGAATCCTCGGGTATTTGTATATAACTAATAATTTCTGTTTCTTTGTAGAGAATGCCAATTGGCATTTTTGCAATGAAGTTTAAATAAATAATTTTATCTACAACTTTTCTTACAGCGCATCTCAATCTTCACCATGCTGCTTCATCTAATCAGTTCCTTCGAAACCAGCGACATACACTCTATAGTGGACATCCTTTTACCGCCTTTAGTTCGAGAAATGTCCACCGGCGACCCGATGGCGCCAGCGTCGCCCGTGAAGCAACTCGCCACGCGGGTCGGCAAGAAGTTAAGAAGGAGAATAGGGGACATTGAGTACAGCAAGCTGTTAGCTGAAGCTCAGACCAGGCTCAATATTAGGAGGGCGGAGCGGAAAAAGGTTTGTAGTTTACGTAGTTAATCAGTTAATCGCAGATCGACATCAATACATCGTCGGATCGGATTTGTAACATCGACGAGGTTTTGATAATGGCCGGTTTTTGCGGTCTAAATTAAGCACCCTGCAGCCATGTTAGAGCGCTGGCCCTATTGGTTGTCTATCTACGACAACAGTTGGATGAATAGCTTAAAAACTTTTAAAAAATTACACTAACCTAACCTATAAGTCAAACCCAAGTGTATAAGTGTAAGTTAAGTCTAGAGCAATGGGTATAGATAGTTTTGGCTTTAGATTTGAAGGTAAATTAGCATTTGTATTCGAATAAACTTGTGTTTCGCAACTTCGATATATGTTTGCCTGATGTTTAATTTGCCGAATTTTCATTTGACCGAACGCGTTTTTTTTCTCCAAACTTTTGAAAAAGTAATCCTGTAGAAGCCATTGTGTTAGGACTTAGGTTAGGTTAGTTTCTAAAAATCGCTTCTAAAAATTCAACGGTTTTTAGAAAAAACACGTTCGGTCATTTGAAAATTTCGGAATTTTAATAATCGGTTTAAAGTTTTCGCATATGAGATAGGTAACCCTAAGAACAGGACCAGTTAATTAGCGCAGTAGACAATAGTTCAGTTTATACGTAGGTCTTTCTATCTCTTCTTTGGCAATTTTGGGCCTTTACGAGTGTTATTCAGCGTAGAATAATTTTGTATTAATATCATCATTTGTAATTTTTTTTTTTTACACTTTCAGGTATTGTTGCAAGAAAAAGTCAACAACCCCGAGAAGGCGGCTAAGAGGAAGCTTCAACTTAAAGAAAAGAAGAAACAGTCTAAGAAGATGAAGCTAGAAATGATCCAGGGCAAGCGGCCGCGCCCCAAGAAGCGGAAAGCGGAGGACCTGGACATCGAGGACGCACTGTTGGGAGATGACTAGAATGTTTAGGGATAATTTATTCTATATAATTGCTTATTTAAGTTATTTTACGTTAATATTCATTGAATAAACTGGTATGTAAAGAGTAAAATGGTGTAGTTTATGTATGAAGTCTCATTTGATTATACGCCGTTTTTTATACGGTTACACAGGTTAAATTTAAAGACTTGACTAGAGTCTGGCTACTGAAATATTACACAATATTTTGGCGGGAAATTCAAAAAATCTTGGGCTGGTCACACTTTGTGTAGTAGGTATTATAATTTTGATACTAGAAAATATTTCTAATTTTCTGTGCACTCGTAAAGTACCTAAGGAAATAAGTTAATATACATGCACTCAAAGCCAGCTCATGTAATTTCTACTTCTATGTAAAGTACAAAGATATGTATAGACATGTTCCGCCAAGATATTTTTATAACAATTTACTACTGACCAGTCATTCCACAGATTTCCCCTAAATATTAATTTTCAGTAACTCGTTAAATTCCAATGTTTCGATTTTATCGATATTTTCCAGAACTTCTAGTTTATCCGTTTCTTTACACACTTGTCCTGTTCATGAGATTCAGGTATTAATAATAATAAATTAAAAAACGTACTAGTACTTAAAGTATCAAAATATTAATGGAGCACCAACCTACTAAATTGCTTGCGACTTGTATACATAGCAGTTTTTCGTTATACAACGCTTCACGTCGACTTCGGACATTATTGTAATTATTTATGAGCTTATATAATAGTTTGCGGTCCTCACTCGGTATAGTCATTATTAATATTATTTAAAATAAACCCCTTATAAACCGCGAACAATTTGAATGAATGACATAAATTGACAACAGACTTTTAACTTTTTTTTAAAATCATTCACAATTGGTGATACAACATTAAAATATCTGTCAAAAATATTTGGCTAGCCAGACTCTATCAATCACCACAGAACATGGCGTACAGAGCATGACTACTGGATTTAACAACTGGAGACACCTTGTCTGTAATTTTACGTACAAAACAGTCTGCCGATTTTTGCGGGGGAGGGGCACGTCAAATGTATGGCTATTTCGTACAAATAACCATGTCAGATAAATGTCAGTCCATACAGCATACATATGACCATTGGCCGAGGTTTTCGACAGAGGGGTAAGCTCCAGTTAAATCCTCCAAGGCTGACTATATTTGCAAACATTGTTAGGTTTGTTTCTATTCTGATTTTTCATTGTTTTTGCAAGTTAAGAGTTGGTTGCACTAAACTGTCTGTCACCGTTAAAGCGTTCGCTAATAGTTATTGTATGGGAAGTTTCATAGATAGAGAGATGGGAATTGTGGTTGGTGCAACTGGGTCTATACCTATAATATAGGTACGACGGTACGTCATGTTTAGACAGACTTTTGGTTTTGCTGTTTCTAAAGTTTTCTGTAGATAGTTTAGTCAGTTAAAGATTAAACAATACAGTTTACGATGCCATTAAGTGTTATGTGAGTAATAAATGCATTATCTTAGTAAAAAAATCGTTTTATCTCGTAATCAAAAGCTAACGTTTAATGAGATACCGAGTACTTGCTAGTACCTAACATTTTACTCACTTAAATTGTATGGAAACATATTGATGTGACTGTGTTTCACAAAGATTTTATTTGAAAATTGATAAAAGAAGTTAAGGGATTAAACATTAACATAGGTACCATCAGCCGTAAAAGTGCATGGCAACTTTATCAACGAATTCATTCATAATTTCGCCATGCGATTTCGCAGCTCACTGTACATCAGTTGATTGTTATTCCGTAGCCAATGGATGTTTGAAGTAAAACAACAGTACTTAATCAAAATAATATTGCTTTATTATGCTCTAAAAGTATAAAATAATTAACAAAATCTACAAACATAGTATACGGTTCAAATTATTATAAACAACTGTCCCACTTTCAATTATTTTATTTAAATCGTGTAAGCTTCACACAGATCAGTACAATCACGCTTAGCCTCATCTCGTATGATTTTTATTGTGCTGTTAATATGAACTTTGTTTTTATACGTGTAATGTCTAAAGTTGCTTGTCTAAAATAAACATGATTGGTTAAAACTCCTAGCGCGTTAACGTAAATAAAATCCTTAAATTATTTAATCTCCAACGCTACACAATTATATCTATCGAATATTTCTTAAAACAAATACTCGCATCACAGCACCATATTGCATTCATTCACATGATTTTCTGACAATGTTCTATTTCTATCTAGGTTTGTAACTAACGTGGGTAAGTCTCAAAAGCGTTCCATTCATAAACACGACATAGGCAAAGGGTTTGATAAGACGTACTTACAATGTGTGTGTCGGTGTGGTTGTAGCAACTGGCAGCTGAATAGCCTAATAGGGAGCGCGCGGGAATTGTACAGAAGTAGTGCCTAATTATTTTTCATCGGAACTTACGAACGTGCCTTGCTATTTTAGTCAGTCTCGGTACAAAAAGTTCTGAAATACGAGCGTATTATGCAATGCACTACATCTGTAGGAGGCAGGGGGCCTACCGCGAAAACCGAAATTCGCAAATTGCGGGGATCTTTCTTTTTTACTCTTCGTAAGACGTAATCAGAGCGACAGAGAAAAATGCCCGCAATTGACGAATTTCGATTTTCCCGGTAGCCGCCCAGCACAGGCGCGCGCTGCTTATTGGCGCGAAGTGTAAACGTCAAGTGAGTGCGATTTATTTTATGTGAACGTCAAGTATATATTTGGAATTAGGCCACAAGATGGCTGACCCTTCAACGCGCACGGTCTCGTGTGGCGTGCATATCTACTTAGCTACTACCTAGTTCAACTGTCAAAACAACGCATACAAAAAATTTGTGCGTCTTAAGTTCTTAGAAATCATTCTGATGTCTACATACTTGCTATATACATTGCACATGAGAACGGCAGATGAAATAATGAAACGTTTTTGAACGCACCCATTCAGCCGGACACTATAATAGATAAATTTCTACAACTTTGACTAGGGGCCGAGTATTCTAACAATCTTCATTTGTAACGTGATAATGTCAACAGTGCGAGAAAGCTGAGTGTGTTTTTATTCTAGGCAAATATGTAATTAATCTTTTTTTAAATATATGGCATTCTCAGGTAAAAGGTATCACAATTGAATCTAGAAGTTTATATTGATTTATTTATTAATAACCAACAAAGGGATACCATTAAACTGAATACGTCATATATAATTATAATATATATCTATTAGTAGTGCTTATAACAGATAATGTGAATGCTGTAATTTATAAATTCATATTCAAAAGTACATAGACAGGTACAGGAGAGTACACAAAGCTTTAAATTGATATTTAAAGTAAATTTACAGGTCAAAATCCATAGAAGCTCTTGAAGGACAGCGTTTAACCTTTTCACCAGCGACATTCATCATCCCTACAAAAGAACAAATTAGTGATACCACGAGTTTACCAACTCGTTTGACGTTTACGTTAGCGACTGCATAAACTCGATCGCAGTCAATTTCGCGCGCACTGACGTATTGGTGCGATAGAGAGGGAATGCGATCGAGTTCGTGCAGTTGCTACCATAAATGTCAAATGCCAACTTGTGGTAGCCATGCTGATCACTACCGACTCCGGTCGTCCGTTTAAAATGAATACCAGCAAATTGCTACTGGCGAGCCTCGACAATAATGTACTACTTTTTTTTTGGAACTATCGACACTGACTATATTTTTATTTCGGTTTAGGTCCGGTTAGATAAATACATTCCTGTTTTGAGCACACGGTGTGAAAAGGTTAAACGTTGAAATTAATACATTAGGTTTACAAAGAAGTTAACAATAACTTGGACGGCAGCAAGCTCGGCGTTTATCTAAATATAAATGCATAATTACAACAATTTTTAACTATTCAGGTAACACTATAAATGCCAGTCGCAATCTTAAAATATGTACAGGTGGATGTGTTACATGAATACCTATTTAATGTACAATCGATCAAACTGATTTGCGTCCCACCATAGAACGTATTCACAGTAGGAAAGTCATAATAATTTTACTTTTTAAATTAATGTATATCCAATGTAGTAGTAAATATGAAAAGGTTTCGCAGCAGGTCAGGAATCAAGTTGTTCGATAGTAGATACCTGCATGCTCATTAAAAGATTCTTTCTTTTGAATTTTTCGAATGACCGAATCCACTTATTTAGATTATGATAGAGTGAAAAGGCAGCATTTTCCAAAATGCAGTTTTATCGAGTTTTTACGAGTCTATAAAGACGAAGAGCCATTAAGTAATTGACTAACAGTGTAACGTTATAAGTAGTCACTTACAATTACAACATCATATTTTGTATCTTAAAACCACGCTTAAACATTTGTGCCATCAGCTTTAATATAAAAGAATACACTGTGTAACATCTGGCTGAAGATAAATATATTTCACACAAAGTGATCCACAAACATCCATTAATTTCGCTTAAGGTCAACCGGGATAAATGCCACTGTGGCATTATTGCGTCATTCGAGTTCTTTTTTAAATAACGTTAATTATAAGAGCTCCCGTCATCTATTGATAAAAGCCTGAGCTGCTTGGAGGATAAAACAAAATAGGCGTTCAGGACCCACAGTTGCATACATCCCGGTTAACCTTACTTAGAATTCCAATTAATGCGGCTTTAAATTTTCGATGCTATGCCTAGTATTCAATTAAATTGTGGGGATGCCGGTATATCTCTCTCGGTCTGCCAAAAACCAATGGTACGAACTTGAAGTTTGGTATGGAGTATTCCTTCCACCTTAAAGTAGTTACGAAGATTTTAGACTGACGAAAAAATCCAGAGCTGCGATGTTATTGTCGGGCGAGCACAATCAGCATCGATAGTAGTGGACTTCGTCAAATATTCACTACCAGTTCGCGTTCCAAAGTATCAATCACGATCTAATTGCTACATTTAAAAACATATCGATATCGCTTTTTGTTAAATTATTAAAGAATGGTAGGAAGATACTTTTGACATGTACTTATCCGCTACTTTTGATGCTGACTGTTCCTCCCTTCCACCTTCGTTTTAGTGACCAAGGTGGTGATAATTCTTATACTGTTGAGGGTACCCAAGGTCGGGCCCTACTCCGTGGTAAGATATTTGGAGTAAGTGCTCGTACCCACTTAAAATTTGACATTATACTCGTAGCATCTAACAGTCCATATGAAACAAAATCTTACAACAACATCGTGAACATAGGATTATATCTTCAACAAAAAAAATCCAAACCACTACCGTAGCTCTAGTGACCAAGCTGTAGAGAATTCTCTGGCAGCTAGGAGGGGATAAGCCGGAGCCTGAGGGCTTACACATATTCGTACCTAAATATCAGGGGTACCTACTTTAATTTTGACATCCGACAGTCCAGCGGTTCCAACATAAAACATCTAAAACTTACAACAACGTCGCGAAAAAATATTTTACCTCATAATTTTCGACAAAAGAATCAAAAACAGCGATGTAGTGGTAGCTAGGACCACTCCCCTTCACCCCAGCCCTAGTGCCTTGATGTTGAAGTTTCTCTGGCAGCTAGAAGGGGGTAACCTGGGGCCTGTGAGTTGACGACTGCTTACCTCCACTTAAATGTCATCAAAAACTTACAACAACATCGCGGACAAAGGATTATATCTCATAATTTTCGACAAAAGAATCCAAAGCAGCGACGTAGTGGTAGCCAGAACCACTCCTCCCCACCCTAGTTCTAGTGACCAAGCTGTAGAGAATTCCCTGGCGGCTAGGAGTGGGTAGGCCGGGGCCTGGGGGCCTACGACGCCGTCTCCGGTGCCGTCGCCGTGGACACCGCGCGTCGACGTGCGCTGGACGCGCTTGAAGTGGATTATCATAAGGGTGAACATCGCGAACAGACCTGGAATAGCAAAAATGATTACAATTTTAGAATTTACATTGTACGACACTACCTAAATTTTTAAATATCGTTTCACATTAAGTTTCACGAAATAAATGTTAATAACGAAGGAATTAGAGATATGTAAGTTATGATATTTATGCTAATTAGGAAAGGATTATATTTAAATACATATAATATTGAGAACATCACAGACAAATTCTTGTGTACATCTACGAGAGTGTCTAGACCGCGGTATTTATAACTAAAACATTAGCACAACCTTAAAATTATAACAAACCAGGGATTATCTTGTCACGCAACGTATAATTTATAATTCTTTCTGTTTAGTTTGAGTGATACAGGTGATGGCGTGTCACACGAATCACAAACCGTTTGGTACACAACAAATTATTTACATACAAGTAACCAAAAATTTTAATACTTATTGACATAAATCGCAATATCGTATAGAATGGTAGGGGTGTCACATTTAGATTCCTCATTCCCTATGCCTTAGATGGTGACAGTGCACGCATGAAACCACTGCGTTTTACCAATTCCCTATGCCTTAGATGGTGACAGTGTTCGCATGAAACCACTGTGTTTTGCCATCGAATCTCGTTTCGCCGTCGGGCAGAAAAGTAATCGAATGAGCAAACTTTTCTTATAAAGGAGATTTTTATTACGGCGAGACACCATTTTATCTAAAGCCCGCGGCTCCCCCGGCATGCGATCGAGCACGAACTCAATTTAAATTCAATTAACTGTGGGATGCATGATGAATTCGTTGACTGTGTAATAAAATTAAGCATTTATTTAATATGCAAATTTAACTTCAATATCGCGTAGGTATACCGAATAAATAATAGGTACAGTCAGCATCAATAGTAGTGGATGAAACAAAGCGCCAAAAGTATCTGATATTCCGGATAACTTTTCCAAATATAAAAAAATCTTTAAAATGCACGTTCATAAGTATATCTTTTACAATCACTTTTTGTTAACCTGTTACAGAATACTTATGAATGAAGCGTTATTTGATCCGCTACTTTTGATGCTGACTGTACCTACCTAAATGTATAAAGTGAAATTAATAAATATTTGGGGACAATCTTACACATATCGACCTAACCCCAAACTAAGCAAAGCTAATACTATGGGTACTAGGCGACGATATATATATGTATACATAAATACATACTTATATGTATACATAGAAAACACCCATGACTCAGGAACAAATATCTGTGTTCACCACACAAATAAATGCCCTTACCGAGATTCGAACCCGGGACCGTAGGCTTCATAGGGCAGGGTCACTACCCACTAGGTATGTATTTTTCAAACTGGAAGGTTACGCTGAGAGGTGTCATCTCCATACGATTTATAAATTAAAAATGCTCAATGTGCATTGTATTGAATTGACATATATGCGGTCTTGTGAGGTATGTCATATTAATACTCACCAGCTAGAAGGTACATGACCCCAGTAACCAAGACTGCGCTGATCTGATGCTTGCAGACTCCAAAGGCGCCCACCAGAGCAGCGCTCCCTAGGACTATGAGGCACACGAGCGCGCACGATATGGATAGGTTCTGCATACCTGGGAAAATAAACAAAATAATTATTAAGACGAATACAAACTACTATGTGGGGTTAGACAGGGGGGGCTAACATCTCCCACCTTGTTTAACCTTTATGTCAACGAGCTTATTGGGAGGCTTAGCAGGGAGCGTGTCGGATGCTATATTTGGGAAACATGTTTTAACAATATAAGTTACGCGGACGACATGGCGTTGCTGAGCCCCTCAGTAAGCGCGGTAAAAAAGTTGATCGCCATATGTGAGGGTTATGCTGAGCAGCATGGTCTTAGGTACAATTCAACCAAAAGTGAAATACTCATTTTTAAGGCTCCAAAGTATAATTCAAATCTAACTGTGCCTAGGATCATGCTGGGTGGAGTACCCCTCAAGGTGGTGGGCAGCTTTAGATATCTAGGGCATATGCTCACCGGAGATCTGAAGGATGATGTAGATCTGGAGCGGGAGAGGAGGGCTATGGCGGTAAGGGGCAATATGGTTGCCCGCAGATTTGCACGTTGTAACACAGAAGTAAAGTTAACGCTCTTTAGGGCATACTGTCAAACTTTTTACACGTGCAGTCTGTGGGCAACATTTACACAAAGGGCCTATAACACGCTGAGAGTTCAGTACAACAACATTCTGAGGATGCTGTTGAAACTGCCGAAGCACTGTAGTGCTTCGGGCATGTTTGCAGAGGCGCGAATAGATGACTTTTACGCTATTAGGCGTAAAAGAATAGCGTCTCTGCTGAAGCGCGTGCGTGGCAGTAGCAACAGCCTCCTGAGGACATTGTCCGAACGTGCCGATTGCCGCCTCACAAAGTACTGGGTTGAGGTGGTGATAGGCAGGGCCAAATAAACCATCTTGCCCCGTGGTCCTCTCTACACGCAGGGATGTATTGTAGTAATAAATAGTTATAAGTGTTGGTGTATATGTGTTTTTATGTAAGTACTAATATAGGATGTAAGTTGTTTTGATTTACTAACAAAATATGGATCTGATGGTCTGAAATAAACAAATTTTATTTTTATTTATTTATTTTATTTATTAAATAGTCTGGGTGACATGATTTCTAGAATTATATTTTTCATTTCTTATGCTCTGCAAGTGGGTCGTTGTTGTTCTAAAAAGTGTGCAGAAAATGATACGTTTCTGCTCTAGTGCACTGTACCTACTTTCTAACCTGGTTTTTTAACGATAAGCAATTAAAATTTTGGTTTAAAATGTTTTTTTTTTACAGTTTTTTTATTCTGATAAATAACTCTCCATTCCATAAATAACGATATTTTTACCTAAACTATTAATTGAAAGTACCCTCAAGAAATACTGCTGAAGTTAATACTTACCCCTGTTTTTTTTTAAATGCACATGTATTTTACTCTCCTCGTATTCGAAATGAAAAATAGAGTTTTAACTCGAGTGAAATACACCATTTCAGTCTCGGACTATTGCGAGATTGAAATGATGCCTTTCACCCGAGTTGAACACTCTACTTTTCATTTCGCATACAAGGAAAGTAAAACATATGTGAATTAAAAAAAACACGGCTAATTATAAACTTCACTATTACTTCTTGAGGGTACTTTCAATAACAATTTAGGTAACAATATCATTATTTATGAGGAGTTAATTTTCCATTTAAAATTGTAATTGTTTATCGTAAAAAAAGAAAAAACATACTTAGAAAGTACAGTGCTCTAGAGCAGAAACGTATCATTTTCTGCATACTTCAAGTTATTTCCATTTTTATTTCATTTTAATAGGTAACGATTATATACTCTTACGTACAGTTGGAGTTCAAAATTTGTATGGTTCCTCAAAATCCTCAAATCAAGAATGAACCTTTCTACATCTACCTATCTATTACATCTAGTTTGTCTGGCTTGCCAGACCTTGGTCTAGGTCACTCCGTCTGAGGCTTATTAGCTAAGGAATTCTCAGAACCTAATTCAGTACCTGATACCTAATAGAAAGCTGGAATTTGGCTTGTACCCAAAATGAATTAGATATTAATCACGTACACAAAAGAAACGTTATAAAATAAAATCTTCAAAGAAATAGGGTACGTCTCCTGCAAAGCGAGGATGTTTTTAGGGTTCCTTAATAGTCAACTAGGGATCCTTATAGTTTCGCCATGTCCGTCTGTCTGTCCGTCTGTTCGTCCGCGCTAGTTAGTGCTAGAAAGCTACAGTTTGGCATGGGTAGGTGTAGGTATATATAATTTCAGGGTGCGTAGCCAACATGCCAATCGTTAACGCTCCGTAGCAAACGAAATGCAACTGTCACTATGTAGCACTAATATGAAAGAGTGATAGAGAGACACAAAACGTTTCGTTGTCGTAGCATAGCGCAAACGATTGTCACTTTGGCTAGGCACCTAAAGTGGTGAAGTACCTAGATAATAAGTAGAAAAAAGAGGATTTGTTTAGAGTTACGTTAAGTTTACTTAATCTTCTAGTATTGCCTGTAACATTCAAGTAAACTTAAGTTTACCACTATTACACATAACATTACCCAGCTAGTGTTGGGTAGACCTAGATGTGTATGGGTAAGCGCCGTATACAAATTAAAGTTGATTTAATTTTCAAATACAGATTAATTTCGAATACTATTTATTTATCGAATTGTTTAAATTTTACTAATGTTGTGAAAATTTACTAGTTATTATACCAGGGTAAACTAGAGCTTAATTAACCTTCTAACACTTCGTACACTTGTACGTAACCATATTCAAACATTTGTTAAGTATGTATAGGTAAGGTACCTAATACAAAAAGAAAAACCGTAACGTATAGGTATAGAAGTACACTTTGTTCTCGAGTTTAAGACGATAAACATAATTCTAAGACTAAAACTCGTTATTTTTATGTGCGAAGACTTAAATTATTAACAACTCAATTCGTAAGTAGATTCTGGTATGTAAATATGTAGGTCGCGTAAAGGAAAACACGACATTTATTTCAAAAAGCGAAAATATTCGCCCACTGGGTTTTTATGGCCGCAAAGCTAAGCAAAAACACAATAAACACCACTCCCCTAAAATGAGCGTTCTCATTCTTTGTTCTACACGCTATTGTCCATATTACTACCCTTATTAATACATAGCTATATGTGTGTGTGTGACGCTAGTGCAAGTCAGACGTCAGTTAGATGTGTCTACGCATAATAAATATAAAATCGTGGTTAAAATGACAATTCCGATCTCTAAATACTTTAATAAGACAGTATAGCGATCAACGTGTGTAATGGTGCTATAAACATTACAAATAACTTGTAATATACGTGAAAAATCGACAAAAAATTACAAGAGTTGAACGTTACAATTCTTTAAAATGAATTCACAGTAGGAAGGTTTTTGGACCAAATCCATCTAAGTATTAGAATTAGTGACATAGAGACAAATACAACAAATTATTTCATCGTGTATTATTTTTATTTACTTATCTATCTAAACACACTGTAGATATTAGTTACTTAGCAGACAAAGTAGCATTTTATGAATTTATTATTATTTCGGAATTAACAGCATCTACCGACCAGAAACGTACGATACGAGGTTGAGTAGTTGAGGTATAGCATCGATATGTTCCTACTATGCCACATGCATCTTTAGCTAAGTATAGGTTTTGGTTTGTTCTCGGTTATGTTCAAGGACATCTTAGTCCATGTTGTTAACCAGTTTTTTACGCGGAAAGTACGTTCCCCCTGGACAACTACCTTATCACACTCGGTTACAAACGTGGAAGAACAATAAAATTCCACTCGGACAACTAGTTTTCTTCGCGGAAGATACTTTCCACCTAGACAACTAGTATCTAAATTCGGTTAAGAAAATGGAATTAGACTTTCACTCACATAACTGGTTATCTCCGCGGAAGAAATAGTGCGTCTAGTTAACCAGTTATCAAACTTGGTTGTCTGGGTGGAACAAAATCTACCACACCTTTCACACATGTAGGTATATTTCAAGAGTGAACACATAACACAACATCTCCACTCTCTACTCGTATTTCACGTTTACCGTTTTCCTATATGGCTGACCCTCCACATTGTAAACAGAAAAGGGTTAAGAGGTTCAAAAACAAGCCAAATAATACTTTATTAGAATTGCTTAAGGTGTAAAATAGATCATAAAATGAGATAGCCTTGTCATGTTCCAAGTCCCTGCAGCATGTTATGATTTGTATTCAACGTTTCAGGTCAACATCTTGGCAGGGTAGCTAAATCCCAACGCTTGCCGAGATGGTCAGCTCTAGCCGAACCAACTTTTGTGTGATCTTCTAGAAAGTATGGATGGTACAGATCTCAAGGCCACACAATTTTAATTCGTCCGAGGCGAGAATAACAATTGGAATCTTGGCGTTCATCAGCGGTATCATGGTCGTGTTTTTGTCACTTGTCATATCATGCGTCACGTTCGCACTTACGTATTTGTTAGAGCGTGACAGGTATGGTGACAAATGATAGACAGCCGACCATCTTAGCCCTGCAGGTATGTATATAAATGGGTCGGGAATATAATAGTCTCAGCATTACTCTCAGTGGTAAAAGAGTTTATGTGACCTATCGGACCAACAAGGCTTATAACATTTCTTTGCAGATAGATTGGGAGAAAAACAAGGGTAGTTCGTCGTTAAGTGGTGGGGGGTTGGTTACATGCTCGTTCTTTGGATCGTAATCTTACTTAGTTATTTAAAGAGCAACGGGAAAAACTGGAATGGGAAATAATAAAATTGTGTAAGTAGGTAATGAAAGTAATGTTCCTCTTCGTCCGTAAAATAGGTAAGTATGTCTGTGCCTTGGGAACCGTATCCGGCCATTCTTAGAAAATATTGTTGTTTAAATTGCCATGGCTTTAAAGAATACTTTTTTTTTAAATAGTATTAAAGATATTATTCGAAGAATGGCTCAAACAGAGATGAATAAGTAGGTATTCTCTGGTATTATACTAATAATCTGTGTCATAGTTCGACACTATTTCCAGACGGACTACAGCCTAGAAATAAGATTAAATTTTTGTTCGAACGTGTATACTGTGTACTAGTAAGTTGTGCCCTTATACTGTATTTAGGTAATAACAGCTGCGTACAGTTGCCCCAGCTGCTGTCTCGATAGTACTAGTTTATTGTGAAAATTTCACCTACAATACACAATCGTATTCTCCTTTTACTTTGAAATCGGTTATATAACGTCAGGCATATTGGAACGGGGCCTACATATTTAGGCAAATAAAATACTCGTTAACTATGCTGCTAACAAATTGACGCCATCATTGCCGTCTGTAAAAACGTGGAGCACCCAATTTATATTCCGCTATGAATAATACGGCCCCATTGTCGATTTATCTTGATAAAATATCGGCAAAAAGTCCTCTAAGCATTGAATGTACTTTCTTTTTAATTTTCTTTATCACCCGAATTCAAAAGACAATTGACAATCTAGCTACACGGTATACATTATTTTTATATGATGCAAATTCCTGTTACACACAATTCGTGTTATTTAAAATCGTGTCGCAAAAATTTCAACACTCTCAAGGGGATCAAAATTTATAGGGTACTTTAAATTTGGCAAGTAATATCGTCTTTCACTGGGAAAAATCTCAAACTATAAATTTGAAAAAAAAAAAGTTAGTTAAATTGTACTGAACTCTTGGTGGGCGAGTCTGACTTGCACTTGTTCGGGTTTTTTCTTCGACTTTTACTTCTTTTGTTTTTTTTTTACCCTTAAATGACTGGTTGAGATTTTCGTTTCGCATTTAGTCCACCACTTGTCCAGTCAGCATCAAAAGTAGTGGATCAAACAACGTTTCAAAAGTATCTACCATTCTGTAACAGCTTAACAAAAAGTGATAGTTCTACATGTAGAACAAATCAAACTGTAAAAGATATACTTTTGGATGTGAATTTTAAATATTAATCTACATTTAGAAAATGTATCCGCAATATCAGATACTTTTGGCGCGTTATTTCATCCGCTACTTTTGATGCTGACTGTACATTCGCAATAAATTTTAAACAAAATAAATAAATAATAAAGTAGGCTTCATAACGTTTTTTTTTTGCAACACCTACTCTTTTTTGATTAATTGTTTTTGTTTCCGCTACCCAAAGGTTGTCTGGAAGAGATCCCTCTTTAGCGATAACAACCGCCTGTTGTCTGCCTCTATCACTAATCAATGTTTTTCTTTAAGTTGTTCTTTTACTGACGTGTGCCAATAAAGAGTATTCTATCTATCTATAAATAATACACGTTGGAGCAAAAACACCCTGGAAACGTGTTTTTCAAAGGTACACCCACTTATATCTATATTATTAAGCCGAACACTTATAACCTAATAAACCATGGAATTATTGATGTGGTTTTGTCAGTGCACCTATATATCATAACGCATTGTCTTTCAGTAATAAAATTGTCCTAAATTTCAAAACAACTTAGTGCCTAATAAGTGTCTAAGTCTCAAAAAGTACGTTTCTACCAATACCGCAATTCTGATGGAACTTCTTTTTCAATATACATATTAAGTTTAAACATGTTTTATGTTAAATTTTATAACCTTTGTCATACTAGAAATATTTTTATAGCCTGCTGGAATGATAGTAAGTATATGTAGTTTAAGATAACACCGCACCAGCAGTCATGAATGTAGGTAATGTAGGTATTTAAATTTTGTTTTATGTATTGTGTCACTACGTCGACTTGAATTTTAAGTTTTTTGACATAATTTCGCTTTGACATGTATACATTTTGGTAAATGGGTACCTATAACGAAATTGAGGTACAATGAAACCAAAGCAAATTATTGTATAAAACTCACGGTGCTGCCAGTCCGCCCTGGGCTCATCATCCTCGCTGTCAGCCAAATAGTTGGTGCATACCGGCTGTGTCGGGAAGCCGGCTCTGGACAATATCGACACTTCCTCCTCTAGAAATAAAGATCATTTTTAAATGCACGGAATCATGTATAGCCCTAGAATTGGAAACTGTGGTAGTAATGTAACCAAATTTGACCAAGTGGCCTATACACATGGAGGTATATTTGGCAGAAATAAATAAATAGGAGCGCGATTCTGTAAAAAAATATACCTGCCTATAGTGGCCCAAAGAAAGAAAGAAGTGAGGAAAGAAAACTCGCTCCAAGCGAATTGATGGACATAGAAATTCGAGAAACAATTGCAAATAAATATTTGTACTATGCTTAAAACTAGACTCCGACTAAGCTATAGTTAGACCAAGTTAAGTTGGAAGCAATTTTTGTAGCCCAAACTGTGCAAGGGTTATTTTTAACGTCAAACTTCTAGTAAACTCTAAAAGTCTTGAGTATCAAAATGGCTGCCAACTTAGCTTGGTCTAACTCTAGACTTGGCAAGTAACTGAGTAGGAAGGCGCCATTATAATAAACATCCAATTCTTATGAAAATATGGCTCGAATGCTGCTGCAAAGTCCTGTAGATACAAGGGACCATTCGGATTCAAGAAAATCAATTTGCCCGTATTAACTAATACTCGTACTTCAGAGTAACGCTATGTGCAGTGCAGTCTGAATTCGAATGTTAACCTTTAGCTTAGTCGAACTCTTCCAGAGTTAGATGTCGCGCTCAGCGAATAAACTCGAAGCGTTTTTTTCGTTACTCATGAGGACGAGTCCGATAAGGGATTGTAATAACGTCAGTATGAATATCGAATCATCTCAAGATTCCCAGGCACCAAATTGAAAATTTGATTAAATTCATAATGTTGAGAGACGGATTCAGGTGGATGCTGAGCTAAATAAAATGCTACTTTTAAAACGCGGCCAAGTGCGAGTCCGACTCGCTCATGAAGGGTTCCGTACCATTTATGACGTATTAAAAAAACTACTAACTAGATCTGGTTCAAACCAATTTTCGGTGGAAGTTTGCATGGTAATGAATATAATTTTTTTTTTTTGATTTTTCATTCTGTTATTTTAGAAGTTACAGGGGGGGGGGGGGGGGACACACATTTTTTCACTTTGGAAGTGTCTCTCGCGCAAACTATTCAGTTTAGAAAAAAATGATATTAGAAACCGAAAAAAATCATTTTTGAAGACCTATCCCTAGATACCCCACAGGTATGGGTTTGATGAAAAATGATTTATTGAGTTTCAGTTCTAAGTATGGGGAACCACCAAAATTTATTGTTTTTTTTCTATTCTTGTGTAAACATCTTAATGCGGTTCATAGAATACATCTACTTACCAAGTTTGAACAGTATAGCTCTTATAGTTTCTCGGACAGACCGACGGATATGACGAATCTATAAGGGTTCCTTTTTTTGCCATTTGGCTATGGAACCCTAATAATAAAAAGGGATTTAGATGGAAATCCCCCGGCAAGTTCAGCAGAATTTCACCTTCCCATAGAAACGGAGTTTCATTCTTATTTTAAAACTACGAGTTGGAATATAATGAAACTTTGCACATACAATGATATTAGGTATATCTAGGACCGAAATTAGTTTATATTGCTTTACCTTTTAAAACAAGCGAAATAGAGCCAAAACAAGTTTTGTATAAAAATCTTAAATTGGCTGTATTTTTTTAACTATGGTATCTGAGGCTGCATAAACTAATTATAGCCCTAGATATACCTCATCTTATTGTAAGTACAACGTTTCAGAGCAATCTAGCTACTCGTTTGAAATGAGAGCGTAACTACGTTTGTATGGAGAACCTAGCTTGCTACAATATGTCTGTGCCGAAATTGGTTGTGTACATTGAAATATATATATATATATCTACGGACGAGCCTTACATGCAATAAGAACGGGGCCAGTACAGCGGTGTCACGCGCACGAATTCAAGCCAATCGTGCAGTCTAACGCCACAACGCGATTGGTCGATGAGTTCGCGTCACGCGCGTTATTGGTCGCAGCTAGTTGCGTTAGACTGCTCGATTGGCTCCAATTCGTGAGTGACACCACTGAACTAGCACCATTCTTAGTGCTCGTAAGGCCTGTCCTTAGATATATGTCAATGGTTGTGTACCTACATACTAGTCTTTGCAATTCATCGTAAAACAAAGACGAGAAATGACGTAATCATCATAATAGTCCAGCCATAGTAGCCAGTCAGTGAAAATGGGTTAATATCTTAAAGATGTTTTATGACTTTCATGACATTCTCGACGTTACATTTTTGTAATATGGCCATTGGTAAGCATATCACGAATTGCGCTTTATACAGGATGATTCAGGAGACGTGAGCAGGATCAAGCCTACATATTCAGTAAATTTTCAGCAACTGTTTCGTACCAGTATTTGTGAGATTAACGTTAATTTAATTTTTACTGTTAAAAAAAAAGAGTTTTATTTTATTTACGATATTTATGGTCACCCTCTTTGTTTTATCCATAATAAGTGACAAATTGAATGACATCGGAGTGTGGTTACTTTTATAAAATCGTATCTCACTCAAGTGTGACATTTTATTTTCTTCATAATCAAAGTGCTGTCATAACGGATAAAGAGGTTTTATGTTTGTTAATTATGTGTTGTAGGGTATCCATGATTGTAGATAATCAAATTTGCCCTTAACAAAACGTTAAATAACAGATAAAAAGCGTGATTGTTTTACTTAAATATGATGGTGAACGATTCATTAACATTTACTGATTGTGTAGACTTAGTCCAGCTCACGTTTCATGAATCACCCTGTATATTTTTAGCAGGAGATGGAACCGCGCGGCTCAGTAAAAGGTGTATTGGATGTTGGGTAGGGTTGTTTGAGCTTAGAATATTTGATAGAATGGTTTTTACAAACCCTATCTGTTCGAAAACCATGCCGTAACTTACTCGAGCGAAAGGGTAACCAAATCAATAAAATTAATTTTGGGTAAGCGCTCACCATATAAAAAATCCATAATAGGGAAACCCTATCGAGTGTTTATAGAATGCGATCAAGTTATTTTAAACTCTGTCTCCAATACATTGCGCGAAAAAGGGACAGGAAAAGGGTAACACTTAAAAGTACGGCGAGTGGTAAATATTAAAGCTATCTACCTTATTCGACACGGAAACCGCAATATGAGTTGTTCCATATCAATAGGCTAACACAATGATAGAGTAACCATAGGATCTGGGTAGGCGTTTGATAGGGTTACCCTATTTAAAAGATTAATCAAATGAAGGGGTTCTTTTATTTGGTCTAAGATAGGTCATTAGCATTAGGTAATATCAATTTTCGTCTACCTCGCACCTATCTGAGTTCTAGCGGGTTCCACTGATATTAGAATGAAATCGAAATATGCATCGATAAATGATTATAGTTCGGACGATTCCTTCAAAAAACCTAAAAATCTATTCTAAGTTAATATATACCTTCCAGAGACACGCACATCGTCCATATGCCGCCGTTCATAGGAACCAGGAATGTCCCCCCACCCTTCCTGTGTCCTGTGTGCTCGATCTGAAACAAAACAAATGCCTCTTTTAGGTTAAATGGTGCAGGCCATTTTAATGGTGACAAACGGTTTGGAGCACCCGACCCTTATTCTGATATGCTATTTTATGAACGTATAGCGATAGTATAGTTTTCTTGCTACAATGCTGAGAAAGACAAAAATTGTGTCGTGATTGTTGTTTAAAATCATCCTCAGAGACTTTTGACGACTGTGTAGTTAGTTATTTATTTACACCGCTTCTTCGTCATTTATTTACACAGCTTACTAGTGACACACACAGCTTTGATTAGATCGTTATTTATTTACATAATGTTACTTAATCAATTTTATTCACAAATAAGATTACAGTATAATACACCAATGTGCTTATAACTAATGTTATTATATTATTATAAAATTATAAATACAAATAAATACAAATACAATACAAATTATACATATTATTAAACAAATTAAATTAAGTACATATATAATGTTACATATGTCAATAAAGTCAATAAATATTAATGGTAATCAATCAAATTAAATTCAAAAATTCATACAGTATGACTTTAATAATTTGGTAATACGTATGATAAAAAATGTCAATGTGTATGTAAGACTGTTATAATGTGAGAAATAACTGTTATGCCTATTGCCATTCAAAGGAGATAACACTATATCCATTGGATTACTAAGAGCTAACATTAATTACTGGATAAAATATGAACTTAAGGCCAATCGACACAGGACAGAGCGCTGTAAGGCTTCGGATCAACGTAAGTGGTATAAATCACTTGACTGGCCAGAATTCTTCTAGCTGGAAGAACACAGGTGAATGTTTGATCCAGGAAAACCAGTATAACTCATGCCGAACCAAATACGTAAATATAAAAATAATAATAATAATAATTTTATTCAGTAACTATGATTAGGTTTACAGTACCTAGCTGTATATTATCTTTGATGACATTGCATTTTAGCATTTTACTTATATGGTGTAGACGTCAAGTGAAATAAATGTCATATACCTACTCGCACTGAAGAAATAGTGACCATGCTCTACAATGGCCGAGGCTGGATTCGAATACGGCTGGAGCGGGGTGTCCGACACTTCATTTTCTATGACTGCTAATCGTGATCGGTAATCACGTGATGATCGCTATAGAAAACGAAGTGTCGGACGCCATGGCCCAGCTCCGGGCCGGTCTAACATGAGTCAACCTTTATTCTTTATTTGAATATTCGCACATGCGTGAATATGTTAATATTCATTCGTTTTCTGACTTTCATTGTCCCTTGTAAATTATAAATATTCATTATATACATATATACATAGTTTAGTAGTATAGGTATATTGTTTCTAAAGCTGATTTGTTAATACAAGGGACCATGAAAACGGAACTGAAGTTAACGCTCGTGTTGTCATACTTTATTTGTACGGAAGCGCCAGTGTCAAATAAAATTTAGTATATTATAGATAACCACTTATTAAACAAGTAAAACTGTAATAATATATGTAGTCCCAAAACTTAACAGACTATATATACAATGACCGCGCAATGTCTTTTTCATTTATTATGCTCTGAAAGTCATCATCACGTCAGGTCATTGTTGTTCTAAAAAGTGTGTAGAAAGTGATGTTTCTGCACTGGAGCATTTTGCTTTCCAAGGTACGGTCTTTTAATTTTTTTTACGATAAGTAATTGAAAGGACCCTCAAAAATGCTTTAAAAAATTATACTTAGTCATGTTTTTAAAATAATACATGTATTTTGCTTTCCTCGTATTCGAAATGAAAAGTAGAGTATTTAACTCGGGTGAAAGGTATCATTTCATCATCCCTTGGTTAACAATCTACTTACTATACCAATCGTCTAAGATTAGTGGTAGACTATGACATGTAATAATAGTGATAAATATAGGCACCACCACGTGACTGACTCGCGAGAGGGATAAAGAGATTCGTGAAGTGAAATAATTTTTAAGATTATATCACAGACATTACTGGTTTAGGTGCTCGAGACGGAAGCTCGCCAGCGTTAGGTTAGTGATTGGATTAATAGAAACCTGTGGAGAAACACGGTTCGCACGTGTTCGGCTGACTTTATCCGGCAAAATTTCCTGTGCGGTTCCTAGAAACCTTAAAACATTAATTTAAAGGCTGTTATAGCTTAGATTGTACTGACTGATATTTGTATTTCATACGACCTTGCTAACTCCCTGGCATTTTGTTAGTGTTTTAGGAAAAAACATATTCACCTGGAAGAAAGGATTGTATACTTTGTTGATTTTCCCATTTATTTCAATTTCTACATTGGTTCAGGTTCATTTTATTGTCATCTATTTAACTTACATAAACTTTGCTATATCATATTTTCATATAGGTAAATTAGAACCGCGTGTGAAGTTGGTGCTGAATAGGTTTGATTTTAGTTATGCCAGTTAGTAATTTATTGAGGCATAGCTAAACGGGTAAAATCCCTTTTGAATAAAGTTCTGACTTTATTTAGGCAAGACAAGTCTCGTAACTATAAGCGACATGGGTTACGCGTTACGAAGGAAACTTTACACGAAAATTATAGTTTTCGTTAGCCAAGTAACTTCCGTAGAAGTTGGCTGATACATTATTTATATGTTACGAACACGATAAATGACAAATATAGTTTCTAACGAACTTTCATCAACATTCGGAACTAAATAATATGCAGGTTATTTCATTAAAAATATTCATTTTTTTTCTTAGTTTCTTTGGGGTCAAGGACACATAGGTATCTAGTGTATCTACTTATATTTTTACGAACGAACGAACAAATTAAATACAAAAGTTACTGTAACCAAAATATTGTAAATATGCTTACGAGTAATAATGCAATATGACTGACTGACAGGGCAAACGAGATATTTATTTCTAACATGCTTGCTCGGTAGCAGTTCTAGAAGTTAAAATTATTTTTGTTTCCTTTGCAGGACAGGATTGACAAATTAAACAAATCATTATTAGGGCCTATTATTATTTGGAGGGGTTATTTTTTTACCAGTGTTGGCCGAACGTTAATTAGAATTGAAAATATTGAACATTAACCATTACAAATTGGGCCGTAAACTGTAACCGTCTGTTACGGTTTACGGTTCAATTTGTAATGGTTAATTTTCAATATGGTCAATTCTTATTAACTTTCGGCCAACACTGATTATTGGGTCTTTCAACCCGATAAAATGTCTTCAGCACCTACACACATTCTGAAAGACACTCATTTGTAACATTTTTCCGATAGCCTAATGTGAAATCAGCAGCTGCGGAATTTCAGGCTGATGGCTCATTCAGGTCAAGGCCTGACATGTACATTCAATTACGTAAAGAAGCAACCGCCGTGGAGTCACTACTAAGTTTCGACCTATTGTTTAAGGCATACGTAATAATAGGTGGGGCCTTCGGGTAATCGCTGTGCGGAACTGCAGCCCTTTGCACGCGACGATTGCTGGGTGTTTCTTTAATCGAGACATTCTACATTTCTTTGACCACATCTGCGCTTAAAACGCATATATTGAAATTACTTGGCGCTGCTTTTTAGAGCGTGTATATACCTACTCTAATATTTTTACACTACTTGTGACTCCGTGAGCTGTAGACCTCGCTATAAGATCGATAAGCTTGAAACATGTTAAAACAAAAAATACTTACTTCGTTGAGCCATTTTAACAGCGTAATTACAATGGTCTTAAGTGCCATAAACCATATTGCCTTTAAGTCCTTTATAAATAATATTTAAAAAAAATCTTTTATTTCAGACAGAGTCCATAAACATCTTACAATTAAAACTACAAATGAAATAAAATAAATAAAATTATGCCAATTTCCACCATTTTGAACATTTTCCAAAAGATGAACCGACCGAAAAATTATATGTAGCTACTGAACCTGCTTACAAAATTTCATGAGATTCAGTTGAGAATTGCGAGGAAAACATTTAGACATACGAAAGCAAATTGCCCGAGTCAAAACGTAGACCTTCGCCTTCGCTAACGCTTCAGTCAATTATAGTTTAGGTATATCGTTCCTACCCCTCACACCTTCATAAAGTACTTGACAGTCGATTCCAAACATTTATAATCATAAGAGTAATTTAAAGCGCAAATGTAGAAAGTTATAAAAATCCTATGACGTCGACTGAACCAAAGTATAATTGGGTATGGGTACTGGGTATATAATTTTTGTGCAAACTTTTCCATCAAGCGCGCAGACTCCGCTGTTTCAACCATTACTCTTCGTGATCGGCCATTAGGACGGTAAGATCCAGCAACGAGAACTTTGCAAAGAGGGTATTTCGTAGCATTTTTATGAACATAATTCCTGAAATTTCTTGGCTGTTCTGAGTCCGATATCATTTTATATTTAGGTATCAGAAATTCAATGCTGTTAAAATGAAAGCCGAGCAATTTATTTCGATTGCTTGCATTTAGCGATACTAAATCCAATTAAAATTCAACATGATCAATGCGACGTGCATTGGAATGGAAATGAGGTATTTATTGATCGCGGAACAATTTCCAATCTCGATACATCGTTAATCTACATGCTTGCGAGGACAGCGACTATCTAAAATCCTATATTCTTGCAAGCTTTAATCGGCTTTTGATATTGTAACTATAGGTACAGATTTTTTCGTGCTTGTCTGCGTTATCTGTAAGTAATCAAATAATATGGATTTAAGAATACAATGCCTGGTAGGTAATCCAATTGAATATTAATTAAATTTGAGGTTGATTGACTGGTGCTTTGTTCCTTACATTTGTTCACCCAAGTATAATATATAGAAACCCTTTCATGGTAATCATGGTTACAAAATAATGTCTCTAATAAAGTTTTCCCAAAGCTCTGCCACGTCTTCACATCTATATGGGCACATGAAAAGGTTAAGCACACATTAACCCCGGTCGGACATTCTGAATATTTTATACGTGCAATCAAATATCAATTTCTAGCGAGTAAATAGAAACGGGGTTTTTACTTCAAGCCTTTGATTTTTGTCAATCAATCAATCAACGACGTGTCACTCCGAAAGTTTCAATATAGGATATGCGGGATATAGGATAAGCGGGGTTCAGCTTGGAATCCGCCTGATACATGTGTCTATCGCTGGGGATACTAAATACAAAGGTTTCGACATGTAGGTAAGTCCAGATGGTTTAGGTATACCTACTGCATAATATCTGTAGTGAGACTGCAGTCAACATCAAAAGTAGCGGATCAAACAAGGTTTCAAAAGTATCTACCATTCTGTAACAGCTTAACAACAGTTGACGGTTCTGACTGTAAAAGATATACTTTTGAAGGTGAATTTTAGAGATTTATCTATATTTGGAAAAGTTATGCGGGATATCAGATACTTTTGGCGCGTTGTTTCATCCGCTACTAATGATACTGACAGTACCTACTGAAAACGTGTGAAATAAAAGAAATATTTTAATTGCATCTCCAATTTTTTTTCATAGCCGTAATAAACACTAAAAGTTTTCATTATAGTACTGTTTCATTATAGTAGTAGTATAGTACTGTTTTATGAACAAAAAATACAATTAAAATGGTATTCCCTTAGAAATAAACGAAACGTGTTATTATCCGGGTATAACAGGAAAGGGGATGGCCGCCTCTCCATACAATCGTAGTCCCCATTTTCCTCTCTGGATATTGACATCATGGAAAATATGATTATTTAATTTGATGTATATTAACCATATCTAAGCTCCTACGTTTGACTTTTTTAGATTTTTTTATTATTGTAAAGAATACGAGCGGAAAACCGATTTTTTAATGCTCCTACCTAACTTTTATAAGTTTTATAATAATGAACAATTCAATAGTGTCGAGGAAAATGAGGAATATGTTTGTATGAAAAGGCGATTCTTTTTATTTTTATACCACGACGGTGGTAAACAAACATACGGCCCGCCTGATGGTAAGCAGTCACCGTAGCCTATGGACGCCTGCAACACCAGAGGTATTACATGCGAGTTGCCGACCCTTTAAAAACCTGTACACTCCTTTTTTGAAGAACCTGCTTTTTCTGCTCGGGTCCTCCACTTTCGTCTTTATGTCTGGGTTTATATTACTCTGTATCTTTAGAAATTTAAATAAAAGCAAACAAAATCTACCCTCAAATGTTTCCTTAAACCAGTTGAGGGTAGATAAAAAGTTAAAAACATTACATGATCAAATAATGTAGGTTAAAGTCAGGTCGTTCAGTGACAGAACCAGGCGGTTTTGTATTTGGTTGGTTTACTAATAAGTATAACTACTCGAAAATGTACAAATTGTTTGTTTACTTTTATTTAAATACGTAAAGATACAGAGTATAGCAGAGGACAGTGTCTCATGAATCATCATAAGTAAACATTTTAAATCCACAAAGTGTGCATGCTGTCGTCATAGCAGCAAGCTAATAGAAATAAAATACATAACATTCCTATTCTATTCGCCAACAAATAAGAACATGACAACCAACCCATTTTATTAACCCCAATTCCAAACTTAAAGCCTGCTCTCTGCCTGCTACATTAATATTCCGACAGGCAAGTCTAATTTCACGAAGTATTCGCAAAGTTAGACAGTTCGATCCTCGGGTACACGTAGGCCTATCTAAATTAGTGCACGAATATTAACCCTTTACCAGGCCCCGAAGAACCAGCGTGTCTTAATACGTACTTTATATGCTGTTGCAACCGTATTGAACGCCTTGTAAAAAATGTATTTATGAACGTCGGAGATCTTCCTTTAAACCAGAAATAAAAATGTGGGTTAAGGTTATCCCATCGCCTGTCTAAGTAATGAACTGTCATACTAGATTTTGTCTTATTATATTCTTGATCAGGCCAAGGGATATATTCCACCCACATCTTATATCGGTTATAATAGTCAAGGTTTAACTCCAAATCTCCTACGAAACATTATATCAATCACTGAAAAAAAATCACTTACTTACGTGAGTTTTTATGACATGACAAGACAATTTACCGGGCCATGGGAAATATAGCTCCCACACAGTTAAACTCTAATAAGGCCATGGGATAATGTCAACCCACATCCTAATTCTGGTCATACACAATAATGCATGAATATTTAGCAATGTTTCCGATTACATTAGCTTTCAACACTCAAAATCTACAAAATATCAAAAAATTGTTCGACCTATGTACTTCTGTTTCATAGAAATTATGAAAAGTGTTCGAATTTCTCCGTAGTTTACTGAAATTAGCGTTCAAGTGAATTTAAACGGCTGCCAAAGATATATTACGCAATTTAGAAGCGTGTTGTGAATGAAGATCATAAAATAATATTTTCAGGGATTGACAAAATATTTTGTAGGTGGTTTGGAGTTAAAACCTGACTACGGTAACCGATATAAGATGTGGGTGAAATATATCCCTTGGCCTGGTAAAGGGTTAAAGGTCAAGGAAACCGGTTTCAATTAAAATTAGTCTGTTGTTTAAAGTACCGGAATACTTCGGAGTTCGATGTTAAATTTATTGTTTGGAATAGTTTACATCAAACGGGTTACTAAATAACACTAAATACTAAAGTTGTATCTAGCTAATGTATTACTGGGTAAACTGTCTTGTGTTGATGTCTTTGTTTTATAGCGTTTACAAGTGAATATGTAATTGTATTTTCTTCTGCGGCCCGATTCGACGAATGAAATACGATAACGATAAGTTCTACTTTAGATAAGTTGTCATTTAGGTATCGTTTGTATGTCGTATAATTGTTAGAAGCAGCTCGATTCGGGCAACCAATGTCACTTTGACGTTAGAGATGACGTTAGATAGATAGTAGATAGATCTTATTGGTACGGAAGATGGAGATAAGGAACGAAATTTCCATATACCAAAAGTGTCATCAAAAAACATTAAATAGGTGGCGCTACAATACCTAGAGTACTTGAACAAAAAAATCAAGTCATAGACAGCGCAATTCACTCCGTCAATAACGCCTAGGTTCTTAGCTACTCTAGCGCTACTCTGGAGAGATTTGGAACTATTATTTATAGCTGACAGCTGGACACTTTTGCAACAGTTCTACCATAAGAGATGCCACTCCTCTTAATTTCACACTCCATACTTATTGGGATCACAGTGAAATCGAAATAAACGTCAAGTTTGACATGTCGTTTAGGTATCGATCTTTTAAAGATCTTAAACGTGTCTTAAACATTCTTCGAATCGGGCCGTTACTCTACACAAGTTATTGTTACAGTTTTTTGTAACAAATGAAATAAGAGAATTGTCATCGTTTGATATCTAATGTATTGTTTCTCTTTATTGGTTATAAGCATAAGATATGCTATACGTTCCGTGTTTACCTTAATAAAACTCTCAAGTAAATAAGAAAGGAAAGGAACATAACTTTAAAGTGAATTGCTTACGCCCCGTCCCTTGCAAATGGGGCTTACCAAAAACCCTGAGTTTTACAAAGAAAGCAAAATAGCGCACAAGCGGATTTCATTCCACATTTCCCAGGAATGTATACACGAGTATTCCATTGTCCCGGGCAAGTAGGCAAACACTAAGAGCTGATGCGTTATTCTAATCACTCCAATAATCAATTCAGGAGATTTAAGCTAACCAGTAAGTGTGATCTTCAAACTCTGGTCCAACTCTAAGCAATCGGAGGTCACACATGATTTGGTTTTGTAGCGACGCGTTTCGTAAGCTGTAGAAATTACAGCAATGTATATATCGTTAGCCGTAATTTCAAGCAGCAAACTCTGGACGTTTAGATTGTAGTGTACGAGTATCTTAGCGGAATTGTTTTTAAAAGGCCATTTTCTCTATATGTATAAAGCAATTTTCCTTTGATCAAAAAATTTGGTACTTATAGCTTTTTTTTAATAAATAGCAAAACCGATCTTTAATTTTCACAACCACATGCTGTTACGCATTCGAGTGGAGAAACTTCTATTGCCATGGGTGAAAATTTCCACGTGATGTTGTGATATTTGCCCAACGTTGCAATTACCACGAGCATTGAGCATACGTGAAATTATCTCCTCTTCTACCTACCATCATCTCGTAAAAAAAACTTACCCCCTTATTCAAAAACGTGTACTAAAGTTACGATGCCGCTAATAATCGTTTGTCCCTTTCCGACGTATTGGTATGATGGAAAGGGACAAACGATTATTAGCGGCATCGTAACTTTAGTACATGTTTATGAATAAGGGGGTTAGTGTTTACGGAGCAACCTAAACCCAAACATGCGCAGACACTCAGTAATGTCCTTCAGTCCTGCTACAAGTCCGAACAAGGTCTAGTATCCCCTTTAGGTGGGAAGGTCAGGTGGCAATAACAGACGCTTTGATAAATCAAATGGAGTCTGCCATTGCCATCTAACCTAAAGGGTTGTTCGGATTAGTCCGGTATCCTCAGAATGTTGTCGTAAGAAGAGCTACGAGTATTAGTTAATTAATATCGGTGAAAGCCATATGTACCTACATCGTTTTAGTCTCAATGTCATTTACGTAACAGTGGCAGGATTGAAGGACATTATACAACAATTTGAAGGTCGTTCTATACAACCAGCAAAAACATTGCCATCCTACGCAAAAACCACAATAGCTCGCGTGCAAAACATTTCCAAGGTGACTCAAAATAAACTCCATTATACACAGAATATTCCCATTACGATAAAATTACTCTAATTTCCATAGTTTAAGTACTTATATCAGTTAAACAAAATGGAAGTGATTAAAACATTAAATTTTTTTTTATCTTGCTGTTTGGTATTCAACAGAATGCTTCGTGGTTGCACTAAGTACTGTAGCTCAGGACCTCTTCGTCCACAATCTTATTTCTTCACCTTCTTAACTTGTCATGATTGTCATGTCATATTATCCACTGTTCTGATTTGTCAACATTCCTATATCGTTACTTTCCTATCTTGTCCACATTCTTATATGGTCTACAGTGCCAACTCGTCCACCAACCTATATAGTCCACAGTGCTGGTATTGGTGGAGGTCAAAATGACAGGCCAATAAAACTTGTCAGTTGGAGAAAAGTAATGTAAAAGTAAATGAAAATGCTGATATTTCTTATATAGAGGGATAATGGATGATACAATAATGTTGAGGAGCTGGCACTGTGGTCAAAATAGGAATCGTCTATATTCCTATTTTTTTATCTGGGACTGCAGTCAAAATAGTAATGTGGACGAGTTAGGAAGGTGACGATTTAGGTTTAGGAATTGTATACTGACGTTCGTTTACATGGCATTGTAAGCGATTTGAAAAGGTGACTAATTAGGATTGTGGACGAAGCGGTCCTGAGCCACTACTTTGAATAAACTTTAAAGTAAAACAACTCAACAAATGCCTTTTAAAATTAACTATCGTGATTTAAAATTAAATAGGTATCTCAGTCTGATTCATACGTGCTCCTTTTACAAATGCGCAGAGCTAAGAAAATAAATAAAACCTGTGAAAACTTCGGTCTTTAACACACAGGCCGATTCGAACGTACCAACACTGACATCTGCATGCCACCTAAATGATGTCATTCAGTTATCGTGATTTGCGCTCATACTTGTCCGTACATGTATTGGTGCGGACGAGACGCACGATAACTAAATTCAGATAACATTCTGATGTCAGTATACGTTCGATCTGCCCTGATAGTCTGTGACCCGTTAGGCGTCGGGTTCGTAGGCTCTTTTCGCTACAAAGCGGAAAATAACGTCATCGGCTACATGCCTAGCGTGTAGCTCGCGGTGTCAGTGAATACAATAATGCCGATAAGAAGTACTTTAATTGGAAAAATACTCGTTCTACAGCTATGAAAATTGGAAAGGCGAAATTAAGTCAATTTGATTGTAAAAAGGTTCCTACTGTCGACAAGTAGGTCATCGACAGTAAGGAAACGTCGTTAAAAGCATAACGTATATTGAGCTTCTACGGACCTTCCGCATATTCAATGAAACAAGAAATTAAACAAAAAATACACTTGTCCGGGATTTTTAAAACCAAAACTAGGATAAAATGTCCGATTCCAACGTTCAAAAAATGCTAGTAGCAAAATAACTTACTAGATGAAAAAGAATAATAAAATCAGCCGAGAAACTCTATCTTCAAGTTTCTAGGCTACGATACAAAGGGATACACGAATAAAGTATAGACAGAGAGTAGACGGGAAAGTTCTCAAACTTTCAACGTGAGTAGGGAATGAAGTATGTTTGTATAAGAGACCGGTCAGTTATAGAGACGTTGCGTTTCACATCAATAGAGCACTTCCCTATATTTTGTATTACTTATGACGACAATCAACGCCAATTACACTAATGTAAACCATTTTTATGTGCAAATAAATGATTATGAATTGTGAATGAAAGCGTAGATTGAAGGTAATATTTAATTTGTATGAAAAGTAGGAAGTCAAAAGAATTCATAATTTTCAAAAATCGCTGAAGAAATGTTGGTAAGTGTGAGGAGTACAGCCTACAGTTAAATTTATTGCTCGGGTGACAGGCCACACCCGGTATATAGTATATACTAATATACCCTTAATGTTGAGATTTAGGGACTCCTGCAAGCGGGCTTTGGCATCGGTACCGGCGACTGGGAAGAACGTGCTGCATTGAGACCCGAGTGGCGTAGAGACCTATGCGTGGGAGTGAAGAAGCCTCGTTAGACCGGAGAACTATACGGAATATAATTATATATACAGATACATTATTTGAAGTGGAATTACTTATGACCGATGAAGCTGATGATGGAGACAGGAGGTAGCCATAGGAACTCTGTGATAAAAAAACGCAACCTAATTGTGTTTGGGGTTTTTAGAATTGTCTCGATGAGTATTAGTTGCATGTGGAAAAAAGTACAGTCAGCGATAAAAGCTTGTACCAAAAATGAAATTCTTCTTCATCGCGTTATCCCGGCATTTCTGCCACGGCTCATGGGAGGCTGGGGTCGTTGGTAACTAATACCAAGAATATAGGCGTAGGCACTAGTTTTTACGAAAGCGACTGCCATCTGACCTTCCAACCCAGAGGATAAACTAAGCCTTATTGGGATGAGTCAGGTTTCCTCACGAATCTCACGATGTTTTCCTTCACCGAAAGGTGACTGGTACATATCAAATGATATTTCGTATTTTTTCCGTTGCATCAGTTTGAACTTGCGACCTCCGGATTGAAAGTCGCACGCTATAACCGCTAAGTCACCAGCGCCTTTACTAACCTATCCATAGATACTCTTAATCGATTGTATTTCGGATTCTCTTTGTTACGATTACAATATCGTGCGGCATGGTTAAACCACCCTTTAAAGAGCAACGGTTGCATGCATAATTTAGATGACAAGGAATGGCTGCAACTGTAATAGCCATTAGATATTTAAGCGGGGTTTACTGTCTAATGCATTGGCATATTTCTAAGGACGGGCCTTACGGGCAATAAGAATAAGGCCAGTACAGCAGTGTCCCGCAAACGGATTCGAACCACAACGCGATTGGTTGTCTGGTTGATGAGTTCGCATCACGCGCGGGATTACTGGCAACTAGTTGCGTTAGACTGCACGATTGGCTCGAATTCGTGGGTGACACCACTGAACTAGCACCATTCTTAGTGCCCGTAAAGCCCGTCCTTAGATATATGTCAATAGCCTAATGCCTACTTTATGCATGCACGTCTATTTTCGAATGCCATTGAAAGTTTTACATTCCATCCTATTAGGCGCCATTCATTTATTACGTACGACGATTTTTGCCGGTTTTTGACCAACTCTCACTATATAAGAAAAAATAAGAATAGGTCGCCCCCCTCCCCCCTATATTACGTAAGAATCTAAAGGAAAAAATGAGTACAAGTTTGGTATGTTTTAAAGTTTATTTTTGACAAAGATACTTTTTTTGGATTGTTTATTTGTTCCTACAAAGGTACTGAAGCCCGTCTACGCTAACTCTGCACCGTGTTTAATAGCATAAGAGTGTGGAAGTATCGTTTTAAACGTCCTAATTTCATAGAAATTTTCACATCGTTATGATAAAATAAGACATGTTGTACCCTTCTCCAACCCTAAATCGTCTTACGTATTAAATGTATGGCCAAACATAAAGTGCCGATGAGGCCATAAATCACTAAGACGAACCTCTCGCTCATACTCGCTGAAGCGAGCGATAGACAACATGTGCCGTCCGATTTTAGTTTTTTTAAAGTACGATTAGTAGAATAAGAAATGCTAAAACACGAGTGTATGATTTGTGCTTCAGCGATTTTATCGTCCATTCTCCAGAACATTGCAGTATTGAATGGCTATTTTATACATATGCCACCCCACATACTCGTAAAACTGTAATAGTCATGGAAAATCAGTTTGAATATTGAATTTATGGCGTGAGAATCCGATAAGTGTTGTAACGGCTGTTTTGCGTGGTAATGCAACGTGAATGTACTCCCATGCTATGAAGATACCTGAGGGTCTGACCAAGGTGACAATCGTACATCAACAATAGAAAAAAAAATGGGGATGAGAGATGATAAATTACGTGACATTATTTAAGTTTTGTTTAGCGTTTTCTATGACTATTTCTATACATTATTTAAGTTTTGACTAGCGTTTTCTCTTGTCATCTTGGCTAGGCCCCCTGTAAAGTCATATTTAGCATAGGTTGGAATTCATTTTAGCGACTTTCTCGTCCAGTAGCCACTGTACTGGAGTGCTGGACGCGTTGGTTAGCGCGGCGAGCGCGGCTCGTTCTAAATTTCTAATAAGCCACGGCTCGTTATGTGATGTCTAGTCTAGTATAAGTTCTTACTTTAGCGACTTTCTCGTCCAGTAGCCACTGCAGCGTAGTGCTGGACGCGTTGGCTAGCGCCGCTAGCGCGGCTCGCTCCCACACCACGTGCTCCCAGTGGTCTGTCATGATGGACGCGCATAGCATTGCCGTTGAGCAACTGGAACAAAAGAAGATCGTAAGATAGCTTAGATAGCCAATCAACGTTTGCTGCAGAGATAGTTGACCTCTCCTGCATAGAATTTGTATGAAGATATCAACAATCTCTATAGCTGTGCGCTGGCCATGCTTTCAGACACAACTGAATATGTAAGACAAATTGCTGTAATAAATATAGCTCTGCTTGGGCAAGGCTAGCGCTTATCTAGGAGTGGGATATAAAAAAATCATTCCTCACGAAATTACACCTTAGTTAGCATTATATATGGGCAGTAATACTAAAGGATGTACATAGTTGTATAAATCAATAGTTAAAATAATTTCAACAACAAAAATAAATATTGTTAACTGTTCTTCGGTCAGTTTTGCTCAACCTCGAGTATATGGATTTGTCACATAAAGTCCGTTTATCAAGCTGTTTCACCCCACAATACACACTCACGTCGCATAGCTAAACAAACAGGAGCTCATAAATCTGCGGTCACGGTCGGTCATTGAAGGCCACATAAGTAAAGGGCGTCGAACCAGGCTTACTGTGCACTGACTTAGCAACCTTAGTTAAATTTTCTTCGTTTAAGAGAGTAAAATAAAAATCGGCCAAGAACAAGTCGGGCCATGCTCAGTGTTGTGTTCCGTACAGCCAAACGAGGGTTATTAATTAGTAAGTATAATGTATGTCTTGTAGGTACGTCTTGTTACTAAGAAGAGATGATATTTGCAATCACTCAAAAACGGCTAGACCAATCGTGTTCGGCATAGTTTTCATTGAAAGTATTTAGTAAGTTTTTATTATACGATTTTTTCATTTTTTATGGACCCGTTGTTGAAAAGTTAAAGGGGCGGGGCACTTTTTTTTCGGAGCTATTATTTCCTAACATATAAACTTCATAAAAAATTGTTTTGGAGACCCTTATTCGTTTTAAAAAACCCATGAAAAATTCAAAAAATATCATTTTGTATAGGAGGTACCCGAAAAACTGTTTTTTGAAAATTTTATTTTACCGTTCTGTCGCCATGCATGATTTATTAATTATTATGTACATGTATCCATGGCAAATTGCAGCTTTCTAGCACTAACGATTACGGAGCAAAGCCGCGGACGGACGGACACATGGACATGGCGAAACTATAAGAGTTTCTAGGTGACGACGAAACCCTAAAAACTTAGAATTCTCTACGTACTATAATCTATACAGGTTATAATATACCTACAGACCCGGGATTTAATGCCTGTTAGGCGTTAGGCATAGCATCTATCGAACTGTCATAGCCTAGGTATAATAGCTTTGGTTTCATTGTACCTAAATATCATAATGCCATTTTAGTTATATCTCCTTCATAACAATTAACAACTTAATCCCAAAGTGCCTAAATATCAAATTGTTTCCTTAAAATGGTCAAATGTTATAATGACTTATTCATATCCGCATTGGGCTAGCGTGGGGACTATAGCCCGAGCCATCTCGCACATGAGAGGAGGCCTGTGCCCAGCAGGGGACGTATATAGGCTGAATTATTATTATTATTATTCATATCGTCCAAGTTTCAAAATACCTATTTAGGTATTTACCTATTTAGGTTTTTGACATTTGTCAAAAAGTATGTTTCATCTAATACCGAATTTCCGATGGACTTCTTTTTATATACCTTTACTGGTTGACGTAACTGGTGACCGAAGAGCTGGCGGCTTCCTCGCACAACGTATCAGTATTGCGATACAACGAGGCAATGCCGCCAGCATCCTTGGTACAATGCCTCAAGGGCGTATTGTAGGTATAAGTAAGCTAGTTATAGTAATCATCTGTATACATATATATATATATATATATATATATATATATTATGTATTTTGTTATTGTAAATAAATACTAGCATATACTAAGTTTAATTATGTCTTATGTGCATTTTTATAACCTTTGTCGTATTTATAATATTTTTTAACAACCTGTCGATGCCGGAGCTAAAGACGGATTATATTGGATAAAATAGCACTCATTCATTTAGGTAAGTTGACATTTAGGTATTTATGAAACCACGTCAATTTGAAGTTTAGGCATTTTGGGAATGTAGGAATTTAAGAAAAAAAGAAGGCATTCTGAGATTCAGGCATTTGAAATCTAGGAATTTTGGTAAACGGGTAAAATGAAACCAAAGCACGTGTAATAGTAGTACTGCTCTGTATAAGTGTATACCATGTTAATTGCGAGCCAATATTTATTTCCAAGGGAGTGCCTACCTTCAATCGCTTTCTGATAGCTATACATTAATCATACGGCCCGATTTGAAGAATGAGATACGATAACGATAAGTTCTGGTTTAGATAAGTTCTCATTTAGATATCGTTTGTATATCGTATAATTGATAGAAGCAGCTCAATTCGTGCAAGCAATGTCACTTTGACGTGAGAAATATAGTAGATAGATCTTAATGGGATCACAGCGGAATCGAAATAAACGTCAAATTTGACATGTCGTTTAACTAAAAGATCGATAACTATCGATCTTTTAAAGATCTTAAACGTGTCTTAATCATTCTTCGAAAAGGGCCGATAATACACTCGTGTCCACCATAATCGGTCGTGCACTCGTGCATACTTCCAAAATCATTCAAAACTTTTTTCCATAGGTATAACCGTATAGGGCCCACACGAGAAATCGCAAATTATTTTTCCATTTGTTCATTTTGAATCTTATTTCAATTACGATAGAAGTTGTAATTCAATAACGGGTCAAATTGACCGGACCTTTTTTTGCAGGTAGTGGCACGCACGCTTTTAGTTAACATAGACAAAGGATTAGCCGCTCGGGGCCAGCTACAAATCTAACGACTATATGTGGGTACATGGCGTCTACTCCTCGCTATTATTAGCAAGGTGGATTTTGACAATGTGAGGTGTTGACTTTTGACCAAACGTGAGAAAAATATGTTCAGTTAATAGGTACTTTGAAAATAACCTAGAAACAGTTGCTGTTTTATTACTACCATACAAACTTGTCGTCGACACGCAGTGTTTCTCGCACGATTTCTCGCACGAACATACATTCAAAACATTGTAACTGTCTATTAATGTATTGTAGGTTCATGTCATGTATTTGTATAAACATCTAAACTCGAAGTGTTATCTAGGCATTATGAATATCGCGATGCTATCTGTCTGTATGATGACGGCGTTTATGTTTTGAATATTTGATGCCTTACTTTATAATAACGCTTTTATCGATGGAAGTGTCAACAGCTGGGGAAATTAGATTTTTATATTCATACTTTGTTTACGGTTTTATACTGGGTATTACTTATCTAAATGAAAATATACTGGTATCTACTGGTATCCAAAAGATATATACACCGTGTTTGTTTTGATTAATTAATTTCAAGGGTGCATTCCTGAGCTTAAATTAAATTACTTTCTCAAAGACTCCATTTCGGAGATAATGAATAATTTATTTTTATCCTATAAGGCCCTTAGGAGCGTTTGCACTTGCCTTAGGGCATGTTTACATATTGATTAGTGTTTAGTACGAGTGTCTACATTTTCTACTAAACATAAATACTATCTCGGACGATTGATGTTCGAAATGACATTGATATGTCACAGTTTTCAATAGTTTGGTTTAATTAAATGTGATACCCATGTTACAACAACGCTTATTTAATTATTATTATTAAAAAATATGTATATAACTATGCCATTTAGTTTCCTTAAACGTACTCATCCATAACCTGGAGTTAACGGAATTCAATAAGAACACGGTATATATATATAGGTAAAGAGTGACGGGAAATGTAACAGTTGGTAAATACGTAGTTACCCAAATAGGTTTAAATTTAAACTACACCATGTGACACCATGGTTCCATTTTTATCACTTGTCACTATGCTCGTCACTTTCGCACTTACAATAGTCGGCTCTTTATCATTTTTCACCATGCCTCTCACATTCTAACAAGTATGTAAGTGCGAAAGTGACGAGCATACTGACAAGTGATAAAAATGGAACCATGCTGCCACCGCTGTATATGTATAATTAGTATTAGGTTCGGTACCGGTCGGTGTTCGGTATCAATGAGAAAATGATACTATCTAAGTATGTATATTGCATTAAATTCATACAAAATGTAACAAAAATAGTGGGGATCCGTTTAAGGGCATATTCGATATCAATCGTGTTCTGATGAGGAAAAAGTACTTAGTAGAAAAAAATTGTTGACCCGAAAATTTTTTTGGCCTTTGTTGAGGATTGGCCGACTTAGACGCACTGCCTCATAGAAAAAAAAATTGTTTTCGCTTTAAAAAAATTTCTTCTGCTTTTGCCTATTCAGAACACGACATTGTTGTTACATCCTGTAGATTATCTAGTTAAAAAACATATATATACCTGATCTACCCACCTATTTTTTGGATCAATAATTTATCTAGAGAAAGGCAGATAAAGATTTTTCTATTATTAAAATAATAGCTACATTTGAATAGCGCACGTAAATAGTAGCTGTCATAGACATATATATTACTTCGTAGTTTATATCTACGGCAGCTGTAAATACCTGAGAACCGAAGTTACCCGAGTCCATTCCAATTTTTTTACAACAATTAATGTAAACCGTTGTTGTGAATAAAAACAATACCTTTATTAAAAAGAAACATTATAGGTACTGACTTACATACCACACACCTACGGAAAGGTCTGGGACACGTTTGTATGAGCATGGAACTATTTAATTGTTTGTAGATGTCAGCATATGCAGATTTCTTATCTAGAAATAGGTTAGGTAGGTAATAGGGATCTTACAGATAAAGTGATATTTTCTAAAGCAGAAACCGTCCGCATACCTACATTTCGTACATTAGATAAGTTATTAGGTAGGTAGGTGGCGTGACGTGATATTTTACCACAGTCGTTTTATCTTAGCAACATCTATTTATCAGCGACGTTGTCCTGAGCTGTTATTTCACCCTAATGTCGCCTCATAGAACCAGCATAAGCGAGATATCTAAGTCCGTAAAAACGACGTGTTTTCGGGGATCAAATTATACTGGAAAAACTAAGTCCTATGCGCACTTGCGTTCAGTTCAGTTCAGAGGTTGTCCAATTAAGTTAGTAAGTCACGTCAAAGGGGGCCAGGGATGTGATGTGCTTGGCCGTTATTTACAAGAGAAAGCCTCAAGTATCCAGTGTAAGCGAGATCTCCAATTACCTAGTATGAATGCTACGGATCTCGAGGTCCAGTTTATCAATGATTTCATAAAGACAAAGTTTTGGGAACGTAGGTTGTGACGCATTATGTCACGAGCATCAAGACACGATATTGAGAGCTTGTTGGATTAAACCAATTTCGACGTGATTTCCAGTAAATTGCAACCTCTCGTTGGTAAGGGCATTTATAAGTATGTATTGGTGTGTGCATCACAAACATATTTGTTCCTGAGTTACGGATTTTTTCTATGTCCCTATATCAGTATTTATATCTGAGGCTCTGATGAAAAAGGATACAAGACTTTTACCCGTTTTCACTAGTGCCACAGATATAAACCTACCTATTATATGTATTATATTTCATATTTCCCACAACACACACCTTATTGAGTTTACTGTGGGACTAGGTAGCTTTGTCTAATATTATCCTCCTAATATTACATGTTGTGATGGCTTTTGGATGCGAGGGACGTTTGCACTTTTTCGACGGAGTGAGTTGCTCCTGGGGGCCAAGCCAAGTAAGAAATTAACAATCGTATACGGAAAACGCCTATTGAAAATGAAATAACAGAACTTTAAGAGCAATTCCTAGCTGAGCAACTTTTCAAATCTCGAATTTTTGAAGCTATGTTTCTGTCGCGCTGCGGTGGGCGGGAGCCGGAGCTATCTAAGTGTGAGTGCGCGCACACAGACGCGAGAGTCGTGCGCTCGCTCATTGCGCGCCGTTCCGTCGACATCGCCCGCGAGCCAGACGTAATTTATTCTGCGCTGCCCGACGCAAGTTGTTTTTGTTGTTACCACGTAATATTGTTTTTCATTTTTATATTATACTGTATCTATTACACCCTAATACCAAACACTCTATCACCTGTACTAAATGTATTTTACACCTATGATGACGAAATAATAAATGATTGATTGATTGATTGATATTAATTACCATATAGGTAAAAACTGCAAAAAATAATGATGTCTCAGCTTCGGTTGTCGTTGTACAGTCAAGTGCAAAAATGGGTGCCGTTCAATTTTAATACAAACTTTTAAGATAATTTCATTTAACTACTATTGAAACTCATAATAAACATTATGTATAAAAACAAAACATATAAAGTTATTAGTCATACTAATTTAATGACAGAATGCTCTATCATTATAAAAACATTCTTCATAACAATCCTTAGGAATAATTTTACTTGTTATAACATACATTTCGTATAATAATTAAAATATAGTACTAAATTTTAACGAATGGTGACATAGTGTTCTATGATAAATATACTTGGTGTCAATCAAACTATTAAATTATACAACAATCTACCTATTCAACTTTAAAGCTGGTCGCCGTTAGGTACGACGACGAGCGAAGCGAGGAGGAGTGTTAGGTAGAACTGTGACCATATGGGCAGAACCATATGTCTCGGAAATTGTATTTTTGCTTGTTCATTTTCACTAGGCGTTTATATGAAGTTTATCTGAATCCCTTAGGAACCACACAGGTTCCAACTCACACTGGCCGCTGCTTTGCGGTAAAATGACATATGTCAACAGACGTAAAGTACGGACGTAGGTAAGTTTGACGCTTAGAAAAATCGATTATGTTCCATGCAAATATAATGTTTAAGTTTTTTTATTAATTAGTAATTCAGTGTTGTTAAACTTTCAGCAAACTCAATCAAATAAAGTTTATGAACGATTTGCCGTGGTTTGATTGTGAAACCACACCTACAATATTATGCTGTTGCTTTTCATGAATAAAAAACGTTCTGAGTATAAAATAGTATACAAAGTGAACATTATACTGGTTGCCTGTTATGCAAATACATTACTATGCTACTAAACTATAATTACTTTCGAAATTATGCAATTCGTTTTTATTGTATTTGTTTTTATACCAAATCATAATTTCTGCATTTCAAAATTATGCAATTCAAATTATGCAAAATGAAATTTCGCAAATTGTTATTATTAAAAACATTACACACCCTGCAAAAATATGTATCGAAAGAATCGTCTCATAAATATGGTACTACGCTCTTATTACACTGGAATAAGATGCTTTGGGACATATTTTTGAGTAAGATGTGTACACCCATATTTTTACACTTGACTGTACCTATCCGTATCAGTAAGTTGGGAGTGATCATGGTGTGTTGTGAAATTTTGTAAGTAGGTATAAATATACCTATGGTTAAACTACAATCTATTTAACTTGTAGTACGATGGGGCTAAACTAGGGCCGCCTTATTGAAGAACGTATCGCAATGACAATCTGGCTAAAGTATGTTGGGATAATGCCGGACAATTTTGGGACCAATTGAGAGAACTCGTGAAAAAATGTTTTTTCGAGATCTCAACACGTGACAGATTCTTGAAGTACGTAGCGAATCGTTAAATTATAACCGTAGATTCGGCCTGAATTTTGGTAATCTTCAATATAGAACGGTTTTAGTTTTGTACCTGTGTAAAGATGAGACATACTTTTTTTTAGGGTAACGAGTGTTTTGCCATCAAGGGAGAACATTGGATGGTGAAAAAAAGTTGCTTCTAATGGAAAGAGAATAAGGTATCACAAAGATATAGGTCCAGTGTCTACCCTTTTGTATCCGATCTTAACCCTGATACAAAAATTGGTAAAATTGTGGCTCTCAAACTTTGATACCTATGTCATAAGGCAATTTGATAAGTAAACAATGTGCTAAGAAACCTCTTATTGTAAGGTTTACCCGAAGTAATAAAAAAGAACCACTAAAATAATAGATACGTTGCGAAGTTTTGACAATTTAAGATTTCGTGAACCTGTACAGGTTTAGGGAAAGTGTAAATGTATTGTTTATTGAATGGAATGTACTGGAAGATATTAAGTACTTAAGTAGGAGGGACAAAAATCAAAATAAAAAATAATCGTGCCCAGTCATTTTTAATGAAGGTCGCCAAAAAAATAAGAATCAAACTTAGAAATCAAAAAGACTAAGTAGTTCTTTAAAAAGGTCAAGGTCACTGAGAGCCCATCCTGAAGTATGGAAAATAATTAAAATTGCGATTTTGTTGGTTTAATTTTGCAATATATAGTTGATATACAATCTTTTTTTTTTGATAAAATGTAAGGATCGTATGTAAAGAGTAAAGTAAATAATTAAATATATAGGAAAAGAGAGCTCTCTTGAAGCATTTTAAGGAAACTAATTTCGAAGCCCTATCTCTATTTTGTATCCGAAACTAGCAATGTATGTATGCGTGCACATCTACATATGCATCCGTATGTGTAGGTACTTTATTGCGAAAAATTGCTCATTTGCTATCTATTTTACTCGATTTTGTTATAAATTTCAACATGTATCATCATCCCTATACAATATAAATACTCTTTATTGCACACCTCAATAAAAGAAAACAATACAAAAGAAAACATACACATAAGCACAGGTAAACAACATGCGGTCTTATCGCTAAAAGGCAACCTATGGGTTGCGGAAATTAAAAAAATTACATTGTCAGTAACCGTCGCGCTGGTAGTGGTACTGGATAAAGATAATGGTACGAAAGTGTGATCAAGAAAACAATAAATGTGATAATTAAGGTCAGTAGGTAAATTGAAGAAAATTTAAAGTTTGATAATCACTGCTGTTTTTTAAATAGGTAAAGATCTGATTGTTTCTGGTCCGATCTTTACCTGGAAGGGTCAAGATCGGATATCGGTCTACAGCAGTGCTAGGTCTGTTAACACAATTACAAAAAGAAACACAGTTTCATCACAATACGCAAAATAAATTACAGAGCGAAGATCGGATAGAAGGAAGAATTCGCGAAATTTACCTTGCTCTCTGTGATTGCAAATAGCACAAGCCCGACTCCCTGAGCGACGCGGGGACACTGACAGTCGAGGCGCAATGAAATGGCGTTTTACACAATGTTGACAACATTAAAAAATAAAGCCAAATTAGGGGGAAATGAATGTCCTACGTTCTTCACCCGCATCCGGTATTTACCCAACATACCTTAATCGTTGTACCGCCGCATTACAAAATGGCCCTTATTTTGATATCGGCTAGCCGTAATGTAATACGGCGGATTATACAATACGACTGCGATACTTATATATAAATCCCCTCGTCAATGTAATTTCATTAAATTTGCTATCTAGTGGCAAACATCAAAGTAGTTATCTTTTACTTGTGACGCACAAGTGTGAGCAATGTAAAATACTATATTTCTAAAAAAAATTGCCTACTACGTAATAAAAGAAAATGTGATTATTAAATTATAATCCGAAAGGTGGTCAAATCGCAAAATGCTGTCGTTTTATTTAAAATAATGAAATAATTAGACCAGTTCCGAAAGTACCGGGAAATCCCGGTTCTTTAAAACAGTACCGGTTCTGCAATCCCTAATAAGGATGTTATACCCATCACTATTCCTTCTGTGTACGTATATTTAGAAACTGTCTCCGCCTCCAATTCGTGCGATAAGGACAACTGCAGCTCGGACCGAAATTCATTCGCAAAAAACTCAAAAATCGAGGTTTCGCTCTCGACTGTTTCCTCCTCCAAAACGCAACTAATCATTATGAAATTTTGGAAATTGCAAGAGGAAGAAATAATCTATGCCGCTATGTTTTCATTTTTTGGATATTTTTTGTCATATTTGTATACTGTGCCTTTTCTTACAGCCAATTCAATTTAGCCGTTTTTGCGATTTTCGAGGCGCTGTATCTTTCTTCCAAATAAAATAATCCAAAAAAGCAAAACATAGCGGCACAGATATTGATGATATTGATCTTATTTGAAAAAATTACTGCTCTAGGTTAAAAATCCAGGGAGGAATCAGTCGAGAGCGTTTGTATGGAAAAATCGCAACTAGGAATTCCTCTTAAGTAGATGAAAAATTTGACGTTATAAATGCGGTAAAAAATAAAAAGTGGCATGGAGAAAAAAGACGTGGCAGCTCAATACGGATTACCAGCAAGTAGGTAGGTACTTTGTCTACAATTATTAAGAATCAATATAAAAAGGAAGGGGCATAGCATCTTGTGTACAAATATTTTCTATAATATTAATATCCAGAGTAAAATATGGGGACTACGTTAATACTCGTCTCCTCGCCCAAAAGAGAATTCCAAGTAGTAGCGCCCATCATGCCGCGCGAATCATGTTGGTGTTGCAGGTGTCCATGGGCGGCGGTAATCGCTTACCATCAGGTGATCCGTGAGCTCGTTTGCCTCGTCTATCATAAAAAAATAAGGGTTCCTTTTGTACCTTTTTGGTACGGAACCCTAAAAAGAATCACAAGGACATAACAAGAAGCTTCGTATAATTGTATTGATTGTGATCGAATTTAACATAAGGTAAGTTCGTTTGATCACGTAATTATATTGAGAAACGGTTGTCCACTTTCCTTTTAATACAACTGTCTGACCGCTGTACCGGGGCATACACCTCCTAACCTTCGTCAATTCGGGGTGTAAAACTGTAAACCGACTAATCGTTTTATTGTTTTATTAAATGCTTATTACGTTCTGAAATAGACCAATTGGACTATCTGTGTAATAAATAGGAATTATATATTTATGGGCTTTTTACGAAACCGTGATAATTATTTTGTGATGAGTGGAAGGAATACTCTGCAGATGATGATGAGGTCAATTTATATGTATGAACTAAATCGCCAGTTGTTGAAACTTCCATAATTATCCCATTTTGGGAATCATTCCAAAGCACTTTAGGTCGGTAAAATTAAACAATGCTACTAATAGATATATACGTATTAGGAGCATTTTATAAATTTAGTTCAGTGTGGTTCAGTAAAATATGTATACAACTGAAAGTTGTGTTTTTTTGCCAATATAAAATACAAATAAATATTTTTTCGTCGATTATACGGAAACTTTTTTATAAGCTTTGTCTGTATGTTACCAAATAGGTATCGACGTCGACCATACGAGTATATGTATAGCTATTAGCTGGGATATACAGGTTGAATTTTTTTTTCACCAGTCATACTCTGCGTTTATAAGTCATACTAGACAACTTTTATTATGACTATTATGAGACCAATGTCGAAAATTTGTCTGTCCCGTTGAAATCAGCGGCATCACATCAGCCGGAATGTATTGTATGAAACAGCCAAGTTTCTATTCGATATTTCAGAATTGGTTCCATAATAAAAATTGTTCAGTATGACCTATAAAGTCACTACGCAGAGTATGGCTGGTGATTAAAATTTGCGTATGTCCAATACTTACGTAACACCTGTATGTACAGATGTGTCTGCGGACAGATTTCCGGCACACACGCCTTCCTGACATACACAGACAGATTTGTCGGCCAGACACATCTTTATGGATATAGATCTGAAGGAACATCTGTACGTATGTCTCTAGCTTATTAAAAATAAAATGTTATTTTGAAATAAAAAAATGTTGTATCATCAAAGACTTGAGCAAAGCAACCAATTTGCTATTAATAAATAGCACATCCCACTTGAGCCTAGTGCCGTCACCCGTCGGAGTTGAATATAATGTTATTATCATTATATTGTCATTACGCACGCAAATGTCACTGTTTTATTTTGAAATGAAAGCCTACTCTAATATGGTTCTCATTAAACTGTAGACATAGAAAAAAGAAAACGGTAATAACATGAAAATATTATTTTAAAACCTACTTAAATATGAGTGCCGGTGAGTAAGGTTGCCAGAGCTCAACGAGGGTGCGGAGTGTTAGGGTCGACAACGCGCATGTAACTCCTCTGGCCGCGTAGCCAACGTTACAAACGTTAACGCTCCGTAGCGTATCGTAGTCATCTCTCTCTATCACTCCTCTTTATTAGTGCGACTGTGACAGTTGCGTTTCGTTCGCCAGGGAGCGTGAACGATAGGCACGTTGGCTACGCGGGCTGGAGTTGCAGGCGTAAATAGGCTACGGAGACTGCTTACCATCAGGCGGGCCATATGCTTGTTTGTCACCGACGTAGTAAAAAAAAACAATAATAATTATCACTGTACCTACCTAGGTATACACTGATAATTAGTATTCTCTTAATTAGGTTCTAGAATAATATTACCCACAAGTTTCCTTATACGAGTACAAAATCTCCACCTCTTGTAAATATTTAAGAAGTAACATTTTCTTTTTACATTTTATTAAGGTAAAGGTAATAAAATCTTTCCAGGCGTAACAAATGAGATTTTATTAAGATTCGTAATGGTACGAGTACATTGTATTTATAACAAGAAAAATCTTTTATTATCGCCGAAAGGAAACTCCAAATAGTCCAAATAGCTGTCTCTGTCTGAAAAATGAGTTTACTCAGTATATAGGTATCTAAGGATTACGGACGACGAATGATTATGACTATAATGTGACAGTTGCGTTTCGTCGCTACCGAGCGTAAACGATTGGCACGTTGGCTACGCACCTAGGGATAGTTTGAGTCCCCGGGAAGGACAGGACGCGTAGCCAACATGCAATTCGCTTTCGCTACGTAGCGATCGAAATGCAACTGTCACTGTCGCTATAATATGGAAGAGTGATAGAGAGACACAAAGCGTTTCGTTGTCGTAGCGATAGCGATCGTCACCTTGGCTAGGCAGGATAGTTTTTTAATCACGGAAATCATCATTTAACGTAGACGAAATCGCGGGCAGAGGACAGAAGCCATGATTTATATTTTATACTATGATTTCTACACATTTTATAGAATTATACCTCTCGCGTCGAATGGCGGTCTCTATGAGAGTTCATTGTTATTTGGAGTAAGTAGCTATCATGTAAAATGTATGTAGACATTTTTTGAAAGAGTATACAATTTTTTGATTTAGTTAAAAAGTTATAAAAATATGTTAAAAAGATATGTATTCATAGCTACACTCCCGGCCAAATATAGAAACAAGCTTATATGTTAATAGAAAAGTGTGATTTTTTGATGTTATTACACCTTGGGTGTATATACTCGTATTAGTCGTATTTTTTAACCTAACCCAACCAAAAGAGACTTGTTAAGTTGTTAGAACTGTCATAGAGACTTTCATTCGACGCAAGGCAAGAGGCATAGGTTAGCATATTCTTACAAACAGACCGATAATTTAGGCCCTAATATTTCACAATGTCCAAGTATAGTCCTAAATAAGCTACTTGCTACTTTTCTGACAAAAAAAGTGATCGTTGGCGTTTAACAATCTTCAAATAAGCTTAGCTGGTAGATAAATGCATATCTTTATAACTTTAGATAGTTTTATCTGGTAATTTATTTGTTAATTAGCTATTTAATACTTTATTTGGACGTTGTGAAATAGGCTCTAAATATTGCTAATTCTTCCCTGCCTTTAATTTGCAACAAAAGGCGATAAATTAAAACACGACCGAATGCGAATTACCTATTCGCACATGTATTGTACAACGTTTTACAGTACATATGGCCCTTTAAATATTCGACATAGTTACGTAATGTACTAATTATATGTAAGTAGCATCATATGTACTTTGAATACCATTTCCATTTTTAAACTGAAACATAAGAAAACACTCCTTGCGATAACCCTCGAGGTTAACCACGGGTCGGTTTTAATTAGGTCAATCTTTTTACATGTACATATGGATAACTAGTACTATTCTCGCACATATGACGTTTTCGTTATGTTATGAGCTCCTTCGTCTATCGGATAACTGTCGATGAGATTATATCTTAAAGTAGGTCACGGAAGAAATTCTAAAGCCAGGCTGAAGCTTTAAAGATACCAGGGAGCCGATTTTTGAATTTCCATCGCTCGATTTTATCTTATTTCCTAAACTATGAACCATAGATTAAAAAAAGTTGCCATTGAAATGAAATATTTTCCAACAGTCATTTTTCAGTTTTCTTTATGATGAACAGGGGTCGGACAAAAAGTGCCAATGACGTCAAACCACTTATAGGATGATTTCAAATAGTATTTTTGATTTTCATAAACAATTATCACGTATCATTTATCAATCTCTTTATTGACCTCTTTATTAAACGATATCGCCACTTGAAATGAGTAAGTACGTTTTTGACTGACACATTGTCAATCAGTACCCCTAGTGTAAATAAATTCGATTTTGAAACGTGACGTACGCGTTTGCGTTTAGTCTCATTTTGTATGGGTTTTTGAACAGCGCGCCAAGCGGGACGTTTTGGAAAGTCAAAAAT